>NC_047095.1:97173108-97773108 GCF_902459505.1 Geotrypetes seraphini | reverse complement strand
TCAAAATGTGTCTGAATTTATATATGCTGTCTATATTTTGCACTATGGCCCCCTTTTACTAAACCGCAATAGTGTTTTTTAGCACAGGGAGCCTATGAGCGTCGAGAGCAGCGCTGGGCATTTAGCGCAGTTCCCTGCGCTAAAAACTGCTATTGTGGTTTAATAAAAAGGAAGGGGGGTATATTTGTCTATTTTTGTATGGTTGTTACTGAGGTGACAATGCATAGAGTCATCTGCCTTGACCTCTTTGAAAAAAACTCAGAATAGGAATGATAATTAACATTTTCTCAGCGTATAGTGTGCTTTGTGTTTTTTAATTTTATTGTTGATAGATCATTTTGACTTGGTCATTTTAAAGTAGCTCGCAAGCTCAAAACATTTGGGCACCCGTGAGCTAGAGCATTGAAGCTGTGTATTTCTATTTTATCCCCCCTTCTACAAAACTGTGGAGCATTTTTTAGCGCCAGCCGTGGTGGTAGCAGCGCTGATGCTCAGAATTCTATGAGCGTCAGAGCTGTTACCACTGTGTCTAAAATCCACACTACAGTTTTGTAAAAGGGGGAGGAGTTAGTTTGTGATGACATATTCCATACTAGGCGAAGATGTTTTCTGTGTTCGAAAGACATAGTTTTCTGTTAGGATTGACGGTGTAGGATTGATCTGTGCTGGTCTGGCTTATTTAGTTTTACAATGGGTGTATTGATGTACTGCTCACTGAAATATGTAAGATGCTGCCTTTTCCTAGGTACTCATGTGTGACGTGTGGCTTGTTACTAAAAATCATGTTTTTCGTACAGATGGGGGGGTGCCAAAAAATGATGGGCCCCGGGTGTTACATATGCTAGGTACGCCACTGTATGTAAAGATACCAGAAAGCTGGCGAAGCAAAAACTTTAAGTAAATTGTTATTCTTCTAAGTTTTGAGTATTTAATCCTCCCACAATCTCACGGGCACTCGTTTCAAGTTTCAAGTTTCAAGTTTATTGAGATTTTGATTTAAACGCAATATCAAATATTTTCAATGCATATAACAAAAATAAATTTGGGGAAATAAATAAAACCATTTGAACAATAAACATACAAACATATCTATCCATAGATGATTAAAAATACATAAGGAGTACAAGGATAAACTACATTTGTTTAAAAATGCGTCATCCGCGCCTGCTCATAAATTTGTGGAGTATGTAACTTGTCGCTCATGCATATTTTTTTTTGCACACACCTCATCAATCCTTAGAGGGAACATTGTACCTGGAAAAAACCCCCCAAGGAGTAGCAATATTCCATGCTACCAATCCAGGGCAAATATACATAGGTGGGGACAAAGAACTCAAAACTTCTCAAATTGAGTGATTACAAAGAATGTCCTTGAGTGTAATGAAATAATCACTCACGATAATTTTCACAAACTACAAACTTGCTTACAACCTTTGGTAGCTTTTGTGCTCAGAAACATGGAGACAATAACATGGGCGATCCCTAACACTACTGTCTCACCACCCAATCATCGCATTTTAAAGCACCATTAGTAAGTAGTATAAATATTTTGACTGTTGACTACAGGTGCCACTAAGGCTGAACTGTTCTTCTTTATACGTTTAAATTCAGAATACAAACAGCAAACTTATCTTGTAGCTTGCAGGTAACAGGGTCCGACTTGACACATTTCGTATCTGATTCAGGGAACCAACAAAGTTGTGGAAAGATTTAAATTATGAGCGGTGTAGACTCTGAAAAATTAGAAATTAAACAAATTAATACTTTATTCATACAAGTTACAATTAAAGCCTTTTACTTATCTTTAAAAATTCATCGAGACTAGTGGGCTGGCACTCACCATAGGTTGAACACCCTTTACTAACTGATCGAACAAAAATATTGAGACTTCCTCCTATCGTGTCAACGACTGCAAGAACGCTGTGAAGGAATTTAAAAGTAATGGACATGACCATGTGATCACGCCTACTAAACAAGGTACGTGATGAGATCACCATACCGAGCTGCAAAAAATCATGCATGAAGGATCGGAAATCAAAAGAAAAGTCCATTGCAAGTGCTGTCAAAGATTACAGACAGTTATTATAAAAAGCAGTTATTATAAAAACGCCCACCATTCAATTTCACTATTCAAACCTTTCGGATGTAAGGTGCCCAACTTAAGAATCCAATTTTGTTCCTTGGCATAGAGTCTTGCTTTCAAATTGCCTCTACGGGACAATACAGGGGCTTCTCTTTAAGCCAATGCTGAGTGAGTGGAGCTTCCAAAACTTGCATGGAGATTCTATTGATGTGTTCTCCAATCCGAACCCAAATACTTCTTATGGTATGTCCTATGTATAGTAACCTGCAGGGACACTGAATTACGTACACTATTCCACTTGCACTACATACAGTCTGTAGGTGTAATGGATTAGTGGTTGTTCATCCACGCTGGCACATTCATGTCACTTACAGGTACACTATACTGACAGGTCTTGCATGTTGAACATGAAGTGTGACCCCCCCCCCCCACTGTTACTGAATCGAAAGGGGTGTCAGAGCAGAATTGAGATTGCATCCATGAGAGTATGCGAACCGTGGCGGCTCTTGAAAAATTGGTGATAATGTAGAATATTCCAATGAGAATTGATAATCTGTTTAATTTTAAAAGCATGCTGGTGACACTGCAGTTTTATTGCTGAAGTGAACAAAACCTCTCGTTGAGAGTACAATGCTCTTTTATATGCCCTCTTAATAACTGAATCTGGATATCCTCTTTCTTTGAATCGAGCTTTCATTTCCACAACCTTATCTCAAAATTCAGTGTGAGAAGAACACAGACGGTGTAATCTTAAAAACTGTCCCGTAGGGATATTGTTACACAAATGTTTTGGATGGTAACTCTCATATCTTAAAAGATTGTTCTGATCTGTGGATTTCCTAAAGATAATGGTATTAAATCTATCCTGATTTAAAGAAATGTTGATATCTAAAAAAGGCAATGATTGGGTGTTAAAATTGACTGTGAATGTCAAATTTGAATCTCCCTCATTTAACCATATCACAAAAGTAGATAACTCTGTTACTGTACCTAACCAGACTGCAAAGACTTCATCAATATAACGCTTCCATATCAAAAACTTTGTGAAATGCTCTGAGGGGTAAAGATACTGCTCTTTGAAAGCAGTCACATATAGACAAGCTGCCGTAGGTGCTATTTTGGCACCCATGGCCGTGCTTTTGATTTGCAAAAAATATGAATAAATCAAAGGCACGGCCATGGGTGCCAAAATGGCACCCACGGTAGCTTGTCTATATGTGGCTGCTTTCGAAGAGCAGTATCTTTACCCTTCAGAGCATTTCATAAAGTTTTTGATATGGAAGCGTTATATTAAAAAGAGAATGAGAGGACACTCTCTAAAGTTAAAAGGGGACAGATTCCGTACAATTGTAAGAAAGTTCTTCTTCACCCAGAGAGTGGTAGAAAACTGGAATGCTCTTCCAGAGTCTGTCATAGAAGAAACATCCACCAGGGATTCAAGACAAAGTTAGACAAGTTCCTGCTAAATAAGGATGTACGCTGGTAGGGCTAGTCTCAGTTAGGGCGCTAGTCTTTGACCAGAGGGCTACCGCGTGAGTAGACTGCTGGGCATGATGGACCACTGGTTTGACCCAACAATGGCAATTCTTATGTTCTTTTGTTATGTCATGCTGATTATTCATGGTTAGCCAGTTAAATGCTATTTAACCAGTCCTCAGCCTTCCAGGTTCTGTTCTATAAGGTTCTGATCTGGAAAATTATCAAGGTGTGGTAGAGGTTTAACAGACAGAATACCATGCGTTAAACCGCCTGCCATGCTAGTCGTTAATGCCTGTATTGATCAGGCGTTAGTTTTTTTGCTTGCCGTGGGGGTTAGCGTGTGATGAAATGTCCGACGCACGGCTTGATAAAAGGACCCCTAAATGTCTTTGATTTTATTCTTAAATATCTCAACAGACTGGAAATAGGTTTTTGCTACCTGAAATATTTTTTCTCTTAATTTGAGCACTGACTTTAATATTTAAATTATTAGGATATAAAACAGCTGTGTTCTCTGGGCTTGAGCACAAACTTGATTATTTATTTCATTTTTAGATTTTAAAACTGTTGACTGTGTTTCTCTAGACCTGAACACAGACTTTATTATATATTTAATTATTGGGAATTAACTTTAAGAACTGTTTACCTTCAGTGGTGTAACTTCTAACCTTGTCCCCCCATCTAAAAAAATAAACAAACTTAAAACCAAAATAAAAACCAAGCCTTCCCTTTTTTTCTTTTTCTGCTTAGCTCTGCCATTAGAGGGGATAAACTCTTCTGACTAAGGGCTCTTTTTACTAAGGTGTGCTAGCTTTTTTAGCGCACACATAGCGCACACTACAATACCGCACAAGCTAAACGCTAATGCCTCCATAGAGCTTGCGTTAATATTTTTCATTTAGCACGTGGTTAGCATGCGCTAATCTTTAACACATGCTAAAAACGCTAGCACACCTTAGTAAAAGGAGCCCTAACTCTTGTATTTCATACTGCAAGCAAGGATTATTTTATTTTACTTAGTCAGACCAGAAAGCAGCTTTAAGGTTTAATCTGTAGTTGGATATTATAGCACAGAAGCTGCTAGCCAGATTTATTGGAAATATTTTAAATTAAAAAAAGGGAATAAAAGTAGATTCCAGTAGAATTTGTATCACAGTGTCTCAATTACAGGCCCTTCTATAGAACTGCTGATAGGGTTCTTGGTGAGTCACTGGGACTTTAGTCCCTCCCAACCTCCCTACACTCCACCCATCCCAGTGTCTGCAACTCATATATAGACAGCATAATAATAAAAAAAAGTCTCAGTCAATCCCAATTCCTACCAATCAAGATAAATTTCATTCAGTGCTATTGTAGTGTTTACTTCCCAGGCACATGATCTACAGGCTGTCTTCAACTTGCTATTATCAAAAGGAGCTCTGTAAACTTAAGCAGGAATTGGAGGCAATTAAAACAGCTACAATTGCCCTATACAAATTTACCACCACTCCCCCAAAGAATAAAACAACCCAGAAATAAATGGATCATAGTAGGCTAAGGTAGACTGCAGCATGTGACACAGAAACATCCACCTTCACAATTGTTGTCCCTAAAGAATCCCTTTGTTCCATTAGAGCAGTGTGATGCTCAAGATAAAAGAACTGAAGAGAAACTAGAACCAGAGAAGATAACTTGTGAAGTAAAGCACTTCCAAAACATATATAAAATTTCTCAAACCAGGAAAGTATTTCTGCTAGGGGATTCCATCATCAGAGGGATTAACCTTGGAACACAGGACAAGGAACACAAAATAGTGAAATGCCTTCCAGGATCCTTGGCTATCAGGAATGCTAGCAAACAGAACACGAACTTGTATGAATCTTGACTGAAACAGCCAATATAGGATCATATGACACCCTCAGATCTCTGCGCTGCTCAATAATAGCATTGAGACAGCAAAACGCAGGTAAGCAATTTTTCTTTCATCGGGTTGTCATATACCCAATTCTAAAACTTCTTTTAATTAAAGCACCAAACTAAAGGTGAAATGTGCAAAAATAAATAAATAAATAAAGGCAGCACTTAGCTTATCCAGTTGCTGCTGGTGTGGCAAACAAACGCCTGACCCGTACACCCAATGGCCCGACAGGACCCGTTTCGCCTGATAAGGCTTCTTCGGGGGTCGTAGTGTTCGGGCTGCAAAAGATTAAAAGAATTAAGTACAATACTTTGGCTAACTCAGTCAATTCATAAAACATTATATTTACTCGGTACTCACTGCGAACAGCTTGATCCGCAGATAAACAGATCAAAAATGGCGCCGGCAAACTAACCGGAATGCGCATGCTCTATTATAGCTACTGCAATGACCTCATTGTGTGACATCATATTCTACAGATTTCATATTGAAAAATATTTTTACCTTAAAATGTGTACTAAATGTTATTAGAAGAATGCATACCAGTTTATAGCATTGTTCAAACCTGACGGTTTTACAGTATTAAGAGAAAAAATCCATCGACATTCTTTCTTATGTAATTGCCTTTGGTGGTCACCTCCTCTAACATTCGCTTCAATTTTATCGATGCAAAAAAATTTTAAATCTGTGAACTTGTGACTGAATTCAATACAGTGTTCTACTATTGGAGCTGTTAACTTACTATATTTTAAATTGGATTTGTGTTCAGAGAGACGGATCTTGAATGCCATTGTCGACATGCCCACATACCATTTCATGCATGGACAAATAATAACATAAATAATGTGGTCTGTGTTGCATGTCATAAATTGTCGAATAGTGTGCCTACGTCCATTAGATGGATTAATAAACTCTTTAGTGGGCACCATTAATTCGCAAAAACTGCATTTACCACATTTAAAAAAAACCTTTAGGAAGTAAATTATCAGATTTTAAAGGACGTTGAGTAACCACAGCTGGACTTAAAAAATCTTTCAGATTTTTCTCTCTGGAAAAAGCGATTCTAAGGTCTGTTTGTTGAAACAGAGAGTGAGACTGGATAATCTTCCAGTTGTTTCTGAGGATATTTGCGGGGTAATGACCCTGCGTGGAATATCGCATCACACAGGTGCACACTCTATCGTTGCTACTCGCCCTATGTGTATCTTGGGTTTGTAGAAGGTAGTCTCGGTTGTAATATCTCATTACCCCGCAAATATCCTCAGAAACAACTGGAAGATTATCCAGTCTCACTCTCTGTTTCAACAAACATTCCAGTCCGCATCTGGCAGATTGAACTCTCCCAATAGCAGAACCTCCTCTTTCCTTCCAAACATTTGGATATCCACAATCAGATTCTTATCAATTTGCTGTGATTGAGTCGGAGGTCTGTAGACTACACCCACATAGATAGAAATTCCATCTTCTCTTTTCAGAGCATTCCATATCGCTTCTTCCTCTCCCCAGGTCCCTTGCATTTCGGTCGCTTGGATATTGATCTTTACATAGAGAGCTACTCCTCCACCTTTTTGACCATCTCTGTCCTTCCTAAAAAGATTATATCCTGGTATGTTTGCATCCCATCCATTTGATTCACTGAACCATGTCTCTGTGATAGCGACAATATCTAGATCTGCCTCTAACATCAGGGCTTGCAGATCATGAACTTTGTTGCTTAGACTGCGAGCATTTGTGGTCATCGCTTTCCAGCTATTTGTCAGCGATAATCTCCTTTTTGTATGGATTTTTGTTTTGTTTCACTTTTCGTTGCAATACTAAGAAATGAGTTGCTGATATTGCTTATGTTGCAGTCTTTACTACTATCAAATCTTTTCTTTTGCCGGGGGTGGTCTCTATAATTGTCCTTCGTACATACACCACCCCCACCTTCTAGTTTATATGCCTAGAAAAATATTGTCTAAATTTCTCTGCACAGTTTCTTTTTCCTGCTGTAGTACTATGTAGCCCATCAGTGCAATATAGCTTCTTGTCCTTCCATGTATTTCCCAATCTTCCTATGTACCTGAAGCCTTCTTGATGACACCAGGCTTTGAGCCATCTATTAAAGTCCTCTGTGTTTTTCACTCTTTGCTCTCCCTTTCCATATGCAGGCAGTATTTCAGAAAAAGCTAAAGTCTTTACAAAAGGTTTCACTCCCTCACCAAGCTCCCGAAAAGCTTTCTGTGCTGCAAGTGTGGAGTTGTTGGCCAGGTCATTTGTTCCCAGATGGATAACAACATCAGTGTTAAAATCCTTAGTTTCTTCCTTAATTATAGTCTGTATTTGCCTGGAACTCCTGGTAGCTGAGGATCCTGGAAGACATTTCACTATTTTGGTCTCCTCGCCTTGTGTTCCAAGGTTAATGCCTCTGATGATGGAATCCCCCAACAGTAATAGTTTTCTGTTTTTGGCCTTTTTATTTGTGCTTAGGGTGTGCTTATTCTCTTGAGCTATCTTCAATGGTTCCAGTCCCACCTCCCTTCTGTTTTCTTGAGTATCGCAGTGCACTAGTGGAGCGAAGGAATTCTGTAGAGGTAATATTTGTGAAGGTGGATGTTTCTGTGTTGCATGTCGCAGTCTTCCTGAGCCTACTCTGACCCATTTATTCCTGGGCTGTTTTATTCTTTGAGGAAGAGGTGGTCACAGTACCTTAAGAAGGATATGGCATTACTCAAGAGGGTTCAGTGGAGAGCGACACATCTGATAAAAGGGATGAAAAACCTTTCATACACTGAGAGATTGGAGAAACTGGGTCTTTTCTCTGGAGAAGAGGAGACTTAGAGAGAATATAATAGAGACTTACAAGATCATGAAGGGCATAGAGAGAGTAGAGAGGGACAGATTCTTCAAACTTTCAAAAAATAAAAGAACAAGAGGGCATTCAGAAAAGTTGAAAGGGGACAGATTCAAAATAAATGCTAGGAAGTTCTTCTTTACCCAACGTGTGGTGTACACCTGGAATGCTTTTCCAGAGGACGTAATAGGGCAGAGTACGGTACTGGGGTTTAAGAAAGGATTAGACAATTTCCTGCTGGAAAAGGGGATAGAAGAGTATAGATAGAGGATTACTACACAGGTCCTGGACCTGTTGGGCCGCCGCATGAGTGGGCTGCTGGGCGCGATGGACCTCAGGTCTGACCCAGCGGAGGCATTGCTTATGTTCTTATGTTCTTATGACATAGGCACGTGGTTCCTCAGTTTAGTAAGCCAACTAAGAAGCCAACCCAGGGAGGTGGATGGGTTGTGAGAATATGTGCCTGCTGTCCCTGGATAATACCTGTTATGGTAAGTAACTGTGCTTTATCCCAGGACAAGCAGTCTGCATATTCTCACATGTGGGTGACCTCCAAGCTAACCAGAACAGGATGGTGGGAGTGTTGGCCTTTAGGAAAATAAATTTTATAATACTGGCTGTCCAAAGTGCCCATCCTGTCTGGAGAAAGATTCCAGACAGTAATGTGATGTAAATGTATGAACCAAGGCCCAGGTAGCACCTTTACATATTTCCTCAATAGGGGTAGATCTAAGGAAAACTACTGAAGCTGCCATAGCTCTGACTTTATGGGCTGTGACACAACTCTCCAGTTTTGGTCCAGCTGGGGCATAACAGAATGATTTACAGGAAGCTAGCCAGTTGGAAATTGTTCTCTTGGAAATAGGATACCCCAACTTGTTAAGATCATAGAAGATGAAAAATTGAGGAGATGATCTATGCGGCTTTGTTCTGTCAAGATAGTAGGCCAAAGCAATCCAGAGTATAAAGAGCTGATTCTCCTAAATGAGAATGAGGCTTAGGAAAAAATACTGGGAGCACAATTGATTGATTGAGATGAAATTTCGTGACCACTTTCGGCAGAAACTTTGGATGTTGTGTGCAGGACCACTTTGTCATGATGGAACACAGTGAATGGTGGATCTGCCACTAATGCTTGAAATTCACTCACTCTTCTAGCAGAAGTGAGTGCAATGAGAAAAACAACTTTCCAGGTAAGGTACTTGAGATGAGCCATAGACAGTGGCTCAAATGGAGGCTTCATGAAGTGAGCAAGAACTACATTAAGGTCCCAGACTATTGGAGGAGGTATGAGAGGTGGTTTCACATTGAAAAGTATTTTCATAAATCTGGAGACCAAAGGCTGAACAGTGAGAAGTTTACCCTCCACTGGTTGGTGAAAAGCTGTAATAGCGCTGAGATAGACTCTAATAGATGTAGACTTGAATCCCAAGTCAGACAATTGAAGAAGGTAATCCAGGAGTAGTGAAATTGAAATGGATTTTGGATCATAATGATGATGAAGACAGCAGGAGGAAAAACGAGTCCACTTTTGCTGATAACATTGTTGAGTGGCTGGTTTCCTGGAGGCTTCTAGAATAACTCGCACTGGCTGAGAGAAACCAAGCTGTTAGATGTAGAGACTGAAGGTTGGGGTGTAGAAGTGCACTGTGACTCTGCATAAGAAAAGATGGAACTATCGACAGAGGCATTGGCTCCCTGGAACTGAGCTGAAGTAGAAGGGAGAACCAAGGCTGTCTGGGCCACAGAAAAACTATGATAATCATGGTGGATGACTCCTGCTGGACTTTGAAAAGAGTCTTAAGAATGAGAGGAGTAGGTGGAAATGCGTAGAGAAACCTGTGTGTCAAATCCAGCAGAATGCATCTGCCTCCAGACAGTGAGGTGAGTAAAGTCTGGAGCAGAACTGGGGCAACTTGTTGTTGTGGGGAGATGTAAATAAGTCCACTTGAGGAGTGCCCCACTGAGCAAATATGGGATGGAGAGCTGAAAAGTTGAGCGTACATTCGTGAGGCTGAAGAATTCTGCTGAGCTTATCTGCTAAGCAATTCTGTTTCCCTTGAATGTAAACTGCTCGTAGGTAGATGTTCCAAGCAGTTGCTCAAATCCAAATCTTTTGATCTTCCTGGCAAAGAAGGAGAGATCCTATGCCTCCTTGCTTGTTTATATAGTACATTGCTACTTGATTGTCTGTATGAAGCAGGAGGACTTGGTTGTCTAAGATATGCTGGAAAGCTTTGAGAGCATAATAAGTCACTCTTAGTTCCAGAAGATTGATATGGAACTTCTGTTCTTTGTTGGACCAATGACCCTGAGTCTGTAGACCATCCAGATGTTCCCCACTGGCATAAGTGGATGCATCCTTGGTCAAAACTTTATGATGAGGAGGCAGGTGGAACAGGAGTCCTCTGGAGAGATTGGATAAAATCATCCACCACTGCAACTACTGTTGAAAAGACAATGTTACAGAAATGTGTTGTGAGAGAGAATCTGTTGCTTGGGACCATTGAGAGGCTAGAGTCCATTGAGCTATTCTGAGATGGAGCCTCACCAGAGGAGTCACATGGACCATAGATGCTATATGGCCCAGAAGAACCATCATTCACCTGGCTGATATGGATTGGAGCTGGGCCACTTGATAACAAAGCTGAATCAGAGCAACCTGATGGTTCTGGGAAAGGAATGCTCTCATTATAGTAGTGTCGAGAATTGCCCCTATAAATTGAAGTCTTTGAAATGCAAGAAGCTGTGACTTGGAGAAGTTGATCTTGAATCCCAAGTTCTGGAGAAAGAAGATGGTGCGATTTGTCGCTAGTATAACATTCTGATAGGAAGGGTCTTTGATGAGGCAGTCATCCATATAGGGAAACACTTGAAGACCCTGAGATCTCAAAGCCACTGCTATCATGACCAGACACTTTGTGAAGCCTCTGGGGGAAGGTGCCAGGCCGAAGGGCAGGACTTTGTACTGATAGTGGTGAGAAGCCATTTGGAAACAGAAATATTTTTGAGAAGCCTGTTGAAAGTAGGCTTCCTTTAGATCTAGAGAGCATTGCCAATCATTGTAAGCCAAGAAGGGATAGAGTTGCTAGAGATCACATTCAAAATTTTTCTCTGACCAGAAACTTGTTTAGGACTCTGAGATATAGGATTGGACACAGACCTCCCATCTTCTTTGGCACTAGAAAATAACGAGAGTAAAACCCTTGGTTTTGTTGATTTACAGGAACTTCTTCGATGGCATTGAGGAGAAGAAGGGATTGAGCCTCCTGAAGAAATAAGAGGATGATCTGGAGGGATGGTGGTGAAATGCAGAGAGTAATCCTCCTGAATGATCTGCAGCACCCAAAGATCAGAGGTGATGAGCTCTCAACAATGGATATAATGTTATAAATGCCCTCCGATTGGCTGAGGTAGAGACTGGAGCAAGGGGACTGAGACTATTTTGCCTGGGCACCAGGCTGAGACTTAGGAGGATGTTGCTATTGCTTCAGTTTTTTCTGTGGAGGCCATATTGGAGCAGATGCCTTGGCAACAAACCTGTGTTCGTAAGATGAAGCAGGCTTGAAAGGTCTAGTTGGAGCTGTTTTTTTTCTTGGGCTTGACCAAGGTGTCCAGTGAGTCTCATGTGCTGAGAGCTTTTGCGTGGTGGTGTCTGCTGAATCTCCAAAAATCTCATCTCCCAAACACAGCAAGTTGGCTAGACAATCCTGGTGGTTGACATCCATGTCAGAGACTCGAAGCCACGCTAGTATCTGCATGGCTACTGACATGGCCGAAGCCCTAGAGGTGAGTTCAAAGGTATCATATGCTGAACACACCACATACTTCCTCAACTCGAGCACAGAAAAGGCAAGTTGTTGAAACCCTTCGCCTTGTGGGCAGGAATGTACTTGTATGCAGGAAACTGCTTCATGAGATGTTTAAAGTAACATAAATAGTAAAAGTTATAGTTAACAGCTCTATTAGCTAGCATGGGATTTTGATAGAGCCTCCGACCACACTTATCCACTTCCAGGAGGGACCAACTCATAAACATTAGCAGAAGCAGATTTCTTTTCAAGTAGACTCTACAACCAGGGATTGATGAGGTAATTGGGGTTTATCAAATCCCGGGAGAGCAATCACTTTATAGAGAGATTCTCATTTTCTGAGTGCCACCAGTATGGAGAGTGCAGATTCCAGATTCTTATGAAAAGTTCCCCTCAAGATGCCATGCAAAGGCAGTTTGACAATCTTCTTTGGAGGCTGGTCATAGTCAAGGGTTTCAAGATACTTTTTACTATATTTAGAGTCAACCTCCAACTGTACCAAAATATTCTTCTCCATCTGATGGATAGATTTTGAGAAAGACAACTTTTTAGTGGGAGAAGTTGCTCTGGTTGGAGAGCACCTGGGAGAATCTGATTCAGTAGAGTCCTCATCTTCAGTGGTAGACAGAGACACGGTATCAGAGTCGTCCTGTAGCATCAAGGGGGAATGGTGCTTGGATCGCTGCCATTCCAGTGTTGGGGTCTCAGAGTGCTTCCTCTTGTGAGAGATCTTCCCAGATTTGACAGGCATCCTGTCCAAATACCTGAATGAGGAGTGATACTGGGCAGAGGGAGACCAATGCCTTGAGGATTGATGCTTCGGTGCCAGAGTTGCTGGGCTGGGTCAACGTGTGTCTTCCCTGCGCCGCACCAAAGGAGCATCTATGGTGTCAGTGGTCATGATCGTGGTATGCTCAGGCTGGACTGGCATCAGAAGAATCAATGTAGGGAGCAGGGAATGGAACTGGTCCCCAAGCTCCTCCCAAAGCAAAGCATCAAGTTTTTGCCTCAGACTAAGCACCGATACTTGATGCCTCTTCACTAGTACCACAGGTGTTGTGATGTGTTCCGAGGAGGATGATGTCGATGTTGAGGCACTCTTCAATAAAGGAACTGGTCGCTTGGACTTGTGCTTGGTCAGCATGAATTGGCTCGATGCCTTCATGACCAGCATCCCTAATGGGGAAGGGGGTGGCTTCTTAGCTGACTTACCCGAGGGCGCGATGTGCTGCAACATCAGTGTCGATGTTGAAGTCTTCGATGCTGGTGTCTTCGAAGTAGATGATGTCATCAATGTGTCTTCAAAGGTGACACCGAAAAGTTTCTCTTAGTGTAAAATATGACTTTTAATCATCTGCTTTTGAAGAGAAGAGTAGCACTTACAAGTCTGAACACGGTGTTCAGGGCCCTAACAATGGAGAAACCAGCTGTGAGGGTCTATAAGGGAAATAGTGTGAGCGCAATGACTGCACTTTTTAAAACTGGTCAGAGGGCGTGACATGAACAGGAACACCACAACAGCCAAATTAAACTTGATGGCTGAGGTAGATGAGAAAGCCCCGCTGGGCCAAAACCCACAGATGGCAAAAAAATGACTAACTGATTTTTTTTCCATGACAAAAAGAAAAGAAAGAAAGAAGAAGTAAAGACAATAAAAGGAAAAAACACGAGAGTGGGAAGGCAAAAATGATCAATGGCCATTGAAACGCGACTTCTAAGCTTCGCAGGAACTAAGAAACTGAGGGACCTTGCACCTATGTCGGGTGGAAAAGCACTCCCTATTGGCCTCATTAATTTCAATGGTTCAACAACTGCAGTCTTGTAATAAGTTTGCTATCCTATTACAATTTGATCTATCTGCGGCCTTTAATGCTGTCCACCACAATATTCTAATTTACCAACTTTCTGAGATAGGCATTGATTCCACAGTCTTAGACTCTCAAAATTCTTACGATCTCGCTCATATACTGTTAATATGAATTGGACCATGTCTTCTTGGAAGCCGTTGTGCGGAGTCCCGCAGGGATTGCCTTTGTCCCATATTCTTTTCAACATCTATATGTCTACTTCGAAACTTTTCCAACTATCTCCCTTTGAAACATTATACACATATGTAGATGATATCATTGTCCTTCTTGAGATAGATTTGAATCTTACCAAACTTACTGAGAATATAACAGCATGCATAACGAAACTCTAATCCTGAGCCCTCACTATACAAATGAAGCTGAATGAGTCCAAAACAAAATTACTTTGGTTTGGCCCAAAATTAGATCAGCTGCCTACACTCATTTCATTACCTTTTGGCCCCACAAGCAAAGTTTTGGGTATCATTATTGACTCTACGCTTTCATTTAATGACCATCTGAACTCTGGCAAAAAATGTTTTTTTTTGTCTTCACATATTGAGAAAAGTGAGATCCTGCTTCCACTAACAACATTTTGCTGTCCTTGTTCAATCGATCATTCTTTCCAGGCTGGACTACTGCAACTCCATCTATCTAAGTCTAAACAAGAAAAGTCTTCAAAGACTTCAGCAGATCCAGAATACTGCAGCTAGGTTGATCTTCACAAAAAGTAAATTTAATCATGTTTCCCCACTTCTGTCAAAACTTCACTGGCTTCCAGTAATTTCTAGGGTTCACTTTAAGTGTGCCTGCCTAACATTCAAGATCTTGCATGGCATTCTTCCTCCTCTAATTCCACTATCTTGGAATTCTATGAGACATGACCCTACCAGATCCAACCAAAAACTTAAACTATCTTTCCCCTCGCTAAAAGGTGTTATCTATGCTGGAAAATTAGGGAAATCTCTCTTCTTCAAAATCATTGAGCTTTGGAATAACCTTCCTGCCCTGCTGTGGAATCTGGGCTCCTTCCAATTATTCTGAAATCATCTGAAAACTTGGCTATTCTCGAAAATGTAAATCTTGCTACCCTCTTTATAATCACTAATTCTTATTATGTTTTTCTTTCCTTATATTAAAATTCCTGTAAACCGAAAATTCCTGTAAACCGTGCTGGGCTCCATCTCTATGGAGAGGATGCGGTATATAAACTTAAGGTTTAGTTTAGTTTGGTTATCACAAACTTTCTGAAAGTCTTAAAGTGGTGATGCACTTTTAAAGTGTTTGTACCGGACTCCGTTGATGATGTCACTCACATGTGACAATATGCTGCCTGTTTGTCCTAGGATAAGGATGTTTCAGTTCTTTTGTGAAAGGGCAGAGCCCTGAATCCCAACTGTAGTATAACAAAGAACAACAAGGGAGAAACAGTCTCTGGTACTATAAGGTTTGATCCAAACTTAGCTCAAATGAGCAGTGCCGGTTCCTGTTCAGCACTGTGATAAGAGTCACTTTACGATAGGAGAGAAATACCTTTATTTTTCCTGGTTTCTTTAAAACTCTTTTTAACAGAAAAACAGTTCAGCAAAATTATTGTATACAAGTGTACCAGGAGCAGAAAGAGCCCCAAGGGTTAACTGAATAAGGTAAGGCGTGGTGTATTCTCTTAAGTTGGGGCACACAGAAACATTTCAGGAATTAAAAAAAAAACATTGGCTTCAAACAGTTTCTTTTCCTTAGCTGTGCAGACTACTTTCAGACTCATAAACAGGAACAGTTTCAAACTGAAAAGATTGCACAGTCTCAGGTAAGTAAAGTTCCTGGCAAAATACAAAACTCAAATCCAATTCTTGCACACAGACGAATGTGATTTGAGAGAAAGGAAACCCCATTACAAGCACTCACTCAGTTCAGTTGGTTTCCATCTACTCTGGTATTGCTTCTGTTCCTGCCCAATCTTCCTTGTATTCCATACTCTCAAAACCTTCTGGTTCACACAAGTCTGAAGTGGGCAGAATCTCTCCCATATCCTCCATAGGCCAGTCCGGCACTAGAGAATGACACGGGGAAAAAATCTGTCCCTGTCACCGCCCCGTCCCCGGCCCACCATCCTCTGCACCGCCCCGTCACCACCATTCCCTTCACCGCCCCGTCACCGTCACCACCATCCCTTTCACCGCCCCGTCACCGCCACTGCCATCCCATTCACCGCCCCGTCACCGTCCCCGCTGCATCCATATAAGCCTTAGTACTTTAATATTTAGCTTATTCCTTTCTTATAAATCAAAGTTCCTGCTGCTGAACTAGAGAAAGAGATGTTCAGCTGGCAGGAGGTAGGACCGCTGGACGAAGGAGACATGAAGGGAGCGGTGAAGGAGGAGAAAGAACTCGCAGAAAGACTCAACATGTTCTTCTCGTCTGTATTTACAAATGAAGACACAACCAACATACCGGAACCTGAGCAAAACTTCAATGGAAATCAAGCAGAAAAATTAACATCCATGGAAGTGAGCCTTGATGATGTACACAGGCAGATAGAAAAACTTAAAACTGACAAATCCCCGGGTCCGGACGGAATCCATCTAAGGGTTCTGGAGGAATTAAAGGAAGAGATAGCGGAACTACTGCAGCAAATTTGCAACCTATCCTTGAAAACAGGCGTGATCCCAGAGGATTGGAAGATAGCCAACATCACGCCCATCTTTAAAAAGGGATCAAGAGGTGACCCGGGAAACTACAGACCAGTGAGTCTGACCTCGGTTCCGGGGAAAATGGTGGAAGCACTGATTAAAGAACACATCGATGAACATTTGGAAAGAAACGAACTTCTGATAACAAGCCAACATGGTTTCTGCAGGGGGAGATCATGCCTAACGAACTTATTGCACTTCTTCGAAGGAATTAACAAACGGATGGACAGAGGAGACCCCATAGACATCATATACCTTGATTTCCAAAAAGCCTTTGACAAGGTGCCTCACGAGCGTCTACTCCGGAAACTGAAGAACCATGGAGTGGACGGAGACGTACATAGATGGATCAGAAACTGGTTGGCGGGTAGGAAACAGAGGGTAGGGGTAAAGGGCCACTACTCGGACTGGATGAGGGTCACGAGTGGTGTTCCGCAGGGCTCGGTGCTCGGGCCGCTGCTATTTAATATATTCATAAATGATCTAGAAACAGGCACGAAGTGTGAGATAATAAAATTTGCGGACGATACAAAACTATTTAGTGGAGCTGGGACTAAAGAGGAATGTGAAGAATTGCAAAGGGACTTGAACAAACTGGGGGAATGGGCGGCGAGATGGCAGATGAAGTTCAACGTTGAGAAATGTAAAGTATTGCATGTGGGAAGCGGAAACCCGAGGTACAACTATACAATGGGAGGGATATTATTGAATGAGAGTAGCCAAGAAAGGGACTTGGGGGTAATGGTGGACATGACAATGAAGCCGACGGCACAGTGCGCAGCGGCCGCTAAGAAAGCAAATAGCATGCTAGGCATAATCAAGAAGGGTATTACAACAAGGACGGTAGAAGTTATCCTGCCATTGTATCGGGCGATGGTGCGCCCGCATCTGGAATACTGCGTCCAATATTGGTCGCCGTACCTTAAGAAGGATATGGTGTTACTCGAGAGGGTTCAGAGGAGAGCGACACGTTTGATAAAAGGGATGGAAAACCTCTCATACGCTGAGAGATTGGAGAAACTGGGTCTCTTTTCCCTGGAGAAGAGGAGACTTAGAGGGGATATGATAGAGACTTATAAGATCATGAAGGGCATAGAGAGAGTAGAGAGGGACAGATTCTTCAAACTTTCAGAAAATAAAAAAACAAGAGGACATTCGGAAAAGTTGAAAGGGAACAGATTCAAAACTAATGCTAGGAAGTTCTTCTTTACCCAACGTGTGGTGGATACCTGGAATGCACTTCCAGAGGACGTTATAGGGCAGAGTACAGTACTTGGGTTTAAGAAAGGATTGGACAATTTCCTGCTGGAAAAGGGGATAGAAGGGTATAGATAGAGGTTTACTGCACAGGTCCTGGACCTGTTGGGCCGCCGCGTGAGCGGACTGTTGGGCATGATGGACCTCAGGTCTGACACAGCGGAGGCATTGCTTATGTTCTTATGTACTACTTTATCCTAAAGCTAAAAATAAATAAATAAATATAATTTTTTTTCTACCTATGTTGTCTGGTTTCTGCTTTCCACATCTTCTCATTCAATTCCTTCCATCCACTGTGTGTCTTCTCTCTGCGTCTTCCATTTGCTGTTACTGTGCCTCTCCCTTCACCCCCCCCCCCCAATTGGTCTAGCACCCATCTTCTTCCCTCCGCTCCCCCATAGTCTGGCATCTGTCTTCTTCCCACTCTGTCTTCCACATTTCCTTTCAGGGTCTGTTCCTCTCCACCCTCCTTCAATGTCTGTCCTATTCCTTTCCAAAACCACCCTTCCCTCCCTCCTTTATCATCTGTTCCTTTCTACCACCTTTCAGCTCCTCTCGCATGGCCTATCTATCTACCTTCCTCCCTCTTATTTTCATGGCACGTTACAATGTAATTTGTGCAAGCCACTGGAGCCTGCGAGCTCGGTCCCTGTCCCATCCCCACAAACCATCTCGCTTCTGTGCTCTTATTTTCCCCATTTCTAATATCTCCCCTATGTATCTGCCATTGCCCCCCCTGTGTCCATATACCATCCCCATGGCATGTCCCCTTTATGTCTCTATCCCTATGCCCCATGCACGTAATTTCCCCTCTTTCTGTTACCTTCCTGTGTCCAGATTTCCCCTTTCTTCCTCTTCCATACCAGTGTGTCTCTTCTTTTCAACCCCATCTAGCTTTTTTCCCTCTTTCTTCCCCCCTCCCCCACCTTCCGCTTCTAGCATCTGGCTCACCTGCCTGTCCTTCCCTTTCTTTCCTGCTGTGGGCTTTTCTTTCCGTCTTCATCCCCTTGGCCCAGAATCCTTTTCCCTTTCACTCCCTCCTTCCAGTTTGAGCCGGGAACACGGGCGATCGCACGGTCCTCGCAGCCCCCACCCGCCTGCCCAATCGATCCTAGTGTTTAGCCAGCTCTCTCCCTTCTCCTCACCTTAGTTTGCAGGCTTTCATTTTCGGCGACCTGCACGCTTTTCCAAAGAGCTGCGCACGCGCGTCTGTTCAGTGTTCAATCTTCTGCTCTGCTGCAACTTCCTGTTTCCGGTTGCATCAGAGCAGAAGATCGAAACTAAGCAGCAGTGGGTGTGCGGCTCTTTGATAGCGTGTGGGTCGCCGAAAAAGAAAATCTACAAACTAAGGTGAGGAGAAGGGAGAGAGCTGGCTAATCACTAGGATCAATTGGGCAGGTGGGTGTGGGCTGCGGGGACTGCGCGATCCTTCATGCCTCACTGCGGGGACAAGACCATTCACCGCTCCACGGGGCGGTGAATGGCCTTGTCCCCGTCGCCGCAGCGACTGCTAGTTTTCGTTCCCCGTTTTGGTGGGTTGCCCGCGGCTAAACGCGGTGGCCACGGGTAAACCACCACCATGTCATTCTCTATCCGGCACTCCAGAATCTGGCAGGTTTGGAGAAAACTCCTGCCTCCTCTGGGACTCGCTCAGCTCTCCTGTCTCTTCTTGATGCTCCTCTGAGCCTCTTTTTAACCATACCAAAACCACTCCTCTTCAGCCTGTAGAGGGGCAGCAGGCTATATAAGTTCCAGCTTCCCTTCTCTTTCTGCCATAGCCTTAAAGGGACATGCACTTTAGAAATAATTGTCTTTGCTGGTCTGCAGGCAGGTTTAAAATGCTGCCTACCTGTCTGCTTACAGTCAACCGGGCCATCTCCCATTCCTTTCTCATAGCAGGTGCAAGGGAGGTCAGCCTAAAGTTGCTCTGCAGAGCTCTTCACAGGATCTTATTGTTAGATCTCGGGACAAAGCCTGTGCGGGTGCTGGGTTTGCCACACTAGTATGTTCTCTCAGTTATGGCATACACATGATATCAGTTTTTAATGGTTTAAATTTTATTTTCCCTTTTCCCCTGGTTTTTGAAACTGTAAACCACATTGGTTTAACTTGTTCTGTTAATTAATTCTGGTATCTAAAATAAATATAACTGCAAAACCCAGTTCAAAACTTACTGTATCCAACAATACAGAAGAAAATCCTGGAGAAGGACCGAGATTGTCCGGCAAAGTTACACGAGAAAATGGAGTAGATTCTGGCCGTTCACGGAGGAGGGTGTTTATGAGCAACTTGAAAAACTGAAGGTGGACAAAGCGATGGGACCAGACGGGATCCATCCCAGGATACTAAGGGAACTCAGAGAGGTTCTGGCGAGTCCTATTAAAGACTTGTTCAACAAATCTCTGGAGACGGGAGTGATTCCTGGGGATTGGAGGAGAGCGGATGTGGTCCCTATTCATAAAAGTGGTCACAGGGATGAAGCAGGAAACTACAGGCCGGTGAGCCTCACTTCAGTTGTTGGAAAAATAATGGAAGTGTTGCTGAAAGAAAGGATAGTGTATTTCCTTGAATCTAATGGGTTACAGGATCCGAGGCAACATGGCTTTACAAAAGGTAAATCGTGCCAAACGAACCTGATTGAATTTTTTGATTGGGTGACCAGAGAGCTGGATCGAGGACATATGCTAGATGTAATTTATTTGGATTTCAGCAAAGCCTTTGATACAGTTCCTCATAGGAGGCTGTTGAACAAACTTGAAGGGCTGAAGTTAGGACCCAAAGTGGTGAACTGGGTCAGAAACTGGCTGTCGGACAGACGCCAGAGGGTGGTGGTTAATGGAAGTCGCTCGAAGGAAGGAAAGGTGACTAGTGGAGTCCCTCAGGGTTCGGTGCTGGGGCCAATCCTGTTCAATATGTATGTAAGTGACATTGCTGAAGGGTTAGAAGGAAAAGTGTGCCTTTTTGCAGATGATACCAAGATTTGTAACAGAGTAGACACCGAAGAGGGAGTGGAAAATATGAAAAAGGATCTGCAAAAGTTAGAGGAATGGTCTAATGCCTGGCAACTAAAATTCAATGCAAAGAAATGCAGAGTAATGCATTTGGGGATTAATAATAGGAAGGAACCGTATATGCTGGGAGGAGAGAAGCTGATATGCACGGACGGGGAGAGGGACCTTGGGGTGATAGTGTCCGAAGATCTAAAAGCGAAAAAACAGTGTGACAAGGCAGTGGCTGCTGCCAGAAGGATTCTGGGCTATATAAAGAGAGGCGTAGTCAGTAGAAGAAATAAGGTGTTGATGCCCCTGTACAGGTCATTGGTGAGGCCCCACTTGGAGTATTGTGTTCAGTTTTGGAGACCGTATCTGGCGAAAGACGTAAGAAGACTTGAGGCGGTCCAGAGGAGGGCGACGAAAATGATAGGAGGCTTGCACCAGAAGACATATGAGGAGAGACTGGAAGCCCTGAATATGTATACCCTAGAGGAAAGGAGAGACAGGGGAGATATGATTCAGACGTTCAAATACTTAAAGGGTATTAACGTAGAACAAAATCTTTTCCAGAGAAAGGAAAATGGTAAAACCAGAGGACATAATTTGAGGTTGAGGGGTGGTAGATTCAGGGGCAATGTTAGGAAATTCTACTTTACGGAGAGGGTGGTGGATGCCTGGAATGCGCTCCCGAGAGAGGTGGTGGAGAGTAAAACTGTGACTGAGTTCAAAGAAGCGTGGGATGAACACAGAAGATTTAGAATCAGAAAATAATATTAAAGATTGAACTAGGCCAGTTACTGGGCAGACTTGTACGGTCTGTGTCTGTGTATGGCCGTTTGGAGGAGGATGGGCAGGGGAGGGCTTCAATGGCTGGGAGGGTGTAGAGGGGCTGGAGTAAGTCTTAACAGAGATTTCGGCAGTTGGAACCCAAGCCCAGAAATAGCTAAGAAGAAAAAAAAAAAAAAAATTTTAAATTGAATCAGGTTGGGCAGACTGGATGGACCATTCGGGTCTTTATCTGCCGTCATCTACTATGTATGTTACTATGTAATAGCTCTTATGCCTGCAGGTGTCATCTTTAAGTAGGTAGAGTAGGCCTTTACATCATATTATTAGAAATGTAATGATTTAACTATTTTCTAATTTGATTGTAAATTTTACAAAAAAACATGTATAGACTCTGGGAATACACACCGAGTCTTGACACAGTTAACAGTTTTAAGAAGTTTATCTTTTTTTTTACTCAGGATACATTTGACATGTTATGTGAATAATACATTTAAAATATATTGTATAACTGAATCAAATTCTTCCTAAATTCATTAAATTGAATGAAATCATTAAAACATTATAAATTGCCAATAAATTGAAATGAAAACCAAAGGATTGTGAATCAAATTGATTCTCTGACAATACAAAGATTCCAACCTTTAAAAATGATGCTACATAGTTCAGGCAACTTTATAAAGAGTTTTTAGATACTAAAATCTTGTTATTAAGGTTTAATTGACGTGCTGGCACTTTGAGGAAATTCTTTGGTTTTGTGCGGCAGTTTGGGCACTCGGGCTCAAAAAGGTTAGCCATCACTGGTCTAACCCCTCTTTGCTCTTATCTCACTACCAGCAATTGGTGCTCAGTCTTCATCCAACCCAGCTTGCTTGTTTTCTGTTTTTTTTTTCTTCTCTCTCCTCCAGTTCTCTCACTAGTAACAATTTGGCACCAAGCTTCCATTGTAGTTCTGTCATACTTGACCCTCCATTAGGCTCCAGCTTCAACGGTAGGACTGGCCAGGACCTGATAGTGAGACCCTCTCAAAACTCTTCCAGCCCAGCTCCTCAATCCCCCCATCCTATCATGCCCCCAATTCTCCAGGCCACCCCCTTCCCCACCCCCCTTTCCACCACTTTTCAAACCACCCTCTTCCCCGCCTCCTTTCTACCACATCCCCAACACTCCTTACGACACTATACTTCACCATCCCCATCATTACAGGCCAAGGCAGATACGGTGATCTTACCTCCCAGCACAAATAAAACCACACCAGGAACCCTGCCAACCTCATTCCCATTCTACCCTCTCCACCAGCCCCCACCAAGACCTTCCTCCTACACAACCTCATCCGTGACAAGACTTGGGACGCCCTTATGATCACTGAAACCTGGCTCCAAGACAATGATGGGATAGCACTAGGCGAACTATGTCCTTCAGGCTACCAGGCCCTAACCTGCTCATGTACCTCTGGGAAAGGAGGTGGAGTGACTACCATCATCAAGACCTCTACCACACCAAAACTGATAAACTCTATCAACATTCCCTGCCTAGAAGCTCTTGCCTTCACCATAGGCCACAAACACAAAATCACCCTCATACTCCTCTACAGAGTCCTCAACTCCCCAACAGATACCCTAGAGACCCTCCTCGAATTCATCACCGAACTGTCCATCTCCCACAAACATGTGACCATCCTGGGAGATTTCAATTTCCCAGACTATCCCAACACCTCAGGACAAAGAGACAGCTTCCTCTCATCCCTCTCCGACCTGGGATTTCATCAAGCTATAACTACCCCTACACACTCAGCAGGCAACATCTTAGACTTAAACTTTACCCTCAGAGGCCCAACTGCAGAGCACCAACAAACAATCTACACCACCACACCTGTCCCATGGTCAGACTACAACCTCATTGAATTCCAACCCCCACTCGAAACTACCCTAGCCCCACGTAAAGACCCTAACCCTCCCACCCTACACCAACTCCCTAACTCAGTCAGCCCTCCAGCCATGGCCGCAAGCATTTGCACCCTGAATGAAACCTGCACCCAACATCCCCACTCCATCGACCTAGCAGCCTCCACGTGGCAATCCAACATCCAATCCCTCTATAACAGCCTTGCCCAGTCAAAAACAACTCGAATAACCCCCAATAAAACACCTGCTCCCTGGTACACCAGTGACCTCTGATCCATAAAAAGATCTCTGAGGAAAGCAGAAAGGAATTGGATCAAACACCCAAATTCAGAAACCAAAGCCCACTGGAAAAGCACATCAATCACCTACAAAGCTGCCATCCTAGAAGTGAAGAAAGCCTACTACTCTCGCCTCCTACTAGCCCCTGCTAGATCCAAACAACTATTCACCCTCACAAACCAACTCTTCACCAGTGCCCAAGGAAAAAGCCACAACAACCAAACAGAACTTGATAGTGAGACTCTCTCTAACTTCTTCCAGTCCAAAGTACAAACCATTCGCAAAAATCTTGACACCAACACCAACCCCACTCCTGCACACCCCCAGCCTAACCCAAATACCCCATCCTCTACCACTCTCCCCCAATTTGATATGGCCACCCATGCCGAGGTTCTCGAAACCCTGAGAGAACTCAAACCCTCCAACACCGTCCTCGATCCCTGCCCATCCAGCCTCCTGCTGTCCACAGAAGATGCCATGCCAGAATCCATCCTCCCCATCATTAACACCTCCCTCTCCATAGGGACAGTTCCCCTCAGCTGGAAATCTTTTATCAAACCCACTCTCAAAAAACCCACCCTTGATCCTAACGAACCCGGCAACTATCGCCCGGTCTCCAACTTCCCATTTGTCTCCAAACTCCTAGAATGAATTGTGCTCCACCGAGTACACCCTTTCATAGAAGAACAAGCAGCCCTGTCCCCTGCTCAATCCGGCTTCCGAACAGGCCACAGTACAGAGTCAGTACTCCTAGATATCATCAATGACAGCTGGTCAATACTTGACATGGGTCAATGATTGGCTGAGTGGCAGACTGAGTGGCAGACTGAGTGGCAGACTTCAGAGGGTGGTGGTTAATGGTACCCTCTCTAAAACATCAGAGGTGACCAGTGGAGTGCCGCAGGACTCGGTCCTGGGTCCACTCCTTTTCAACATATTCATAGGGGATCTGACTCAAGGGCTTCAAGGTAAAATAACACTATTCGCCGATGACGCCAAACTATGTAATATAGTAAGTGAATGCAGTTTACAGAATTATATGGCGCAGGACCTGCTTACATTGGAAAGTTGGTCCTCAACCTGGCAGCTAGGCTTCAATGCTAAGAAATGTAAGGTCATGTACCTCGGAAGCGGAAATCCATGCAGGACGTACTTCTTGAATGGAGAAACTTTAACTAGGACTTCAGCAGAACGAGATTTAGGAGTAATCATCAGTGCAGACATGAAAACTGCCAATCAAGTGGAGAAGGCTTCATCTAAGGCAAGGCAGATATTGGGTTGTATCAATAGAAGTTTCGTCAGCCAAAAGCTTGAAGTTATAATGCCATTGTACAGGGCCATGGTGAGACCTCATCTGGAGTACTGTGTGCAATTCTGGAGGCCACATTACAGTAAAGATGTGAGCAGAATTGAATCGGTTCAGCGGACGGCCACCAGGATGATCTCGGGGCTCAAGGGTCTCTCGTACGAAGAGAGACTGAACAAATTGCAGCTCTACACTCTCGAGGAACGTAGGGAGAGGGGAGACATGATCGAAACATTTACGTACCTCACGGGACGTGTCGAAGTGGAAGATGATATTTTCTTTCTCAAGGGACCCTCAGCCACAAGAGGGCACCCGCTCAAACTCAGGGGCGGAAAATTTCATGGCGACGCCAGAAAGTATTTCTTCACAGAGAGAGTGGTTGATCATTGGAACAAGCTTCCAGTGCAGGTGATCGAGGCAGACAGCGTGCCAGACTTTAAGAATAAATGGGATACCCATCTGGGATCCCTACGAGGGTCAAGATAAGGAAATTGGGTCATTAGGGCATAGACAGGGGTGGGTAAGTAGAGTGAGCAGACTTGATGGGCTGTAGCCCTTTTCTGCCATCATCTTCTATGTTTCTATGTTTCTATGACAAAGGCAGCGATGCCCTACTAGTCCTACTTGACCTCAGTGCTGCCTTTGACACGGTCGACCACCACCTCCTCATAGCCAGACTCTATGACCTTGGAATCAAGGACTCTTCCCTCCAATGGTAAACCTCCTTCCTCCACCAAAGTACCCAAACTGTTCTACTAGGGACACACAAATCTAACCCCAAGCCTATCAAATATGGCGTTCCCCTATTCAACCTCTACATCAGACCTGTCATTGATATAGCGCAGAAATACAACATTAAAATCCACTCCTATGCCAATGACATCCAGCTGCTCTACCCTCTAGGCGAAAACTGATTGTCCCAAATTGCTAACCTCCAACACTGCCTCTCTGACATGAAAACCTGGATGAAAAACAATAAACTACAACTGAACGCCTCTAAGACCGAACTCTTATGGATCAGGAAAAAAAACACCAAATACACACGCCCAACACTATCATTGGACTCCACTCTACTAACGGCAACAGATCAAGTATGCAGCCTAGGAGTAACCTTAGACGGACACCTATCCCTATCCACCCACATATCCCAAGTAGTCTCTACCTCCTTCTACTACCTCCGCCAATTGAGAAGGATCAAACCCTACATCTCCACACCTGACCTAGCCCAACTCCTCTACGCATATGTCCTCTCCAGAATGGATTACTGCAACTCCCTATTTAATGGAATAACCAAAAAAGATCTCAAGCGCCTCCAACGTGTCCAAAATGCAGCTATCCGCCTCCTATACAGCCTCAACTACCATGATCCCATCTCCCCAGCACTCCGCGCTGAACACTGGCTCCCAATTAGCCAACGCTGTGCATTCAAGGCCCTAGCAATAGCACACAAAAGAATTTATGCCACCACCCCCTCCTACATAAAATCCAAGCTACCCATCTACTTCCCCATCCGCACCCTCCGCTCAGAAAGGGAGATATGCCTGTGCATTCCCCCCGGAAGGTCCCTCCTCTCAGAAACCGCTTGCAAACACTCCTACAGCCTCTTCATTCCCCAACTCTGGAACCAACTCCCCCCTCAACTCAGACTACAGAGCTCACTAATGACATTCCGGAAAATGGTAAAGACCCTCCTCTTCAACTAAAGGTCACCCTCAGTCTACACCCAACCCCCTTAAACCCCACCTCTACCCTTCTTTCTCCATTCTAATCTTCTGCCTAAATTTCTGTATAGTCCACTCTCAGCATATACTCAAATAACTTGTATCTAAACTAAACTACTTATATTTAAACTACTGTTCTTAATTTGCTGTATAGTCCCTATATCTAAACTGCTGCACAGTCTCATATGTCCAAGAATTTAAATCTACTGTATAATCTTGTATGTCCAATTCACTCCATTGTGAATGTTTACTTGTAAACCGTTCTGAGCTACTGGGAGGATGGGATAAAAATCTAAATAAATAAATAAAAAGAAAAGGAAATTACATTACATTACATTAACAGTGAGCGGAGCAGAGAGTGTGCTAGCAGGAAGAAGCGGAGAGAGGAGCAGAGAAGGCGGTGCTAGCAGGGGAAGAGGCGAGAGCTAACTCCGCCCACCCCTGATGTCACCAGCCAAACTCCCCCCATAAAAGGGGACGAGCCAACGGCAGAGAGTCCACAGTGCAAGGCCAGCCGAAGGGAGACTGTAGGAGCTGTGCCTAGTCCTGAGCACATGGTAGAACAGTCCTGAGCACATGGCAGAACAGTGAGTGGAGCAGAGAGTGTGCTAGCAGGAAGAAGCGGAAAGAGGAGCAGAGAAGGCGGTGCTAGCAGGGGAAGAAGCGAGAGCTAACTCCGCCCATCCCCGACGTCACCAGCCAAACTCCCCCCATAAAAGGGGACGAGCCAACTGAAGGGAGACTGTAGGAGCTGTGCCTAGTCCTGAGCACATGGCAGAACAGTGAGCGGAGCAGAGAGTGTGCTAGCAGGAAGAAGCGGAGAGAGGAGCAGAGAAGGCGGTGCTAGCAGGGGAAGAGGTGAGAGCTAACTCCGCCCACCCCCGACGTCACCAGCCAAACTCCCCCCATAAAAGGAGCGAGTCAACGGCACGCAGCCGTTCGGCGCATGGCGAAGGCGAGCGGCAAAGGCGCTCGCCTTAGCGAGAGCGCCTTTGCGAAGGGCCTCAAGAAGGGCATCAAGGAAGGGCTACCAACTTTAGCCGGTCTCTTAACTTCTACAACTAGCTAATTAACCAATTGACTTCAGTCTTTCTTCAACTTTCTTCCAAGTCTTTCAACTTTCAACTTTCTACTTTCTACCTAACCAACAAGCAACTAAACCTTTCACACTTAACAGGCGGACCACACCAATCACTCTATCCCCAAACCATTTTAACAAGCAGACCACACTATCCTCTAACATTTAATCAGATTGACCTCACTAGCACACTAACAAGCAGGCAACCTTAACTGACAATTAACTAACTACTCTATCTCCCAGACCATGAACTAACTAGCTACCTCTATCCCTCCAACCTCAACACTTTCTGACAGCACCTAACAGCCCCCACCCTAACAAATATAAGAAAAACCCCAACTTTTGTAAATGGCAGGTAGAACTAGAAGCAGCAAGACTTCTATCAAGACAGACAGTCCAGTCACCGAAAGTACCCAGGGGATGGCTACGGTCTTCGTACAGATGGAAGGGAAGCCAGGACGGAAGGCAGAGGTCTCTGTACAGACCGAGGCCATCCCCTCAAAGATGTCTACAGTCTACACACAGACGGAAGGAATGGATCAGCCAGATGAAAGCCTTTTGCTAGAGCTGAGGAGCCTGAGAGAGGAAGTTCAGCACTTAAGATGTATCCGAGACGACGAGACCTTCATCAACGGAGTCATCCAAGAGCAGTCTCAGATCGCCGAACAGGAACATGACAAGACCATCCTAGAGACACCCAAAGCATCCAAACCTGCAAACTTGAGACCAACCGTCGGAATACAGGAAGTGGCTGGGGATGCTGATTCCTGGCAGCTGGTGACTTCCTCCACAGGAAAACGCAGAAGACCTTATTCTGTCTCTTTCTCTCACATACAGGGCGGCTCTACATCGACACCACAAATCACCCTGAGGAACAGATACCAGCTGCTACAGGAAGGTCCTGACAACGAGGAACAGGAAGTTGTTCAGCAGACGGTTCCAGTTCCGGAGTCAACAGATCGGCCCACCCCTAATAAGCGCAGAGTGGTGGTCATCGGCCCACCCCTAAGAAGCGCAGAGTGGGGATTCACTGCTGAGGAGCACCGAGGGTCCAATTTGTAGATCAGACCTGCAATCAAGAGAGGTCTGCTGTTTGCCAGGGGCCAGGATCCAGGATGTAACCGCTTGCCTGGACAGACTCATCAAGCCCCGTGATCACTTCCCCATAATTCTCATCCACGTCGGAACCAACGACACTGCCAGGAGCACCCCGGAGAGCATACCTGAAGACTTCAGAGCCCTGGGTGAGAAGCTGAGGAGGATGGATGCACAGGTGGTCTTCTCCTCGATCCTCCCAGTAAGGGGCAAGGGCAGTGCCAGGGAGGATCGCATCCAGAGGGCAAATGACTGGCTGCAGGGATGGTGCAAGGAAATGAACTTTGGGTTCTTGCACCATGGAGAGGCATTGCAAGGACTACAGGGACCAGATGGGTTACACCTGACCAGAAGAGGGAAGAACGTCCTTGTACATTACATTACATTACATTACATTACATTAGTGATTTCTATTCCGCCTGTGCCTTGAGGTTCTAAGCGGATTACAAATTAGAAGATATCTGGACTTTTCCGAGAGAATTACATGACAAAGATTCAAGTAATTACAGAATACAGTGGAGAATAACAATACCTTCGGGTAACAGAAGATAATTACATAACATTGAAGGAAGAAGTTTACTAGATACAGATGGTGGTTGCTTATTTAGGTATCTGAATATATATTGGAGGTATGGTTTGAGGAGTTGACTAATGTGGTATTCACGAGGGAGTATGCATGTGCGGCTAGGGTGGAGGTTAGTATGTAGGGAAGTGTTTTTTGAATAGAAATGTTTTGATTTCTTTTCGAAACACTTTAATGTCTGTTGTTTTGATCATCAGTTTGGTGATGGTAGGGTCAATTTTTGCTGCCTGTGTCGCTAGAAGGTTGTCGTATAGTTTCTTACGTCAGGTACCATTGTGAGGGGGGAAGGTGAATAGGTTCTGAGTTCTCCTTGTTCTGGGTGAGAGGTAACGGTATAGGCGGTTGTTTAGGTAACTAGGGGCAATATCATGGGTTACTTTAAATAGTAGACAGTAGAATTTGAATTGAGTTCTTGCTTTTATCGGTAGCCAGTGAGAATCTATATAGGCGGCGGTGATGTGGTCAAATTTGCTAAGCGACTAAATGAGTCTGATGGCTGTGTTCTGAACGGTCTGTAGTTGTTTTATCATGTTGTTTGGGCATGGTAGGTAGAGGCTGTTGCAGTAGTCTAAGATACTAAGTATAAGGGATTGGACAATGATCCTGTAGTGATCTTTGTTAAAGAATTTTCTTATTTTTCTTAGGTTTTGCATGGTGAAGAATGCTTTTTGCATGATTTTGTGGATTTGTGTCTGCATTGTGCAGCATCTGTCTAATCGTATTCCCAGAATTTTGAGGGTGCTCTGTATTGGATATTTGATTGCGTTTACTTCCAGTTCTGTTAGGAATGGTTTTTTTTCCTTCTCTAGTAGTAGGAATTTGGTTTTATCCGAGTTCAGTTTCAGCTTATGGTTCATCGTCCATTTTTCTACTGTTTCCAGTATTGTTTTCAGGCGTCCATTGGAGATGGGATCTTGGATGTCGAAAGGGAGGAGGATGGTTATGTCGTCCGCGTAGCTGAATGATGTTATATTTAGAGCATCAAGGGTTGTGCCTAGGGAAGCTATGAAGAGGTTGAATAGTATGGCCGATAGTGATGATCCTTGTGGCACTCCGCAGGGGTTTGACCATGAGTCGGATATAAGATCTTTTGACTTAACTCTGTATGATCTTGTTTTAAGGAAACCTTGGAACCAGTTGTGAGCTCTACCTGATATTTCTATGGCATCTAGTATCTGGAGTAGTATGGGATGGTCTACTAAGTCGAATGCTGCTGAAAGATCAAGTTGGATGATTAGTAACTTGTTTCCTTTGCTGTCGGGCTATATCTAGTAAAGATACCAGTAGTGTTTCTGTGCTGTGATTAGCTCTGAATCCAGATTGAGTTGGATGCAGAATGTGGTGGTCTTCTAGGTAATTGGAGAAATATTGTGCTACTAGACCTTCTATGAGTTTGACGTATAGTGGGATAGAAGCGATTGGTCTATAATTTGTTGGGTTGTCTATTGGGCCTTTGAGGTTTTTCAGTATGGGAGTGATTATGATTTCGCCAAGTTCCGGAGGGAACTGACCTTCCCTGAGGGTGGTTTGCAACCATGGTGGTTTGAGACTAGCTTTGAATTTAGTGGACCCTGTAGCTAGTAGATAAACTAAACTAAACTAAACTAAGCCTTAAGTTTATATACCATATCATCTCCACGGAGGTGGAGCTCGACACGGTTTACAAAGCTTAAAAATATAGGAAGAGAGAGGAGAAAGATTTACAAGAGCATATGAATAGAGGGGATGTAAACAGGAGAAGAGATGTTATATGTTAGAGAAAAGCCAGGTTTTCAGTTGTTTTCGGAATAGTTGGAGGGAGCCTAGGTTCCGCAGCGGGATAGTGAGATCGTTCCAAAGGCCCGTGATTTTGGAGAGGAGGGATCTTCCCAGTTTGCCAGCATGGAGGTTGCCGTGTAGAGAGGGGAAGGATAGTTTATATATGTGAGCGGATCTGGTGGTAGCAGCCGTCCGGACGAGGAAGGATTAGGGGTGGAAGGATGCCGTGAATGATCTTGAAAGCCAGGCAGGAGCATTTGAAATGAATTCTGGAAAGTACTGGGAGCCAGTGAAGATTGGTAAGTAGTGGGGAGACGTGATCAAATTTGCGTTTAGCAAAAATCAGCTTGGCTGCAGTATTCTGGATAAGCTGGAGTCTGCAAAGACTTTTTTTTGTTGGGCATAAATAAATGGCATTACAGTAATCGAGTTTGGATAGGATGATGGATTGTACAAGGATGGTGAAATGTTTTTGGTGAAAGTAGGATCTTACTTTCCTCGGCATGTGGAGGCTGAAAAAACACGATTTTGCCAAGGAATTCAGGTGATCGTTGAGGGAGAGGGAGGAATCGATAGTGATGCCGAGGACCTTGCTTGAGAATTCAAGGTGCAGAGCAGGGCCTGTGGGCAGTGTAAAGAGGGTGGGCAGGTGTACTAATTTTGGGCCGAGCCAGAGTAATTTTGTTTTTGATTCATTTAATTTCATCTGTACAGAGAGGGATCAGGCGTGAAGTCTCATTATGCATGAAGTGATATTCTCTTGGAGGTTTGTGAGGTTCTGGTCTGTTTCGAGGAAGATGAGTATATCGTCTGCGTATGTGTATATTGTTTCAAGGGGGGATAGTTTGAGGAGCTTCAGGGAGGTCATATACATGTTGAAGAGAATAGGGGATAGGGGAGAGCCCTGTGGGACACCACAGGATGGTATCCACGGAGCGGATTTGGAGCCGTTTGTGTTGACAATGTAGGAACGAGCGCGAAGAAAGTTTGAGATAAGGAGTACAGTTGTTCAAATCACATGAAGATTTGGTGTATTTTTTGTACAGCCGGTCTAGGTCTGACCATTGTGTCGTTGGGAAGTTGGTCTAGATCCTATTTGCTGAGGTGGCTTCATCTATTGTGGGTTTTATTAGTATATCTTATATGTTGTTTCGAGAGTTGTTGAATGTGGATCTGATTGTGATGATTTTATGTTTGAAGTGGTCCGCTAGTTGAGAAGCTGTTGGAGTCTGGTTTCCTTGGGTGGCGAGGAGGGGTTTGGTATCAGTGAGATTTCTTACGAGGGTGAAAAGTTTTTTAGTGTCCGGTTTTAGTGTCCAATGAGTTTGGAGTAATGGTCTTTTCATTTTTCCTTCAGTTTGATTTTGTATTGTTTGATTTGGAATCTCCATTCTGTTTTATTGTGGTCTTGTTTCTGGTTTTTCCATGTCCTTTCTAGTTGTCTGCATTGCCTTTTTAGGTGTAGGAGTTCGGCGTCAAACCATTTGTCTGATGGTCTGCATATTTTGTTTTTTGTTTTTAGTGGTGCTAGTTTGTTCGAAGTGGATTCACTGGTGGAACGCCAGGTGTTTATGAATTCTTTAGGGTTGTTTAAATCTATTGCTGGGTCTACTGTGTCCCAAAATGTGGTAGGTTCGATTTTCTGTCTGGTCTTGAAGCTTGTTATGTGTGGAGTGGGTTTGTTGTTATTATGCACCCAGTTGATAGTGAAGGTGTACTTGTAGTGGTCAGACCATAAGGTAGGATGCCATGAGCCGTTGGTGATGTGGATGTTTTGTGTGTTGAGGTTGGGAGATGTGTATGCGGCAATATCAAGTTGATGGCCCTTTTCATGCGTGGGTTCAGGATTGAGTATCTGGTAAGATAGGGTGTTGAGGTATGAAAGAATATCCGCTACTTGTTTGGAGGTGTGGTCTTCTAAGTGGAGATTTATGTCTCCTAGGATCAGGTTATGTGTGGAAGAGAGGAAATTCTGGAAGATGAATTCTTCGAGTTCTTGTTTTGAGGTGTTTCTTTTTCCTGGTGTGACATAGCAGAGAAGGCAGTTCAGAGTTCCTGTGAGAGTGTTGTCAGAAAGTTGGCAGGCTAGAAAGTCTAGGTGAGGGACGGAGTGCTTGGCTAGGACTTTAATGTTGAGGTTGTTTTTTTACAATGATTGCTAGACCTCCTCCTCTTCTGTTTTCTCTACATACTAGCTCCAGTTTGTATCCGTTTGGGCAGAATTCAGTAATGCGAGGGTCTGAGTTGGAAGTGAGCCAGGTTTCGGCTAGGAAGAGGTAGCCTAAATTATCTTTGATCAGCCAGTCTTTGATTAGTTCTGTCTTTGGGCTGATAGATCGTATGTTCATATATGCGCATGCTATTGATATGAATTTTGTGAGAGAGAGAGTAGTGACTGTGTTGATAAGTATTCTAGGTGGTGATTGAAGTTTTTGTGAGCTTGTCTTAGGTTTTGTTGGGGGTCTTTTTCCGCAGATTGTGGGAATGTTTTCGTGGTTGGATGATGGACAAGGTATCAGGGTTCTGGGGGTTTGGAGTTTCCTATTAGGTAGAACCAGTCTGTGTGTTGCTGTGAGGATAGGTATAGAATGTGTGTGGTATCCTTCTGTTTTCCATTTTTCTATGAGTAGGGAGAGCAGTAGTAGGACTAGGATGAGTTTAGGTGTGCGTGTTGCCATTTTTTGTGCGTAGAAAGGGGAGTTAGTTCTGGAATTCTTTGCTCTGTTGGTGTTATCTGTCGCTTTGAAGGGCCTATGCCAGGGGTGTCCAATGTCAGTCCTCGAGGGCCGCAATCCAGTCGGGTTTTCAGGATTTCCCCAATGAATATGCATGAGATCTATTTGCATGCACTGCTTTCAATGCATATTCATTGGGGAAATCCTGAAAACCCGACTGGATTGCGGCCCTCGAGGACCGACATTGGACACCCCTGGACTATGCATATAGGTAGAGTTAGTGTAGGATATTTGAGCCAGATGTGTGAGTGGGTGTTGGGACTTGTTCTTGGTGCTCTTAGATGTTTAAACAGGATAGTGAAAGATGTTTACCAACAATTAAGTATAACAAGGTACAGCAACAAGTTGGTAGTGAATAAACCTAAATGCTTACCTGTTCTTGGAGGGGGTCAGGCTTTTCTCACTCACCACTCTGTTGGAAGAGATTCAGCTATAGTTCGGACCGGGTCTTTTTGGTAACACTTTTTTGTGATCTTCAGATCCCTATGGTCGTCACTGCAGGCGCTTCACAAAGGCGCGCACTAAGGCGCATGCGCCTTTGTCATGCGCCTTTTTCGGCGTGCCGAACGGCTGTGCGCCGTTGGCGCTTCAAACTTATAAATATTCCCTTGCTGATCAGGAAGAGGGGCGGAGCAGAGCTCCCATGCTGTCCTCTCCTCGGGAACGGGTGCTGGTCTCACCGTCTCCTGCTGGTGGCCGAAAGAGGGCCCGACAAGAGGCTGCAAACTTTTAAATGTTCCCTCGCTGGTCAGGGAGAGGGGCGGAGCAGAGCTCCCACGCTGTCCTCTTCTCGGGAACGGGTGCTGGTCTTGCCGTCTCCTGCTGGTGGCCGAAAGGGGGCCGGACAAGAGGATGCAAACTTTTAAATGTTCCCTCGCTGGTCAGGGAGAGGGGTGGAGCAGAGCTCCCACGCTGTCCTCTCCTCGGGAACGGGTGCTGGTCTCGCCGTGTCCTGCTGGAGGCGTCTAGCCCGCCTACTACACAGGGCTTTAAACTAGGTAAGTTGGGGGAGGGTACGGGCACAAACAATCTATCTGGCGAGCTAAGCTGCCAATACTTTTTTGAGACTAAAGTAAGTAAACACCGATCTGGGTCAGGGGAGAGTATACACACTTTCGAGTCTGGGGTTGGCTCACATTATAATTTTGGGTCACATTGTAATTCTGGGTCTAAGGGGAGTACACATTGTAATTCTGGGTCTAGGGGGAGTACACATTGTAATTCTGGGTCAACAGGGAGTACACATTGTAATTCTGGGTCTAGAGGGAGTACACATTGTAATTCTGGGTCCAGGGAGAGAACACACATTGCAAATTGTACTAAAGGAGTTCAAGTAGCCTAAGCGGGAATACCCCCACAGGGTACACACATTTCCGAGTCTGGGATAGGAACACACTGTAGTTCTGGGTCTGGGGAGTCCGGGATAGGTGCACGTTGTAACTCTGGGTCTAGGGAAAGTACAAAACATGCAAATAATGCTAAAGGTGTCCAAGTAGCTCAAGCAGGAACATCCCCACTGAGACGTAACAAACATACAACATGGAGGGCTATGTACGTAAACGCCCACAGTCTGGGAAACAAGATCCTGGAATTAGAAACAGAAATGAGGAATGCTGACCTGGATGTGGTGGCGATATCTGAGACCTGGCTCACGGACTCCCACGGGTGGGACATGGTCATACCGGATTACAACTTGCTTCGCCGGGACAGGGAGGGCAAAATGGGAGGAGGTGTAGCATTATATACTAAAGATGACATTAAGGTCACCAGAATCACAGATGTCCACTACACTGAGGAATCCCTTTGGGTAAATTTGGCCAGAGGGAAGGACAAATGGCTGTATCTTGGCGTAATATACAGACCCCCAAGACAACAGGATGACCTAGATATGGAATTAATCGGAGATATAGAGAATATCACCTTGCGTGGGGACACAGTATTGTTAGGTGACTTCAACATGCCTGATGTGGATTGGGACACGCTTTCCTCTGCTTCCGGCAGCAGCAGGAGGCTATTAAACTCTATGAAGGGAGCAAGACTCAGGCAACTGGTATTGGAACCAACAAGGGATCAGGCAATACTGGACTTGATACTTACCAATGGAGAAAGTATCACAGAGGTCTCGGTGGGCGACACATTGGCCTCCAGTGACCACAACATGGTATGGTTCAATCTCAGGAAAGGTTTCACTAAATCTACCACACTGACCAAGGTCCTCAAATTCAAGGACACAAACTTCAAAGAAATGGGAGACTTCATTCACCAGGCGCTACAAAGCCAAGCAGAAACCGATAACGTGGAAGAAATGTGGTCGACTTTGAAAGCCACCATATAAGAAGCAACAAACTGCTATGTTAAATCAGTAAGTAAACGGCGAAGGAACAATAAGCCACAGTGGTTCTGTAGAAGGATTTATGGTTCACTTAGCAGTATTATAAACACGTTACGTTTCTGTTAAGTGGTCTAGAGAAAACCATAACCTTTTATTCAAGTTCAAATATCATGGTCTAATTATACGACACAAACCCAGGCTAATGAGAAATATCTTTATTATGAAAATAGAAAAATATAATTCACAAGCCAGCTGCAGAATCTAAATATTGTTCAAAATATCTAATTACACAAATGAAACTCAGTACATGATTGTCACAATCTAATGGTTAGACAACTAAGTAAAACTTCATGTTAAACACACACTATTCCTTATAATAATAATCCCTGATTAGCAAATGATTATATTATCACCCAGGTAACTTTTCAACCCTTTACCTTTATCAATGATTCCTATCTAATTCCCAAGCTAATAAAAGTAATTTCCGTATGCTCACCCTTAATTAGCCTCTCCGGCACAATTAGGTGGAAGAGAGAGAACTTCGTGTCAGCTGGAAGACGTCAGGAATACCGTTGTAAAAGTTACACGTGTTGAAAATCCTTGATGAGGCTATAAATCATCAGCAACAAGTTCCGTTTATCTGTGCTCAGTTCAGAACAGTTTTTAAATGTCCGAATTTCTATCTCTTAGGCAGAGAATCACACGAGGTAACTTACAGGTCTAATTATTGAAAGAAAAAGTTTACAATTAGAACATCTGTGAGCAGATCTGAGCTTCCCCGGACCTTATCACAGACTAACTAATTATTAATTAATTAGCACCTTTCTTTTCTTGAATCTCATCAGATGACTTCCTCGGACCAATCCAGAAACAGAACTTGACGAATAGCCTTTCTGTATAAAGTATCATATATGCTGGAAGACCCAGGGCCGTTAGACAGATAAGAACAGAATAATTTCTTCAAGATTCACACTGTCCCATTATTAAAGCACAGATGAATGCCCTTGAATAGCAACATTCGGGTACATCCCCATAATGCATCAGGCAGAAACAGCAAAGCTATGTACTTCTTACTTCTTGCAAAATACATGCTGGAAAGTTGCTTGCAGAGAGAGATTCTTGAAACAATGGTTCAGGCTTGATGACATCATGGAGGCCTAACCTTCAGGTGTGAATACGGAAATATCCCTACAGTCCCCCCTTTTGGAGGAGAAATAACTTCAATGGAGTCTATTTCACCTTCAACCTAACTAAGTAGGAAAGGATCGACAAGACCCAAGGTGATATAAAAAATGCATAAACATAAGCAATACCATATAAATCAGCGATAAATCAAAGATATCAATAATCAATGGATAATAATCATAAAGGCAAGGGCAAAATATATGAACCCAGCCAAATAAATGATAATAAAATCACTGAATAATGGCAATATATGATAAAATCAAAAATCATAACTACTTAGCAAGGCACAAAAGGTATGCCAAAGCAAAAGTTAAGACAGGAAGATCATAATCAAAAATACGGCTAGCAAAATTACTCTTTCACAGCCGCAATGTAATCATGCATTCTTAAGTCTGTATGTATGGTTTCTGTAGAATAAGACGTCTAATCCGGATGGTCTCATAGAGTGCAAAAACAGAGAACCCAAATAAGAGAACCCACAGGATGGCAAAAATTGGAATAACAACAGTGATAAAAAGATCAATACTGCGGGTATCAACAACTTCATGTACATTGGAGGAGCCAATATGAAAGTCCTCAATATGAAGCTTATCATTATCAACTTTCAGTTCAATGGTGTGGGAAGGTTTTGTCATCAAATATTGTTCCACTTCAAGGGTAAAGTTGATGGGATGTCCACGGAAAACATCCAGGATTTCCAATTCAGTTTCAGTAGGAGTAGAGTCCAAATGGAAAAGAGAAACATCGAAAGAAGATATGCTGGAGCAGGATCTGGAATGGGAAGAACAAGAAACCAGGAGAATCTTGAAGGACAACACGGGACTGCGGACCAGGATCGATCACTTTGGTAACAACGCCAATCAGCAGGACAACCAGGAACAGCATCGGCAGAACTCGTTTCGCCATCTGAAAAACAGAAAAGAGAGAGAACAGCCTAGGCTGTTGCTAGGTTAATGTCTTCATCACAACAATGGTTTCATCCTGGGCAAATTTACTGGGATGACATGGTCTCAGTTGATTAATGTGGACCCATTTAAGGACATCTGCACCTGGAGAATTTGATTTGATGCGAATTTGATAGGCCACAGGTGAAGCTTTTTCCACTATAGGGAATGGACCATGCCAACTTGGCAAAAATTTACTTTCTTTGGCCTTGGTTTTGCCAAAATTGTAATAAAATACCTTGTCGCCAATTTGGTATTCCTTTGTGGTAGTCCTATGATCATAATAGGCTTTTCTACCTTTAGCAGCAATTTCCAGATTTTTCTGGGCAAAAGAAAATGCACCCTGTAAATGGTTACGTAAATGGGTGACATATTCATGAGCAGTAGTAGCACTAGAAAGATTTACATCATTAGTTCTATACAACAAATGAATTGGTAATGTCATTTCTCTACCTGTCATCATTTCAAAAGGCGTCACCCCCGTAGAACGGTGAGGCGTGGCACGAATAGCCATCAGTACCAAAGGTAACTTCATGTCCCAATTCTTACCAGAGGTAGACACGTACTTCTTCAGGATCGTGATGATGGTACGATTCGCTCTTTCCACTTGTCCCGATGATTGAGGGTGGTAAGCTATGTGCAATTTACTTTTCACTCCAAGCATCTTCCACATATGTCGCATCACCTCTGCAGTGAAATGTGATCCTTGGTCTGAGTCCACTCTCATGGGCAAACCCCACCTACTGAACACATGATTCAGTAACAAGGTAGCGGTAGTCTCTGCCGTACAATTGGGTGCAGGCAAGCACTCAATCCACTTTGTAAACAAACAAGTGACAGTCAACATATACTTATTACCTCGGGAGGAACGGACCACTGGGCCAATCCAGTCAATCTGGATGTCGGACCAGGGCATGACCAAACCCTTCTTTCTCAAGGGTGCTCGGTGAAGTGGTGTAGAGGGTTGAAATTGACAACAAGTCAAGCAACCTCTCGTATATAACTGCACATCTTGCCGCATATGAGGCCAGTAGGCCACTTGTTTCAGTGTCTCATAGGTAACTTCTTCACCTCTATGTCCTGCACAAGGTTCATCATGGGCATGTTGCAACATGATTCCTCGATATGCACGGGATACAACCCACTGCACAATACCATGCTTACTCGTCCGAGTGAGCAGGTTCTGATGAATCGAAAATTTCTCTCTGGAGGTGTAGAGTATCCTAAGTTCTTCATCCTTCTGATCGTCTTCAGACAATGGATGATCCTGTGGATTCTGTATGAAGTTATAGAACTTTCCCAGGATAAGATCGGTCTTCTGAGCGGTTACAAGATCAAAGGAAGGAATATCATTACCCCACTGCACTACAGGTGTTTCAGCTACCTGTTTAGCTTGGCGTCGAGTAATAGCATGTACCATTGAAAACAACTCTTCAGGGCATTGCCATAGTTCACCTGACAAAGCACCTTCTTTGGCCAGTTGATCCGCAAGGTCATTTCCGATCTTGTCAGAACTATTAACCTTAGCATGACCTTTCACTTTCTTCCAGTAGATGGTCATGTCATTGTCTCGTACCAATTGATCTAAGGCTAGAATCAAGTCGCCATGATGGACAGGCTTTCCTTTGGAATTTAACATGTCCTTCTTTTTCCACACGGGTAAGTGAGACACAAAGTTTTGACGCACATAATCAGAATCTGTACAGATAATCAGTTCTGGGATCCCCTTCTGTACCGCAGACTGTACAGCGACCAGAGCTGCTACAATCTCTGCATATTGGTTGGTTTTAGCACCCAATCTATACTTCAAAGTTTCCATAGGTGTGTCGACATTCCACACTACACCTACTCCTGCGACCAAATTATGGGTCGAGGTCTGGTGAAAGGCACAGCCATCTACGTAGACTTGAGGTATATTGGCACATAGCTGTTCATCGTAAAGATGATGACGATGAGGTTCCTCCTCTTCTGGTGGAACATCAGGTTCCAGTATACCTGTAAGAGAATCTTGTTCTGTACAATCATGTAATTCTGCTATCCCTTGGGCTACTGTATTTCGATGTTTCAGGGCATACTTTATCTGTAAAGGCCATCCTTGGAGAGCCAAAGTCCATGAGACTATTCGGCTATTGGAGACACGACCAGTCTTGATCTTGTCACTACCCAAGAAACTAATGGGTTGATGACAAGTCTCTACAATGAGTTTTTCTCCTTGGATGTAACTCCGAAAATGTTGAAGAGCCCAAACAGTTGACAGTAGAGCTTTCTCACATTCAGAATACTTCTTCTCTACATCGGTGAAGCCTTTGCTTGCATAGGCCACCACACGCTTGTCAGAGTCGTATTTCTGGTACAGGACAGCACTCATAGAGTGTTTGGAGAATCCTAGGTCGATGAAGAATTCACGACCACTCTCAGGGTAGGCCAAGCAAGGAAAGCGACTAAGCTGCTCTTTCATCTCTTGCATAGCATCGTCCTGTTCAGGACCCCACGTCCAAGGTACATCCTTCTTTAGTAAGGCAACCAAGGGTCTAGAGATCTCTGCATACTGATCTATGAACTGTCGAGAATAGTTGCATATCCCCAAAAATGAACGAAGTTCCGTCAAATTGGTAGGTTTCCTCAACTGTTGTAGGGCCTGTATCCTTTTCTTCTGTGGTCGAAGACCTTCAGAGGAAATGTCATACCCTAAATAATTCAGAGATGTTCGGCACCATTGACCTTTGGCAAGGGTCAATTTAGCTCCTGCATTTTGCAATTGTTGGAACACATGTTCTACCTCTTCCAGGTGTTTCTGAAAGGTGGGACTCTTGATCAGGATATCATCCACATAGACTAGAGTTCCTCGAGCTTCCGCATCTGGAAGGGCTTTATGGAGAAATATGTTGAACTCAGCTGGAGAGTTCAGAAAACCAAAAGGTGTTCTATTCCACGTGTACTGTTTCTTCCCAAAGGTAAATGCTAGTTTGTATTGATCCGGTGGATGTACAGGAACTGTCCAAAATCCAGAAGCTAAATCCAAGCTGGTAAAATACTTAGCTCCTTTGATGGTAGTCAAGCTCTGGTCAAGATGGGCCATAGGCCACCTAGACAAGGGTACCCGCTTGTTTAGCTGTCGGTAGTCCAAGGCAATTCTCCAACTGTTATTCTTCTTCAGGATTGGCCACAAGGGTGAGTTGTATGTACTGTTGCAAAGCCTAATGATACCCCTTGTTTCCAGGGTATCAAGTATCTCTTGCACGGACTCATACGAGGCCAAAGGAATCTTATACTGACGTACGAAGACGGGCTTACTGTGGAGATCCGTAGGAATCTTGGTCACATGTAGATCAGTCAGTCCAGTGTCATAAGAATCCACTGCAAAAAGGTCTCGATACTTGTACAACAACTGTGTGAACTGAGCCTTTTCTTCATCAGAAGAGCACGCATCAGCTAGGTCCACTTGTTCCTTTACCATAGCATCAAACTTAGAAAAAGGTCGGTTGGAAGAGATTTCCACTTGGTCCTCAATCTGTTCTTGCAAAGATGAAGAATCAATGGCATTCACCGCTTTGGATTGGTCAGACAGAACTAACTTCCTGGATAAAATCAAAAAATCATTCTCCACTGTTACATGGGATGTCGATGCATCATATGGCCAAAGGAAGTCCAATGAAATGAGTCCTGTAGGTGAGGTAAAAATTCGGTCCGGTATATTCCCCCCCCCTGGCAGGGGTCAACAATGGAAGACAAGCTGCCAATGATAGGCAATGTTACCTCAACATCAGGAAAAGATTCACCCACTAGAAAACCCAAATGATCTCCAGCGGAGAGAAAGACTTCCGTAGGTTGAGCATTGACAATCAATACATGGAAAGAAGAGGTAGGTACTTCAAGACATGGTAAAGCACCTAGAGAAAGACCATGCTCGAGAAAAGAGGAATTTGGGTTGAAAAAGCCAATATCATCGAGCATGCGTTGACCATGGGCCAAACGAAGAGGTAGAGCAAAATCATGCACAAGGCCAGGAATCTTGACGTCTTCAGCACAAACCACTTCACAAACTTGAGGAAGAAGTTGTCCAGCCTTCAAACCATCCATCAGGTCCACATCTACTACCGGGGTGCCTTGCAATCTGCTCCAAAGCACACCGTTCACCAAATCAACGTAGACTCCTAGACGAACAAGACATTCTGATCCTAAACACAAGGATGTGTATAGGCCTTTCACCACAGAAAAGTGATGAGTGAAAGTCTTAGAACCCAGGGTCAGCAGAAGGCTACAAACCCCAACAAGAGGCTTGACCCCCTGACCTGGTATAGGTAGGTGAGTAGAGTGGCGCCGAACAAACGGAACTGATGTGGTTCGCTGAAGTTGACAGTAAAAAGATTCACTAATCATGGAGATGTCACTCTGGAGTAACAGTTGAGCTTGAACTGGGACAGAACCGTGCAGATGAACATCAACAAACAAGTCAGTATCATCCTGGTGAAGTACAGCCAGTAGACGAGGATGAGAGGTCAAAGAGTTGGAAACAAATGAGGTCGGGTCTTGGACAGTCTCTTGAGGTGGATCTGGCACGGGGAACGTAGACTTCAGAACAATCTCCAAATGGTCAGCCTGGAGAACAATGTCAGATATTTGTTCCTTAGGAACGCTGACAATCTCGCGGTCTGTGGGACCCCCTTCTGGAACATTGGCATACCGTAGCTCCAAAATGTGTGGATCCGCTGAACGCAGGAAATTTATTCGAATTGAAGTATCGTTTCGTTCCACAGTACTGGTAACCTGGGGAAGGCGTGTAGTTGGTACCTTTCCAAAAGGAAGGGGACGAGTCACCTGAGCCCAGACCACTTCTTGGACGTAATCCAAAATAGGCCGCAATCTCTTCAAAAGATCGTTTCCAATCAAAAACTCCTCTCCTGGACTAGTGGTAATAATCACTGGGTGTTTAACATTCATTTTGCCTAACTGCAAGGTCAGCCAAGTTTGACCAACTGTCTCAATGTTCTGATGTCCATATGCAACCAAAGACAAATCACTAGGAATAATCGACAGTGTATTCTGGGTACCCAGGGTAGTCTGCAAACGTTGGAATAGTCCCTGAGTGATCAAAGTCACTTCGGAAGCCGTATCAAGTAAACCGGGACAAGACAAAACCTGTTGGAGAAACAAAGGTAAAGTGTACCGTTGACCCATAGGCGTTAACCTACCCAAGAAATACTTGTGTGACTTAATGGAATCCCACGAAGGAAGCCACTCGGTGTTCTCAGATAATTCACTGGATTGTACCAGATCTATGTCTTGTGTAGCATCAGGAGATGTTGTTTGGACAGAAGATACAATAGTGGGTGGAGAAATTGGTTCTCGGACTAGTCATGCGGTATCATCCTCTAACAATTCGGGTGTGTCATCCAGGTCATCTACTGAGGAAGCATGGGTATCAGTTGCTACAGACTTGACCACTCGAGTTCCGGAAGGCCTGTAACCGATATTGTTATCCTTTCTCCTTGAGGTCTGTTCCTTTCTCGCGGGGACAGATGCTGCCAATTGTTTAGAAGTCAATTCCAGGGCAGAAATACGATCCACCACCTGAGCCAATTGTTCCATTATCACACTGAGGTCACTCTGCTTCTGTTGCTTATTGGGCCGTCTCTTCTTCTGTGTCTTGGGTCCATCCCTATTGGGTGGTGCATCAGAAGAGGAAGTCTGGTCTGCTGGACGAGATGAAACAGGTCCTGGAGTGGAAACTACAGAGCTACTAGGTTCCAAAGCAAGTGAAGTCTGAACTGCGCATACACTCAGCTTAGATTCCTTAGATCGTGCTTTGGGCACCGGTTTCTCAGATGGGCCTGCAGGAACCCTGACTTTATGATCATAGAAATCCTCGGCTACGGCTAAGATCGATGAGTAAGAGGCCTTTTTCATACCAGCCACAACCACACTCATATATTCAGGCAAGGCTTTTGCAAAGAGAGATCGGAATTCTCCATACTCCAGTTCGTCCTCAGAAGGAGTCCTGTCTGGAAAGAAATGTCGTTTCAGACGGAAAGCAAATTCACGGGGATTTTCTTGGAGTCCACAACGCAAATGGAATGCAGCTTTGCGAGATTCAATGGAATCAGCGTATGTACCATAACGTCTTTTGAGTTGTTGTTCCACCTCTAACACATCCGAAGTACCAGTGATGATGGATCGCAACGTCTCAGAACACTCAGAAGCAAAGGACCAACAGAGTAAACGAAGCTTATCACTGTCCTCTGTCACTGCATAAGTCTCAAAGAACTCATGTATTGAGGCCAAATGTGCTTCAATAGTTAGCTTAGTTCCCTCTCTAAAAGGTTCTATAGGGATATTTCCGTATTCACACCTGAAGGTTAGGCCTCCATGATGTCATCAAGCCTGAACCATTGTTTCAAGAATCTCTCTCTGCAAGCAACTTTCCAGCATGTATTTTGCAAGAAGTAAGAAGTACATAGCTTTGCTGTTTCTGCCTGATGCATTATGGGGATGTACCCGAATGTTGCTATTCAAGGGCATTCATCTGTGCTTTAATAATGGGACAGTGTGAATCTTGAAGAAATTATTCTGTTCTTATCTGTCTAACGGCCCTGGGTCTTCCAGCATATATGATACTTTATACAGAAAGGCTATTCGTCAAGTTCTGTTTCTGGATTGGTCCGAGGAAGTCATCTGATGAGATTCAAGAAAAGAAAGGTGCTAATTAATTAATAATTAGTTAGTCTGTGATAAGGTCCGGGGAAGCTCAGATCTGCTCACAGATGTTCTAATTGTAAACTTTTTCTTTCAATAATTAGACCTGTAAGTTACCTCGTGTGATTCTCTGCCTAAGAGATAGAAATTCGGACATTTAAAAACTGTTCTGAACTGAGCACAGATAAACGGAACTTGTTGCTGATGATTTATAGCCTCATCAAGGATTTTCAACACGTGTAACTTTTACAACGGTATTCCTGACGTCTTCCAGCTGACACGAAGTTCTCTCTCTTCCACCTAATTGTGCCGGAGAGGCTTATTAAGGGTGAGCATACGGAAATTACTTTTATTAGCTTGGGAATTAGATAGGAATCATTGATAAAGGTAAAGGGTTGAAAAGTTACCTGGGTGATAATATAATCATTTGCTAATCAGGGATTATTATTATAAGGAATAGTGTGTGTTTAACATGAAGTTTTACTTAGTTGTCTAACCATTAGATTGTGACAATCATGTACTGAGTTTCATTTGTGTAATTAGATATTTTGAACAATACTTAGATTCTGCAGCTGGCTTGTGAATTATATTTTTCTATTTTCATAATAAAGATATTTCTCATTAGCCTGGGTTTTGTGTCGTATAATTAGACCATGATATTTGGACTTGAATAAGAGGTTATGGTTTTCTCTAGACCACTTAACAGAGACGTAACGTGTTTATAATACTGCTAAGTGAACCATAAATCCTTCTACAGTTCTCTGGAGAGATTTCGGACCTCATCAAGGAGAAGAAAAAAGCATTCATCTCTTACAAACAATCAGGGAAACAGGACTCTAGGGAAGTCTATCTGGCAACTCAAAAGCCGTCAAAACAGCAGTTAGGGAGGCCAAATTCCGCATGGAGGAGTCTCTAGCAAAGAACATCCAGAAAGGAGATAAATCCTTCTTCAGGTATATCAGTGATAGAAATAAGAACTCAGGCGGGATAGTACGTCTTAGGAAACCAGATGGAGACTATGTAGAAGCGGACTCGGAAAAAGCCCAACTGTTAAATGAATACTTCTGCTCAGTCTTCACCCACGAGGCGCCAGGACTTGGCCCTCAGCTACAGACAAGGGTTGACGCAGATGACCCATTTAGTAATTTCGAGTTTACACCCAGCGGTGTCTACTGCGAGCTGTCAAAGCTTAACGTTAACAAGGCAATGGGGCCTGATAACCTACACCCCAGGGTGCTCAGGGAGTTGTGTGATGTCTTGGCAGAACCGCTATCCGCGCTCTTCAATCTCTTCCTTAGTACGGGTAACGTCCCGTTGGACTGGAAGACGGCTAACGTCATTCCACTCCACAAGAAAGGCTCCAAGATGGAGACAGCAAACTACAGACCGGTGAGTCTCACATCAATAGTGTGCAAACTAATGGAAACTCTAATCAAACGCCAATTGGATACTATCCTGAACGAGGAGAATCTATGGGATCCCCGTCAACATGGATTTACTAAGAGGAGATCCTGCCAATCCAACCTGATCAGCTTCTTTGACTGGGTGACGAGGAAGCTGGATGTTGGGGAGTCCCTGGACATCATATACCTGGACTTCAGTAAAGCATTCGATAGCGTACCACACCGCAGGTTGCTGAGCAAGATGAGTTCTATAGGATTGGGCGACACATTGACGAAATGGGTTGGGAACTGGCTTGGAGGTATGCTTCATAGGGTAGTGGTGAATGGCACCCCCTCTGAAATAACAGAGATAATCAGTGGAGTGCCACAGGGCTTGGTCCTTGGCCCAATCCTATTCAACATCTTTATAAGAGACTTGGCAGAAGGGCTGCGAGGTAAAATAACATTATTCGCCAATGACGCCAAACTAAGCAATGTAGTGGGCATAAGCACAACAGACATAAATTCAATGTCCGACAACATGATGCAGGACCTACTCCTACTGGAGCGCTGGTCTAGGTCCTGGCAACTCAGATTCAATGCCAAAAAATGCAAAGTCATGCACCTGGGCAGCCAAAATCCATGCAAGACATACACCCTTAATGGCGAGATCCTAACAAGAACTGAAGCAGAACGAGACTTAGGGGTGATCGTCAGTGAGAACATGAAGACTACCAATCAAGTGGAGCAAGCTTCATCCAAGGCAAGGCAAATCATAGGTTGCATACGCAGGAGTTTCGTCAGCCGTAAGCCTGAAGTCATTATGCCATTGTATAGATCCATGGTGAGGCCCCACCTGGAATACTGTGTGCAATTCTGGAGGCCGCATTACCGTAAGGATGTGCTGAGACTGGAGTCGGTCCAGAGAATGGCCACCCGGATGGTCTCGGGACTCAAGGATCTCCCGTACGAGGAATGGGTGGATAAGTTGCAGCTGTACTCACTCGAGAGGGGTGACATGATCGAGACATTCAAGTATCTCACAGGCCGCATCGAGGTGGAAGAAGATATCTTCTTTTTCAAGGGTCCCACGGCAACAAGGGGGCATCCGTGGAAAATCAGGGGCGGGGAACTGCACGGGGACACCAGGAAATTCTTTTTCACTGAAAGGGTGGTTGATCGCTGGAATAGTCTTCCACTTCAGGTTATTGAGGCCAGCAGCGTACCTGATTTTAAGGCCAAATGGGATAGACACGTGGGATCTATTCACAAAGAAAGGTAGGGCATGGTCATTGGGGTGGGCAGACTAGATGGGCCGTGGCCCTTATCTGCCGTCTATTTCTATGTTTCTATGTTTAATGTCTTCTATTCCGCCTGTACCTTGCAGTTCTAAGCGGATTACATCAAAAAGATAGCTGGACATATCCAGGAAGAGGGATACAATTAAAGGCGTTGGGGCCTAATACAATTTTGAAGAGAGGATACTAAGTGAGAAAAAGAGGGGAAAAGAAAGGGGGGTTAGGACATCAGGATGAATTTTTGGAATAGTAAGGTCTTGATTTCTTTTCGGAAAGCTTTGAGGTCTGTTGTTGCTGTCAGCAGGTTGGTGATGGAGGGGTCCAATTTTGCTGCATGTGTTTCTAGTAGGTTGTCATCCATCTTTTTGCGCTTAGTTCCTTTGAAAGGGGGGTAGGAGAAAGTGGACTGGGTTCTCCTCTGTCTGAATGAGAGGTTCCTGTTTAGGCAGTTGTTTAGGTGGGTGGGTGCCGTTCCGTTTAATGTTTTGAATAATAGGTAGTATAGTTTGAATTGGATGTGGGCTTGTATAGGAAGCCAGTGTGAATCTAGGTAGGCGTTGGTGATGTGGTCAAATTTTCCAAGAGAACAGATTAATCTGAGGGCAGTGTTCTGCACGGTCTGTAGTTGTTTTATTAAGTAGGTGGGGCAAGGAAGGTAGAGGATATTGCAATAGTCCATTAGACTTAAGACTAGGGATTGGACTATGAGTCTGTATTGTTCTTTGTCGAAGAATTTTCTAATTTTGCGAAGGTTGCGCATGATAAAGAATGCTTTTTGTGTGATTTTGTTGATTTGCACCTGAAGAGTGCAGCAACTGTCTACTGTTACTCCTAGGAGTTTGAGAGCGGGCTGTATGGGGTGTTTGGTGGTTTTTATTTCCAGTTCGGTTATAGAAGGGGTTTTGTCCTTTTCAAGCAGTAGAAATTTTGTTTTGTCTGGGTTGAGCTTCAGTTTGTGATCTGTCATCCATTTTTCCACTGCTTCTAATGTTTTTTCCAGGTTATCTGTTGTGGTGGGGTCTTGTGAGTCAAAGGGGAGGAGTATTGTTATATCGTCTGCATAGCTGAATGAGGTTACTTCGAGTTTGTCTAATAGGGTACCGAGGGAGGAAATGAAGAGATTGAAGAGCATGGGTGACAGTGGTGAACCTTGAGGTACTCCGCAGGGATTGGTCCAGGGTTCCGATATGAGATCTTTTGTTTTTACTCTGTATGTTCTTGTTTTGAGGAATCCTTGGAACCAGTTATATACTCCACCTGAGATCCCTATTGCTTCTAATATCTGAAGAAGTAAAGTGTGGTCAACCAGGTCAAATGCGGCAGAGAGGTCGAGTTGAATTATCAGCATCCTTCTTCCTTTGCTAAGGTGCTGTCGAGCTATATCTAGAAGGGAAACTAGCAGTGTCTCAGTACTATGGTTGGATCTGAACCCTGATTGAGTTGGGTGGAGTAGGTTGTGGTCTTCAAGGTAGTTGGAGAGGTATTGTGCAACCAGACCTTTTATTATTTTAAAATATAATGGAATTGAGGCGATGGTTTTATTTCTACAGTGTTGAAGTACTTGCTGACCCTTGCTATGATTGGTGGGGATCCCCAAGCACCGCCAGCAGAGGACCTCCTCTAGAGATGGCCAGAACTCCCCTCCACCAAGCACAGCAGTCGCTGGCAACATCCATAAGCAATTGAGGTACCAGCATCTGTGACCCAGGATGATCTCGGGGCTCAAGGGTCTCTCGTACGAAGAGAGACTGAACAAATTGCAGCTCTACACTCTCAAGGAACGTAGGGAGAGGGGAGACATGATCGAAACATTTAAGTACCTCACGGGACGTGTCGAAGTGGAAGATGATATTTTCTTTCTCAAGGGACCCTCGGCCACAAGAGGGCACCCGCTCAAACTCAGGGGCGGAAAATTTCATGGCGACACCAGAAAGTATTTCTTCACAGAGAGAGTGGTTGATCATTGGAACAAGCTTCCAGTGTAGGTGATCGAGGCAGACAGCGTGCCAGACTTTAAGAATAAATGGGATACCCATCTGGGATCCCTACGAGGGTCAAGATAAGGAAATTGGGTCATTAGGGCATAGACAGGGGGTGGGTAAGCAGAGTGGGCAGACTTGATGGGCTGTAGCCCTTTTCTGCCGTCATCTTCTATGTTTCTATGTTTACTACTGCCTGCCAAGCTTGGCAAAAGGGACCCCCGGCCAACTGCAAAGGAAATCCTCAGCTGACAGCTTGGGGGTTTTCATCAGCTGAGTATTTATATTTTATATTTACATTAGAGGCTCTGGTAGAAACCCATTTAAAAAGTATGTATTCTTCCCAATTAATATTTCCAAATTAATAAAGTGTCTTTGCTTATTTGTAAATGGGTCTCTACCAGAGCCTTTAATTCAGTAGCATAATTAAATGAAATAACTATTTCTGAAGTTTATAGGGACGGGCGGGAACGAAGGGGATTCCTCGCGGGGAAGGGTGGGGATGGAGGGGATTCCTCATGGGGACGAGTGGGGACAGAGGGATTCCTCACAGGGATGGGTGGGACTTCTCTAATGCACAGCCGGCCACCCTCCCTATTCTGCCGCTGCTGCTTTCCTTAACCAGCAGCAGTGACAGTAAACATGGGTGTCAGCGGGTGCTCACTGACATTGCTCATCTTCTGGCCGTCTCCCCTGCTGAAAGCTGTGGGCGTCCGCTCCTCGTGCGATCTGCAGCTGCGTTGGAAGCGTTCCCTCTGACATCATGATGTCAGAGAGAAGGCTTCCGACGCAGCCGCGGATCGTGCAAGGAGCGGACGCCCACGGCTTTCAGCAGGGGAGCCAGCCAGACATGCTGGGCAGGGAAGGGGAGAGGGTAGACATGCTGGGTAGGGAAGGAGGGAGGGTACAAATGCTGTACAGGGAAGGGGGAAGGGTAGAAATGCTGCACAGGGAAGGGGGAGGATAGAAATACTGTGCAGGCAAGGGGGGAGAAATGCTGCAAAGGCAAGGGGGGAGACATGCTGCTGCTGCAGTACCCAATTGGGGAGAGAGAGGGAAGGAGGGTGAAGGGAGAGGAACCAAAGATGCCAAGTTCATGGGAGGGAGGGAAAGGAAAAAAGGAAAGGAGATACCAGACCATGGAGGGGGAGGAAGAGATGCCATGGCATGGGGTTAGGGAAGGGCAGGAGATAGAGATGCCACACCATGATGTGGAGTGGGAGGAAGGAAGGAAAGGAGAGAAAGATGCCAAAGCATAGGGGAGGGGGTGGAGACAAAAAATGGAGAGGGGTGCTGAAATGATTCATGTGCAAAGGAGAGAAGGGACCCCAGATATACAGTTTATTGAAGGGACATAGAAAGAGGGAAGATGCCATATGGAAAAGAGAGAGGGTGGACAGTAGATAGAAGGGACAGAGAGAGTGTGAGAAGTAGATGGAAGTGGTAGAGAGGACAGAAGCTGGGTGGAAGGGGCACAGAGAGGGCAGATGTTGCATGGAAGGGAGAGAGGAGAAATGCTGTATAGAAAGAAGAGAGCAAAGAAGATGATTAAAGCAGAAATGACAAAAGGTAGATAGATTTTTTTTTGTTGCTTTACTTAGAATCAAGTAGTATTGTAACTGTATTGATAAAATTTTATAAATAGGAAAAGTAAATAAGGCAATTTTTTGGACTAAACCTCTTTCCTCAGGCCAGGATACCATAACAGCAGTATTCTGTACTGTTCTGAAGAAAGATTTTGCCTCTGAAAGCTAATTGAAAAATGGATTAGTCCAAGAAAAAGGTATTTTCTTATTTCTCATTATTTGTTTTATTTTTATTTGTTCATATTTTTCATATAGATGGGGGTGGGGGGTCAATAAATGATGGGCTCTAGGTGTCACATATGCTAGGTATGCCACTGAGATGCTATATATAGAATTTGGCTTTACATGCATACAATGTAAATTTTATATTTGTAAACCTTCTCGAAGTGCTTCCTCTAGCATTTTCTTCAGTTTCTTTCTATATCTTTTTATTTATTTTTTCTTTGTAGATGAACTATACTATTACTATAATATAGTCCTTTGTAAACATTTCATTACTGAAAAAGAAAGAAAATCAGATTGGTTTTATATGAGTATGATATGAATAACCTAACATTTAGGAGCACTATTGAAAATCCATCCCTTATTCTTTAGCTTCATCATCATATGAAGAGGGTCCACTTCAAGAACATTCTGGGTGAAGAGATCTTTTTTGATGAGAATGGTGATTCCTCCATTGGCTATGAAATTACAAATATAGTGTTTCTACCCAATGGGACAGAAAGAAATGAAATTGTTGGAAGTTATAACCCATATGTTCTCTCAGGGCAGGATTTTACCATCAATGAGAAGGCAATCGTTTGGGAGAGTGCATTTACTAAGGTCAGAGATAAGTAATATTAGATCATAATGGGAAGCATCAAACCATATCATGTGTGTTCTAAGACATTCTGTAATTTAATTTACTGCTACATATTTATATCAATACAACAGAGCAGTAAGCCTTGCAAATAGAATAGAATTCAATAAATCCTGTTTTCCAGAGCAATTAAAAAAAGACTATGGGTGAAGATGTTCTGAATGATGATTTATTTGTCATTCTTCACAATACAAACATACAGTGGTACCTTGGTTTACGAGCCTAATTCGTTCCAGAAGCATGCTCGTAATTCATAGTACTCGTATATCAAAGCACATGCCCCGTAGGCCACAATGTAAACTGAAACAATTCGATCCACAACCAAGGTTTACTATGGTGGCCCAGGGGTGGGTACCTGCCTGTGGGTGTTGCAGCCCTTGTAGCGTGGTGGCTTCCTTATCTCGGGGTCCCCATGCGGCTCTCCTCCCTCTTCGACCAATGCCTTTTCCATTCACCAGCGCCTCCCGGCTTCTGATTCAAGCCGGCTGCCATCCTTCTGACTCATGTGCAGGACCTCTGAACTCCTCCGTCAAGCCGGCGCCGCTCCAACAACATGTGCACCACATACAAGCACACAGGACGTTCTGCGTATTTGTACGTGGTGCGCTTGTTGTTGGAGCGGCGCCAGCTTGAATGGGGAGTTCAGAAGTCCTGCGCATGCGTCTGGAGGATGGCCGGCTTGAATCGGAAGCCGGGAGGTGCTGGTGAACAGCATAGGCATCGGCCGAAGAGGAAGGAGAGCAGGGGAAAGGAAACCACCACGCTACAACGGCTGCAGCACCCATAGGCAGGTACCCACCCCTGGGCCACCATAGTGAGAGCTCGTGTAGCGAATCAACACTCGTTTTGCAAGACGAAAGTTTGCTGAGTGTTTTGCTTGTCTTGCAAAACACTCGCAAACCGGGTTACTCGCAAACCGAGGTTCCACTGTATATGAATATGATAGTCCACATGTGTTGATCCTACCAGACCCATGGACACATGTGGACTATCATATTCATATATGTTTTTATTATGAAGAGTGACAAATACATCATCATTCAGAATATCTTCATCCACAGTCTTTTTTGTTTTCATTTCTTGCATTGTTTTCACTGTGGAACATTGGGTCTTCCTGTTTTGTTGTTTCTTGCTGTTCCACAGCAATTATACAGCTAAACCCCAAACCCTCCCTCCTCCCTTCTGAAAAAAAGATTGCCCCCATCTACTATCCCTCCCAGAAGTGGGGAAGGTAACATAAAAACATAAGAATTGCCTTACTGGGACAGATCAATGCTCCATCAAGCCCAAAAGACCAATCCAGGCTTGTTTCCAAAAGAGGCCAATCCTGGTTCCAAGTACTTAGCTAGATCCCAAGTAGTAAAAGATTTTATGCTGCTTATCATAGAAATATGCAGTGGCTTTCCATAAGCCACCTCAATAATGGCCTATGGACTTCAAATGTGTCCTTTTTTAAGCAATAGCACATTAGCAGAGAATGTAAAAAAAATTATTTAACACCTTTTGCAGTCACTTGCTGCTGTTAAAGGAAGATCACTTTTCTCCTGAATTAGGTAGAGCTTACCACATGAAGGAAAATTCAAACACAGTGAATGTAAAACTAAACCTATAATATGTTCTATTTTTTAACTTTGTTATTCAATTGTCAAAATATAATTAGTAAAAGTATGCAATATTGCGAGCAATAAAAGAAAAAAAAACCTTTCATGAAGCCGTGTTAGTGTTTTTTTTATCGCCGACCGTGGCAGTAAAAGTTCCGATGCACTTAGGAATTCTATGAGTATTGGAGCTTTTACCACCATGGCCAGCAATAAAAAAAACCACTAAAGCAGCTTCATAAAAGGGGGAGGGGGGTAAAATAACTACTATAATTCACATCAAGAACTGAAGAAAGCAGAAGAAAAATCTCAAAAATAGAAATAGTCCAGTCAATATTCAAAATGGTGGTTAGTGCATTCTGTGTAGTACAGATAAAGAGGATCAGGTGACATTAGATGAAACTGGATTCATTCAAGCCTGAATTAGAGATGTTGAGGGAGCTGTGTGTGTGGAAGCTGTAGGGAGATGCTAGACACATACCCTATGGCAAGAGCCTTTGCACTTAGGTGCATTGAGTTTGGCTTCTAACCTGCATTATGCACAAGACTTAGCATACGTTAATGAACATATCCCACAATCGTTAACTGATTATTAAGGGCTCCTTTTACGAAGGTGTGCTAGCGTTTTAATGCATGCACCAAATTAGCACGTGCTATAGTGCGCGCTAGCCAAAAAACTACCGCCTGCTCAAGAGGAGGTGGTAGTGACTAGTGCGCGGGGCATTTTAGCATGCGCTATTCCACACGTTAAGGCCCTGACGCGCCTTCATAAAAGGAGCCGTTAGTGTATCTCAACCTAAATTTCAGAATTATGTTTTATCAAGGTTCTTAACTCAGTACTTTATTATATTGAATAAATTGGTAATACTGTACGTTCAGGAAGATAATATATTTGAATTGGCCTGCAGGTAAACAGATATTTTGGAATCTTGCCAGGTACTTGTAAGCTGAATTGGCCACTGTTGGAAATAGAATAATGGACTTTATGGACCTTTGGTCTGTTCCAGTGTGACAACTCATGTTCTTATGAAATACTGCATTTTTAAAAATCATTGTCCAGAAAATATTGATTTCTCATTGTTAGGTGCCTCCACAGTCCAAGTGCAGCCAGAGCTGTCCTCCTGGCTTCAGGAAATTAGCTAAGAAAGAAAAGCCCATCTGCTGCTATGATTGTATTCCCTGTCCAGAAGGAGAGATCTCCAGCCAAAGTGGTGAGTGATATATGGCATGTCAACTGCATATGGAGAGATACACATAATGAAGATGTTTAACCAAAATTATAATTGGCAGAGGAGCTAAGTTGCAAGTTTTATTTAAAATTTTATAAATCGCTTAACATAAATAAAATTTTCCAACATTCAAAGGGTACAATATGTCAAATGTACAATGGACCTGCAGGACTTACTGTGCCAAAAGGGAAGGAGGGTAAGAAATACAATATTTGATAGGCAAGAAAACAAATAGGGGAAAAACAACAGAATGAGTGAGTAGAAGCCAAAAGAAATTGAAGAGAACAGTAATTAGGAATGAAGTAAAGAGATTAGAATGAGGAATAAAAGGGAGAAAGAGAAAAGCAAGGGAGAATAATTCTATAGTAAAAAGGTCAAATGGAATAATAAAAACCTAACAAGCAGAGCTAAAGGTCAAAGGCCTTTATCCCAGGCATTTTATATTTCCAGTTTTCAATTTTAGCATTGGTTTTGTGTTTAAAAGGATTTCCTTTTGTAAACCACTCTGTTGTCTTTTAAACATAGGACCACATATTAAGTAAAATAAATCATAACCATAGTCACATTATTTATTTTCTACACAAATGGACAGTGGATTGACATAAGCCAAAAAAATTTGGAAGCTCCATACCAAAAATATCTTCCAGCACTCTCTCTTCTCTCATTGGCAGTAGAGGAGTGGTTAAGGTGAGGCAAGAGACCAAGGGTGCAATTATAGCTTAGTAAGTTTATGACACCAAGAAGAAAACCATAGAACAATTAATTAGTATTCTCATCCTGCAACAAGATGTTTTGTGCTTAATACAACCATTTTCACCCCCAGCTGCACTTCTAGTACTGAAATCCCAAACATAAAACCACCAAAGGTTGTTAATAAATCCCAATAAATAAATGAATACATATATAAATATGTCCTTGTACCTAGCATGTTTACGATGGGATCCTGACAATTGTACCAAACTCACTTACAAAATCTCAAAATGGTAAAAAATAGTTTATTTCTCCTGCAGAAGGGGGAATATCAGAGGCTGAAGAACATAAGAACAAAAGAATAGCCTTACTGGATGAGACCAGTGGCATACCTAGCATGTGTGACACACGGGGCCCATCATTTTTTTGACCCCCCCCCCCCCTTCTATATGATTTTTAGTAACAATCCACATATTGCACAAGAGTGTACCTAGGAAAAGGCAGCATCTTAAACACTGTAGTGAGCATTAGAACACCAACACATACATTGTAAAACTAAACAAACCAGATCCTGCGCTGAATGCCCTATGCTGCTCTCGACGCTCATAGGCTCCCTGCGCTAAAAACCACTATTGCAGTTTAGTAAAAAGGGGCCATAGTGCAAAATATAGACAGCATATATAAATTCTCAAAACGGACACATTTTGATCACTAAATTGAAAATAAAATCATTTTTCCTATCTTTGTTTAGTAATTTCATCAGTCTCTGGTTGCACTTTATTCTTCTGACTGTGCATCCAATATTTCTTCCCTTCTTTCAGCCTCCTGTATGCTTCCTCTCCTCCAGACCTCATTCCCTCCCCCAGATTTTTCTTTGTTTCATCCTGCCCCCTTCTTTTTTTCTCTCTCCATGCCCCCTTTCATTCTGTATGTCTGTCTTTCTCTCTCTCTCTCCATGCCTCATTTCTTTATTTCACCCTGTCCCCTTCTTTCTTTCTCTCTCCATGCCCCCTTTCTTTTTCTATGTCTGTCTTTCTCTTTCTCCGTGCCCCATTTCTTTCTTTCTTTCACCCTGCCCCCTTTCTTTCTTTCTCTCTCCATGCCCCCTTTCTTTCTGTATATCTGTCTTCTCTCTCTCTCTCCACACCCCATTTTTTTCTTTGTTTCACCCTGCCCCCTTCTTTCTTTCTCTCTCCATGCCCCCTTTCTTTCTCTGTGTCTGTCTTTCTCTCTCTCTGTGCCCCATTTTTTTCTTTCTTTGTTTCACCCTGTCTCCTTTCTTTCTTTCTCCCTGCCCTCTTCAATGCCACCGCCATTGGAAAACATGCTGCTACCACCGCCACCGGGGAAAGGCTGCCACTGCCACCATCGGGAACAAGCCGGTGCTGAGTTCTCCCTCCCTGCTTTTCTTCCCCGCGGGGTCGACCAACTCTCGCCGCCCAATGTCAATTCTAATGTTGGAGAGGATGTTCCAGGCCAGCCAGGCAGTGATTAGCTGGTCCAGAATGTCCTCTCCGACGTCAGAATTCACGTCGGCTGGCGAGAGTTGGTCTGCCCCGCGGTGAAGAAAAGCAGGGAGGGAGAACTCAGCGCCGACTTGTTCCCGATGGTGGCAGTGGTAGCCTATTCCCCGGTAGCAGCCTATTCCCCAGTGGGTGGCCAGTTGTGCACCCCCTTGGGTTGTGCACCCAGGGTAGACTTCCCCCCCACCCCCCCTTGGATCAGACCAATGGTCCATCTAGCCCAGTATTCCGTCTTCATGGAGGCCAAGCCAAGTGACAAGTACCTATCAAAAACCCAAATAATAGCAGCATTCCATGCCATCAATCCAGGGCAAGCGGTGGCTTCTTCCATGTCAGTCTCAATAGCAGTTTATGGACTTTTCCTCTAAGAACTTGTCCAAACCTTTTTTTTAAACCAACTACATTAACTGATCTTACCATATCCTCTGGCAGCACAATCCAAAGCTTAATTATTCTCTGAGTGAAAAAATATTTCCTCCTATTGGTTTTACAATTATTACACTGTAATTTCATCGAGTGTCCCCTAGTCTTTGTAAATCTTGATGCAGTAAAAAAATCAATCCACTTGTACCCATTCTACACCACTCAGGATTTTGTAGACTTCAACCATATCTCCCCTCTGCCATCTCTTTTCCAAGCTGAAAATCCCTACCCTCTTTTGTCTTTCCTCATATGAGATTATTTCCATCCCCTTTATCATCTTGGTTGCTCTTATTTGAACCTTTTCTAGTGTCTCTATATCTTTTTTGAGATAAGCAGACCAGAACTGAACACAATACTCAAGATGAGATCACACCATTGAGTGATACAGAGGCATTATAACATTCTTAGTCTTGTTTACCATCTCTTTTCTAAAAATTCCTAGCATCTTGTTTGCTTTCTTGGCCACCACAACACATTGGATGAATGGTTTAAGTGTATTGTACATAATGACACCCAGATCTTTTTCTTGAGTGCTAACCCCCAAGGTGAACCCTGGCATCTGGGTGGTCCTGAACTGATCAGTTAAAATATGAGGGTTCTTCAAAAAGTTTTCACACTTTCCTATTTTTATGGGAATAGGATGAGGCAGGAGAAGTGCTAAGTTGTAGAATGTGATGTGTCTAGTTAGTGAGTCGAAACAGGGTGATTATGTAGAAAAGTGATGCAATTTGTTTTTGAGATATTTAATAGTGTTTAAAAAATAAAAGTGCAAAAACATTTTGAAGCTCCCTCATAGCTACATTACCTTATGCTCACTGATTAGCACATGATTGGCTTGTGACCTTTACCACCTACAAAATAGGTATCAGTAAGTGAGCTAGTGCCATTCCTACCATTAAAAAAATGCACAAAATAGGGTGGAGTAAAAAGCCTCAGAATAAAGTAACAGTAATGAGCAAAGTGACAAGAATGACATCAAGCAATTGAGAGAAGCTGTGGAAAATAGGGGAGTATTATGAGGACTGGCCTACAGAGTATCTAAGGGTCAGGCATGACTTAATGGATAGTAGTAGTAATGAACATATCAAAAGTCACTTTGGTTCAGATTTTATAGAAATATAGCTTAATGGAGTCTCCATTAACAGTGTCACACCAGATAAGTAATACCTTTGTGTACCTTTGCTACAGCCAATGAGAGTTCACTGCAAGTTCAAATGTTGTAGTAGGTTGGTGTATTTTTTTGTGCCTATCTCTATGTGAAGCAGCATTGATTTGATGCGTTCATTAATGCCATTTTATTCTGAGGCTTTTTTTTTTTTTTACTCCACCCCTATCTTTTGCACATTTATGATGGTGAGACTGGTACTAGCTCACTATGGTAGTATTTTATTTCAACAGTGTATTTGAAAGCATTGAACATTACTGTATCACCATTAATGCAAAAAATTGATAATTGGCTATCACACTGGTATGGTAAAATAACCTTAGTGCACAAGACTTGGGACTTGCTATGTCTATTTTCTCTGGCGTACAAACGTGTTTTGCATGATATTGTTGGGTCAGAACCAAAGGGGGGCAACTGGGGTTTAGTTCTGTACACATTATTTCAAAGATCACATGGGAATCTGTTCAAATCAAAATTGCCAATAATTAACTGTTAGCAAACAATTATTGACACTTGTAGCTTGTTAGCCAATTTAATTGTGCATTCATCGCAAAATAGCTTAAATTTGTGTGCCCTTTAGAGAATTTGGAGAATCTAGGTGATTTTATGTATGTACGCACATATATGCTGGTCTGTTTATATATGCTTTTGAGTTGATCACTGACCCATGACTGCATGTACAGTAAAGAATCATCCTTATGATGTTTCAAGGCAGAGTACAGGAGAGGTTTGCCATTGCCTTCTCCCATGCAGTGTGTGGCTCTACTACATTGCTGCTGTCCAGCATAAGGCCCTGCAGCCTACATCACCAATGGTCCCCCATCCAGGTACTAGCCAAGATGACCTTGGTTAGTTTCTAATAGCATGAGCAGGCCTATCCATGGCAACCAAGCTCTAGGTATATACCGTATTTTTCACTCTATAAGATGCAACTGACCATAAGATGCACCCTAGATTTAGAGGAGGAAAACAAGAAAAAAACATTCTGAACCAAATTCTCCCTGACAGGCTCTGCATCCAACCCCATACTCCTTGCCAAGCTCTGTATCCTGTCCCCCTCTGGTGGTCTAGTGGTAGGCTGGGACAGGGCACAGAGTAGGCAGGGACAGGGCAGATAGGCCTAGTGGCTGGAAGGCAGGTAGGGAAAGGGCATGCAAGCCTCCCCCTCCCAGCTAGCCTTCCCAGGCAGGCAGACAGTAGCCCTCCCCATCCCAGGCCTACCCCCCAGGCAGGCCTACCCCCTCCCAGCTATCCCCCCTAGAAGGCAGGCCTTCCCCCTCCAGGCCTCCTCGCAGGCAGGCAGGCAGGCCCGACTTTTCCCTCCTTATTTTTTAATTTGGCAGGCAGACATGCCCTGGCCCCTCCTCCATACCTATTTTTAATTAAGCAGGACAGCTCCCGGCTTCCCTCCCCCTCCTCGTTACCTTTTTAAAATTCTGACACCCTCCCTCACTAGATGCAGCTGCCTGCCTGGTTCCCCATGCACTGACAGCTGAAACAGCTGCCTCTGAGTCCTCTTCCTTTACGGCAGAGTGGCACACAAGACCGCCGGCCTGGTCCCATGCTGCTTCCCGCAAGAGTTCTTAACAGAAGAGTTCTCACGGGAAAAGGCACGGGTCCAGGTTGGCAGCTTTATGCGCCACTCTGCCGCAAAGGAAGAGGACTCAGAGGCAGCCGCGTCAGCTGTCAGTGCTCAGGGAACCAGGCAGGCAGCCACGTCCAGCGAGGGAGGATGTCAGAATTTTAAAAAGGTAATGGGAGGGAGTTAGGTATTCGCTCCATAAAATGCACCCTTATTTCCACCCCCTTATGGAGTGAAAAATATGGAACCAGAAAACCAGAAAACCAGAAAAATTCACAGTTGCTCATACTGGCCAATGGTGCTATATTTGATAATTATGACATAATAATAGTAAAATCAAAGTCCTATAATGCTTTGGATAAATTATCTGAGAGGAATTAGGAAATGGTATTTTATACAGGTTGCCAATGCATGCCAAAGCATTATATCCCCCACAACAAAACTGATAACAATTACAACTGGAGGAAAGAAAAGTCCATAGTCTGTTATTGAGAAAGACATGGGTGAAAGCCACTGCTTGCCCTGTATCGGTAGCATGGAATATTGCTACTCATTGGGTTTTGGCCTGGATTGGCAACCGTGAGAATGGGCTATTGGGTTTGATAGACCATTGGTCTGACCCAGTAAAGCTATTCTTACGTTCTTATGTAAGTTCTATCCTATGAATTTATGAAACTTCCCCAACCTACATTCCATTAAATAAGTTAGACTAGGTGGGAGGAGGAGTGTTTTTGTTGTTAAGAAGCAACTCAGCCAAACTCACATCCTCTTTACTTCAATCATTCACCTGTTTTGAAATAGCAGGACACAACAAATTGCATCAGATCTCTTCCTTAAGAAAAATGCATCTGATCATTCCATATTGATTGCATCAGTTCATAATACAGAAAGGGTGATAAATACATGGAACAGTCTCCTGGAAGGAGTGGTGGAGATAGAGTCTGTGTCTGAATTCAAGAAGGCATGTGATAGGCATGTGGGATCTCTTAGAGAGAGGAAGAGATAATGGTTACTCTGGATGGGCACACTAGATGGGCAATTTGGCCTTTATCTACCGTCATGTTTCTATTATTGATTCTTATTAGCTGTGCAGCCCAGTTTAGACAGAACAAAAGAACATAAGAATTGCTGCTGCTGGGTCAGACCAGTGGTCCTTTGTGCCCATCAGTCCGCTCACGTGGCAGCCCTTAGGTCAAAGACCAGTGCCCTAACTGAAATTAGCCTTACCTGTCTAATTTCCGGTTCAGCAGGAACTTATCTAACTTTGTCTTGAATCCCTAGAGGGTGTTTTCCCCTATAACAGCTTCCAGAAGAGCGTTCCAGTTTTCCACCACTCTCTGGGTGAAGAAGAATTTCCTTACATTTGTACGGAATCTATCCCCTTTTAACTTTAGAGAGTGCCCTCTCATTCTCTCTACCTTGGAGAGGGTGAACAACCTGTATTTACTAAGTCTATTCCCTTCATTATCTTGAACGTTTCAATCATGTACCCTCTTAGTCTCCTCTTTTCAAGTGAGAACAGGCCCAGTTTCTCTAATCTCTCGCTGTACGGCAACTCCTCCAGCCCCTTAACCATTTTAGTCACTCTTCTCTGGACCCTTTCATGTAGTACCGTATCCTTCTTCATGTAAGGCAACCAGTGCTGGACGCAGTATTCCAGGTGAGGGCATACCATGGTCAGGTACAGTGGCATGATAACCTTCTCCGATCTGTTCGTAATCCCCTTCTTAATCACTCCTAACATTCTATTTGCCCCTTTTTGCTGCCGCCACGCATTGCATGAATGGCATCATTAACTTGTCGACCAGTACTCCCAAGTCTCTTTCCTGGGGGATCTCTCAAAGTACTGCATCGGACATCCTGTATTCGTGTATAAGATTTTTGTTACTAACATGCATCACCTTACACTTATCAATGTTGAACCTCATTTGCCATGTCGCGGCCCATTTTTTGAGTGTTTTTATGTCATGTTGCAGGTCTTTGCAATCCTCCTGCGTCTTCACTACTCTGAATAAATTTGTGTTGTCTGCAAATTTAAGCACCTCACTCATTGTACCAATTTCATTTATAAATATGTTGAAGAGCACGTCCAAGCACTCCACTCATGACACTTTTCTAGTCTGAGTATCCTCCATTTACCCTCACTTTCTGTTTCCTATCTGCCAGCCAGTTTTTAGACCACGTGAATATTGCACCCTCGATTCCATGGCTCACAATTTTTCAAAGTAGTCATTCATGCGGAACCTTGTCGAACGCCTTCTTAAAATCCAGATATACAATGTCAACTTGGTTACCCTTCTATCTGCCTGTTAACATTAGCATTCGCATTCCCGTCACCTGCAACTGAAAGATAATCACCATCAATCAATAATCACACAACTCAGTTTTATTGGAATAAATATTTGGCCGCAGCTTACACTTACAATACAATCTGTGTCCAAAAACCAACAAACCCCCAATGCATATTTCATACACCCCATGGAGCTATTCGGTGTCAAAACTAGCTCCTGTTAAGTCTTTAAATTTATAACATTCCCCCAAACATGGCCCATGGTGATGCAAGGCCATGCTTCCCCTCCCCTCCCCCCCAAACATGACCCACGATGATGCAAGGCCATGCTTCCCCTCCCCCCAAACATGATCCATGGTTACATTTATTTATTTATTAACTGTTCATCTCCCAGATCCAACTGGGCCAAACCCCATTTTCCGCCCCACCCAAAGCTGCGACCACATCCCCCCAACCCCAGAAGCTACACAAAACTCACCCAAGTCAACATATAACATTTATACCCCCACCCCACAACACTGACACAAAACATAACACCAGCACAAATGGGAGGGAGGGATAATCTTTTCCTGAAGAGACAACTCTACTGTTCCCCTTTCTTCATAGAGTTCACTCCAGCCTGCCACAACATCCAACCAATCACGTGACTGCTCCACCCCATTTCCTTAGCAACCTCCCTAATCATTTTTCTTTCTTACAAGTTCTGTCTATTAACCCTTTCTTACCTCCTCTTATAAAATTGTCAATCCTTATTCTACAGACCCTTGATAACACCTCATATATTCCCCTCACCCTCTGTCCCACTTCCCATTTTACCCACACCATCATTCAATAAATATTACCAGCCGGTGACATCAGCTCAGCTAATGTTATATCACACCAAATGAATCTGGTGCTCTTCTTTACTCCCTTGAAGAACTGCAGCAAGTTCGTCAAGCAAGATCTTCCTTTGCTGAAGCCATGCTTGCTGGTCCTCATCAGATTGTGTCCGTCAAGGTGATTAATGATGTGGTCCTTTATCACCACCTGTACCATCTTTCCCGGTACTGAGGTCAGACTCACTAGTCTGTAGTTTCACGGATTTCCCCTCAAACCTTTCTTGAAGATCGGTGTAACATTTGCCACCTTCCAGTCTTCCGGAGTCCTTCCCGATATGATCGACAGATTGGCTATTAGTTGAAGCAGTTCAGCTATAGCCCCTTTCATTTCCTTGATTGCCCTTGGATGTATGTCATCCAGTCCCAGGGATTTATCATTTTTAAGCCTATCAATCTGCCTGCATACCTCTTCTAGACTAACTGTCAACTCTGTCAGTTTTCCGTCTTCATTTCCTGCCTGTTGGCTTCCTGTATGTTGTGTATATCCTCTTTGGTAAATAAAGACACAAAAAATGTGTTCAGTTTGTCAGCAATGGCTTTATCCTGCTTTAGCACTCCCTTTATTCCATGGTCATCCAACAGCCCCACCACTTTCTTTGTGGGTCGTTTCCCCTTAATATATCGAAAGAACGGCTTGAAATTTTTTGCCTCCTTGTCTATTTTTTCCTCATAGTCTCTTTTGACCCCTTTTACCAACTTATGGCACCTGCCTTGATGTTTGTGCTTTTTCCAGTTTTCATCTGTTTTTAACCTTTTCCATTCCTTAAATGAAGTCTTCTTGTATCTGATCAGTCATAGACATCTGAATTGGTATATCCAGGTTGGGATTCAGAAAATTCACAAAATTCTAGTAGTATTTTAGAAAAAAAAACCTGTCAAGTTATTGTAAAATCTTCTCTAAAATTTATGCAACATATCCCAATATACACATAGAATTAAGGAGAATAGTTCTCTAATCCTCTCTATAAAAGGCTTTTTCAAAACAAGCAGTTTTAAAAATCCTATTTCTGCTCTTCAGCAGGTCTAAATTCCAACATGCAAATTTCTCACAAAGCACATGTTCTGATTATAAATTTGGGAATGCACATGTAAATTTTAATCATGCCAAGCTCTGTCCAAATTTTTCCCAATCATGCCTTCTTGATATTTACATGTAGTGAAAATGAACATCTTCAATCATTCATTGGTTTTCTGAAATTTGTTTTTGTACAAGTTTGCAAAAAACACATGTAAGTGCCATTGTTTACACATATAAATCACAAAAAGGGTTTCTAAATAAGGGTTATGATGTCACATATTATCCACACAGAAAAATCTGCCATAATTCTCTTCTGAAAATATTTTATAAGATATTACATACCAGCAATTTTATTATATATATTTACTTTTATACATTTACAATGTGAAAGATAGTCAGCAATCAGGGGACCTTGTTAAATAAGCAAAATAAAGCCCTCTGGGGCTATTTCCTACAATGAATGCACCTGGATAAGGCACATAGTAGGAATACCCTGTATATCATATATACTTCCATGGTATGTATCCAAGTGCCTATATATAATGAATCAAATAAAGTGAAAAGAATCACAAAAGAAAATCACTGAAACAAAATATATCCAATTATCAAGATCATGTGCAAGCTGTGTATAAAATTCAAATAAGGATGTGCTTATCTCTATAATGTAAAAGCTGGATGCCCAATAGAATACCCCAGCTCATTTTTTGTGCTTAGTTCTGCTCAAAGCTAGAAATTGGATCCCTGACAAAGGCAATGTTCCTGAAACATGGCCTGTGTTTGGTTATTCTTCTTGTTGGACTGACCCAGAAGAGTTCCATTACTAAACATTTTGGAATTGGTTACCTTGAATTGATTCTTGTACCTCACATTTACTGATGCTTGTATATCACCCATGAAGGAATTTTGCTTTTGTTTTTGTTTGCACAGCTAATGGCAGTTGGACACATAAACAAACCTATTCTGTAAAATTACACCTAACTTCTAGGAATGCCTCATGATACACCTATAATAATAATAACTAGAACCGCAAGGCACAGGCGGAATAGAAATCCCTAATGTAATGTAATGTAATGTAATTTTATACGACCATACCCAAAAGTTCTAGACGGTTTACACTAAAAAGAGCTGGACAATCAGCGAAATACAATAATACAGTATTGTTCAATATATTTATTGACGATCTGGAGACGGGGACAAAATGTGAGGTTATCAAATTTGCTGATGACACCAAACTCTGCAGCAGGGTTAGGAACACGGAAGACTGTGAAAACCTGCAAAGGGACCTAACGAGACTGGAAGACTGGGCAAATAAGTGGCAAATGAGTTTTAACTTAGAGAAATGCAAAGTCATGCATGTAGGGAAAAAGAACCCGATGTTCAGCTACAAAATGGGGGGAACACGGCTAGGGGTGAGTAACCTTGAAAGGGATCTGGGGATGATGGTTGACACATCACTGAAACCATCGGCGCAATGTGCGACAGCCTCAAAGAAAGCAAACAGAATGCTGGGCATCATCAAAAAGGGTATCACAACCAGGACGAAGGAAGTCATCATGCCGCTGTATCGCGCAATGGTGCGCCCGCACCTGGAGTACTGTGTTCAATACTGGTCGCCGTACCTCAAGAAGGACATGGCGGTACTCGAGGGAGTGCAGAGGAGGGCGACTAAACTGATAAAAGGTATGGAAAATTTCTCCTACGCTGACAGGTTAAAGACGCTGGGGCTGTTCTCTCTGGAGAAGAGGAGACTTAGAGGGGACATGATAGAAACCTTCAAAATCCTAAAGGGCATAGAGAAAGTGAATAAGAACAGATTCTTCAAACTGTGGGGAGCCACAAGCACTAGGGGTCACTCGGAGAAATTGAAAGGGGCCAGGTTTAGAACAAATGCTAGGAAGTTCTTTTTTACCCAGAGGGTGGTGGACACATGGAACAAGCTTCCGGAGGAGGTGATAAGCCAGAACTCTGTACAGGGGTTCAAGAAAAGTTTGGATAGGTTCCTGGAGGATAAGGGGATAGAGGGGTACAGATAGAACTTGAGGTAGGTTATGGAAGTGGTCAATAACCACTTCACAGGTCGCAGACCTGATGGGCCGCCGCGGGAGCGGACCGCTGGGCAGGATGGACCTCTGGTCTGACCCAGTGGAGGCAACTTCTTATGTTCTTATGTTCTTAATACAGTAAAAATTACAAATATTTATAAAATAGAATTTCAATAATAAAACTCACTAAGTAATAAACTTATCGAACAAAGTAGTCTTAATTAATTTTTGAAACAGCAATAGGATAACATAGCTTGCTGAAAACATTTACTTAACCAAGATTGTTGCCTACTAGCTTGAAAAGTTAGGGTCCTATCTAAGAAGGTCTTATATCTACACACATTAATTTTTGGATAAGCAAATAAGTAGAAGTTTCTAATTTCTCTTGATGGTCTATGCAATACAAAATGAAGAAAAAGGTAAGCTGGAGACAATCCCAATATCAGCTTAAATCAGATACAGGAAAATTTGAATAATACTCATGCCTCCAAAGGCAGCCAATGAAGTAAATGATAATATGGACTAATATGGTCATTCTTTTTTTAATCTAAATATTGATGGGGAGATATTGAATATTCCTCTGTGATATTACTTTATTCGATATCCAATTATCACAGCTCTTAAATTGATCAAAAAAATACTGTGCAACATTAAGCAATAAATAATCCACTATCCTATGATTTGTGAAATGCTCAGACCCTACACCCCGTGATTTGGTGAGAACTCCAAACTGGGGTTCATAAGGGGACCATCATAGCTTTTCACCGTCCCCATAAACCAACCATTCCAAAAAAGCTAAGTTTGGTACTGATTACCTAACACCTTGCAAAAATGCTGTTGAGAGTAAATCATCAAAGACTTATCTGGAAATGGAGGTGTTGTTGATTGTTGAGAACCCCAGGCACTTTAAAAAGACTACTCCATTCTATTTCTTCTCTGTTTTTTTCTTTATTCATATAAAACTGTGCAGATATCCCCGTCCCCCCGACTTGAGTTTCGCGTCTTCATCAGGGAAGGACACTGTCAAATAAAACATAAATACCTACAGTGTTCACCGTGACAAATATTAAAACCACAATAAAACCTATAATTGTAGGAGAAAGGTTCACTGTTGAATCTCTTAACTAAACCTACGTACCTACCAATGAGCTCGGCCTGTATAAGGCCAAAATACTATATTAAAGTAATGTTAAATACCAAATCTCATACCTGGATTAGCTCTCCCTGTCGAATGGGCAACAGAAACAGGGCTAACTGAATGAAGACCTACTATGCAGCTTATTAAATCTCCCTCACCGGAACATCGAAAGCTACCCCGGAAGGGAACCTACGGAATGGGGACCGAACCTTTCTAAACTAATAACCAATCTATTTTATGGTTCAATCCCTGTAGACTCAAGGTGTTCCAATTGTAAATAAAACGTTGTTCTTTCTGAATTAAAATCTTAGAAAGGTCCCTCTCATAATTTCTGATATGTGTTAATACTGTGTATCTCAGATCATCAACAGAGTGGGAATACTCTAACCAATGGGCTGTCAAGGGGGCAGAGATTCTGTTATTCCTTATACCACTGAGATGTTCAGAAATTCTGATCTTTATTTTACGGGAAGTCTGACCTATGTATAATTTCTGACAGGGACATGTAACACAATACACCACTCCTGCCGAATCACAATCTGTATCTGTTCTTAATTTATATTGTTCTCCTCCTGACAGAGGTATACATATCTGCGATGTCTGCCACACAAAATGGCACAGCCAACATTTTCCACAAGACTGGTGTGGATAGCAATTCGCCATATTCTTACTGCTGGTTCTACGTTTTAATTTCTGACCCAAATTAGGGGCTCTGGAAAAAGCTATTATGGTCCCCTTATGAATCCCAGTTTGGAATTATCACCAAATCACAGGGTGCAGGGTCTGAGCATTTCACAAATCATAGGATAGTGGATTATTTATTGCTTAATGTTGCACAGTATTTTTTTTGAGCATTCTTTTTTTAAACCAAAAATCAATCAAACAGCTGTATTCTTAATTATCCTTAATGGACATGGCCTTTTGAATCCTGCGCTATAAAATTTAGATGCATATATTATAGAATATGGTGGACAGTAAATCTGCATGGAATGCCAATTAACACAAATTATTGATTATTAGCTTATTAGCTAAATAGTTTATGCATGGATTTGGGATATATATTAGAGAATGACATGGGGAAAAAGTCTGTTCCCGTCACCGGACTACCGTCCCCTTCACTGCCCCATCCCTGCCATCCCCTTCACAGCCCCATCCCCATTCTCACAGTACCCTTCATCGCCCCATCCCTGTAGCATATACCCTTCCCTCTCACCACCTCACCACCTTTCAGTGGCCCGAGAATCTTCCTCCCTCCCCCTTACCTTCATGGCGCATTAGTAAAGAAACTTACTGAAGCCGGCGGAGACTGCCTGCCTGTGCCTGCTGTCACGTGTATGTGGGCAGAAGCTTCTCCTCTGATGGGGTGGTGAAGGGGACGGTGGTCCAGTGACGGGAACAGATTTTTTCCTCGTGTCATTCTCTAATATATATCCCAAATCCATGCATAAACTATTTAGCTAATGAGCTGTTAATAATCAATAATTTGTGTTAATGGCACTCCAGAAGTTGCAACAGAGAGAAGCTTCCGCACACGCACACATGACTGCAGGCAGGCAGGCTTCGCAGGCTTCAGTAAGTTTCTTTACTAAAGCACCGCGAAGATAAGGGGGAAGGGAGGGAGGGATATAGATTTGGCTGTAGGTAGGTAGAGAAGGAGGGAGGGGGCTGTGTGCGATCATTGACCGCGCGCCTTCCTTCCCTTAACTGCGGGGACAAAGCCATTCACCACTCCATGGGGCGGTGGATGGCTTTGTCTCCATGCCCACAGTGAGCAATTTTTCCCCCACTGTTTCAGCAGGTTACCCGTGGCTACCCGCAGGTAACTTCCACCATGTCATTCTTTAATATATATACAATTTTGGTAACCTATTTGGGATCTGAAATATGGTCCAAGAATGTATGTATTTTGGAAAAAATTGGTACATTATTTTTTTCCTCAGATATGGACAACTGTATAAAGTGCCCAGAGGAAAATTGGTCCAATCAGAAGAGAGATGCCTGCATCCCAAAAGTGATAACCTTCCTTTCCTATGAGGAGCCTTTGGGGATATCTTTGATGGTTATCAGTGTGGTCTTCTGTTTCATCAGTGCTCTCATTTTGGGAATCTTCATTAAATACCGGCATACTCCCATAGTTAAAGCAAACAACCATAGCCTGAGCTTTATTCTACTAATTTCCCTCATGTTCTGCTTCCTCTGTTCATTAATATTCATTGGTCGACCTGATAAGCTGACCTGCATTCTTCGACAAATTGCCTTTAGCATCACATTCTCTCTTTCCCTCTCCTCAATACTTGCAAAAACCATCACTGTTGTCATGGCATTCCAAGCCACCAAGCCCACAAGTAAGCTCCGAAACTGGATGGGTTCCAGTTTGTCAAATTCTATAGTCCTTTGTTGTTCTCTTCTTCAAGTCCTTCTATGCCTTGTCTGGTTGTGTACTGCTCCCCCATTCCCATATTATAACACTGAATCAGAAATTGGAACAATAGTAATTGAATGTAATGAAGGATCAATAATTGCATTTTACTGTGTTCTTGGTTACCTAGGATTTCTGGTTGGTATCAGCTTCACTGTAGCTTTCTTTTCTAGAAATCTACCTGACAGTTTCAATGAAGCCAAGTATATCACTTTCAGTATGGTGGTTTTCTGCAGTGTCTGGGTATCTTTCATTCCAACATACCTGAGCACCAAAGGCAAATACACGGTGGCTTTAGAGATATTTGCTATCCTGGCCTCCAGTGCAGGCCTGCTTGGCTGTATTTTTATCCCCAAATGCTATATGATCCTTCTGAGGCCTGAGAAAAACAACAAGAGTTACCTAACAAGACATGTAAAGACTTAAAATATCTAAAAATTATATTATTTTCTTTAATGAAAACTAAAGAATCTTACACTAAATAAAAGAATTGGAGTCTGATTATAAGCTCGTCTGAGCAAGGACCTTCTACTGAATGTTAAATGAACAATGTTGCAGTAGTAGCAGTCTGGTTGTTCTGCCATTACATTAAATTTCAAACACAGTAGATAAATATTTGAAATGTTTATGTTGGTATATATAATCGCTATGTGCAAAAAAGGTTTGGAGGGAAAAGAATCCAGCTCCACGGCACACACCCCACCCCACCCTCAAATACAGGCAGGAGAGATTCTAGGTCTTCATGCCAAGCACCCCCGTGACCTTCCAAATACCCCCAAACCCCCGAATGGCCCCCCTGAACCCCCCATACAACCCAGGCCCCCCATAACCCCAGAAACCCCCTATCTTACCTGTACGTTGGCCAACTGTATAGGTCCCAAGTCTGGCCAGCAGGCAAGCCCGCCATCCTCATAATGGAATGGTGGGCCTAGGGCCTGATTGGCCCAGGTGCCTAAGGCCCCACCCATAGGAGGGGCCTTAGGTGCCTGGGCTAACTAGAATTGGCCCAATTGCCTTAGGACCCTCCTGTTGGTGGGGCCTTAGGCACATGGGGCCAACCCATCCCATGTGCCTAAGGACTGCCCACAGGAGGGGCCTTAGGCACCTGGGCCAACCGGAATTGTCCCAGTTGCCTTAGGCCCCTCCTGTGGGCAGTCCTTAGGCATATGGGATGGATTGGCCCCATGTGCCTAAGGTCCCGCCAACAGGAAAGGCATAAGGCAACTGGGCCAATTCCTGTTAACCCAGACACCTAAGGCTTCTCCTATGGGTGGGGCCTTAGGCACTTGGGCCAATCAGGCCCTAGGCCCACCATTCCAGGTAAGTTAGGGGGTACCCGGAATTAGGGGGGCCCGGGTAGTAGGGGGCATTTGGGGGTTTAGGGGGGCTGTTTGGGGGGGTTGCCGGGATGCAGGGGATGCAGTGGGCAGGAGGGCCTGGGATCCCTACAGCCCATATTTGAGGGGGGTAGGAGGTGCACCTTGGGCAGGATGGCCTGGGATCCATTCTGCCTGTATTTGAGGGGGGTGGGGGCTCAGGGGTGCACATTGGGTAGGAGGGCATGGGATCCCTCATGCCCGTATTCGCAGGAAGGGGCGATTCAGGGGTGCTGTCTTCGGCAAGAGAGATTGGTCATCTCTCCTGCCGGCATTCGCAGCAGTTTGAGGGGATCGCAATCACAGTAGGGGGTGGGCAGGTTGCCGGGGCTGCAGAGCTGATCACAGTAGCCGCAATCAGCTCAATGGCCCCTATTTGGAACTTATACCTGTTTTGTCCTGGTCTAAGTCAAAACGTATGTTCCAACTGGGCAACCTCATGAAACTTTTGGTTATACTTGCTGTACAACTAAGTCTAGGTTGGCCCACCTCCCGCCTTTCCCCTCCTGTATAAATGTCTCTTTTCACTCTAGGCATTCAGAGGCAGGGGAAAGGCCTAAGCTGGTTTTAGATATGTCTAAAACTTGCTTTGATTATCATTACTTGGATCTGTCTTTTTGATCATCCAAGTACCGATTTAGGCCACTTTTTGGACATTTTTTTAATGAGCCCCACAGAGTTTACAGTGCAGCATATATATAGTGCCTAAACAAGTACATACATGCTAACATAGGGATCCTTTTACAAAGGTGCACTAGTGATTTTAGCATGTGCTAAAATGCCCCACGCGCTAGCCGCTACCGCCTCCTTTTAAGCAGGTTGTAATTTTTTGGTAATCTTGTGCATGCACTAAAAATGCTAGTGCACTTTGTAAAATGAGCCCATAGAGTTTATTGTTCAATATGAGAGTATCATGGTATATGATTTGGAAGACACTGATGATATGATTGCAGTTAAGACCAAGTTTTGTTAAAGGAGATTGTAGTGCCAAAATTTTTAACAATGACCGATTCATATTTACAGTGCTGCCACCATATATGTGATGAGAGAAGTTTAGAAGACTTCCAATGTGAAAGAATGTTCTTTAGTACATCAAAAAGTTTGGGGGAAGATTCTACTAAACATAAACCAGGAGCATGAGATTTAAACAATATTACGGAAAGTGAAATAGTTTTATACCGAAGATTTTCTTAATAATATTCCAGATCTCCTGACTAAAATGTTTAACATATGTACAGTCACAAAAAACAGGGAAGAATGGAGGGAAGTATAATACAAAAATTCAAAAATAAAAATTAATCATTCTCGGTTATTTTTTGCTCCCACCTGCTAACTTTAAACTTGTGCTTTGGTGGAAGAGTGTGGGTACACCTCTCCATTTGTCTGAAGCTTTTCTTTCGCTTAAGTAATAAGGTAGCTTTCTTGGCTTGTGTGGTGCTTTTGTTTTGTAATATATGTACAGTACATATGTATTAATGAGCCATCTGCCCATTCACCATTCCAACATTTATTATTAGCTAATAGACCTGCTAAATAAAGCTTGTGGGGAGTCCGCAAAGCTATGTGATATATGAGACACATAGATTGTGACACATTGGCTGAAGCCAATGGTCTTACAATTTTACACTAAAATTGGGACCAAGCTTTCGCTTCTAAGGTGGTGTTTACAGTCTTTTCCAAAATGTTCTGTAGACTTTCAATAGAAGAATTACAAATGGGCAACAGCATATTGTACAAGACTGAAGCAGTGTGAACAGATTGTAGTAAAAGTGCAGCTTTGTGTAAAATTGATGGGATGTGTTCATGAAAGTCGTTTAGAAGATTATTGTATGCAAAGTAGTTTTTGAGTTACATAGTAAAATAGTAACAAAGTAGATTACGGCAGATTTTTGTAAACCGCTTAGAAACCTCACGGCTATTAGCGGTATATAAGAATTAAATTAAATTAATTAAATTAAATTAAATAAAGAGCCAAATGGTCCATCCAGTCTGCCCAACCTGATTCAATTTAAATTTTTTAAATATTTTCTTCTTAGCTATTTCTGGGCAAGAATCCAAATCTCTGCCCGTTACTGTGCTTGGGTTCCAACTAGAGAGTTGCGCGGGGTCAGAAATCCCACCCGTCCCCGCCAGGATCCTCTCTGTCCCCACCCATCCCCGCCAGGATCCTCTCTGTCCCCACCCGTCCCCGTCAGGATCTTCTCCTTCCCCACCCATCCCCACAAGGAATTACCTCCATCCCCACCCGTCCACATAAAAAGCAGCAATTATTTCTCACTGGATCATCAATTCCACAGTTTCTTTTGTGTTTGCGCTGCTGTTTTCCTTGTGGAATCTCTTTGGTGGAACCTTTTTTTTGTTTTCTATTCAGGTAATTAACTTATAAACCCCCTCTTTTACTAAGGCTGACTTGTCCATTATATTATATGGACGAACCCTGCTTCCAAAGCCTTCCATCCCCGTGGGAGTCCCGTTGGCTAGAGAGGGGTCCCCGTGGGAGTCCCGTGGTCCTTAGCCATTTTTATCGCTCCTTTCAACTTAGACCATTGTCTTTCCACTTCTCTTATGTCCTCCCATCCTAACAGCTCTTTCTTCAGTTACTCTCCCATTGGTTTAAAATCCATACATTTGAAATCTAGGACTTTAAGTAACGTGCAGCTGCTCTCCACTTTAGCCGTTATATCAAACCAAACCGTTTGATAATTGCTACTTCCCAGGTGAGCACTCACTCGAACATTAGAGATACTTTCTCCATTTGTGAAGACCAGATCCAATATCACATTTTCCCTTGTTGGTTCCGTCACCATTTGTCTGAGCAGAGCCTCTTGAAAGACATCCACAATCTCCCTACTTCTTTCCGATTCCGCAGCAGAACATTCCAGTCTGCATCCGGCAGATTGAAATCTCCCAACAGCAGAACCTCCTCTTTCCTTCCAAACTTTTGGATATCCACAATCAGATCCTTATCAATTTGCTGTGATTGAGTCGGAGGTATATAGACTATACCCACATAGATAGAAGTTCCATCTTCTCTTTTCAGAGCGATCCATATTGCTTCTTCCTCTCCCCAGGTCCCTTGCATTTCGGTCGCTTGGATATTGATCTTTACATAGAGAGCTACTCCTCCACCTTTTTGACCATCTCTGTCCTTCCTAAAAAGATTATATCCCGGTATGTTTGCATTCCATCCATGTGATTCACTGAACTATGTCTCTGTGATAGCGACAATATCTAGATCTACCTCTAACATCAGGACTTGCAGATCATGAACTTTGTTGCTTAGACTGCGAGCATTTGTGGTCATCGCTTTCCAGCTATTTTTCAACAGTAATCTCCTTTTTTGTATGGATTTTTGTTTCATTTCACTTTCTGATGCAATACTAAGAAATGAGTTGCTGATATTGTTTATGTTGCAATCTTTACTACTATCACATCCTTTCTTTTGCCTGGGTTGGTCTCTATTATTGTCCTTCATACATACATCACCCCAACCTTCTAGTTTAAATATCTCCCCTGTTCCTCCTTTCCTATAGGGTATACATATTCAGGGCTTCCATTCTCTCCTCATATGTCTTCTGGCGCAAGCCTCCTATCATTTTGGTCGCCCTCCTCTGGACCGCTTCAAGTCTTCTTACATCCTTCGCCAGATACGGTCTCCAAAATTGAACACAATACTCCAAGTGGGGCCTTACTAATGACCTGTAACATAACATAACATAATATGGTGCTTATTGACCAGGTATCCAGAAGTTCAACGCGGTTTACAAAAAGTTATAAAAGTAAACATGGTACATGAAATAAGATGATTCGTTAAACAGTCAAATATTTAGAAAAAAGATAGGTCTTCAATTGTTTTCTAAAATGGCCATATGAATGGGTAGTAAGTAACAATATTCAGAATTCATTGTCATTAGAAGCTACCTGAGATGCCAAAGTATGATTCAGAAATTTCTTACTCCTGCAACCCTGGACAGATGGAAAATTAAACAAAGGATGAGTTCTTCTACTATGTCTGTATGATGCTAAAGAAAATCTATTGATTAAGTAAGAAGGAGCTGTACCATAAACAGCCTTGATACAGAAACAGCCTAGTTTAAACACTACCCGGGCCTCCATTGACAGCCAGTGAAATTTGCGATAAAAGGGTGTAACATGATCAAATTTGTTCAGGCCATAAATCATTCTGACCACTGTATTCTGTATTATTGTAAGTCTTGCTAATTCTTTCTTGGTGACTGTCAGATAGATAATATTACAGTAATCGAGAAGACTCAGTAGTAATGATTGAACCAGTTGATGGTTCGGGAACCGGTATATCCAGAGGATACATAAGAACATAAGAACATAAGCAGTGCCTCTGCCGGGTCAGACCACAGGTCCATCTTGCCCAGCAGTCCGCTCCCGCGGCGGCCAAAAACAGGTCAAGGCCTGTCTGAATCATCAGAAGGGGCTCCCTTGCCACCTTGGTTTCCCATTTAAGTTCTGCCCTCCTATCGAAGTCCTAGCCCTCCGGTCTTGCACATGCACGACCAGGTTGGTTTACTCAGTACCCCACGATCCCTCTATCCCTCAGGAATCCATCCAATCCCTGCTTGAATCCCTGTACCGTACTCTGCCTGATCACTTCCTCCGGTAGCGCATTCCAAGTGTCCACGACCCTTTGGGTGAAAAAAAACTTCCTTGCATTTGTTTTGAACCTGTCTCCCTTCAGTTTCTCAGAATGCCCCCTCGTATTTGCTGTCCCCTTCAGTCTGAAGAATCTGTCCCTATCCACCCTCTCTATGCCCCTCATGATCTTGAAGGTCTCTATCATATCTCCCCTGAGTCTCCTTTTCTCCAGAGAGAAGAGCCCCAGCCTATCCAGCCTCTCGGCGTATGAGCAGTGTTCCAGCCCTTTTACCATTTTCGTTGCTCTCCTTTGGACTCTCTCAAGTACCGCCATGTCCTTCTTGAGGTGCGGCGACCAATACTGAACGCAGTATTCCAGATGCGGACGCACCATCGCTCAATACAATGGCATGATGACTTCCCGTGTTCTGGTTGTTATGCCCTTCTTTATGATGCCCAGCATCCTGTTGGCTTTTTTCGAGGCTGCTGCGCACTGTGCAGATGGCTTCAGTGATGCATCCACCAGCACACCCAAGTCTCTCTCGAGTCTGCTGTCTCCCAACAATACCCCCCCCCAATTTGTAGTTGAACAACGGGTTCTTTTTCCCTATATGCATGACCTTGCATTTGTCCACGTTGAAGCGCATTTGCCATTTGTTTGCCCAGTCTTCCAGCTTGTCCAGGTCCCTTTGTAGGTCCTCACACTCCTCCCTGGTCCTAACTCTGCCGCACAGTTTGGTATCGTCTGCGAATTTTATAACCTCACACTTTGCCTCCTTTTCCAGGTCATTGATGAATATGTTAAAGAGTAAAGGCCCCAGCACCGATCCCTGTGGCACACCGCTCGTGACTCCCCGCCAGTCAGAATATTGGCCCTTTACTCCAACCCTCTGCAGTCTACCCGACAGCCAGTGCTTGATCCATCTGTGCACATCCCCTCCCACCCCGTGGCTCCACAGTTTCTTAAGTAGCCTTTCATGTGGCACCTTGTCGAAAGCCTTTTGAAAGTCGAGGTAAATGATGTCTATGGGCTCCCCATTGTCCATCCGACTGCTTATTCCCTCAAAGAAGTACAGAAGGTTCGTTAGGCACGACCTTCCCTTACAGAATCCGTGCTGGCTTGTTCTCAGTAGGCCATTCCTCTCGATGTGCTCGCAAATGCCGTCCTTGATCATAGCTTCCACCATCTTCCCTATTATTGAAGTCAGGCTCACCGGCCTGTAGTTCCCGGGGTCACCCCTCGATCCCTTCTTGAAGATCGGTGTGACATTTGCCAATTTACAGTCCTCTGGCACCTCACCAGTTTTCAAGGATAGGTTGCAAACATGTTGGATACCGTGCAAGAAGATAGAGGGAAAGACTCACCGGATTACAGGCAAGAGAGATCGAAAAGGACACAAGAGGGAAGGAAATGCAAGAAAGGAAAAAGCTGCAAGCTCAAGTGTATGTACACAAACGCAAGGAGCCTTACAAATAAGATGGGTGAATTAGAAGCCATAGCACAAAAAGATAACCTTGACATCATAGGCATCACAGAAACATGGTGGACTGAGGAAAATGTCTGGGACACTGTGCTACCGGGATACAAACTATACTGCAGAGACAGAGTGGCTCAAAAAGGTGTGGGCGTTGCCATATACGTCAAAGAGGAAATTGAATCTGCTGGAGAGAACACGCCACAACTGGCGGATAAGTTAGAGTCTCTATGGGTCAAAATTCCAGGAACAAATGGCCTGGAAACGAAGATCGGCATCTACTATCGACCCCCAGGGCAGTCCAAAGAAATTGATGGAGAAATGGCAGATGAGATTAAACGCAACTGCAAGGGAGGCAACACAGTTAACATGGGTGACTTCAAATATCCGAGAATAGACTGGAACCTAGGCACCTCCAGCTGCATTAGAGAGACCAAGTTCTTGGATGCTGTAGGTGATTGCTTCCTGGAACAACTTGTCAAGGAAAATACTAGAGGAAATGCAATTTTAGACTTAATTCTAAATGGCCTGCGAGGACCAGCACAAGATGTAGAAGTAGAAGGGACGCTGGGAAGAAGCGATCACAATTTAATCTGCTTTGATCTGGATGCAGGGGAGAAACATCGGTCCAAAACGACAGCCATGGCTCTAAACTTCCGAAAAGGGAATTACGAAGGGATGAGACTCATGGTAGGGAAGAAGATTAAGAAGAGGATAAGCACTGTAAAAACGCTAGAGCAAGCTTGGTCCCTTTTTAAGGACACAGTCACCGAGGCGCAAAATCTATATATACCACGTATCAACAAGGGATCCAAGAGGAAAAAGGACAAAGAACCGGTGTGGCTCACTGTAGAGGTGAAGGAAGCGATCAGAGACAAGAAAACTTCATTTAAGGAATGGAAAAGGTCAAAAATGGATGAAAACTGGAACAAGCACAAACAACATCAATGCAGGTGTCATAATGCGATATAAGGGGCCAAAAGAGACTACGAGGAAAAAATAGCCAAGGAGGCAAAGAACTTCAAGCCATTCTTTTGATATATTAAGGGGAAACGACCCGCAAAGGAATTGGTGGGACCGTTGGATGACCATGGAATGAAGGGAGCGCTAAAGGAGGACAAAGCAATCGCTGACAAACTGAATACATTTTTTTTGTATCTGTATTTACCGAAGAATACCGTAACCCATCAGGCTATATGCTGGAAACAAAGACAGAAAGCTGACAGGATTGACGGTCAGTCTAGAAGAGGTATGTAGGCAGATTGATAGGCTTAAGAGCGATAAATCCCCTGGACCGGATGGCATCCATCCAAGGGTCATCAAGGAACTGAAAGGGACCATAACTGAACTGCTTCAACTAATAGCCAATCTGTCGATCAAATCGGGAAAGATTCCGGAAGACTGGAAGGTGGCGAATGTTACACCGATCTTCAAGAAAGGTTCGAGGGGAGATCCGGGGAACTACAGACTGGTGAGTCTGACCTCGGTACCGGGAAAGATGGTAGAGTCAGTGATAAAGGACAGCATCATTGATCACCTTGATGGACACGGGCTGATGAGGACCAGCCAGCATGGTTTTAGCAAAGGCAGATCGTATTTGACGAACTTGCTGCACTTCTTTGAGGGAGTAAACAGACAGATAGATAAGGGCGATCCAGTCGACATTGTATATCTGGATTTTCAGAAGGCGTCCAACATGGTTCCGCATGAACAACTACTTCGGAAAATTGCAAGCCATGGAATTGAAGGTAAAATACTCACGTGGATTAAAAACTGGCTGGAGCATAGGAAACAGAGAGTGGAGTAAATGGACAATACTCGGACTGGAAGAGCATCACCAGTGGGGTGCCACAGGGCTCGGTGCTTGGACCCGTGCTCTTTAACATCTTTATAAATGATCTGGACATAGGTACAATGAGCGAAGTGATTAAATTTGCGGATGATACGAAGTTATTCAGAGTAGTAAAGACGCAGGGGGATTGCGAAGATCTGCAACGTGACATAATCAAGCTCGAGGAATGGGCATCAACATGGCAGATGAGGTTCAACGTGGATAAGTGTAAAGTGATGCATGTCGGTAACAAAAATCTCATGCACGAATACAGGATGTCTGGGGCGGTACTTGGAGAGACCTCCCAGGAAAGGGACTTGGGAGTTCTGATCGACAAGTCGATGAAGCCATCCACACAATGTGCTGCGGCAGCAAAGGGCAAACAGAATGCTAGGAATGATAAAGAAGGGGATCACGAAATGATCAGAGAAGGTTATCATGCCGCTGTACCGGGTCATGGTACGCCCTCACCTAGAGTACTGTGTCCAGCACTGGTCTCCGTACATGAAGAAGGACATAGTACTACTCGAAAGGGTCCAGAGAAGAGCGACTAAGATGGTTAAGGGGCTGGAGGAGCTGCCGTACAGCAAAAAATTAGAGAAACTGGGCCTCTTCTCCCTCGAACAGAGGAGATTGAGAGGGGACGTGATCAAAACATTCAAGGTACTGAAGAGGATAGACTTAGTAGATAAAGACAGGTTGTTCACCCTCTCCAAGGTAGGGAGAACGAGAGGGCACTCTCTAAAGTTGAAAGAAGATAGATTCCGTACAAACATAAGGAAGTTCTTCTTCACCCAGAGAGTGGTAGAAAGCTGGAACTTTATAGTTGTTATAGTGGAAAACAACCTCCAAGGATTCAAGACAAAGTAAGAAAAGTTTCTGCTGAACAGGAACGTGCACTGGTGGGGCTAGTCTCAGTTAGGGTGCTGGTCTTGGACCAGAGGGCTGCCGCGTGAGCGGACTGCTGGGCATGATGGACCACTGGTCTGACTCAGCAGTGGCAATTCTTATGTTCTTATGTTCTTCTACTGGCTACACCTCTCTTTATAAAGCCCAGCATCCTTCTGGCAGCAGCCACCGCCTTGTCACATTGTTTTTTCACCTTTAGATCTTAGGACACTATCATCCCAAGGTCCCTCTCCCCGTCCGTGCTTCTCACCTCCCAGGATATACGGTTCCTTCCAATTATTAATCCTCAAATGCATTACTTTGCATTGAATTTTAGTTGCAGCCATTTGTAGTAATCCTTAGTACTCAGTAAAAATGTATCTTGCAGAATGGAAAAAGATGGCAAAGTTTTTTGAAGAGTTATAATATCTTGGAGCATAGTGATGCCTTTATCAATCCATTCTTTCCAAAAGAAAGGAGTTCTGTTAATAAGAATGTAAGAATTATACCAGAGATATGCATATGTTAATGAATGAAAGGAATGATCTAGAAATTTGTCAAATTTGCCTAAACATTGATATGTGGAGAGCATGATTGGGTTTTTGAGATGGGAATGGAATACCAATGAGAGAATTCAGTGGCAGAGGATGGGTTTTTCCTCAAGAAATTACCAAGATGGAGTGTAGTGGGAATGTTCAGTAAACCAGTGAAGTTCCTTTTGAGTGATGAAGGCTTTGTGGTAGTTTATGAAGGCAGGAAATAACGCTCCACCTTGTTCTTTTTTTCTACTTCAACTTTTTCATGAGCAAAATATAGTTGATTTTAGGTGTCATCATCATTTTAATTGTTTCAAGGCGGCCCCACCAGGTTAAATTGAGAGGTGCCAGGTATGAACCAATGCTTTAAGTAACAATAACAAAAACACTTTATCACTACTGGTAGCAATTGTGTCAGATGGTGTTACTAGCTGGCATCCACTAAACAATCACAGCCCACCCTGCTATGCGATATAAACTTCTTTAAGGTGTGCTTCCAATATGGGTTGCCCTACAGGAGGTGTTTGGCTCATGGAAAACAAAGAACTTAACTAAAATGACCCCCAGCACACAGGACAGAGCAGAACTTGAGCCAAAAATGGTTTGAATTTAGAAATAATATTTTTATTGTCCAGGTCCTTCAAGACAAGGCAAGTGTTTTCAAGAAAAATAAAGTACAGAAAACCAAAACACATGTGCAAAACAATAAGGGGCTCATAAATGAAACGTAAATACATCTAAAAAGCGGCCTATATCAGCACTTAAATGATCAGTGACACAAGTTGTCCAAGTGCCGATAATCAAACCAGATTTTAGACATATCTAAAAATAACTTAGGCATTCACAGTGCTGCAGTACGCCCAGAGCTAAAAGGGGCATTTTAGGAGGAGTGGTGAGGGAAGGATTTGGGCAGGATGTGGGCCAACCTAGACTTAGTCATACTGCATGTATAACTGAAAGAGTTACAATACTGCCTAGACAGAACTTGGACATTGTGACTTAAGCCATCTAAAACCAGGTCTAAGTCACAAGAAGGTATCCAAAGTGACCAGATAACCACTGAAGGGACAAAGTACAGACCCTTACACACTCCCCAATGATCACTGACTCCCCCCACTGCCATAGAAATCGTAATAACAACTTATCTGACTCCAGAACATCAGCACCTGGCAGCCTAGCTTAGGAAAGCCTAGTAGAGCTGCACAGAAGTGGATTAAGGGGTCTGGGGGGGGGGGGCTAGTGAACCATGGAGAGGAGGACCCAGGCCCATCAGCCACTCTAACCACTGCATGTATGGTGAAACATGTGCACCCCCTAAAAAAACCCAAACCCTTATATACTGCCATATAAGTGACACCTGCAGCCATAATGATTATTGGGGTGGTAGACAAGTGGGTCTAGTTGGTTCTGGGGGGTGTTTTAGGGGGCTCACCATGACCTGTAAGGTTGTTGTGGTGAGATGTATATGTGGCACCCTTTTTGAGAAGTTCACAGCAGTGCCCTATAATGTATCCCACTATGGTGCAATGTTTGTTTGTCCATTCCATCACTTTGCTGACCCTGCCCACGTCCATAAGGTTTTTTTCTAGGTTTTTTTGACTTGGATGAATTTTTGGATGAAAATGGGGTATAAAGATGGAGGATTAGTGGTCTGGATAATCAGACGGCTGGGTGTACAGTTAGACGATATTCGGAAAAAAAAAAAAATGTTGGATGTATTTTTCAAAAATGGACCTTTTCCCATGCCCAACTTTGGGCGACTAGTGACTTAGGCCCCAAACTGACTTAGATGTATCTTTTGATTATGCCCCTACATGCAACAGGTAAGTGCAAACTTTCACCGAAACAAAGTATTTTTAGCACACCACAACAGTACTCTGGGTTCCACATAGGTTGCACAGGCTTTCCACAGCAGGATAGTTGCCACACCTTAGTTTTAACCAAGCTACAGCTGTTCCAAGGCTTTGTCCCAAACACTCAGGAAGACAAAGAAATAAGTTTGCAGTTGCTTCTATTAGTAAAAAGAAAACAAATAAGCAAAACCAGTTCACAGTACTGTCTCATAAACTTAAACCATCTTCTATTCCAGTACTCAAAAGGTGGGAGACAAAACAAACAAAAACTTTTGAAGCATAAAAAATAAGCTTATTCATATACAGTTCAACCAGCCTTTAATCCACTTGGTCACCACAGCCCTATGGTTGCTGAAAAAACAGAGTTTAAAAAGAAACAGGTATCTATAGGTATTTCTTGACAGAGTACAGGTTTGCTTTTTGTCCACAGCACACTTTAGAAAGCTGAAAAAAAACTGAGCTTTGCTAGCAAGTCTCCATTTGCTCTGTGAGCTCACCCTCAGAGATGAGCTCCTCTACAATCTCCATACCTTCTGATGCATCAATCAGCTCCAGCTCTGGCCTGTGGATATCCTCCTCCAGCTCTAGCATTTCCCAGTCTTCATTAGATTTCAGCTGGAAAATGGGATAGAAAATAAACTAAATTTTTTAAAAAAATTTTAAAAAAAATTCTATACCGTTTAAAACTAAATGGTTTACATGATTTACATACATACTATTATAAAAACATCTTAAAACAGACACACAAACAATCCTCAGAAATTATATCTGAAAACTAATACCAAAGCTTATATAATGAAAATTATGAATAGTTCATCAACTATGCCAAAGAAGAGAATTATTGGCTAGGAAAAGGCATCTACAAATAAATAAATTAGAGGCATCTCCTACACTGAATTTGCTGGGCATTGCCTGAGAAACCTCTTCTATACAGACTGTGCTGGGCTCCACTTACTTGAAGGTGTTGGGTATCTATATGAGAAACCTCTCTTGTAATAACAGGTTATGAGCTCTGTTGTATCTTGGGTAGTATGTGACGAGGCAGGATTTAACCACCTGTAAGGAATTATGTTTACTGCAAAGTGGTTCAAGTAATAGTGGGTTTATTGTCTATTTCCTGAGTATTCTAGTTTGCTCAGTGCACAAGTCTTACATCTACATTGTATTATCTGACCACTGCAGCTGCCACTTGTGTTAGGAATAAAATACAGGTAGTCGTCGACTTATGACCTATCCAAGTTATGACTGTTTGACCTTACGACGTAACTTCTGCTCTCTGAAGTCTCGTGATAACATACGCAGGGGTGTTGCCCCAAGTGAGGTTTTTTGGTGATTTCATGCAGTAAAAATGACAATGAAGAGGAAATTGTCTATGTCCACTGAAAAGAATTATGTCCCAATTCCTGCCCCATACTTTCTCTGTCTCTGTCATTTGGAAGTCAGGTACCTGGGGACATATCTTAAAGACCAGAAATCATCTTCCAAAACATGTCCAATTTTATTGTGAGCTTTACATCTCTTTTATATCATTCTACATGAATCAGTGTTGTCAGCATGTGTCAGCATGTGATGTAAACACAAACCATATATGGACACAGGTCACATGAAACTTTAAAGAAATCAGCATTTTTATATCTCAAGACTGGAGTCCAAAAGGTCAGAAGAGCCTTGGCCAGCAAAGCCTCTAATCTAAAGCTGTTTGCAAATATGGCTTTATGAAAACAATTGAAGTCACTCACAACAAGATAAGATCATATCTTTTCAAACATAAATGTCCTTGTACTATTTTCAGAGAAGGAAAAACAAACAGGGTCTGGTTTTCTTACAGCTTCAAAACAACATATGGAAAACTACAAGACATGTCCCTTCAATCCCCTCTTACGTCATGAAAATGACATCATAAATGCACAACATGAGCTGGAAGGGAGTGATACTCTAGATATGTTTCTCGAGGAGGGGTTTTAGGAGCTGTAATACGAATAACACAGTACATGAGCAGTCAAAGACAAGAGTGCAGATAATAATAGAGATTATAACAATAAAAAGGTCTTTTACCCAACCCTGCATTCAACTAAAGTGCTGATCCCAAGAATTAGATAAACCAGAGTTACATTTGAGCTCAGCAAAGAGTCTGCTAATTTCTGAATGGCCATAGTAGGACCTGTATTATCAGGAATAAAAGTGCAACAGCATAAAGTACTGGGAAGAATTTTACAGAATTCTTAGCTAGAATCATATCTAGGACAATACGATTTTGAAAACCATCTGAGAAGTGGAACCTAATTTATCAGCAATACCTTGCAAGGCGTCCCTACAGTAGTTCACAAAGCTTTGATGATTATAATAAATTTAACTAATCCGATCAACATTCTTATTAATAGTAACAAAAGGGAATAAGGGACTCAAACCCAGCCTTAACCTGAGCTCGGGCCTTAAATTCATCTGGGACACCTCTTGGGACCCCTATAGCATCTATGTATGCATGTAATCAGATTTATATCAAGACAGATAAGAGGAAAAACAATGTGAATAGGAAGGATGCCTTTCAGAAAAAATATGCAGGAGCATGATAACCTTAGCTAAAGTGCACTGGCCTATCCACTGGCTGGGTAGCTTAACAGGGAGCCAAAAGTCTCCATAGAGCCAGTAAATATCACCTAGGGTGAAAATCTGATGCTGCAACAATGGGGCATACCTATGAGCCAAGAAAGAACAATAACTTGGGGGTAAATTACCTACAAAACTACCCTGTGTCAGATTAAAAACATGACATGTGTAATTACCCTTATAGATGGTAATGGCAATATCAAGCTTTTTCTGTCCAGGCAGCAAAAGGTATTTAGAACACCACAGTGCACAAAGGGGATAGGTAAAATTAGAGGAGGTAGATAGTTCCCGTAAGAAAAACTGATGGGTCGGATAGCTAGACCCACCCTTAAACCACATGTCCATAATGTACATACCTTCATCAGTAGGTTTAGGGTTGTCAATAGTAAGAGAAAGCTTAATAATTTGTGCAGGAACACTTTTCCTATAACAGTTTCCAACCTTATGAAGGGTCATACAAGTAAGCAGTGATTTACCATTTTGGTCCACTTTTTTTCAGAGTACTTTCTGATTTATAAGCCCAGTCAGTATTAATATTCCACCTTACCGCTCCCCAGAATGCACACTTATCCCCCCAACGTGAGTCAGTAACACACACATATATATATATATATATATATATATATATATATATATATATATATCTATATATCTTTAGTTTAGGAATCTCTGAGGACCAATGGCACAGCCTTGGGATATCAATTGATGAACAGTCCACAATGTCACAATACTCAAAGGAGAAGGTGGCAACTTGCACACTGCTGGAATTATACCAAAAGGTAGCATACTGTCTGTCTTTCTAGATTCCAATTGAAGGACAGCCTTTTCGAGGGAGTAGTCCAGCTTGACGTCGTGTTCACAAAGAGGTGCCGGGGGTGCTGTTTACAGCAGGAGTGTCATTTACAGATGGGTATGGGCAGAAAGTGTTGTGGACCCAAAACACATTATCCCTGTAGACCCAGTTAGAAATGATCCATACAGGAAGAAAAACTAGCAGCAGCGTTGCCAGTAAGAGAATGATAAAGTTGGTAGAATGCTGCAATGAGATCATCATGTTGTTCCACTGGAGGAGGTGAAATCTGCGCAGGGAAGACTTGCTTCTGGGGTTTTAGGTTAACCCTTTTCAAGCGACTTGCGTGGATCCAAACAGGAAACTCCTCAGTGAGTGCAGCGGGCCTGGCACAGCGATCACAGTAGTGGGAAGGCCAAAGGGGAAATCCGTCTGCTTCCTATCCTTGGAAAACTTCTGGACAATCACCAGGCTGGAAAAAATGGGTAGGAATCTGTGGAGAGAAAGGAGAAGTGCAAGACACGTTTCTTTGAACAAGCCCTAATATTTCAATGAGCTTTTGGACGTATTCCTCCTGTATCAAGGGAAGATCATGACTCTCAACTATTGAGGGTTTGTCTACCCATGGGGCGGGGAAAGGTCATCCCGTGAGAATCTCAAAAGGAGAGCAGCCAGATGTCTGTGCATACAGAAAGAGATACACCGGGAAAAAAGTCCAAATATCATTCAGCAGCAGTACTCCAATGTGATCCAAATAAGAGATAGAAAATGAGAGAGAAACCATGTTGCCTGTACTGAATGTGGCAACATGTAACAATACCAATTCATTTACTTGATATAGCTATGGCAAAAGAGAGACAATACTCAGTTACTTAAGGTTCTTAATTGAGCAATCCAAAAAGATATGTTTTTGCGTGCTTCATATAACTATTATGGCACTTCAGAGAGACCATACTGATGTACTGAATGTATTCAGAAAGGTATACTGAATGGATCATATGTAGGGAACACCACGAAATAAACGCTGTATAAAGTAAAGCTTTTTCTTAAACATATAACCCCTAACTAAACTATATTCAGAATATGAAAGCTAAAAGTAAAAGAACATTGCGCAGTTAGACTAGTAAGAAGTGGAAAAAGAGCTCTAGAAATGGCCAATGTTATGTATCCTGGTGTACCCACTAAACTAAAACAAGTAGACATGACACAGACAAAACATAAAGTTTTAAGCGTGGAGCTATTACCCCATCTGTCAAGTGTGCAGGGCTGAATTTAACTCTGCAAATAAACACATTGATATAAAAAACCCAAAACAAAGAAACAATAATGTATATCATAACCATCTCATATTTGGAAAAAGGCATAAAGCTAATGTCTCTTTGGAGCGTCTCTATCTCTGCAGTGATAAAGAGGACCCTTGGAAAACATTAGAAATATCTGTGCCAAAACTGATCTGAGATGGCTATGTATACATCCGAACTAATGCTAAGAAAAAGAAAAAACATTTTAAATTAGCAACATCCTAATTTCAGCTAAAACAATAGAAAGGAATTGTGTTTTCCAATTTGTTTTCAATTCACAAACGTGCCAGCTGTAATTATCGAGCTATATATATCTGTATCAAGGAGCAAAAAGGTCAAGAATGAAAATATCACTAGCAAGAAGTTAAAATGTCGAGCGAGCACGATAACCAATACCATGATATTGGGCAATGAATAAGGGAGAGCTAGCAGCTGGTATCCAGGGTTTCCCCTCTTTGCACCAAAGTCCGTCCAAAAGGGCGGCTTTGGGCACCTGCCAAACGCCAGGCATCAAGGTCAGAGGGGGAGGGGGTAACAAAGGACTGAAGCTGTGAAAAAAGAGAGGTAGAGAATCCTGTTCACCCTTGAGACCCAGGAGCCCAGTTAAAAGAAGGGCTTCATGGTGTTACAATGGTCCCAAACAAAGAGATAAAACATATGGGCATAAGCAGGAAGACCCAGACCTGATCTAGAAACCAAAGCACATCTCAAATGTTCAACATTTCATGAGTCCATCTGATAAGAGCAGTCATTTCAGAAACCAGGGTCTGTTTCAGAATATGGTCATAGAAGGAACAAGCAGAGATCCATTGGTGGCAGTGACCAATCATATCAAGAAAAGTAAGCATGTCTTTCTTGGTAGCTGGGCGGGGCAGACCCAGAACAGCAGCAATGCGGAAAGTGCAAATTTTCCTCTGACCATGAGACAGGACAAAACCCAGGTATTTCACTTCAGATTTACACCAGTGCAGTTTATTTTGTGACACCTTGTGACCACACATAGACAACCATTGTAAAAGGTGCAAACTATCAGCCTGACAGGTCTCCTGAATTATGGAACACAAAAAGAGGTACAGAATGAGGACAGAACCATGAGGGGCAGTGCATGACTGTAGAATAGCCCAGAGGACAATGGAGAACAGGGGAGTCAACATAGCCCTGGGGCATTCCACATCAGGTATACTGTGAAGGCAAAAAGGGGCTGAAAAGCCTCACCAACAGGGACTAAAAAAAAACATTCTTTAGGACAATGACAGAAAAAAAAAATTGGCTGCCGATGGAATGGAGGAGAGGAAGAAACTTCAGGGACAATGGGTGCAATGAGAATTATTAAAACATTAACAGCCCTAAAGTCTAAAACGAAGTGAGGGATGCCATCAGCTTTGACAACAGTAACAAGCAGTGGAATCATGATTCTCACCGTACTGCTTGATAAAAACAAGAATGAGTAACTTCAAAGAAGCACTATAGGGGGTACATGAAATACAACATTGTCAGTGAAAGCCCAAAACCGGGAAGTCTGGGGGGGGAAGGGCAAAAGCATTCATGCACGGACCCTGATAATGAAAGCAAAGAACAGCATCTGGCAGTCAAAGTGCATTTGTACATTATAGAATTCAGACTGTCAAAATAGAAAAAAATGAGGTTTACAGTCAGAAAGAGAAAACCAGAATCGCATTCCTGAAGGTCAGTAGCTAGATATCCAAATAAGCACAGAGAAAATTCACAACTGGCTAATCTTCTAAAAACAAAACAAAAATTTTGCCAGCACAGAACACAAAGGAAGCAGCCGTAGAAGAAACGCACAGAATAAATCAGGATCAAACTATTGTATGTTCAAAAGGAAGACAAGAAATAGTGCTTGTGTACAAGCTGCGAAGAAAAGATCTTAGACTGATTCAACAGCGCTTGCAATGCATTCCACATAACAGCATGTCCTACCTCAGTGTTAAACATATAAACAGTGCAAACGTATACGGGAAAGGATTGGTGACACAGAGAGATGTGAGCTGAAGGAAGAATGTCATACACACACAGCCGTACAAGTCTCATCTGTCTAGGAGGGGGAGAATCCTAAGTGCCATTATGACTCATTACAAAAACAATATAACAATGCAAAAATATTCGCTTATAAGCGAGGTACAGTAATAAGAGACAATAAAATCTTATACTCTATAAAATTTTTAACCTCACAAATGACAGAGTGGGCAGGGGGGGTTCTATAAATAATTTCATTCTTCCCGAAAGAATGGCAGCTGCTTATATTCATGAGGGGCGCTTACCGAAAGTACCCTGAGATTTTTCCCAAAAAAACTCTGGAATAGAACCCAAAGCTTGAACTTAAAATAAAGGGTGGGTACAGGTCACCAATACGAGTGAGTATTAAAGAACAGAAAAAATTCAGAAATACTCACAAAATATTGGTGATATCATCTGCCCATCCCGGGCGTGCCCCCAACTGAAAAGGATTAGGTCCCAATTCCTGCCCCATACTTTCTCTGTCTCTGTCATTTGGAAGTCAGGTACCTGGGGACATATCTTAAAGACCAGAAATCATCTTCCAAAACATGTCCAATTTTATTGTGAGCTTTACATCTCTTATATCATTCTACATGAATCAGTGTTGTCAGCATGTGTCAGCATGTGACGTAAACACAAACCATATATGGACACAGTTCACATGAAACTTTAAAGAAATCAGCATTTTTATATTTCAAGACTGGAGTCCAAAAGGTTAGAAGAGCCTTGGCCAGCAAAGCCTCTAATCTAAAGCTGTTTGCAAATATGGCTTTATGAAAACAATTGAAGTCACTCACAACAAGATAAGATCATATCTTTTCAAACATAAATGTCCTTGCACTATTTTCAGAGAAAGAAAAACAAACAGGGTCTGGTTTTCTTACAGCTTCAAAACAACATATGGAAAACTACAAGACGTGTCCCTTCATCCACTCCTCAGCCTTCCAAAAAGGAAAGAAAAGCCATAGATCTGGGCATCAAAATGATGATAATAAAACAGTATGAAGGAGGAAAGAAAGTGAATGCAATTGCATGTGATCTAAAGTTATCACACTCTACTGTGTCTACTATTATAAAGGACAAAAGTAGAATTTGTGAAGCCGTAAAAGGTTCTGCACCTTTGCGGTCAATAGTGATTATGAAGCAACATACTGGGCCCATCCATGAAATGGAGAAATTGTTAAACATTTGGATGGAAGATCAGATTCAAAAGCCCTTAAGCCTCTTTACAGTACAGTCAAAGGCTAGAAGTCTGTTTGGGACTTTAAAGGAACATGCTGGAGAAGACTACAGTCAAGAATTTGTGACAAGTACTAGTTGGTTTAAGAGGTTTAAAAATAAATTCCAGTTGCATAATGTTCAGGTGACTGGAGAAGCAGCGAGTATGGATGAGGAAGGAGCTAAAACGTTTGTTGATAGTTTAGAAGAAATAATCAAGGTGGAGGGTTATATGGCAGAACAAATTTTTAATGTGGATGAAACAGGGTTATATTGGAAGCGGAAGCCAGGAAGCACTTACATCCACAAAAAAGCCAAAAGCATGCCAGGATTTAAAGCCCACTCTACTGCTTGGAGGGAATATCAATGGGTTCAAGCTGAAGCCCTTATTAATTTACCATTCAGAAAATCCATGTGCATTTAAGAATGTGAACAAGCACACTTTGCCAGTTTATTATAGCTCAAGCCGTAAAGCCTGGATGAACCAGGCTTTATTTGAGAATTGGTACAGTAATTGTTTTATTCCTCAAGTGCGTGAGTACTGTTTGGAGAAAGGAATCCCCTTCAAAATTTTACTGTTGCTTAATAACGCGCCTGGACATCCACATCACTTAGCTGATCTCTATCCCAATGTGAAAGTGTTATTTTTGCCCCCGAACACTACACCACTTATTCAACTGATGGATCAATTGCTACTTTGAAGGCAAACTATCTCAGAACCACTTTCGCCCAAACCATAGCTGCTATAGATGCCGACTCTGAACTATCACTACCTGACTATTGGAAACAGTATAACATTCTTAAGTGTATAAAAAATCTTGCTACTGCTTGGGACTCAGTGACGGAAAAATGTATGAATAGTGTATGGAAGAAGTGTGTTAAGCGCTATGTGAATACGTATGCTGGATTTAACAGTGAACAAGAACTTGATGAGATTCGTGAAGAAATAGTGAAACTGTCAAAAGACCTTTCATTGGAATGTGAAATGGAACATGTTAAGGAGTTGCTAGACTGAGAATCAAGGGAACTTGCGAATGAAGAGCTGATAGAATTAGAAGAAAGAGTGGCGGAAGAAAAAAATAATAGAATTAAAGAAAGATCAAGAGGATGAGGAGCCACAATGAATGTTTACCACAAAGGGATTGTCAGAAGGTTTATCTCTACTGAATAAACTCCACACCCATTTTGAAGACATGGACCCAAACATTGAACAATTTGCGAGGATTGAATGGATGGCACGCAACACATTTTATCCTTATTGCGAAATTTATGAAGAGAAAAAAAAGCAAACAATTCAGACGAAGTTCACTATGTTTATGAAAAGAGCAACTCCACCCACTGCTTCGCCTGATGAAGGAGATATCGACAATCCACAGCCAAGTACCAGTGGTGCCATGACTTAAATGTGCTTTACTGTACTGTATTTTTGTCTGTTTTTCCAAAATTATATTGTTGACTTAGAAAGAAAGAAAGAAAATGTTGTTAACAGATTGCTTTTTTTTAAGTTCAATGTTTTTTATTGGTTTTATGGATAAACAGTAATACAAGTATTTGACTGATTCAACATAAGTATAATGAGCTGAAGAGAAATGGAAGAAAAAGAAACATATAACGTAAAATGACAGTCAAATCAAGTGAATACAAGTTATTCTGGTACAAATAAGTAATGTACTTTAAATCTAACATTACAAGTACGAGTAAATCAAGCATCTTTAACCATATTTTCACAGTAGTCCCTTAAAGGTTGCCATATAAGATCATGTTTGTGAACACCACCATTTTTGAGAGCAAAACTTCTTTCATACCTCATAATTAAACAAACATTATGCCACCATAAAGAATGAGATAAATTATCTGAATTCTTCCAATTTGTGAATATGAGTTTCAAAGCAATCATCGTTAAACAACGAAACAATTTAGAGTTGGGGTCATTGATTACATTAGTCAGGCCGTAAGGCCCATAAACCACAGCAGCTAAAGTAAGTTGATCCCTAATACCTAGAATCTCAACCATGGTTGTCCAAATTCTTTTCCAAAAAGTATGTACTGGTGGACAAAAAAATATCATGTGAGCTAGTGATCCTGCATCTGATTTACAAGACCAGCAACACTCAACAGTAGAATTGGGTAGCTTAGCCAACTTGGAAGGGGTCCAAAATGCACGGTGCATCAAAAAATACATAGACTGAATGATAGCTGCTGAGTGAAGTGACGTAAAAGTATCTTTCCATATCCTAGTCCAAGTATTTGGCTGCATAGTAACATCAGTGTCCTGAGTCCAAACATCGCAAACTCCTAGAGGAACATCTAACTTGAGAGAAATAAGTAGAGTGTACCAAGCTGCTGTATGACCTTTATTCTTGAGATTCATTAGTTCATATAATCTCAATAAAGAGGGTTTATTCTGTTTAAGTGAGCCTACAGAATAACTCGCAGAAATAGCATGTCTCAATTGTAGCCATCTATAATAATGAGAAGGCGGTAGATGATATGTTTGAATCAATTTCCCAAATGGAATCCAAGAGGTGTCACTATATAAATGTGCTATGAAGGCAATTCCCGCTCTTTTCCATGTAATCCAGTTCACTGTTTTATCTTGAATGGTAATTTTTGGATTGTTCCAGATGCAAATGTATGTCGTATCTCTCCATTTTGTCTTCAATAAGCCATCTATTTCCTTAAGTGCCAATTTTGTAGATGTGATAGAATCGCAAGGTAGACCAGTTATAGGTTGTGTGAATGTAGTATTGAACAACTCTGAACCTCCAGATATTTCATTTTCCAATGTAACCCAGGCAGGGATATCTCCATCCATTGAATCCAGAAGCCAAGAGGCTCCTTGTCTTAGGAGCATAGCAGTATGGTAGTCATAAAAACTTGGAAATCTAACTCCCCCTTCTAATTTGTCTCTTTTTAATTTTTGTATACTGATGCGAGGAGTAGAGTTATTCCACAAGAATTTGGATAGTAGAACCTCAATCGCTTTATAAGTGGATTTTTTAAGGTACATCGGTATCATACTTAAGGTATAATTTATTACTGGAGAAATCATCATTTTAATTGTGTCAAGTCTTCCCCACCAAGACAAACGAAGTGGGGACCAACGAGTAGTTAACTTAGTTACCAAGTCCAGGAGGTGTTCTGTATTAGCCTGTATGGTTTCTTCAACTGTTGGTGCAAAGAAAACTCCCAAATATTTTAATTTTCTTCCAGCCCATTGTAAACCCATATTTTGAATCGTTACAAACGCCTCAGGAGCATTCAAAGCCATAACTTCCGTTTTTGTATGGTTCAGTTTATATCCAGAAATTGAAGAGAAGCTCGCAATCAGGCTTAGGGCAGGACCAATGGAATCCAAGGTGATGTATAGTAGCACATCATCTGCATATGCAGAGACTTTAATTTCCTTACCTCCAACACACAGACCTTTGATATTTGTGGAATCTCGTAACGCAATAAGCAAGGGTTCTAAGGCTAAGTTAAACAATAGAGGTGATAATGGACACCCTTGACGTGTACCCCTTACTAATTTGAAAGAAGATGAAAATAATCCGTTGATGAATATCCTGGTATTAGGAGATGAGTAAAGTACTCTAAGCATAGTTATAAACTGAGAATGAAAACCAAACCATTGAAGAATTTTGAACAAGTAAGGCCATTCTATTCTATCAAAGGCCTTCTCAGCGTCTAAACTTACAGCCATTAACGGATCTGTCTCTGTTCCTGCTCTTGAGATAACGTTGAGGAATGTGCGAGAATTGTCACTTGAAAATCGTTGCAGCATAAAGCCATTTTGATCCTTTGCCACAATTTTAGGTAGTACAAGTTGTATTCTAGTGGCCATAAGTTTGGCATATATTTTAGCGTCGGTATTAATCATCGAGAGCGGCCTATAGTTAGACACTTTCAAAGGATCTTTATTGGGCTTGGGCAAAACTATTAGCGTGGCCTCAGTAAATGTCCCAGTGATATCTCCAGTTGTGATGAGATAATTGAAATATTCAATTAAGTGGGGTACCATTAGCTCATGAAAAGTAGAGTAGAACTCATTCGTCAGACCATCTGGTCCTGGAGTTTTAGATTTTGCCATAGATTGGATAACCTCAGTCAATTCAGAAGAAGTGATAGGTTCACACAATTTGGCATTGTCAATCTCTCCCAGTGTATCATGAGGAAGTTTAGAAAGGAATCCATCAGTATCGCAATTAAAGTCTAGTTCAGATGTGTAAAGTTGACTATAATACTTCTTGAAAGAAGATAATATGTCAAGCGGTTCAGTCAACAACGAATTATCATCTGACTGAATGGCAGTAATATTAGTTTTGTCTCTCCTTCCTTTCAAGTAATTGGCAAGGCTGTGTCCACACTTATTGGTGTCTGCATAATAGGTAGCATTTTGAGAGAATAATTGGTTAGCAGACATCCTACTTAAAGTGACATTATAGGAAAAACGCTTAGCTCTTAATTTACCTAGCTTAACCATGTCATCAGGGTCTGAACAATGTTCTCTTTCCAGCAATTTTATCTCAGTTTCTACGTGTAGTAAATCTTGCATTGCTGCTTTCTTTTTTGATGCTGAATAGGAAATTATCAATCCCCTTACAAATGCTTTGAAAGCATCCCATATGTATGGCCATGCAGTATCATTAGGAGAGTTGTGTAGAAAGTATTCTGAGACGGCAGACTTAATATAAATTTGAAATTCTTCATCTTGTAAGAGTGAATTGTTAAGTCTCCACTGTCCAGGAGAAGCAATTTTACCAATTGTATTGAATTGTAGTTGTACTAGTGCATGATCAGATACGCTAATTTCATTTATCTCAGTGGACTGGACATAGCGAACCAAAGATTGACTGATTAAAAAAAAATCTAGTCTTGAGTAAGAATTGTGAGGGGTGGAATAAAAAGTATAGTCTGTGTCATCCAAATGAGTGATTCTCCAAGCGTCCACAAGTTTAAAATGAGATATTATGTCTTGGAGGGCAAACCAGTTTTTAGACTTTTTATATGTGATGGAAGATTTGCGATCTTTCTGTGGGTCTTGAACAACATTGAAGTCGCCCCCAAGTATACAGTGAATATCTCTGTGTTCGTTAAGTAAATCAGCAATTTCTGTAAAGAATGTAGTATCATCCAGATTTGGACCATAAATATTTAGAAGCATCAGTTTAATTCCTGCAACCTCTAAGTTGACTCTTATCCATCTACCTTGTGTATCTGTGGCATGTGAGAGGACAACAATATCTGGTCTTTTTCTTATAAACAGTAAAACACCATTTTTTTTCCCTAAAGCAGGAGAGTAAAACACAGGAAATGCCCAAGGAAGGCAACATTTTTTCGCTTCTGAGTCTGTGAGGTGTGTCTCCTGTAGACAGATGATGTCTGCTTGATATTTAGATATATAATTAAAGATCCTTTTTTTCTTAATCGGATTATTTAATCCTTTGACGTTAAGTGTTAAACAATTAAGTGGCATGGTAATGGCATAATGAATCTCTCATATAAAAGACCTTAGTACTTATACCGTGATTCATATCGTACAAGTGTTGAAAAACATGAGGACTGCCATCTTTAGTAAACCAGCAATAAAAAAAAAAAGAGCAGAATAGATATAACTCATTAAACATCAATAGAAGTTAAACTCGGGTTAGTGAGCACATGAAGTGAGCTCAAACAGGGCCACTCATCGCAGGCCGAAAACTTTGAGGAACAAAACAAATGAGGTATCAGTGCATTCAAAACACAGCATGACATCTATACCTTAACAGTGAATTATTGCTTATTTAACAGATATGAATATCTTATGACTACGCAATCATAGACAGTGCACATATAGATATATACTCATCAGGTATTGTCAATCTGGCTCGGGGATAACTTTTCAAGATATTCAGCAAGTTCATCAGGTCTGGTGAAATCCTTTGTATTATTATTTAATGTAACTCGCATCTTAGCAGGGTACAGCATCCCAAATTTTGCCCCAAGTTGTTTAAGCTTGGGGCGGTATTCAAGCAATTTTTTCCTTGCTTTGGCAGTATTCTTGCACAGGTCAGGTACAAACAGCAATGTGTAGCTTTCATATTTGATAGGAGACTTCAAGCGTGCTTGCTGCATTATTTCAAGCACTTGTGTGTATCTGAGCAATTTCACAATGACTGGCCTTGGATATTTATCAGCAATTTTGGGCAGCTGGGTGGGAATACGATGGGCTCGTTCGATTTCAAACGGCTGCTTGAAATTCAATGTAAGCAGCTTGGGGAGCAGATCTTCCAGAAATTGCACCATGTCTCTCCCTTCCCTTGCCTCAGGTAATCCAAGGATGCGGAAATTGCTCCTTCGAGAGCGGTTTCCAAGATCTTCCAGGTCATTTTCAAGTTGGGTGATTCTTTTAATTTGGCGTTGCATCGTTTTGATGTTATCAGCATTAACATTGATTTTAGCTTCTGCTGTATCCATGCGGGTGTTTAGATCAGCGATTTCAGCTTTAAACGTCGATATCTCAGCAAGGATCTCGTCTGTCACGTTTTTATTGTCGGCCATGAGGGAACGAAGGGCGCGTAGTTCTTCTAGCAGGGAGGCCGCGGTGACGTCATCCAATTTAAGTGGCGGTTTCGAAGGGGAAACCGGCTCCAGACTGCGGCGCTTTCCCGTTTTCCCCGTAGCCATTACTTAGGTGCACTGGTAGGTAAAAGATGAGGCGGAATGCTGCGATCTCACGCACTTATATTGAGACTTTCCGTTCAACCCGCGACGGAGCCGCACGTTCAAGCAGCCATCTTCAACGCGGCACACTAGCGCCCCCCGTTAACAGATTGCTTTAAGATGATTAAAATGATTAAAATATCATTACCCAGTCTAATATTCTTGTCTTAATTTAACATAGGCTGACTTACGTCCTGATCCACTTACGACCTAGCAGATGGAACTAATTGCAGTTGTAAGTCGATGACTTCCTGTACCTAAATTTTCTGTGCATGGTCTGGTTCATTGCTTCTCATGTTGTATTGTCCTTTCCCATATAGAGTTGGATTTATTTAGGAAATGTAGATAAGTAAATGTAGGTAAAAAAACATTTCCCAGAGTGCAACACATATCATGCTATTTCACATTTATTATGTTCCCCATGCACTGGTTCCTAGGGGCCAAGAGCCATGTAAACTACCCATGGGGCAGGTAATTTACTTTAGGTATTCAAAGTGATTTAAATGGGGGAGAGGTTTAAATCATCTGTGTCCAGCTGTTTAATTTGTATTGGGCTAACATGTAAGTATTATATCAGTGTTATATGAATATTTTCCATGGTTTATATTATGGTACAGTATATCAATATACAGTATACTGTATATACATTCTACAGTACTATTCCAATATGTATATTTCTGATCCTGCATCGTATTATTGCTATTACTAGCACTTAGTTTACCTTTCTCCAACTTTGTATCATTGATTACAGGAAAAAAATGGAGACTGGCTACCAGACCAAGTGGGGCTGGGGACAAGATTCAAACATCTGGCAAGACTGAATGAATTCTTTACTTTACTCTGGTCTCACAATGCCAGAGATACCTTAATATAGGCAGCTCATCTTTAAGGAGAAGTGAAAATCTGAAAATCTAGATACACTACATCAACTAGCTTGCCTTTTTTTCACACCTTCATATTGAAAGGAAATTGTGCTTTGCTTCTTTTCTTTTTGGATTTGATTAAAATAATACTAAATCTATTTAAGTTCTTTCAGTACTAATATTCCTGATGATTATATTAATATAACATCAGCAGCACCTCACCAAGAATGCAGAGAACTTAAGGGTGTGTTGTAGTTTATGCATAAATTAGTCTCCACAGATACTGCACAGCACAGTCACTGTTACTGCTCTGTTATGACAGCACATTTTAATTTGTGGTAAAGTCCAAGCTGTGTTTGGGGGAGAGAGAACTGGGGGAGTTATTGGAAGAGAATGGGGTTGTACTGTGTACACTACAGTTAGTGCACATTACTTCATAAATGCAGAGGGGCATTTTCAATGTGCCATCTAAATTCAATTTTACACATTATGCAGAAAGCTTCCAAAACTCCAGTAAAGAAAGTGACCATTTTCAAAATTTTTTTTTTGTTTGAAAATAGCCATTACCTTGATGTGTTTGTCCTCAGTGTGTCTATCTTTTAAAAAATATTTTTTGAAAAAGTAATGTCCAAATTAAAAACACACAAAATCCAGCCCTTTGTACTTAGGAGGGGCCAGCATTCTTGGTAGACTGGCCACACAGATATCCTAGCAGAGCAGTAGGGCACCATAGGGGACACTGCAGTGAACTTCATATAAAAGGTACCAGGTATACATCTCACCATAACCCCCTTACATTGTATGGTGAGTCTTTCAAAGCTCACCCAAAACCTACTACAGTAAAACCTTGGTTTGTGAGAATAATTCATTCCAGAAGCATGCTTGTAATCCAAAGCATTCGTATATCAAAGTGACTTTCCCCATAGAAAATAATGGGAACTCAGACAACCCAAAAACTTTAATACAAAATACTATACGTACTTGTATTGCAAGACTTCGCTCATTTAGAAGTCACTCCACTCCTGCAGCATCTGAGAAAGAAGAACCATTGGCTCAGTTGTGATGATGTGACGCATGTATACTATATGTACTCATTTTGCAAGACTTTGCTTGTTTAGAACAGTCATTTCACTCCTGCAGCGTCAGAGAGAGAAGAACCATAAGCTCAGTTGTGATATGTACTTGTATTACAAGACATTGCTTGTATATCAAATTAAAATTTAATCAAATGTTTTGCTTGTCTTGCAAAACATTTGCAAACCAAGTTACTTGCAATCCAAGGTTTTACTGTATATCCAAACTGTATACTATCCAAATACAGTAAAAAAATAATATCGGGGAAAAAGTACCAAATAGGTATACCAATGAGGGAGTGAAAAATATGATATAACAATCAAGAAAAATCACCTCCCCTGAGAATATCAACACTCTTAAGAAGAAGCTTTACATATGGTAGGATTTAATTCAGAGAAATGGAGCGACAATGATGGGGGAAAACCACACTTTTTAGCTTTTTCTTTGCTTATTTTTATATTACATATCAAATTTAAATAGTAAAAAGTGTTTGAAATTCAATATAACTTATAACAAATCACTTAGCTATGCAGTGGTTCTTTTGATTTTGAAGTGAACGCGTTTCGATTTCTGCATCAGGAAACCAAATTAGTAAACTTTGAACCATGCTTAATACCAAGCAGCAGGAAAAGGTGAATATCTAAAACAGTGAAGAAAAAAATCAACATAAGAAACTTTCAACTCACAATAAAACAGAGAACTATAAATCCAAGTCACAGCACAAATAGAATAACAAAGAAATACAAAGAATAGCACTGGGTACATGAAAGCCAAAACTTCTCAAAACTCAAAGACGCTCCAAATTGCTGCTTAACAGCAAAAACACGCCGGCAGCCAAACATTTAAAGAGACGCCACGGCACAATGTCAACAGACATCATGACGTCCACTAATCATCACCCAATCGGAGAGGGACTGGGAAAGATCAAAGTTGCTCACAAGAAAAGGAATATAAAAAACTTTAAGGAAATAGCTATAAAAAGACTTGCCACTCCAGTTTGTTATTTAATCCCAAAGGGGCCAGGGTTTGTAGCTTAAAAATCCAGTGCTGCTCTTTATTCCATAACATCTGGGCTAGATTTCCACCACGTGACAAATGCTGTACTTCTAACACTAAAAAATCTAAGGGCTGTCACTGACCCCCTCTTCTATTAAACTGTGCTACAAGTTTTTTTCACAGAGAGCCGCGCTGCATGGTCTATGCTGCTCCTGACACTCATAGGAACTCTATGAGCATCGGAAGCAGTGCGGGCCATTCAGTGTGGCTCACCACGCTAAAAACTGCTAGCGCAGTTTAATAGAAGAGGCCCTAAATGTCCTAAATCAAACACTTTTTACTATTTAAATTTGCTATATAATAATATAAAAATAAGCAAAGAAAAAGCTAAAAATTGTGGAGGACTAAGCGATGATTGGGTGGTGAGATGGTTGGGGTTTTTCCCCAATTATTGCCCCTCCGTTTCTCTGAGCTAAATCCTACCATATGTAAAGCTTTCTCTTAAGACCACTGATTGGTACCTTTCAAAAAGGAAAGGACATTTTGGCAGCTTGCTACAGTTGAAATCATTTTTGAGGAATGGTGATGATATATAGCAGGGGTAGGGAACTCCGGTCCTCGAGAGCCATATTCCAGTCGGGGTTTCAGGATTTCCTCAATGAATATGCATTGAAAGCAGTGCATGCAAATAGATCTCATGCATATTCATTGGGGAAATCCTGAAAACCCAACTGGATTAAGGCTCTCAAGGACCGGAGTTCCCTACCCCTGATATATAGGGAAGGATTAAATAGGGTGAGTGGTAGGGTATAAAGTAAAAAATCTCTCTGAGCTGTTGGTAGTGGTATCCCTGGAAAATGTAGAATCTATATGATTCCTCAGCTGGAAAGTTTTCAATGATGGCAGTCACTGGGTGAGATGAATTGCACTTGAAATTTATGATCAAGAACTGGCCTGTTGAAATATTTAGGGCCACAGAAAACATTGTTTATAACACTGAAATGCTCTGAAAGGTGGATCCCCAGTGTGATATTGGGCAAGAGCTCTGAGCTGTTGTTAATTTCTTCCACTGCAAACATGAAGGCCAAGAAGTTAAAGGTATTTTCTGCAAAATAACTGTAATAACAGAAAGAGGATAATTTTATTACAACAGGGCCCCTACAAACCTTTACAAAAATGCACCTATTTTATATTTATTTTAAAAATGTCACATAGATGCTGATATAACTATATAAAATAGCCATTCAGAACTAGCCTAATAGCACCTAAAATCTGCCAAAATTATTCACTTATTTCAAAGACGGCATAGATGTGAGTCTATACTGTATCCATATACCTGCAAATATACCCCAGCCCATAGGTGTCAGAACAGGGGAGGCCACAGGGGTCATGGACCTCCCCAAAAACTCGTGCTCGCCCACCCTCCCGACTCCCAGGGTTTAACTTAAAATGATCGGGCAGCCGCCACCATGCAGCTTCAGGAAGGCCTGCCCCCAGAAGTAAAATGAAGACTTCCAGGGGCAGGCCTTCTTCTTGATGCTGCGCGGCAGCTGCCCGATCATTTAAAATTGAAGCTGCTGCACGATTTCGCCAGGGGCCCCCCAAACAAGACCCCACCCAAAAGTCTCAGGAGAAATTCCTTATTTCTGGAAAGCATAGGAAATTATGAGATCACATACAACACTCTTCCTAATAACTACTGATATAATTCAGTAGAAAAATGAATGGTGCAAAAACAAAACTTAAATGGTTGCATGTGTGTTTGATGTGTTGAGTAGTACTTTAGGTGATGACTGACTGTGAAGAACTAAGGCTGTAACTGGGCAGACTTTCATGGTCTGTGTCCCCGTATATAATGTTTTCTCCTGTTTGTAATATTAATAATAAAAATTGTTTCATATTGAAGATGGGATGAAGAAGGTTTTGATGGATCAAGAGGACAATGCTGGATAGACTTTTATGGTTTGTATTCTGTAAATGACAAGATGGGTTGGATAGGCTGGAGTAAGTTCCAATGGAAACTCCAATAGTTGGAGCCTACAGACAATTCCTGGAGGACTTCTATAATCTATGTCACTATTTTTTATTGCAAGGCCCGCAAGCCAATGGCAGCCTGTGGGGACATCTTGTGTGGTCTGCAGCTCCCCACCCAGTTCCAAAGCTCCCCTCATATTGAAATCTGCAAGGAGGGCACAGATGCTGCAGCAGTTCTCCAGCATTATTGGTAATCTCTTCTGTTGTGATCCAGTCCCCTTAGAAGAAACTTATTGTTTTGACTTAGGAAGACTGCAGCAATAGAACTATGCAGAGGAGGCTGCAGACTTCAGAACTGGGTGGGGAGGACATTTAGTGGAACCAGTGGTGGTAGGGAGCAAGGGAGGAAGAAGAAAGAGATGCAGAATAGAAGGGAGCAGAGAGGAGAAGAATGGGAGCACATTGATGGAAGGGAGGGTAAGGAGATGATAGTGCATGAAAGAGGGGAGGGGCAGGAGATGATATAAATGGATGGATGGAGGGGATAGGAAGGCAAACGGGGAGGTAAGGAGATAGTACACATGGAAGGGAAGAAGAGGGAAGAGATGTACACATGGATAGAAAGAAGTGGGATAGAAGAGAAGAGATGGTACACATGGATGGATGGAAGTGGAAGAGGAGGGATGAAAGGAAAGGGATACTACAATGGATGGAGGGATGGAGAAGAGAGGAAAGATATGGTGCACATGGGTGGAGGGAAGTAGAAGAGGCAGGAAGAGATAGAAGAGATGGAGGGGTGGGGAAAAGAAGAAAATTGTAATTCCCTCTTAACCTAATATGTTTGATGTAATGTGATTTTTATTTTTATTTTGGAATTGGTTTTAGATTGTAAACCATGCAGATGATTCTTACCCTTGGTGTGGATGGTAAAATATAAACAAATTTGGAAGAGAGGGAAGAGATGGTGCACATGGATAGAGAGGAGAAGAGGAAAAGAGAGGAAACAAATGGTGCATTTGGATGGGGATGGTAAGAAAAAAGAGGGAACAAATGATGCACATGAATGGAGGGGATGGGAAGAGAAGAGAGGAAACATGGAAAAGTAGATAGTTTTGAGATAGAGGCTGAAAAATGGAAGTAAAATGAATGTGAAAATCAGTGCCAATGATGCATGTACTGCAAAAGTGAGGAAGGAGAGGGGAAAAAAACAGCAAATGCATAAGGATGCCTTGGAAACAGAGTTAAGAAGCATAATCGTGAACCCATCCAACTGTAAAGTTCATTTACTAGCTCTCAAAAAAAAAATATATATACTTAAAGCAAAAGTAATCAAAAAATTATCTTAAATACCTGTTGAATCTTATAATCTGTTAACTTTTTGCTGTCTTCTTAATTTTTGTCAATTAATTGTTGTCAATTCTTAACTAATTTGTTAAATGCCTATTGTATCCAAAAATCTATGCTAATTTGAATACCGATTTGATAGCCAGATTATCTTCATCCCCCTTCCACGAGATCATTTTCAGAATAACTCCAATTCAGAAACGCTTTACTAGATCTGTCCAATATCGTTTGTGCTGATACCTAGTACATTATTACCTAGTCGCTCCTCCATTCTTAACCTACTCTCACTCATCTCAAACAGGCCCATCTAACCCATAGATCTCTAATCTCTCATCATGAAGCCACCTTCATGGCTCCTTCTTCTCCTACTCTGTTCTTCTCTCAAACTCTTCCCCTGCCTGACACCCCCAGCCCCCAACCTCCTCGACTCTACAAATGCTCGCAATATCTGCCCTGGCTTCAGAATTCCCACGCTCATTTGCCCCAAACACCACCCATCCTACAAAAACCCTCGCAAAGTCAACCATGCCTCTCTAAAACCTGTCCTCGCTTCCACTCCCCCAACCTTGCCTCACATTCTCTCACCCCAGTCCCAATACTCTATTGCAATGCCAGATCTGCTTGCAATAAGATACAAATCTTGAAGGACCTACTCGAGGATTTTGACCCCGGATTCCTATTCATCACAGAATCTTGGATCACAAAAGATGACCAATTACTCAAAACAAACTCTGTTCCCACGGCTACCAAGGCCTCTTCTCTCCCAGAACCAACCGAAGAGGAGGCGGCCTAGCCCTCCTTTTCAAATCATTCTTCGATGTCCAATTCCTTGAAAAGGGCAGCCACTCCTCATTAGAATACATGTTAGCCTCAGTCAATGACGAATTATACCCTCATCCTCTGAGTATCCTGCTTCTATACCGCCCAGCTGCCCCTTGGAACAATTCCTCCGAATTCGTCTTTGAAACCATAACAAACGCCTTCCTCAAATTTCAAAGATTACTGATCATCGGAGACATCAATCTCCACCTTGACGATGTCACCAACAAGGATACATCCGAATTTAATAGCTTACTCTCCGCTTTAGGCTTTCCCCCCAACACACTCTCCCCAACCCATGATAAAGGCCACACACTAGACCTCATCAGCTTTCTAGATCTTACTACTCACAAAACTTCAACTGACGACATTCGCTGGGAAATTGTCCCCTGGTCCGACCACTACCTAGGGGCCTTCTGTCTCCCCATTTTCATGTCACATCTCGGGCCCCCATCCTGCACCTCAAATTCTATTACCTTCTGTAAAAAAATCTCGAGCAATATGTTCTGGATCAATTTTCTCAACAAATTTTCCCCCATCTCTAAACCTGCAAAACCAGAATCTAACTGGCAAAACTGGGTCGCCCTCTCCGAGTTCACCTTCCATTCCCTCGCCCCTCTCTCCACTAAAACCATTTCCTACTCCCGTAAGGCCCCTTGGTACCTCCCATACCACAGAGAACTGAAACAGAAATGCCGTGCTCTGGAACGAAAATGGAAAAAAATCTAAATCCCCTACAGACAGACTCTCCTGGAGGGTCAACATTAAAATCTATAATACTGTTCTAAAAAAAGCAAGGAAAAACTTCTACGGTGACAAAATCTCCAAATCCAACAATCAGAGTAGCACATTATTTAACACCTGGCGTTCCTTAACCTCCAAAAATGACTCCATACTTCCCTCCTCCCCCTCAGCCGATTCTCTAGCAAAGTTCTTCAATGATAAGGTCTCCACCTTGAGGCGCTCCTTCCCACCTGCAATCTCCTACAAATCTCTGATTCCAATTAACCCCAACCCTATCCCAACAGACTCCTACCCTATCCCAGCAGACAGATCCTGGTCTTCCTTCGAACTTATTTCCGAATCCCTGGTCTATAATCTCTGCTTCAAATTGAAATCCTGCAATTGTACCTTGGATCCTTTCCCCTCCTACCTCTACGAGAACACTCCCCCTCAGGCCATCTCATCTCTTACCATTCTCATAAACTCTGCCCTCCATTCGGGTCTCTTCTCCCCAGAAATGGGCCATATTTCCTTAACCCCACTACTGAAAAAACCTGAGCTTGACCCCTCTACACCATCCAGCTACCGTACAATAGCTAACATTCCCCTTATACCAAGATGCTAGAGTCCATCATATCCACTCAAATATCTTCCTACCTTGAGAAATTCACCATTCTTCAACCCTACCAATACGGCTTCCATTCCAATTTCAGCACTGAATCCCTTCTGACCTCCTTAATCTCAAAAGTTCAATATCTCCATTCTCGCAACAAGTTCGCCGTCCTTCTTCAATTCAACCTCTCTGCAGCTTTTGATGCCATCCATCATGATATTCTAATTTACCAACTCACCGAGATAGGCATAAACTCCACAGCCATTGACTGGTTCTCGAAGTTCTTATGCTCCCGCTCCTACATAGTCAACATGAAGGGCACTTCTTCCTCCCCCTGGAACCCGATCTGTGGAGTCCTGCAAGGCTCACCTCTCTCTCCTATCCTCTTCAACATTTATATGTTCTCCCTTAAACTCCTCCATCTCTTCCCCCTTGAAACACTCTACACTTACGCAGACGACATCTTTGTCCTCCTCGAGACCGACCGGAACCTCACCAACCTCTCGACGAACATATCCTCATGTATATCGAACCTTCAATCCTGGGCCCACACTGTGCAGATGAAACTGAACGAATCTAAAACAAAACTTCTCTGGCTCGGCCCAAAATTGGACCAACTGCCCACCTCCATCCCACTGTCCTCTGGCCCCACTCTGCATCTTGAATATTCTAGTAAAGTTATGGGAGTCATCATTGACTCTATACTTTCCTTCAACGACCACCTCAACTCCCTAGTAAAAAAATGTATCTTCAGCCTTCACATGCTGAGAAAAGTTTCTGTTTCCATCAAAAACACTTTGCTGTCCTTGTCCAATCCACCATCCTTTCCAGACTGGACTACTGCAACTCTATCTACCTTAGCCTAACAAAGAAAAACCTTCAAAGACTCCAGCAGATTCAGAATACCGCTGCTAAGCTTATCTTCGCAAAAAGCAAATTCAACCACGTCTCACCGCTTTTATCCAAGCTCCACTGGCTTCCGATTATCTCCAGAGTACACTTCAAATGTGCCTGCCTCACTTTCAAGATCCTACACGGTATCCTCCCTCCCTTCATTCCTCTTTCTTGGAACTCCTCTAACCCCAATTCTGCCAGATTCACCCAAAAACTGAAACTTTCCTTTCCCTCTCTAAAAGGCATTTCACTTGTAGGAAAACTAGGTCCTTCCCTCCCTTTCAGAATCACTCAGCTCTGGAACAACCTTACCTCCCCTCTTAGGAATCTGAGCTCCCTCCAACTCTTCCATAAACATCTGAAAACCTGGTTATTCTCAAAAATGTAACTCCTCCTCCCTCTCTGGTTATTCTAGTCCTCTAAATTTTCTCTTCATTTTGCCTCTTCCCTCCACTGGAGTTCCTTTCTACCCTAACTCTTGTTAACCGTGTTGAGCTTTACGAATGTAGAGATGATGCGGTATACAAACCTAAGGTTTAGATTAGATTAGATTAGAAGATGATCAGAAAAATAAAATTGCCAGATAAAAAAAGTAGGAACAATGTTTTTACTTTCATCTTAGTGACTGAAATATGTTAATTTTGAAAAATTACATCTGTTTTTATATTTTGGACTGTTCAGGAAGAAATGTATTTCCTTCTATTTCTGTTGTGGTGTACTATGTGCACAGTCTGGCATATTAAGGCTTTAGTTTTTGGGTCTATATTTGAAAAGGGATATTTTTCTATTTTCTGCATGTGTGACTGAAGCCAGGTGTTCTGGTGCGTATGACAGTCCAGAGACTTTGGTTATTGTTGTGGCCTCTGAAAAGAATAGGTCCCAATTACTGCCCCACACTCTCTGTCATTCACAAGTCAGATGCATCTGGGGACAATTTCTTAGAGACAACAGACTATCTCCCAAACATTTCCAGTTTATTGTCAGCTTTACAACCCTTTTATATCATTTTACATGAATCAGTGTTGTCAGCATATGACGTAAATGCAAACCATATATGGACACAGGTCACATGAAACTTTAAAGAAATAACAAACATCTTACTATCTAAAGGCCAAAGTTTAAAGGTGCTTTGGTCAGCAGAGCCTTTTTCTTATCTAAAGCTTCTTGCAAATACGATTATGAAAACAATTGAATTTACTTCACAACAAGGTAAGAACACACATCTGTCAAACATAAAATGGCCTTGCAGTATTTCAGAGAAGGAAAAACAAACAGGGTCTGGTTTTTTTACAGCTTCAAACACAGCCTAAGGAAAACTACAAGGTACATGATACGTGTCCCTTCAGCCTCGAGGAGGAAGATATTTGTCTGCACTCCTTCAGCATTTTTGTTTTCAAAATTGCCACAACTTAAAAATTAGTGAAGACCACTTGCAAAGTCCCAGAAATGTAAAAAAAGACAATTTAATCATGAATTGATAATGTGTGAGACTGGATGGACTATCCGGGTCTTTATCTGCAAGAGAGAGGACACCAGCAACAGGCAGAGAGAGAGAGAGAGAGGACACCAGCAGCAGGCAGAGAGAGAGAGGACACTAGCAGCAGGCAGAGAGAGAGGATACCAGCAGCAGGCAGAGAGAGAGAGAGAGGACACCAACAGCAGGCAGAGAGAGGACACCAGCAGCAGGCAGAGAGAGAGAGAGAAAGAAAGAGAGAACGACAATGGAAGCAGAGGAAAACCAGAAGATGAGCTTTCCAGGAGCTGGAAAGTTTGAAGAAGGAAGTAAAGCGACTAGAGGACAAGATACAGGAGCTAGAAGGACTTCATACTACAGAGGACCCAATCAGGACAGCTATAGACTTCATGAAAGAGAGACACATTGAGGAGGAGGTCAGGGAACTTGAGAAATTCATTGAGAAAGCCTAAAGGAGTAGAGTGGAAGAAAACAAACTTCAGATGAACGATGAAGTTACACCAACACCAACATGGAAGGGAGAACAAGAAGCAGATGATCTCATAGAAGACACCCACAGAGGAATATCACACGAGGGGGAGAAAATGGCTAGTCGATGCCCAGGAGAGAAAGCAGCGAAGCACACTGAGGATATTGACCTGAGACCGAAGCGAAACCTAAAGAAGGGAAAGTCAGCGATCCTAGTGGGAGACTCAATCCTGAGGCATGTGGACAGCCACATAGCAGGAGAGAGAGAGGATCTACTGGTGACCTGCCTCCCAGGAGCAAGAACCAAGGACATTGTGGACAAAATTGGAAAGATCCTGGAAGGAGCGGAGATGGAAGAGACCACAGTAATGATCCACATTGGGACGAACGTTGTCAGCAGGAGAGACTACAGAAGAAGCACGCTGATGGAACAGTTCAAGATTCTGGGAAGGAATCTGAAGATGAGGACCCAGAAGATAGTGTTCTCAGAGATCCTACCAGTACTGAGGGCAGATGTGAAAAGGCAGGAGGAACTACAATCAATAAATGCGTGGATGAGGAGATGGTGTGAGGAAGAAGGGTTCCACTTCGTGAGGAACTGGACATTGTTCTGGGGCAAGAGCAAGCTCTACAGGAGAGATGGACTGCATCTGAGTGCGGTGGGAACAAGACTTCTAGCAAACAACATCAGGAGAGGAATAGAACAGGCTTTAAACTAAGAAGAAGGGGAAAGCCGACAGTCAACCAAGCGTCGATGATTTGGAAGAAGGTATCCCGTGAAGATACTGAGGGGAAAAAAGGCTGGGAAGAAACAATGGACAAATTACAGGAGTCGACTAACCCAGAAGAGGAGGTTAGAAGGAATGTAACAAAAGAGAAGAAACTAAAGACCAAAGCACTGGGAAAGGAAATGAAGAGAAGAAAATACCAGGATCTAAATTGCATAGATACTAATGCAAGGAGCCTAAGAAACAAAATGGAGGAATTAGAAGCCATGGCCAATGCAGAGGACATAGACATCATTGGAGTCTCTGAAACGTGGTGGAATGAAGAAAACAAATGGGATACAGCACTGCCGGAGTACAAGCTCTATTGCCAGGACAGGTCAAGACAGAAAGGAGGTGGAATAGCCCTATACATAAAAGAAAGCATACAATCGACAAAAATGGACACAGCAGAGATAAGAACATAAGAAATGCCTTCACCGGATCAGACCGAAGTCCATCTTGTCCGGCGAACCGCGCACGTGGTGGCCCATTTAAGTACACCTTTTAGGAGACTCGGATTTCCCATATCCCTCAATATGGTTTTCAAGAAGATGTGCATCCAACTTGCGCTTGAAACTCGGAACAGTAGTCTCCACCACAACCTCCTCCGGGAGAGCATTCCAAGCGCCAACCACTCACTGTGTGAAACAGAACTTCCTAACATTTGTCCTAAACCTGCTGCTACTCAGTTTCAGGCTACGACCCTGTGTCCATGTCACCTCCGAAAATGTTAGTAATGCTGTTTCCTGGTCTATTTTATCAAATCCTTTTAATATTTTAAAAGTCTCTATCAAATCCCCATGCAATCTTCTCTTCTCGAGGGTGAACAGTCCCAGTTTTCTGAGGCATTCTTTGTAGCTCAAATTTTCCATACCTTTGACTAGTTTCATGGCTCGCCTCTGCACCCTCTCCAGCAGAGTTATATCCTTCTTAAGGTATGGAGACCAGTGTTGGACACAGTATTCCAAGTGACCACTGCTCTGTAAAGTGGCATTATGACCTCTTCCGATCTACTCATGATCTCCTTCTTAATCATGCCCAACATCCTGTTTGCTTTCTTCGCCACCGCCGCACATTGAGCCGAAAGCTTTAGAGTTCTGTCTATAAGTATCCCCAAATCCCTTTCTTGTTCGCATTTGGCTAATGTCACCCCCGACATCTTATACTCATGTTCTTTGTTTTTCTTTCCTAGATGCATCACCTTGCATTTATCTATGTTAAAATTCATCTGCCACTTTTTTACCCAATTTTCCAGCTGGTTTAAATCCTTCTGGAGATCCTCGCAGTCCCCTAGAGAGCCAACCACCCGACATAGTTTTGTATCATCTGCAAACTTTGTTATATTGCTGGTTGTTTCCTCTTCAAGGTCATTTATAAAAATATTAAACAAAATAGGCCCAAGAACCGAACCCTGGGGCACGCCGCTAGTCACTCTCTCTCAGTTCGAGAATTGCCCATTTATGCTCACCCTCTGCCTTCTATTCTCTAGCCATTTGCCAATCCATCTGTGCACTTCTCCTCCTATTCCATGGCTCAGTAGTTTTCTCATAAGTCTTTCATGCGGAACCTTGTCAAACGCGTTCTGGAAATCCAAGTAAACTATGTCCACTGGATCTCCACTATCCAATTGTTTGTTCACCTTCTCGAAGAATTGAAGCAAATTTGTCAGACATGACTTCCCTTTCCTAAAGCCGTGTTGACTAGCCCTTATTAAGTTGTGATCTTCCAAGTGTTGTACAATGTTGTCTTTAATTAGTGCTTCAATTATCTTCCCAGGAACTGATGTGAGGCTCACAGGTCTGTAATTTCCTGGTTCACCTCTTGATCCTTTTTTGAATATTGGTATGACATTTGCTATCCTCCAGTCCTCAGGTATTTGCCCGGTTCTAATTGACATGTTAGCTAAGGATTGCAATAGTTCGCCAATTTCTACCTTAAGTTCCTTTAATACTCTCGGGTGAATTCCATCCGGTCCAGAGGATTTGTCACTTTTTAGTTTGTCAATCTGAAAGTATATCATGTCCAACTCCACATTTACTGTTGCGAGGCTTTCCTCTATGCCTCCGGTGAATATCTTCCCTGTGTCTGGCATTGCTGTAGTGTCCTCATTTGTGAAGACAGAGGCAAAGAATGCATTTAACTTATCGGCAACTTGTTTGTCTTCTTTGATTGACCCTTTCCTTCCTTGGTCATCGAGAGGGCCCACTGCCTCGATTGCTGGTTTCTTCCTTTTTATATATCTAAAAAAGGGCTTGAAGTTTTTGGCTTCTTGCGCTATCTTTTCTTCATAGACTTTTTTGGCATCTCTTACCACTTTATGACACTTTTTCTGATCGATTTTGTGACAGTTCCAGGCCTCCACCGTTTTTTCCCGTTTCCATTTTTTAAACGAGTTCCTCTTTTCCCTTACTGCATCCTTAACCTCTTTGGATAACCAAGCTGGTTCTCCTTTTTTCTTTTTTCGCCTTCCTTTGGATATCTTTGGTATGTGGATATTCTGTGCTTCTGTGATGGTGTTTTTCAGTAGAGACCATGCTTGCTCAACTGTTTGGATTTCTGCTTTGCCTTTCTTGAGCCGTTTTCTAACCATGGTTCTCATACTGTCGTAATTCCCTTTTTTGAAGTTAAAGGTCGTGGCTTTAGTCTTGATTGGTTTCCCCCTTCCGATGCCAATGGTAAAATTGATCATATTGTGATCACTTGTCCCCAGCGGGGCCGTAACTTCTACGTCTGCTGTCCTCCCAGTAATGCCATTTATGACCAAGTCTAGGATTGCGTTGCCTCTTGTCGGTTCTCTTACCATTTGTTCAAGGAAGCAATCTCCTATCAATTCTAGGAATTTTATCTCCCTGCCGCAGCTTGACGTTCCTAAATTCCAGTTTATCCCCGGAAAGTTGAAGTCTCCCATGATCGTTTCATTTCCTGATCTACATCTACGATTAATTTCCTCCATCATTTCTTTGTCTGTTTCCTCAATTTGTCCCAGGGGTCGATAATAGAGGCCAGTTCGTATGTCCGCTTCTTTTTGTCCAGGAATCTTCATCCAGAGGGACTCTAGTTTATCATTAGCTTCTGTTTCTCCATCCCTAACAGACTCAATTTCCTCATGGACATACAGGGCAATACCTCCCCTTTTTTGCCCAATCCTATCTCTTCTGTATAGTTTATATCCTTGCAATGCTGTGTCCCATCCATTTTCTTCATTCCACCATATCCAGTTGTTTTCTTTTTGCTAATTCTTCCAGTTCGTCCATTTTGTTTCCTAAGCTTCTGGCATTCGTGTACATACATTTAAGTTCTGTTCGTGCTAATTTCTTGGATTTAGTGGTCCTCACATCCTTTTTTGTATCCATTTGATCAGTTTCATTGCCACTTGTAGTATCATCGTGTTCTTGCCCTATAACTACGCGGTTGGTTGAAGTGTCCTCCTCGGGATATCCTGGTGTCCGGGCCATCGACGGGATGTCGACTGTCGGCTCTCCCCTAATCTTTAGTTTAAAGCCTTCTCAATGGACTTCTTCATGTTCTCCGCCAGGACTCTCGCTCCCTGTTTGGTGAGGTGTAGGCCATCCTTTCTATAGTACCTGCTTCTATCCCAGAATGTTGCCCAATTTCGCACGAAGTCGAAACCCTCTTCTTCGCACCATCGCCTCATCCAGGCGTTAACAGCTCTCAGTTCCTCCTGCCTCCTTGCGTCCGCTCTCGGTACCGGCAGGATTTCTGAGAAAGCCACCTTCACCTCCCTGACCTTCAATAGCCTTCCGAGTGAGCGGAGCTGGTCCGTTATTTCTTCCCTGTCATATTTCCATCCACTAACATCGTTGGTTCCCACGTGAATAAGTACTGCAGTATCCTTTCCTCCTGCTCCGTCTATAATCCTGGTGATCCTGCTAGCCACATCCTTGACTCTTGCTCCAGGCAGGCAGGTGACCAGTCTATCTTCTCTTCCTCCCGCAATGTGGCTGTCCACATTTCTTATGATGGAGTCTCCTATAATCCCAATCTTCTTTAATTGGGAGTTCCTCGGGGGTCTCAAGTCCGTATCAACGGTGTAAGTCCTATCTTCTTTCTTCTGTGGCCCATCCTCAGATGGTCTACCACCTGTGTTGATTGAATTGGTGCCTCCTTCTGCATCAATTAATCCATCCTCTTGGGCTGGAATCGCTATGGATTAAAATACTGGGAAGGAAAGGGCCTGATATAAAGATGGGCCTATACTATTGTCCACCCAGGCAAACCGGAGCTATCGATGAAGAAATGGAAGCCGAAATGAAGCGAGAATGCAAAAGCGGTAACACGGTTATTATGGGAGACTTCAACTACCCCGGGATAGACTGGAGTCTTGGAAGCTCAAAATGCGCTAGGGAGACAGAATTCCTGGAGGCTATACAAGATTGTTTCATGGAGCAGCTTGTTAGAGAACCAACGAGAGGAAATGCCACTCTGGATCTAATCCTAAATGGGTTAAGGGGACCTGCAAAGGAAGTAGAGGTAGTGGGACTATTGGGAAACAGCGATCATAACATGATCAAGTTCAAGGTTGAGGTAGGAATACCGAAAGGAAAGAGAATCATAGCGACAACTTTCAACTTCAGGAAAGGAAACTACGAAGCAATGAGGGAAATGGTAAGGAAGAAACTTAGGAACACATCCAAAAAATGGCAAACAGTAGAACATGCCTGGTCTTTTCTCAAGAACACGGTGAGCGAGGTGCAAAATATGTATATCCCCAGATTCAGAAAGGGGTGCAAAAAGAGTTGAACAAAAGACCCGGCGTGGATAACTAAAATAGTGAAGGAAGTGATAGGCAATAAGAAAAACTCATTCAGGAAATGGAAAAAGGACAAAACTGAGGGGAACCGGAAAGAGCACAGGAAGTATCAAAAAGAATGTCACCGAGTGGTTTGAAAAGCCAAAAGAGAGTATAAAGAGAGGCTAGCCAGGGAAGCACGAAATTTCAAACCGTTCTTTAGATATGTTAAAGGGAAGCAACCGGCTAGGGAAGAGGTGGGACCACTGGACAACGGAGACAGGAAGGGAGTGGTGAAGGAGGAGAAAAAAGTGGCAGAAAGACTTAACATGTTCTTTTCGTCTGTATTTACAAACGAAGTCATATCCAACATACCGGAACCTGAGCAATTCTTCAATGGAAATCAAGCAGAAAAATTAACATCCATGGAAGTGAGCCTTGAAGATGTACGCAGGCAGATAGAAAAACTAAAAACTGACAAATCCCCGGGTCCGGATGGAATCATCTAAGGGTTCTGAAGGAATTAAAGGAGGAGATAGCGGAACTACTGCAGCAAATTTGCAATCTATCCCTGAAAACAGGCATGATCCCAGAGGACTAGAAAATAGCCAACATTATGCCATCTTTAAAAAGGGATTGAGAGGTGACCCGGGAAACTACAGACTGGTGAGTCTGACCTCGGTTCCGAGGAAAAGGGCGGAAGCATTAATAAAAGAAAACTATTCGGACTGGAGGAGGGTCACGAGTGGGGTCCCGCAGGGCTCGGTGCTCAAGCCGCTGCTATTTAATATATTCATAAATGATCTAGAAACAGGGATGAAGTGTGAGATAATAAAATTTGCGGATGACACCAAACTATTTAGTGGAGCTCGGACTAAAGAGGACTGCGAAGAATTGCAAAGGGACTTGAACAAACCAGGGGAATGGGCGACGAGATGGCAGATGAAGTTCAATGTTGAGAAATGTAAAGTATTACATATGGGAAACAGAAACCCGAGGTACAACTATACGATGGGAGGGATGAGAGTACCCAAGAAAGGGACTTGGGGGTAATGGTGAACATGACAATGAAGCCGACGGCACAGTGCGCAGCAGCTGCTAAGAAGGCAAACAGAATGCTAGGCATAATCAAGAAGGGTATTATAACCAGAACAAAAGAAGTTATCCTGCCATTGTATCGGGCAATGGTACATCCGCACCTGGAGTACTGCGTCCAATAATGGTCGCCGTACCTTAAGAAGGACATGGCGTTACTTGAGAGGGTTCAGAGGAGAGCAACACGTCTGATAAAGGGGATGAAAAACCTTTCATATGCTGAGAGATTGGAGAAACTGTGTCTCTTTTCCCTGGAGAAGAGGAGACTTAGAGGGGATATGATAGAGACTTACAAGATCATGAAGGACATAGAGAGAGTAGAGAGGGACAGATTCTTCAAACTTTCGAATAATAAAAGAACAAGAGGGCATTCAGAAAAGTTGAAAGGGGACTGATTCAAAACGAATGCTAGAAAGTTCTTCTTTACCCAACGTGTGGTGGATACCTGGATTGCGCTTCCAGAGATCGTAATAGGGCAGAGTACGGTACTGGGGTTAAAGAAAGGACTGGACAATTTCCTGCTGGAAAGGGGATAGAGGGGTATAGAGGATTACTGCACAGGTCTGGGACCTATTGGGCTGCCGCATGAGCAGAGTGCTGGGCACGATGGACCTCAGGTCTCAACCAGCAGAGGCATTGCTTATGTTCTTACTTTGTTTAGTAGGGCCTGGTAGTTTGCATTAAATATCTTGCAGCAAACACCAAGTTTTCTCCAGAGTAAAGAAGTATTCAAAGTAATCAAAGGCAAGGAGGTAACACTCCAAATGAAGATCAGACTGGTCTATACACTCATTTTTTCAGTGTTCATTTATGGATGTGTAATCTGAACAGTACGAAAACAAGACAGGAAGAATATTGACTCATTTGAGCTTTGGTGCTGAATGAGGATATTAGGCATGCTGTTGACCACCAGAAGAACTAACAAATTAATTCTGGAAGAGATCAAACCAGCTGTGTCACTTGAAACCCAAATGATGAAGTTATGACTGTCTTATTTTGGTCACACCATCAGAAGATGGCTGGACACATTGAAAACAGATAGGGAAAATATTTAAAGTACCTGCTTACTTCTGTAACCATTATCAATTACTTATCATAAATTAGTTCAGAAATTTCATATAATAAGCTATTTAAATTAACTTGAGGTCAATTGACAAATTTTGTTAACATGAATTAGCTGGATTATCCCCTTATTTCCTATTTGATTCACACATCCAGGAAGGGGGAGGGGTATCATATTTTGTTGTATTCATTGACCAAATGAGAGTGTTGATTTTAATTCTATGTATGAAGTAATGCACTTTTTGTTCTTGAATTAGGATGGGAGGGGGAAAATGTTTTGTAGTATTTCTTTGATTGATTATAAGTGCTGTCTTGAAGTCAATTGTATGTATATTTTAATGAACTATTTTAGAATGGAAAATTGATAAAGATTTATAACAGTAAAAATAAAAAAAATTTTAAAAGTTTTTTATGACTTGCTGTAATATTCATGTTATGATGATATTTCAATTATTTATTTCTTTTTTATTTCCCAGTAGATTTTTTGGCCTCTTTGAATGTAAATCACCTTGAAACTTTTTGGTATAGTACGATTAATAAATTGTGGATTAGATGTATATCAAGGCATGTCTTTATCTAATGGACTCATCTTAGATTAACCTCTGCTATAATCTGAGTTTCCATACTAAGTGCAATAAACAAAATCAAAGGAAAATAAAGTGACAACTTTTTAGACTAACATTAAGTTTCAAGTTTTATTAAAATTTTTTATACCACTCAATCAAACTTCTAAGCGGTGTACAAATAATTAAAAATGGGGAGTTAAATTCAATAAATATTTGCTGAACTTTAAAAAAAATGGGGAGTTAGTGAGACAATAATACACAAACTTTAGACAAACAGGAACAAGAGGGAAAAATGGGAAGAACTACAATAATCAGAGGAAAGTGAACATAAAATGGAAGGAGGGAGTGGGCATCCTTTATGCTGGGGATTGTTTCGGGGTTGGCAGCAGGAGGGATTGGACATCCCTCCTGCTGGGGATGTTAGTGGGTAGGGGGATGCCAGAAGGAGGGAGTGGGCATCCCTCATGCCGGGGATGTTGTGGGGGGTGATGGCAGGAAGGAGTGGGCATCCCTCATGCCACAGACAATGTGGAGGGGATTCAGGGATGGTGGCAGGAGGGAGTGGGCCCCCCTCTTGCTGGCTGATTTGAGGTGGGATTCAGGGGTTCCCTGCCATGGCTGCTCAGTTGATCATGGCAGCTGAGTGGTAGGGACTCATCAAAGCTACAATTCTGTAACCAATGTCCTAGAATGATTGAAAGTCAATCCAACTTGGGTGCCAGTTACAGAATTGTGACTTTGGGAAGCACCCAGATTTTTCCTGACTTTGAATATCTGGGTCTCATTTAACTGGCAATGGTTAACATTTAAGGAAATGCAGAGTACTGCCAAATCAATATTTACCCAAGAGGGGTTTATGCTTTGGCCAAACTTTTTAACATATTTATCAATGATCTAGAAATGAGAATAACTAGTGAGACAAATTTGCTGAAGACATAAAGATATTCAAAGTTGTTAAATCACAAGATAATTGTGAAATATTGCAAGAGGCAGACCAGGATTGATTTGTCAATGGTCCCTAGGCACACAAGTCCACTGGGCCCCCTGCCCTCCACCCCATACCCCACCAAAACCCATCTACCCCATGCCCCACCCCCTGTTCTAACACCATTTTCTTATTTACTTCTTATTCCCACTTTATTTCTTTTATTTTAAAATTCAAAACAAACAATAAAGATTACCATACCAGTGCCAGTGTACAGTTTTTCTTCTATGCAACCTCCAAACATCTCTGAACAAATCACCCCTGCCTTCCTAGAGGAAGAGATCTTCAGCTGGCAGGGCTTTAGGAAGTCCACCAATTTATATTTTGCATTTGGGTAGGAGACATGGGGCACAAAAATTAATGTCCGCCATTTTATTGGACTAATACATTTCTCAATTAGCTTTCAGAAGCTAAAACCTCTTTCTTCAGGTCAGTAAACTATATTGCTGTTACAGTATCCCTGTCCTGACTTGAGGAAAGGAGTTATGATCTCTGAATTAGTAAAAAAAATGTGTTAAAATTTGTCCAATAAACAGGACCACCTTATTTTCATTTTCTATTAATAAACAATTATCAACACAGCTACAATAATACTTTAGCCTAAAGCAAAAATAAATGAAACAAATATAATTTTTTTCTACCTTTGTTGTCTGGTTTCTGTTTTCCTCATCTTCTCATCATTCTTTTCCTTCCATCCACTGTCTGCCCTCTCTCTGCCTCTTCCATATGGCATTTGATCTCTTTCTATACCTCTTCCAGAAACCCCTTCCATCTCTTCCTCCCCCTCCCATTGGTGTGGCATCCATCTACTTCTCTCTGCCCCACTACACCCCTCATCTCCCTCCCTCCCAGGAGATTTTAGCATTTCTCTCTCTCCTCCTTTCCTCCACTCAGATCTGGTATCTGTCTCCTTCCTCCTTTCCTCCTCCCAGGTCTGGCATCTGTCTCCTTCCCTTCTCTCTCCCTCCATAGTCTTGGCATCTTCCCATCCCTCCCTCCTATTGTCTTGGCATCTCTCTTTCTTCTCCTCTCCCTTCCCTGGTCTTCCTTCTCCCTCCTTCCCTCTTTCTTCCCAATTGGGTCACATACTAGGTCAGATCAAAGGACTCAAGCTTACTATCCTGTTTCCTAGCAGTAGCCAATCCAGATGACAAGTAGCAAGAATCCATGCCATTTTAGCACCAGAAATAAGCAGAGGCAAGCCTTAGTTCTATGATTAACCCTTTCTCGCTCACTCGCGTCATGTTCCAGTATTACAGTGTTCTCATTTTTTGTTCTATGTGCCCCAACTAGGATCATTTTCATAAGAAATGGCATTTTATCCAATAAAGAAGCAACATTTCAGACAGTTACAAATGTCATACCTTGAGTGAATATGACAGTGTGAGCTTCTTCAGCAGTGCCATGCCAGTGGGACTCCAATAGCCTTAAATTTAATGGAAAGATGAAGCAGTACCTGCATCCAGCGGGAGCTTCACTGACTTCTTTCATCTTTCTGCCATCTTTCATCATTAAGTTAAAGCAGGGCTTGAATCCTACTTTGCCACTTTCTCCAGCTCTGGTACTTGTACAAAGTGCCCCATCTGTTTTCTTTCCTTGCTCCTATGCTTATGCAGTTCAGAGGCCATGCCAGCATGGGGCCCCGCTAGCTTCCCTTGTGAACCTACTCTTGCTTCTTCCTCTGGGAGCTCCACATGGGAATGGGAGCAGGATATAAGCTACATATCTTGCCCTTCTTTCCTCTGTCAATGGATGACCCTTCTCCCTCTTTCTGTTCTCTATCATGTCACCCCTCTTCACGCTTGCATTTTCTTTGCTCTCACTTTATTTTGGAATTGTTCTCCAGTCTCACCCCCTGTTCATCTCTAGCCCTCACCTCTCCCTCCCCCTTTTCCATCTAGCCCCAACCCACATATTCTTTCTTTATTCTCTCTCCCTACCAATTTCTCCCCTCCACCATCTCTATCTAGCCCTAATCCCCGTACTCTTTCTTCTCTCTCTGTATCTCCTCACCTTTCTTCCTCCGCTGCCCTATCTCTCCAGGACTTGCTTAAATGCTGTTTTCTCTGGCCTGCCCCCTCCTCCCCCTCTTCCCTCCCCTCCACCCATTGATGGTGTGAGAAGCTGCGTTGAGACATGCATACTGAGGAGCTGATCAGGATTCCTCCTGTAGCAAGAGCAGCCAGCACTGTTGTGGTGTACTGGTGCTCTGTGAGCCCCTTTATCTCCCCTGGCAAATGGAAGCCCCTCTCCTTCAGCAAGTCCAACACCTCCAAAGCATGGCCTTCCCTCCCCTGAAGCCAGAGATAAAGGGTCCCTGCTCTCCTCCTCCTTCATACGCTGCAGGCCCTCTAAGCCTGTGGCCCCCATCTCTGAGATTGGAGGCAGGAGAGAGAGTGAAAGGAGATGAGTCTCTATTGGGGGCCCCCTCAGTGCCCCAGAGACTCAAAGGAGTGCGGACTCGGGGAGAAGCAGGTGGATAGGGTTGGCAGGTATGGGGAGTTGCTGCAAGGTACCACGATGACTGTGTCTGCCGGTCCATCCCCCTCTGACATCACTTTTTACAAGCAGATCTGGCTGAGGCTGTCATCATGGGACCTTCCTGTACCTCAGCGTGGCTTTTCCAGAACAGAGCCCTCTGCATTGCTGTCAATGCTGGGGGGCATGCAATGCTGATGCCGGGAGGGCCGCGTTGCGTTGCTGTTTCAAAAAAAATTGAAAAAGTGAGTCCTCTGCCCTTCTTCAGTAGGCCCCCTGACAGTTTTGGGTCCTAGGCATGTTCCTTCTGGGCCTACTCTTTAATCCGGCCCAGGCAAGAGGACCTTGTGAGACTGGGAGACTGGGCATCAAAATGGCAGAAGTTTAATGTGAGCAAGTGAAAGTGATGCATGTGGGAAAAATAAATCTGAACTATAGCTACATGATACAGGGTCCCATGTTGGAAGTCACCACCCAGGAAAAAGATCTAGGTGTCATCATTGAGAATATGATGAAACTAGCCCTGTGTGGAATGGTGGCTAAGAAAGCAAACAGAAAGTTAGGAATTATCAGGAAAGGAATAGAAAACAAAGATTTTTTTCTTTCTCTCTTTTTTATCTTTACTATTTAAATGGAGTTCTTTACATCACTTTGAATCATTTTGTTAACCGTTTTGATCCTTTTTTGGCTAGTTAAGGGTATATAAAGATTTTTAATAAACATGAGAATGTTATAATGCCCTTGTATCACTCTATGATACAGCCAGAGCTTGAATACCAAAATGATAAAAGGGATGGGATGACTTCCCTATGAGGGAAGCCTAAAGTGGTTAGGGATCTTCAGCCTAGAAAAGAGATACCTAGGCGAAGATATGATACAGCAGGTATGAGTCACTTGTTTACTCTTTCCAAAAATATTTTGATTAGGGGGCATGTGATGAAGCTACTAAGTAGCAGATTTAAAACAAACAGGAGAAAATATGTCTTCATTCAACAAGTAATTAAATTCTGAAATTTGTTGCCATAATATTTGGTGAAAGTTAGCTTAGCAGGGTTTTAAAAGATTTCCTACAAGAGACATCTCTAAGACATTATTAAAATGGATGTGGAGAACTCCACTGCTTATTCTTAGCATAAGCAGCATCAAATATATTTTACTCTTGCCTGATACTTGTGACCTGGTTTGGTGACTGTTGAAAACAGGATACTGGACTTGATGGACCTATGGTCTGTCCCAATATGGCAGCTCTTATGTTCTTATATTATATTCTTATGACTTTCAACCCATTCGTTCCATCCTGTAATGGATATGCTCAAATAAACTTGTGCACAGGATGGACCATATGGCCTTTATCTGCCATCATGTTTCTATGTTTCTAGTCTTCAGATAAGGATTCAATCATAGAAGATATAATGATGATATTGTCCACATATGAGTAGAAACTCAGTTAGTTCCCAGAAAGTAGCATTTTGAACAGAATGAAAGTTCAAGGTCGGGTCATCATATGAAGCTGGAGTGAACATTTATCCTATAACAGCATCTGGATACCCAGATTCCTAATGGAATACGAGGGCAGTTCAAAAAGTATCAGACCTTAATTTTTCTTGTGTAAACAAATAAAGCTAGGGAGGCATGGTTTGGTGCACATATGTAGGTGACCCTAATGCGCATGCTTGAATTTTTTTCTCGCCTACAAAACCTGTCAGTCACTGGCAGACCACCGATGAGAGAGAAAGTGTAAGTGAGCGAAAAAGTTGAACAACGCTACTGCATTACATTTTGTGTAAAGCTTGGCGATTCCCAAGTGGAAAAGATCCACAAAATTCAATAGGCCTTCGAGGTTGAAGCAATGGGCACCACACTGATAAAGGAGTGGTACAACTACTTCAGGGATGGCCGCACATCAGTGGAGAGTGAAGCATGTTCTGGTAGGCCCTCAACATCCAGAAATGAGATCGTCATTGACCAAGTGAGGACCCTGATGATGCAGAATCATCAAATCAGCAAAGGGTACTACCAAGAGGTTCTGTGTCACCTTCATAATGCTGTGAGATGCAAATGGCCAGACCTGTGGGCAGCGGGTAATTGGTAGCTCCATCACGATAACGCACCTGCCCATTCTTTACATTTGATATAGTTTCCTGGCCAAACACAACACACCTGTGATTCCTCAGACTCCCTATTCTCCCAACATGGCTCTGTATGACTTCTGGCTTTTCCCCAAGCTAAAAATGCCCCTGAAAGGAACCAGATTTTAGTCAAGAGAAGATATCATGCAGAATGCGACAGACCAGTTGTAAGCAATCTCAAAAGAGGCATTCCAGCACTGCTTCCGACAGTGGCAGAACTGTTGGAAGAAGTGTGTGGTAGCCCAAGGTGACTACTTTGAAGGAGATTAGTATAAAATTGTTGAATCTGAATATAAGTATTTTTTTATGAATAAAGGTCTGATACTTTTTGAACAGCTCTCGTACTAGCACAAACTGGCCTTAGCGTGCTTACATTTAGACATATCCACTTAATCCAGGCATGTGTAAATGGACATGCCTAAGCAACTTGCATATTGTGCAGTAGTCTATGAGGGGGTGCTGAAAAATCCACAGCCCAAACCAATCAATGATCTGAAACAATGTCAAAACATAGAATTTCATTTCTGCAAATTGGCACTTAATGAAATATAATAACACTCTTTTCAGCTACAGTGGCAAAATAGCACTCATAACACTGGTCAACAAGCATTTTGCTACTGAAGTTCTGTCACCTTAACAAGGGCCACATGCTGACACTAAATCTGAAAACAGCATTCATCTATCACAGCTTGTTTTTAAGTTATGCATCAGTTTGTGTTTATATAATTTTTATCAATAATGCTACCGTGAAGAGTCAGTATTTTATTGTTTCTGTAACACAATATTGCATTTCAGGACTGCTCATCGATCACATATACCAGTAATTTGAAAGTTTATACTAAAAAGTGATTGTGCTGCTTTTTCTACCTGTGAATTGTTTGTTTTTGTCTAAGATATAATTATTATGAACAGACGAGGTTGTGTTAACCATCCTGATAATTTTTGCTGTTTGCAGATAATTTAATACACAAGATCAGTGAAAAAAGATCTATCCAGCAGACATCAAAGTGCATACAAGCATTATTTTGGCTGTAAAGTGAGACCACTTTGAACAAACTAGCACCACTAAAAACAAAAAACAAAATATGCAGACCATCAGACTTTGACTTAGTAGATCATCCCATACTTCTCCAGATACTAGATGCCATTGGAATATCAGGTAAAGTTCACAACTGGTTCCAAGGATTCCTTCAAACAAGATCATACAGAGTTAAGTCAAAAGATCTTTTATCCGACCCTTGGACAAACCCCTTCGGAGTACCACAAGGATCCCCTCTTTCGCCCATACTATTCAACCTCTTCATAGCTTCCTTAGGCACTGCCCTAGATGCCCTAAATATAACTTCTTTCAGCTACGCAGATGACATAACCATCATCCTCCCCTTTGTCATCCAAGACCCCATCTCCAATGGACGCCTGAAAACAACACTGGAAACTGTAGAAAAATGGATGATGAACCATAAGCTGAAACTGAATGTGGAGAAAACTAAATTCCTACTACTAGAGAAGGAACAAAAACCATCACTAACAGAACTGGAAGTAAACGCAATCAAATATCCTATACAGAGCACTCTCAAAATTCTGGGAATACAATTAGACAGACACTGCACAATGCAGACACAAATACACAAAATCATACAAAAAGCATTCTTCGCCAAGCGAAACCTAAGAAAAATAAGAAAATTCTTTACCAAAGAACACTACAAGATCATTGTACAATCCCTCACACTTAGTACCTTAGATTACTGCAACAGCCTCTACCTACCATGCCCAAACAACATGATAAAACAACTACAGACCGTTCAGAACACAGCCATCAGACTCATCTACTGTCTCAGCAAATTTGACCACATCACCCCCGCCTATGTAGACTCTCACTGGCTTCCGATAAAAGCAATAACTCAATTCAAGTTCTATTGTCTACTATTTAAAGTAACCCATGGTACTGCCCCCTGTTACCTAAACAACCGCCTATACCGCTACCACTCATCCAGATCAAGGAGAACTCAAAACCTATTCACCTTCCCCCCTCATAATGGTACCCGACGTAAGAAACTATACGACAGCCTTCTAGCGACACAGGCAGAGAAAATTGACCCCACCATCACCAAACTAATGATCAACACAACATACATCAAAGTGTTTCGAAAAGAAATCAAAATATTTCTATTCAAAAAACACGTCCCTACTAACTAATCTCCTCCCCTTTCGCACAAGCTCTCCCTCTCGTGAATAACACTTTAGTCAACTCCTAGAACCTTACCTTCCAAAAATATTCTGATTCCTAAATAAGCATCTACCTCACTATCCAACAAACTTCTTACGTCATTGGTAGGTAATTTCTCTTCTGTTACCTGTATATACTGATATTCTCCACTGTATCCTGTTATCACTTGATTCTCTGCTATGTAATTCTTTTGGAAAAATCCAGATATCTTATAATTGAATCCTCTACCATACCATGTAAAGTACAGGAATCACTGTTATGTAATTCTCTAGGTAATCATTGTTACGTAATTCTCTCGGTAATGTCCAGATCTCTTCTAATTTGTAATCTGCCTAGAACCGCAAGGCACAGGCGGAATAGAAATCACTAATGTAATGTAAAGTTGGTGACCAAGATAAATTGTGAACGCTTAGGACTTTCTGCAAACGGTGTCCCAATTGTAGGCAACGGTAGGCGTCCTACTGCTATCTAACCAGCCAAATGGGATGCACGTTTTTTATTGGATAAACAACCTAGAAAGCAACTAAAATCACTTGGTCTAGACAATCTAATGCAGTCATGTGGATTGAAAGATATATGGAGGCTTTTTCATTTTAATGCTCGTGAATTTTCTTTTTGCTCTCATGTTCATAAATCATTTTCAAGAATTGATTACATTTTAGTTTCAGATAATTTAATTCAACAGGTTACTAAGGATAGCATAGATCCGATCCTTTTGACGGATCATGCTGGCATTTGGATTGAATATCAGTTAGATGAAGAAGATTCTACTAGACCTGTTTGGAAATTTAATAATACATTGCTTGCAGATTCAAACTTTTTCGAAGAAATTCAAATGAAAATGAAAGAATATTTTCAATTCAGCACATCAGAGGAAATCTCTTTGGAAACTATTGGGGATGCTTTCAAAGCTACAGTGAGAGGGCAAATAATTTTGTATTTGGCACATAATAGGAAATTGCTGAAATTAGAATTTTCCAATTTGGAACAAACTATTTTGACTTTAGAGTCACAATTGGCCTCAAAATGGGAAAAAATTACTTTGCAGGCCCTTTTGAAAGCTAAATATAAATATAATGAGATTTCCTCAAAATTAGCTAGGAAAGATTTGCTTTCTCAGCAGGCTCTATACTATGGAAACTCAAATAAAGCGGGAAGATTATTAACTAATTACCTTAAAGCAAAAAAGAGAAAAGTTAAAATTGTGGCCATTATAGATGAAAAGGATAAAATTCATACCCAAATTGGAAATGTTTTAAAACAATTTTTGGATTATTACAAAGATTTATATTCTTCTGAGCTTTATTCAAATAAAGAAATTGGAATAGAATTATTAAAATTAATTCATGGGCCAAAAATTCCCGAGCATATAAAAGGAAATCTTGAAGCGCCTATATCACTTAAGGAACTCCAGTCATCTTTGAAGTCCCTCAAATTTGGATCTGCTCCAGGTAGTGATGGATTACATGCAAGACTTTACATTTCTCTATATTAAACTTCATCTGCCATCTCTTCGCCCACTCCTAGTTTGTTCAGATCCCTTTGTAAATCCTCACAATCCTCTTTAGTCCCAACTCTAAATAGTTTGGTGTCGTCTGCAAATTTTATTACTTTGCACTTCATCCCTGTTTCTAGATCATTTATAAATACATTGAACAGCAGTGGTTCAAGTACCGACCCCTGTGGAACACCACTCGTGACCCTCCTCCAGTCAGAGTAGTGGCCCTTCACTCCTACCCTTTGCTTCCTACCCGCCAACCAATTTTTGATCCATCTATGTAAGTCTCCTTCCACCCCATGGTTCTTCAATTTCCGTAGTAGGCGTTCATGGTGTACCTTGTCAAAGGCTTTTTGGAAATCTAAGTATATGATGTCTATGGGGGTCCCCTTTGTCCATTCGTTTGTTAATTCCTTCGAAGAAGTGCAATAAGTTTGTTAGGCATGATCTTCCCTTTGATTTCATCAGTTTATTTCTTTCTAGATGCTCATTAATGCTGTCTTTTATCAGCGCTTCCGTCATCTTCCCCGGAACCAAAGTCAAACTTACCGGTCTGTAGTACCCCGGGTCACCTCTCGATCCTTTTTTAAAGATGGGCGTAACATATGCTATCTTCCAATCCTTTGGGATCACGCCTGTTTTCAGGGATAGATTACAAACCTGCTGTAGTAGTTCCGCTATTTCCTCTTTTAGTTCTTCAACATCCTAGGGTGGATTCCGTCCGGGTCCGGAGATTTGTTGTTTCTTAATTTTTCTAACTGCCTGCGTATGTCTTCAAGGCTTACTTCCATGGATGTTAGTTTATCTGTTTGGGCTCCTTTGAAGATTTGCTCAGTTTCCGGTATTTTGAATGTTTCCTCTTTTTTAAATACAGACAAAAGAATATGTTTAGTCTTTCCGCCACTTCTTTCTCCTCCTTCACCACTCCCTTCCTGTCTCCATCATACAGCGGTTCCACCTCCTCCCTAACTGGCTGCTTCCCTTTAACGTATCTGAAGAACGGTTTGAAATTTCGTGCTTCCTTGCCTAGCTTTTCTTCATATTCTCTTTTGGCTTTTCTAACCACACGGTGACATTCTTTTTGATGCTTCCTGTGCTTTTTCCAGTTCTCCTCAATTTTGCTCTTTTTCCATTACCTGAATGAATTCTTCTTATCACCTATCACTATCTTCACTTCTTTGGTTATCCACCCAGAGTCTTTTGTTCGATTCTTTTTGCATCCTTTTCTAAATCTGGGGATATACAGATTTTGCACCTCGCTCACCTTGTCCTTGAATAAAGACCAGGCTTGCTCTACAGTCTGTGATTTCTTTGAGCTGTTCCTAAGTTTCTTCCTTACCATTACTCTCATCGCTTCGTAGTTTCCTTTCTTGAAGTTAAAAGTTATTGCTATGGTTATCTTTCCCTTTGATATTCCTACTTCAACTTTGAACTTGATCATATTGTGATCGCTATTTTTCAACGGTTAAGCCATATTTTGAGTATCAAGTTGCTCCGAATCTACAATAGTATACTATCTACAATAGTATACAATAGTATACAATTGTATATTATACAATAGTATTCTTCGTGCCACCTGGAAAATATTAAAATTCATTATCAATTTAACATCTATACCAGTACAACAATCCAAGTGTCAATCCTTATGGTTGAACTCCAAGATTCAAATAGGTGAGTCTAAAATCCTCTGGAAGCATTGGCTGCAGGCAGGTATACGTACTTTAGATGATGTGTTATCAAATGGGAAAATGCTTGATTTTTCACAACAATCATTCGGCAATGCAACAATCATTCGGCATTGCAAAGTCTCAAGCATATAAGTGGTTGCCATTCAGAAGGGATTCCCTGATTGGTAAAATTTAAAGAATTAGGCCTATGCTTCCAGACAGATTTGCTAGGGTATCAGGCTACCAAGTGGTATAAATTAATATTGGAATATTTGAATAAAAATCAAAAATTAGTTTAAAGGATATTTGGAGCATTGAGATAAAGCAGCAGATTTCTGCTACTCAATGGCCATGGATTTGGACTTGGAAGATGAAATGTACAGCATCAGCATCTATGAGACAAACTTGGACTTTTTCTGTTACATAGAGTTTTTTGGACCCCAGTTCGTTTGCAGAAGTTTGACAGTTCAAAGTCTAATAGATGCTGGCATTGTCATCTTGAAGTAGGGACACTGGATCTTTGTTATTCTATTGTCCTTTGATACTCAACTTATAGAAATCAATATGGAGACAAATTAATTTGATTTTGGAGTCTTTGATTCCTTTGTCGTTTGAGGTGATACATTGTTGTCACCTAAACCTCCTTTAGACAAGTATAAAAATAGATTATTTTCCATCATGACTGGGATAGCCATGCAAATGTTTGCCAAAAACCGGAAAAATTGGGATCGACTTAATTTCTCCTTTTGGTGGGATTCTTTATGTTTATGCTACAAATATGAGAAAATGAATTCAGAAATGTTGTGTAATAATAAGTTATTTAAATTAACATGGAGTCCATTGACAAATTTTATTAATGATGATTATCTGGTTTATTCTCCTGATTTCTTATTTGATTTACACATCCAGGGAGGGTGGGTGGATGGGTATTGTAGTTTGATGTTTTCATTGATCAATAAGTTCAATATGTTTTTCTCCATATATCTGAAATGATGTATTTGGTTTTTGTTCTATTGGGATGGGAGTGAGGGGGGAAAGTTTTTGAATTATTTCTATGACTGATGTAAATGCAATTTTGAAATTAATTATATGTATTTTTTATATTTAAATTCTTTATTTATTTTCCAAACTTCAATAGTGCAAAACACAAATATTTAACATATAATAAATCAATAAAAGCTAACAGGTCTCCAACCTAACATTAGAGATCTGTACCTGCTTAGTTAAATTTCCCATTTCTTTTTGCATTGATGCCAGTTTATTTGAATTATCTTGAAGCAGTTCTTGTACACTTTTCAATCTCTCCATCATTTGTTCTAACATCTCTATGGAGTCTTTAGGTAAAGGCACATTAGATGGAGCAGTGGGATCAGCCTTCAGTCTCTTGCTTGTTCCTTTAGCAGTATAGTCATCCCTTATTTTTGTTTGTTTCCCTGATGCCAATATATAAAAAAACCCTTTCTTCAAAGAAGAAAAGCTATATTTTAATGCTGATAAATGAATCTGAATATGCTGCCTAAGGAGGAGCTCAGCAGTCAAGCAGCCATCAGTTGGAGGAAGGAGGATTCAGGGTGGTGAGGAAAGAAGAAATGATGGATTTGTTGTATGCTTGTTTCTTTCTGTCTGCAGATCTTTGGAGGAAGCAATGTTAGTTAATTTGCGGCTCTGGCTGAGTCACGGGAATTCTGCATGTCTCTGCTTGTGGGATGTGCTTATTAGACTTGCAGAAGTTTGCTTACATTACATATCCACCTGAATTTGTATTTTACCTTGGTCATTTTTTGAGACACTTCTGTGGAATACATGCACATTGTTTAGATTTGGAATGATCTAGGTGTACTGCCCCTGGTGGTTCTGCATAGGTCTTCTTCCTCTTATGATTCTTTCTCTGGTATACTTTTTTGACTTTAGAGTTTAGAAATGGTTATTAGTAAATGTATATGACTATGAAAATATATATTTAATATAAAACATATTTAATATGAATTGGATGAATGGATGAACTAAATTTTTATGAAATACAGATTAGATTGAGTGTGTGGTTGATTGAAGGTATTTTTTATGTTTAAGGGTAAATATATTGATACAAGGTATATATTTCAGATAATTATATTTATGAGTACAATGAAACATTTATTTTTACACATGGTTATGGAAATAGTTTAAAGTATAATTCTATGAAAATAAGATGGAATACTAATTATTTTTTATCATTTATAGTGTTAAAAGAAAATGTATGGATGGATTAATCTCTATAATATTATCATCAGATATAATAGGATGCTTGGGGGAGGGGTAGTTGGGCTAGTCTGAATTTATGTCTTCAAGTTTTTGCAAAACAGAAAGTGTGGGGTTATAAGAGGGAATAGGGAGGGGGTTTTAGGATTATAGAATTATAATAATTAAGAAAATAAAGGAAGTTTTACAAAGTAATTTAAGGGAGATGAAAGGTATAAAGAACAATTATATTAAGATAATATATTTGAGAAGGTTTATGTGTTCAATACATAAATTTCTTAATGGAGCTTAAATTTTATTCGCTAAATGTTAATGGCCTCAACCATCCCATAAAAAGGAAGAAAACACTTTTATTTAAAAAAAAAAAACAGAATGCAGATATATGTTACATTCAAGAGACTCATCTATCAGCTTTAGAGTCCAAGAAATTGGAAACAGATTGGGTAAAATATTGGGTTTTTTTGCCCCAGCTATAGGAGAAAAGGCAGGGGTAGCAATTTTAATTAATAAAAGATGTAATGCTTTATTTAAGATGATTAAGGCTGATCCTTTAGGAAGATGGGTACTTGTAGACATGATAATGGGAAATACTACCATGGCACTTTTCAATGTATATGCACCTATTTCAAATCAAATTGAATTTTTTAGATCTCTACAACCATTATTACCACTGGCTGCTTCTAATTTAGTTGTGGCAGGGGATTTTAATGTTGTTATAGATACTTTATTGGATAAAAATCCTAGCAGAGTTATGAAATCATTAGGTTTAGATAATTTGATACAAAATTGTGATTTGCAAGATATATGGCGGATATTTCATTTTAATGATCGGGAATTTTCATTTTGCTCCCATGTCCACAAATAATTTTCAATGATAGATTATATATTTGTTTCAAATGCTTTAGTTCAACAAGTTACACAAGCCTCCATAGATCCAATTATTTTGTCTGATCATGGTGGGGTGTGGATTAATATTAAAATAATTGATCAAGATGATAGCAGATCTGAATGGAGATTTGATAATACATTGCTTGTAGAACCAAATTTTATAGAGGAAATTCAATTAAAAATAAATGATTATTTTCTAATTAATAATACGGAAGATATCTCAACAGAAACGTTGTGGGATGCTTTTAAGGCAGCCACGAGAGGTCAAATTATTTCTTTTTCGGCATTTATTAAAAACCAAATTAAAAATCAATTTTCCAAATTAGAACAAGATATAAAGATGCTGGAATCTAAATTAATTGATAAATGTGAATACTCTACATTACAGGATCTTTTGAAAGCAAAAGAGAAATATAATGAGATTTCTTCTAAATTGATAAGAAAAGATTTATTTTCTCAACAGGCTTTGTATTATGGGAATTCAAATAAGGTGGGAAGATTATTAGCAAATTATCTAAAAGCAAAAAAACGGAAAACGAAAATAGTGGCAATAAAAGATGGAAAAGGGAATACATATTCTCAAATTGGACTGATTTTAAAACAATTTTTGGATTTCTACAAAGACCTGTATTCTTCTGAGCCTTATTTAGATAAAGTAAAGGATGGATTGGAATTTTTAAATTTGATAAAGGGACCGAAAATTCCTGAGCATATAAAAGAAAGTTTAGAAAAGCCAATATCAATAAAAGAATTGCAAGCAGCATTGAAATCCCTTAGAGTTGGATCCGCTCCAGGTGGGGATGGTTTTACAGTAGAGTTCTCTAAATCATTCCAAATTACCCTATTACCATATTTTTTAAATTTATATCAGACTCAATTAACTAAAGGATGTATTATAGGTACCATGGCAGAATCGTTAACTATAGTTTTGCCAAAGCCAAATAAAGATCCCACACTGGTTTCAAATTATTTCTTTAATTAATGTTGATGGAAAACTTTTAGCTAAAACTTTAGCTATACATTTGGCTAAAGCTCTCCCTTTTATTATTGGAATGCATCAAACAGGATTCGTTGCTCAAAGATATTCTTCTAACAACACTAGGCTTGCATTACATATGTTGAATTTGTCAAAAGACTTAAATGATCCGGCTTTTTCTGTGTCCCTTGATGCAAAGAAGGCCTATGATCGTGTTGAATGGACCTTCATGTATCAAGCATTGGAGTGGTTTGGTATTGGTTCAGGATTTCTCCAAATGGTTCAAACATTGTATAAATCCCCTGTTGCTAAATTATATATTAATAATAATTTTTCAGATGGCTTTAGGTTGCAGAGGGGGGTTAAACAAGGATGTCCCTTATCTCCTCTACTTTTTTATATTGTATTGGAACCCTTGTTATTAGCTATTCAACAGGCAGAGGAGATTCAGGGTATTCCCTGTAAGGATCAGGAATATAAGGTCTCTGCTTATGCGGATGATATATTGCTCTATTTGAGAAATCCTGAGATAACTATTCCCTCTTTACTTGAACTGATTGAGGAATTTGGAAAATTTTCAGGATACAAGATAAACTGGAATAAATCAGAAATTCTTCCACTTAATGTCCACTGTACAAAAGGTTTATTTGATTCATTTCCCTTTCTTTGTAAAGAGGTTGGAATAAAGTATTTAGGCATCTGGATTAAAAATACGCTGGAAGAGACAATGAAAATTAATGAAAAATCTTTAAGGCCGAAGGTAACAGAATTGTGTGAGCAATGGAATCCTCTACATATTTCATGGTGGGGGAGAGTTTAAACAATTAAAATGATGATTTTGCCTGTAATTTGTTATCAGATGGGTATGTTGCCGGTTTATTTTCAAGGGTCCTTTTATAAAAAATTAAATAGTATTCTTATAAAATTTATTTGGTTGGATAAAACTCCTAGAGTGGCTTTGGTATCTTTACAAAGACCAATTTCAGAGGGAGGGGTAAATTTTCCCAATTTTTATAGGTATCATCAAGCCTATATTTTGCACCAGGGTATGTATTGGGTCCTCTCAGAGCTCATGGAAAACTCCCAGATTGGTTGTGGATAGAATGGCAACTCATGTCTCCATTACGCCTTTGTCATGTGCTCAGTATCAAAATGCTTAGTTACATTAAAAATAACCGAATTTTAGCTGATACATGGAAAACATTGTGGTATGTAAGTAATTTAACAACTATTCCAATTCACAAATCTACAAATCAAGATTCAAATTGGCGGAGAAAGGCTCGTCTGGAAGCATTGGATGATTGCAGGAATACGTATATTAGATTATGTTATTTCTAATGGTAATATGCTAGAATTTTCACAGTTGCAACATAAATATGGACTTAATAGATCTGAAAGTTTTAGATGGTTGCAGCTGAAGCATGCCATTCAGGCGGGGTTCCCTGACTGGAAAAATCTTTAAAATCATTATAGTATGGAGTTCCTATGTTTTCAGGCAGACTTCTTGGGTCGCCAGGCTGCCCAGTGGTATAAATTATTAAATGGACTTATTAAAAAAAAATTAAACACTGGTCTTAGAGACATTTAGAGCATTGAGATTAAGCATCAAATTACTGCATCTCAATGGCCACAAATTTGGTCTTGGAGGATGAGATGTATGGTGTCAGCATCTATGAGACAAACTTGGTTTTTTCTGTTACATAGAGCGTTATGGACCCCTGTTAGGTTACAAAAATTGGATAGCTCTAAGTCTAATAGATGTTGGCACTGTCATCTCGAAGCAGGGACTTTAGATCATTTATTATTCTATTGTCCATTTATTATGAATTTTGGAAATCAATTTGGGACTAAATTAATTGTTTATTAGATAACCCAGTGGCATTATCATATGATACTGTGCTATTTGGTATGGCAATGAGAGCAAAAAGTCAGATTTCTACAAACAATAACAAATTATTACTCATAATGACTGGTGTTGCCATTCAACAAATTACGTATAATTGGAAAAACTGGAGTAAATTAAATTATAATTTTTGGTGGAATTCCTTATGTCATATATATAAAATGGAGAGATTTCTGCCAATATAGCGGGGTAGTTTCAAGAAATTTCAAGATGTATGGGAGCCATTAACAAAGTATTGTACTGATTAGATGAAATTTTCTTTTCCCTTAAATTTACAAGTTCAATTGTGAGGGAAGGGGAGGAATTTTATAGTTATGTATTGTATAAGTATTGATTATTTGATAGGTAAGGGGGAAGGGTGGGAGTTAAGTATTTATCACTGTTACCATTGATGATTATTAAGTGATATAGATATTGTTAATTTGTTTGGACATTTTATCACACTTATTGTAAGTTTGAAAATGAATAAATAATTTTTTTTAAAAAAAGGCAGCCATCCTCTCTGCACCCAAGTTCCGGAATCAAAATTAATTATATGTAAATGTATATTTTAATGCATTGTTTTTGAATGAAAAATTAATAAAGAGTTAAAAATAAAAAAAGCTCCTGAGGGAGGCCGCCTACATTGGCGGCACCTCTGGGAGCCTAGGGAGGCCCGCATGCCCGTCTAAGCCCGCCTAAGGCTAGGTGTAGGTATGGTTTGCCCAGGAAGCAGCCTTAGGCAAACCTAGGTGGTCGGGAGATGTATACAATGAACATGGCAGGAGGGATGCCCAGTCCCACTTGCCCGGAATACCTCAACCCCTACCCCCAAATGAACACAGCAGGAGGGATGTACAGTCCCAGGAAGCAGCCTTAGGCAAACCTAGGTGGTCGGGAGATGTTTACAATGAACATGGCAGGAGAGATGCCCAGTCCCTCCTGCTTAGAATACCCCCCAACCCCCTGAATGAACTTGGCTGAAGGGATGCCTGGAACCTCACCCCCGGATGAATGCAGCAGGAGGAATGCCCATTTCCTACTGCCTGGAATACTCGCCTACCCCCAAACGAAACCGGCAGGAGGGTGTCCAATCCATCCTGCTGAAAATCCCTCCACCCAGACCCCCCCTGAACCTCTCCTAACCCCCCCAAACCCCTTGCCATGATAAGCTTAGTGGCTGTGTCTACAAGAACCCGATTCTCTAACTGGTGCCTGTAACATGGAGATCAGTTAGAGAATCAGGTTTACTTTAGGCGGCCTTAGGCCCAATTCTATATAGTTTCAAGTTTATTAAAATTTATCACACCTTATCTGTAATCAAGGTGGCTTTACATAATAAAAAGATAAAAATACAAAATGCAGGGAACAAATAAACATCTAAGACATTACATCACAGAAACATCGAGAGACAAACTATCCTTAGAAGCATGGAGGGGCATAATTGAAAGGAATGTCTAAGTCCATTTTCGTCTAAGCCGCAAGTCGTCCAAAGTAAAAAACAGCCTAGGACACATTTTCGAAAAATACGTCCAAATTTTTTTTTGTTTTGGAAATCGTCTAACTATATGTCCTGCTGATCATCCAAGCCGCTAAATCTTCTATCTTTATACCACATTTTCATCCAACTTTTCATCCAAGTCAAAAATGCCTAGAACAAGCCCTGTTGGACATGGGAGGGGTCTGCAAAGTGATGAACTGAACACCCAGACATGGTACCTAAATAGTGGGGTACCTTACAGGGCACTGCTGTGAACTTCACAAAAAGGGTGCCATGTCTTCTCCTCACTACAGCTCCCTTATAAGTAATGGTGAGCCCCCTAAACAACCTCCAGAATCCCCTAGATCCACTAAACTACCACCCTAATAGCCCTTATGGCTGCAGGAGCCACTTATATGCCAGTAAAAAAGAGTTTGGGGGTGTATATAGGAGTGCACATGTTTAAGTATCAATGCAGTGATTACAGGGGCTTATGGGCATGGGTCCTCCTCTCCATTAGTCCCTAACCCACCCCAAGATGGCTTAAGCCACCTCTGTGCTGGACAACTAGGCTTTCCCATGCCAGGCTGCCAGGTGATGATGGTCTGGAGGCAGAATTTTAAAGGTGTGATTATGATTTTTCTGGAGTTGGGGGGTCGGTGATCACTGGGGTAGTGTGTGGGGGTCTGTTTTATGTGTTTGCAGTGCTTATCTGGTGACTTTAGCCTCTGTTATAATCTTTTGGTTATACGTCCTGCCTAACTCTTCCTGAAATGCCCGGTTTAGCTTTGGTCGTTCAGCGGCACTATGAAGGCCTAGGTCATCTTTAAATACGTCCAAAACCCGGTTTTATTATCAATACTTGGAAGTTTTTGACTTTTGATCGTCCAAGTGCCGACTTAGGCCAGTTTTTGGATGTTTTTCAATTATGAGCCCCATAGTTTTTAAAAAGCGTGGAGGGACATAATCAAAAAAAGCGTCTAAGTCCTCTTTTGGCCTAAGTCCTTAAACATTCAACCCAGAAGCAGGGAAAGTGTCCATAACCAAAACAAACATCCATGTTTTGATTATGGCCTTCCTCTGCCTAAACGCCCAATCCACTACATCTAAAAGTACACCCACAGCACGTCTAAACTTTTTAGCCATAATGAAACAAAAAAACGCCTAAGCCCCAAACGTCCAACAGAAGGGCTTTTAGGCGAAGGAGGAGCCAGTCCTTCGCCTAAAAGCTGGATTCTGTAACCGGTGTCTGTCAAAAACAACACCGGTTACAGAATCCCCCCCACAACGATCCAGGCAGGAGGGTGCCCAAGATCTCCTGCCATGTCAATCCACCAACACCCCCCCCCCCCCGACACGATCGGGGCAAGAGGGAGCCCAAGCCCTCTTGCCCTGCGGCAGCCGCGACCCCCCCGATACGATCGGGCCAGGAGGGAGCCCAAGCCCTCCTGGTCCAGGTGACCTCCCTACCCCCCGACTCGATCGGGCCAGGAGGGAGCCCAAGCCCTCCTGGCCCAGGTGATCCCCCTACCCCCACCCCCACTACATTACGGGCAGGAGGGATCCCAGGCCTTCCTGCCCTCGATGACCCCCCTCCCCCCAATGTCCACCCCCAGAACACCTGATCGGCCCCCCCAGCTGACCTGCGACCCCCCCGGCTGACCCCACGACCCCCCCCCCCCCACCCCCCCCTCCCCGTACCTTTAAACTGGACTTAAAATTATCTAAAGTAGAAATCTCACATAAATAATAGGACGCCTGTCGGCTTCTGAGACCGGGCATCCTATACAGAATCTGGACTTTAATGTGTGCTGCACTATCTGCTATTACGGATTAACACAGTGGCTGAATGGGAAATGGAAGAAGATGCCTTTCGCTTTACCCACGGTGTGGTGTGAACCAACAAATCATCACTCAGATTGTTATTTTTGCATGACAAAAATTGTTGGATTCAGAAAGGAATAAATCAAAAATTGTGAATCCTGATTGCCCGTAAGCAATTAAACCCATTCCTCATGACTCAGAGAATCCATTTTCAATTCCTCCTTCAACATCTGCAGCACAATATGCCAAAAGTTCAGATGAAGAATATGCCTATACTGCTGTGGAGGAATTGAATGAACCTGAAGTGGATGAAAAACAACCTCACCTGCTAACTCAAGAAGATCTTACACTGTGTAAAAGGCTTATTTGATCCATTCCCGTTCCTGTTGTAACCCCTCCTTCTCAGACTGAGGTAAAAGGTATCCCTCTTGAATTAAGATTTGTTTACTATTTGTGCACACCGAGGGTTAAATTGATACCTTTCCCCAGGAGAAGGGGTGAATTACATAAACAAAATAATAATATATAATAATATGGTATAATCTTGGAATAAAAATAGTTATTAAACATGTAATAAAATAAATATAAAGAAGTACTAAGGATTCAAAATTGAATATAGAAATAAAATTTAATAAACAAATGCTGTAAATCAAATCTAAACAAAGAGATTCTACTTCCCCTCTGTAAAGTTCTTCTTTTTCCTCCGATTTGGGTATTTGAGGCTTTATGTTCTTGCTATGTAGGGGTACCATGTAGGCGCGCTGTTGCTAGCAGAATCTCTTGCTAGCAGACTCTCTCTTGCTGGAACCAATCTACTACTCTGACTTAAAACAAACCAATAAGGGAAAACCCTATCCTAATCTAATAACCCCAAATTGCCTAAATATACTTTCTAAGCTAGGGAAAAAAAGATAATTGATGTTCCCTATACTTTTTCCCTCCCCAGAATTTCCTATTTCTAAAATCACTCAAATTTTCTATATCTCAAAACACAAATAAAACCCAAAGTCTCAATACATTTTACAGAAGATATTAAAAAAACTTCCAAAACAGTTTATCAAATTTTCTTCACCAAACTTCCCTCACAACATTGCACAGAAATTTCACAGACTATTTCTAACATCCAATAGTCTCACAGATAAAACAATTTTTCACATCCGCCAGAAATAAATATTTCAACCTTGGAAATTACCAGAATTTATGAATCAAACTTCAACTTCAACCACATCCTACAATTCCTATTCAAAATTAAATAAAATCAACTATAATTACCTTCACAAGAGCCACACAAGCCAAAACACCTCCTCACAGAACCAAGTCACCCCCCAATTGTCAAATCTGAGAGTTAAAATGTTCAGACAGCTGATGCTGACCTCTGCAGTAGGACAGCAGACCCATGCAAGAGATCAGCAACAGAAAACCTCAAAACTGCACCAATACAAACAATACACAAACCATACTTCTCAAAAATAAGAAAAAAAATACAGTTATTTCCTTCCAGATCCTCTCTGCTTCATTAAACCCTTTAAAAACTTCTTTAAACCCTGTTTTTCACACTCAAGTAACTATTAAATCCTGGTTATACTATGGAAGGAAGAGGGAATAAAATATTTGGGTATTATGATTCAAAGAACTTTGAAACATACAATGACAGTAAATGAAAAATATTTATTGCTGAAAGTCAAAGAAATGTGTGAGCATTGGCACCCACTACATCTTTCTTGGTGGGGGAGAGCAGAAACCATCAAAATGATGATTTTGCTTGTAGTTTGTTACCGGTTTATTTTCAAAGTTCATTTTATACAAAATTAAATGGGAGTCTTACAAAATGTATTTGGCTGGGTAAAAATGCTAGAATAGCTTTAGTATCTTTACAAAAACCACAATCGGCGGGGGGAGGGGTAAATTTTCCAAATTTTTTTAGATATCATCAAGCTTTCATTATGCATCAGAGGGCAGATGTGAAGAGGCAGACGGAACTACAGTCAATAAATGCATGGATGAGGAGATAATAATAATTAATAATAACAGTTTTTTTATATACCGCAGGACCGTGAAGTTCTATGCATAAGAACATAAGAACATAAGCAGTGCCTCTGTCGGGTCAGACCACAGGTCCATCCTGCCCAGCAGTCCGCTCCCGCGGCGGCCCAAAAACAGGTCAAGACCTGTCTGAATCATCAGAAGGGGCTCCCCTGCCACCTTGGTTTCCCATCTAAGTCCTGCCTTCCTATCAAAGTCCTAGCCCTCCGGTCTACCCATGCACGACCAGGTTTACAATGATTAAAGATGTTACAGATAGAGTGGAATCAACATAGTATAGACTTGGTGATTAACAGTTCTAGAGATCATTTGTTGAGGGCTAGGATTGTATAGGTTGGTTTCCTAAGTATTTCAGGAACAGATGTGTTTTTAGACGTTTTCTGAATTCCCTATAGGTCTTTACCCTACAGAGCTGCTTGATGTGAGAAAAGATGTTGGTGATGACTTTTAAATTTACAGCCTCTGACAGGTGGGGAAACAAAGTCCGGGAGTGAGCTTCACCTATGTTTGTTGGTTGAGAAAGAGAAAAGGTCTGTTATATATTTAGGGGCTAAGCCATAAAGTACCTTGAAGCTGAAACAATCAAACTTGAATTTCACACGTGCCTCCATCGGCAGCCAGTGTAGAAGTTGATAAGAAGGTGTTATGTGGTCAAACTTCTTCAGTCCACAAAGAAGTCTGACCGCTGCATTTTGTTCCAGTTGCAATCGCCGCATATTCTTCTGGGGGGAGTGCCAAGTAGGCGATGTTACAATAATCAAATTGACTCAGTATAAGGGATTGTACCAGAATTCAAAATGAAGAGACATCAAAGTAAGCTCTGATGGACCGAAGCTTCCAGAGGGTGAGAAAGATTTTTCTAATCAAGGAGTCTACCTGGTCTGAATTTGATGTAGATACCAATGATATCCACAATAAGTCAGGAAATATTAACAATGATAATTTAGGAGACGCACAATCTCATAAGGGAATCTCTTCACAGATATGGAGGGCTATGTATGTTAATGCACACAGCTTGGGCAATAAAATTCTAGAATTAGAGACTGAAATAATAAACGCCGATCTAGACGTGATAGCGATATCCGAAACCTGGTTCACGGATTCGCATGGGTGGGATATGGTTATACCGGGATACAACTTACTTCGTTGCAACAGAGAGGGTAAATTGGGAGAAGGTGTAGCACTGTATTCTAAGGAATGCATCAAAACTACTAGAATCACAGATGTTAGATACACCGGGGAATCCCTCTGGGTGAACCTGGCCAGAGGGTATGAAAAATGCCTATACCTTGGTGTGATATACAGACCTCCCAGACAAAAGGAAGACAAAGACATGGAATTAATAGAGGACATAGAAAACATCACACTGCGTGGGGATACAGTAATGCTCGGAGACTTCAACATGCCAGATGCAGATTGGAACACACTCTCCGCGACTACATGTAGCAGCAAAAGAATTCTAACATCCATAAAGGGTGTACGTCTCAAGCAAATGGTATTGGAGCCCACCAGAGACCAGGCGATACTGGACCTAGTACTCACCAACGGAGATAGCGTCTCGGAGGTCTCAGTGGGTGATACACTGGCCTCCAGCGACCATAATATGATATGGCTAAACTTCAAGAAAGATTTCTCTAAGTCAAACACAGCAACGAGGGTTCTCAACTTTAGAGGCACAGACTTCAACCGCATGGGAGTTTTGTCAATCAAGAGCTACATAAACATGCAAAAGCTGACAATGTAGAGGATATGTGGTCGACTCTGAAGTCCATCCTACATGAAGCAACAACCCGCCACATAAAAACAATAAGTAAATGCAGGAGAAAAAAAAGACCCCAATGGTTCAGCAATGAAATTTCAGACCTGGTTAAAAAGAAAAAAGAAGCATTTATCACCTACAAACATTTAGGAAGCCAGGAGGCGAAAGAGGACTATCTAGACAGATCTAGAGCTGTCAAAAAAGTAGTCAGAGAGGCCAAACTCCGAATGGAGGAAGAGCTAGCATGGAACATTAAGAAAGGGGATAAATCTTTTTTCAGCTATATTAGTGACAGGAAAAGAAGCAAAGATGGGATTGAACGCCTGAAGCAATCAGACGGTAGCTTTGCAGAATCGGATTCGGCCAAGGCAGAACTGCTAAACGATTACTTCTGCTCAGTCTTCACATGTGAAGCACCGGGAGATGGTCCACAGCTTCAGATGGGAGATAACCAGAAAGACCCGTTTCAAGACTTCGAATTCACACCCAGTAGCGTCTACAACGAACTATCGAGACTCAAGGTAAACAAAGCCATGGGGCCGGACAACCTACACCCCAGGGTGCTCAGGGAGTTAAGTGAAGTCCTGGCGGAACCATTATCTGTGCTTTTCAACCTTTCCCTACGCACAGGAAAAGTCCCCTTGGACTGGAAAACCGCCAACGTAATCCCACTCCACAAAAAAGGCTGCAGAACAGAGACAGCAAACTACAGACCAGTGAGTCTCACGTCTATAGTGTGTAAGCTCATGGAAACACTGATCAAACAGAATCTTGACATAATCCTGGATGAGGAACACCTACGTGATCCCCACCAACACGGGTTCACCCAGGGTAGATCCTGCCAGTCCAATCTTATTAGCTTTTTTGACTGGGTTACTAGACAACTGGATGCCGGAGAGTCACTGGACGTGGTATATTTGGACTTCAGCAAAGCATTTGATAGCGTCCCACACCGAAGGTTATTGAACAAGCTGAAATCGACAGGATTGGGAGACACTCTAACTACATGGGTTGGGGACTGGCTAAGTGGTAGACTACAGAGGGTTGTGGTGAACGGTACCCCATCAGAGGCGTCGGACATGCTCAGTGGAGTACCGCAGGGCTCAGTCTTGGGTCCAATTCTATTCAACTTATTCATAAGTGATATGACGCATGGACTTAGAGGAAAGGTATCACTGTTCGCCGACGACGCCAAAATTTGCATCATAGTAGGCAAAAGCTTGTTACCTGATAATATGACACAGGACCTACTGCTGCTGGAACGATGGTCAACGACTTGGCAGCTGGGCTTCAATGCTAAAAAATGCAAGGTAATGCACCTGGGCAAGAGAAATCCATGCAGAACTTATGCACTAAATGGTGAGACCTTGGCTACGACCAAATGTACTCACTTGAGGAACGAAGAGAGAGGGGAGACATGATTGAAATGTTTAAGTACATCACAGGTCGCATCGAGTCGGAAGATAATATCTTCTGCTCGTGGGACCCTCGACCACCAGAGGGCACCCGCTGAAAATCAGGGGAGGGAAGTTTCATAGCGACTCTAGAAAGTACTTCTTCACCGAAAGAGTGGTAGATCATTGGAACAGACTCCCACTGCAGGTGATTGAGGCAAGCAACGTGATGGATTTTAAGAGAAAATGGGATGCTCACGTGGGATCTTTAAGGGAGTAAATTCAGGGGGGCGGATACTTGGAATGGGCAGACTCGATGGGCTATGGCCCTTTTCTGCCACCATTTTTCTATGTTTCTATGTTTCTATGTCTTTCATAGTCAGGCTCTGGTCCAGTGTTACTCTCAATACCTTCATAGTGAGTTGAATGGGATAATAAGGTTATTGATACACAATGGTGTTTTTGTGTCAAGTGGGTGTGGCGATGCTATGAAAAAATTTGTTTTCTTTGAGTTTAGTTTTAGTCTGAATTCAGTCATCCATTGTTCCATCTGATTTAGAACTTCTGTTGCTTTGGGGGTGACTTCTGAAACAGAGTTAGTGAATGGGATAATTATCGTGAAGTCATCAGCATAGCTATATAGTTTTATCCCCAGCTGGGACAATTCACACCCAGTGAGGATATGTAAATGTTGAAGAGCAAAGGGGATAGTGGTGATTCCTATGGCATGCCAGATGGATTGCTCCAGTTGTCAGAGAGATCGTGATTAAAGCGGACTTGGTAGGTGCGTGATATAAGGAAACCTCAAAACTAGTTCAGTACATCTCCTCTGATTCTGATGGTGTCTAGGCATTATAACAGTTTACCATGGTCCACCAGGTTGAAGGCAGAGCTCATGTCAAATTGCATGATTAGGGCGTAGAGGCCCTTACTGAATAGGTAGCACAAATTGTCCAGGATAGCCGCAATTACTGGCTCAGTGCTAAACATAGGCCTAAAACCAGATTGAGTTTCATGCAGAATAGAGAATTGGTCGAGATATTCCATTATATGGGTGTGTACCAATCCTTCCATGATTTTTACTGGTCTATAGTTGGTTACTGTTGATGATTCTTTACGATTTTTTGGGATTGGGGTTATTATAATATGTGGAAACACTAAATTCTAACACAATGGAAACAAGTCTATAAGATCACTAGATCAAATACAACACAAGACTTGTGTAAAATATTATCGACTGTTTTTTACTGTGCTCTCAGATGCCTGCACTGGTGAATCATCCAAGATATCTACCCAGTTCTTTGCAGGAGAAAGGTAACTTTCATCGAGCTCAGTAAGATTTATGGATTAAGAACATAAGAACATAAGAATTGCCATTGCTGGGTCAGACCAGTAGTCCATCCTGCCCAGCAGTCCGCACATGCAGCAGCCTCCAGGTCAAAGACCAGTGCTCTAAATGAGTCCAGCCTCACCTGCGTATGTTCCAGTTTAGCAGGAACGTCCAACTTTGTCTTGAATCCCTGGAGGGTGTTTTCCCCTATAACAGCCTCCGGAAGAGCGTTCCAGTTTTCTACCACTCTCTGGGTGAAGAAGAACTTCCTTACATTTGTACAGAATGTTTCAACTTTAGAGAGTGCGATAAAGTGCAAAATTATCTTCTTATAAAGTGCTTACGTGCAAATCAATAAAAATAACAAAGTAACAAGAACCAGCACTTATCTTTAAATCACTCTTGTGCCGGTATCCTTGTTGTAGCAATATTAGATTCTTGTTGCCCAACAGGGACCCGTTTCACCTGTATTTATGGCTTCATCAGGGGTCTACAATGTTACTACAACAAATTTAAAAAGATGATATGTCATAAATCAAAAACATAAAGATAATGTTAAAAACATTATAAAGAGATACTCACTGTGCAGCTACGTTCTACTAAAGAAACAAAATGGCGCTGGTGCTTCACAGATGCCAACGCATGCGCTTAAATCAGTTATACAATTGAGTTTAAAAATATCTATCTCTAACTCACATGTGTACCTTAACTCAATATCATTAATGAAATTACAACCTAATGTTAAGATACTAGAAAAATAAAAAAAATTTTAGAAAAAAGAATTTCGAACAAAGAATTTAGAAAAAAGAACTCCAATCCATCATCGTATTCAATCCCCAAGGTTCTATAGTACCTAATCTAAATATCCAACGTGTCTCATGCTGGAGCAATCTTCTTTTTCTGTCTCCACCGCGAATATTTTGCATCTCTTTGTCAATACAGAAACATCTTAGATCTTCAAACTTATGTGACATTTGTGTACAATGTTCTGCCAAAGGGGCATTAGACTTCTTGAGTTTCAAGTTAGATTTGTGTTCTGTCATCCTAATCCTGAATATTCTTGTTGATATACCTACATAAAGTTTATTACAGGGACAAAGGATGATGTAAATGATATGGTCAGAAGAACAGCTCAAAAATTGTTTAATAGAATATATATATATATATATATATATATATATTTTATTCTTTATTTAGTTATTTGTTACAATACATTAATAACAAATATTCAATAATAGAATATATTTTACCATCTAAAGGATTTGTAAATTCTCTTTGAGACACCGTGATTGCACAGATGCTACATCTGCCGCATTTAAAGAAACCAGATGGTAAAAGGTTCTTATCAGTCCCACTGCTTGAAATATTTAATGTTGGAAATAATAATTCTTTTAGATTTCTCTCTCTTGAAAATGCAATGCGTAAGTCCATGTTCTCAAATATTGGATTGGTCTTAATAATCCTCCAATTATCCCTTAAAATAGCAGCAATGTCATTACCATGAGCCGAATATTTTAATACACATGTTCTTCTTGGCCTGACATGTGTATTAAATTATTTGGCTCAAGGTAATGACATTGCTGCTATTTTAAGGGATAATTGGAGGATTATTAAGACCCAACAGGAAGACAGAGCAAACCACATCAAGGTAATCTCAAGCAACGGAAGACATCAACGTGCCCCAAAAAATAAAAAGATAAGGGAAGTAAAACCTGTCAGAACCACTACATCCACCAAACCTATCACATCTACTTCTGTTCCTTGTGCATATTTTAACACCAGATCTGTTAGGAACAAAGCATTTTTAATTAAAGATTGGATCATCAACAAGCAAATAGCTTGTCTTTTCTTAACAGAAATGTGGCTACTGTCTGAAGACGACCCTATAATAAATGATCTTCTAACAGATAATTTTAAAATTCACATGTTAAATCGTGATGGAAGAAGAGGGGAACGATTAGCAATTGTCGCCAAGGAAGGATTTGTAGTTGAACTATTGGATTCCAAAATGACCTGCAAAGGGACCTAACGAGACTGAAAGAGTGGGCAAAAAAGTGGCAAATGAGTTTTAACATAGAGAAATGCAAAGTCATGCATGTAGGGAAAAAGAACCCGATGTTCAGATACAAAATGGGGGGATCATTGCTAGGGGTGAGCAACCTTGAAAGAGATCTGGGGGTGATGGTGGATTCAACATTGAAAACATCTGCACAGTGTGCAACAGCCTCAAAGAAAGCAAACAGAATGCTGGGTATCATTAAAAAGGGTATTACAACCAGGACGAAGGAAGTCATCATTCCGCTGTATCGTGCAATGGTGCGTCCACATCTGGAGTACTATGTCCAGTACTGGTCGCCGTACCTCAAGAAGGACATGGCAATACTTGAGGGGGTCCAGAGAAGAGCGACTAAACTGATAAAAGGTATGGAAAACTTTTCATACGCTGACAGGTTGAAAATGCTGGGGCTGTTCTCCCTGGAAAAGCGGAGACTTAGAGGAGACATGATAGAAACCTTCAAAATCCTGAGGGGCATAGAGAAGGTAGACAGGGACAGATTCTTCAGACTGTGGGGAACCACAAGTACAAGGGGTCACTCGGAGAAACTGAGAGGGGACAGGTTTAGAACAAATGCTAGGAAGTTCTTTTTTACCCAGAGGGTGGTTGACACATGGAACGCGCTTCCGGAGGTTGTGATAGGCCAGAGCACATTACAGGGGTTCAAGGAAGGTTTAGATAGGTTCCTAAAGGATAATGGGATTGAGGGGTACAGATAGAAGTAGAGGTAGGTTAGAGAAATGGTCAGGAACCACTTCACAGGTCACAGACCTGATGGGCCGCCGCGGGAGCGGACCGCTGGGCGCGATGGACCTCTGGTCTGACCCAGTGGAGGCAACTTCTTATGTTCTTATGTTCTTAACTAGAAATATTAGCCTGTAAAATTAGCAATAAGGATCTAGAAGACTCCCTCTCTTGTATACTATTCTATGTTCCACCAAAAAGCTGGCCAAGAGCTCTAGCTCTAGAGTTCTCTCTAGAGAACTTCTGCGAATTCGTCCTACATAACTCAATCACCTCATCGCATAATCCAGGAGTGTCCAATGTCGGTCCTCGAGGGCCGCAATCCAGTCGGGTTTTCAGGATTTCCCCAATGAATATGTATGAGATCTATTTGCATGCACTGCTTTCAATGCATATTCATTGGGGAAATCCTGAAAACCCGACTGGATTGAGGCCCTCGAGGACCGACATTGGACACCCCTGGCATAATCTAATTGCAGGAGACATAAATTTACATCTAGATTAAATAGACAACCCAGAAGCGAAAGATCAGGATCATGGGCTGGGTGTAGCTGTGGATAGAGTGACTTAACATCCTTGATGTTATTGCATATTAGGTAGATTAGTAGAATCAGTAGGAGATGCATGTTTGTAGATTAAACTGACTCTTATTTGTCCTAATGGCTATTGGCGTTTCTGTTACTTCCAGTTTCTAGGATATTTAATTGGCAGTGAATCAGCTAGTATTAGATTGGATTCAATAAGACCAGTTAAATTAAACAGTTAGATTAGATAGATAGCAGTGAATCGTATATCCTTAAGTCAGATTCGATATTCACAGTTAAATTAACAATTGAATTAATAGTTAGATTAGCAGTAAATCAGGTAGCCCTGAATCCGATTCAGTAGCAACAGTTTTAAAGTTATATACACCCTGGGTTGTTTCATACTGCGGGTGCAGGCTGGAATAGAAGAACCAAGTCGACAAACTGAGGTGGTTCAGCCGTGCACTCGAGCAGTGGCGGCGAGTGCAGGTTGGAATGGGTAGTGCAGACTTAGATTATCTAGACATGCAAATAATTAGGTTGACCTGTCATGCAAATACTTATCTAGGCATGCAGATAATTAGGTTGACCAGTCATGCAAATACTTATCAGTATGACAAGAGGAGGGAGGCTTCTTTTTCTTCGCTCAGATGCTTCGCAAAGGTGTGTGCTAAGGCGCAGGTGTCTTTGTCATGCACCTTAGCCGTCGCGCCGAGCGGCCAGGCGCCGTTCGCTCCTCTGGGATTTAAACTGTTCTCAGCAGGCCTGGGATCAGTGGAGTGGGCTCTCATGCCCAGCGGGGATGGGGCAGGAACAAGGCTCCGAGGCTGAGCCGGACCCCTGCTGCTGAAGTCGCTGATAGGCTTCTTCCCTCTGCAGGTCAGGGTTGGCAAGTTTTCCCGGTCTGCAGGCCAGTTCCTTGGCGTCGCTGGCAGGATTCTTCCTCTCTCCTAGTGCAGGTCCGGCTCCGAGGCTGAGCAGTCCCACAACTGCCGACTTCGGGGCTGGTGTCCTTGCACATATATCTATACGTCTGTAACTGCTGCAATAGATGTCCGCGAACTTTCACATGCAATCAGTCCTCTCCCTCTTTCCTGTGAAGGATTCCCTGGTGAAGATCAGCGGCACCCAGGCAGTGGCAGTGGCCTCTGCGGCACTCCTGGCCCAGTCTGCCATGGCACCCAGGTGCACGGTCCCTCTCCCGACCTCGGCCCCAGTCCCTCTGCTTTGCAGCTGTGCCCGGGTGGTGTGAAGAAGAGGGGTTCCACTTCATGAGAACTGGACAACATTTTGGGGTAAGAGCAAGCTCTTCAGGAGAGATGGACTGCACCTGAGCACAGCGGGAACTAGACTTCTAGCAAACAACGTCAGGAGAGGAATATAACAGGCTTTAAACTAAGCAGAAGGGGAAAGCCGACAGTCGACCAAGTGTCGACGATTCAGAGGAAGGTATCCCGCGAAGATACTAAGAGGAAGAAATGCTGGGAAGAAACAACGGCAAAACACAGAAGTTTACTAAGCCAGAAGAGGAGGATAAAAGGATTGCAGCACAAGAGAAGAAAATAAAATTCAAAGCACAGCAAAAGGAAGTGAAGACAAAAAAATACCAAGACCTAAATTGCATATATACTAATGCAAGGAGCCTAAGGAACAAAATGGGGGAATTAGAAATCATGGCCAAAACTAAGAACATAGACATCATTGGGGTCTCCGAAACATGGTAGAATGAAGAAAACAAATGGGATACAACACTGCCAGGGTACAAGCTCTATCGCCAGGACAGGTCAGGACAGAAAAAAGGTGGAATAGCCCTATACATAAAAGAAAGCATACACTCGACCAGAGTGGACACAGCAGTGATGACCAGCAATTTGGAATCGCTATGGACTAAAATACCGGGAAGGAAAGGGCCCGAGATAAAGATGGGCCTGTACTATCGTCCACCTGGGCAAACCGAAGCTATCGATGAAGAAGTGGAAGCCGAGATTAAGCGAGAATGCAAAAGCGGTAACACGATTATTGTGGGAGACTTCAACTATCCCGGGATAGATTGGAGTCTTGGAAGCTCAAAATGCGCCAGAGAGACTGGATTTCTGGAGGCTATACAGGATTGCTTCATGGATCAACTTGTTAGAGAACCGACGAGAGGGAATGCCACTCTGGATCTAATCCTAAATGGGCTAAGAGGACTTGCAAAGGAAGTGGAAGTGGTGGGACCGCTGGGAAACAGTGATCACAATATGATCTAATTCAAAGTTGAAGTAGGAATACCGAAGGGAAAGAGAACCATAGCTACAACTTTTAACTTCAAGAAAGGAAACTACAAAGCGATGAGAGTAATGGTAAGGAAGAAACTTAGAAATACCTCAAAGAAAAGGCAGACTGTAGAGCAAACCTGGTCTTTATTCAAGGACATGGTGATCGAGGCGCAAAATCTACATATACCGAGATTCAGAAAAGGGTGCAAAAAGAATCGAACAAAAGACCCGGCATGGATTACCAAAGAAGTGAAGAGAACGATAGGTGATAAGAAGAATTCATTCAGGAAATGGAAAAAGAACAAAACTGAGGAGAACTGAAAAGAGCACAGGAAGCATCAAAAAGAATGTCACCGTGTGGTTAGAAAAGCCAAAAGAGAATTTGAAGAAAGGCTAGCCAAGGAAGCATGAAATTTCAAACCGTTCTTCAGATACATTAAAGGGAAGCAGCCAGCAAGGGGAGGAGGTGGAACCGCTGGATGACGGAGACAGGAAGGGAGTGGTGAAGGAGGAGAAAGAAGTGGCGGAAAGACTAAACATGTTCTTTTCGTCTGTATTTGAAAAAGAGGAAACATCCAACATACTGGAAACTGAGCAAATCTTCAAAGGAGCCCAAACAGATAAATTAACATCCATGGAAGTAAACCTTGAAGACGTACGCAGGCAGTTAGAAAAATTTAAAAAATGACAAATCGCCGGGCCCGCATGGAATCCACCCAAGGGTTCTGAAAGAACTAAAGGAGGAAATAGCGGAACTACTATAGCAAGTTTGCAATCTATCTCTGAAAACAGGTGTGATCCCGGAGGATTGGAAGATAGCCAATGCTACGCCCATCTTCAAGAAGGGATCAAGAGGTGACCCGGGGAACTACAGACTGGTAAGTCTGACCTCGGTTCCAGGGAAAATGGCGGAAGCGCTGATAAAAGACAGCATCGATGAGCATTTTGAAAGAAATAAACTTTTAATCACAAGCCAACATGGATTCTGCAATGGGAGATCATACCTAATGAACTTACTGTACTTCTTCAAAGGAATTAAAATGGACGGACAAAGGGGACCCCATAGACATCGTATATTTAGATTTCCAAAAAGCCTTTGACAAGGTACTCCATGAACGCCTATTTCAGAAACTGAAGAACCATGGGGTGGAAGGAGACGTACAGAGATAGATCAGAAATTGGTTGGCGGGGAGGAAGCAGAGGGTAGGAGTAAAAGGCTACTACTCGGACTGGAGGATGGTCACGATTGGTGTTCCGCAGGGGTCAGTGCTCGGACCGCTGCTATTCAATATATTTATAAATGATATAGAAACAGGGATGAAGTGCAAAATAATAAAATTTGCAGACAATACCAAACTATTTAGTGCTGCTTGGACTAAAGAGGACTACGAGGAATTACAAAGGGACCTGAATAAGCTAATACCCCATAATACCTAAGCCTGACCAGCCCACCTCCATACTTATAACCAAAATAAGTGTCCTCCTTATATTCTAGTCGCACTCACCGAAGTAATGACTTTAGATTTATTTCTTCAGAAATGTCCTTTTAGTGTGGGGTTGGTCTTAGGAACTGACAGATTGGAATAACATGGAATGGACACAGATGAGTGCAGTTTAACTAATGCAACTTAAATAACCTGGAAAAAAGTTAAATGCAGCAAGGCTTGGATCTTGGCATCTTTACAGACACTTTGGGGGCAATTGTGATGCCTGAATGTAGCAGATATGAAGTTATAATTCAAGGATGACATCTGTTATAGAATACTAGCATACATCAGTAGAAACTTATTCAGACCATATCTAAACAATGTCTATAGCAGGCATAAATGCACACACCAAAATTAGGCAATGTTCACTTTTATATAAAATATGCATATAAGTGGGATTCACACTTATGCCTTTCCCATGTTTCTTTCCCTACAACCTCAACACCCTGAGGTTGTGGGTTCAAATCCTGTGCTGCTCCTTGTGACCCTGGGAAAGTCACTTAATTCCCCCATTGCTCCAGATACATTAGGCAGAGTGTGCGTCTACTAGGACAAATAGGGAAAAATGCTTGACTACCTGAATGTAAAACCACTTAGACTATAAGTGGTATATAAATGCTAAAATAAATAAACATGTGTTTCACACTAATCCCCCCCCCCCTTTTTACAAAACCACGCTAGCAGTTTTTAACGCTGGGAGCCATACTGAATGCTGCGTGCGGGTCCTGACACTCAAAGGAACTCTATGAGCATCATTTGCAGTGCAGAGCATTCAGCGCAGCTCCCTGCACTACAAAACGCTAGCATGGTTTTATAAAAGGGGGCCTAAGGGAGTTAGTTGTATGTGTATATTATACAGAGTACAGAACTAGGATTTATGCACAAAACTGAACAGTAATGTTCATCTGTATTTGTATTCTATAACTTAAATGCAGAATTGACACATAATACTTTATGTGACCTGTGCTAGAATGAGTGTATATACAAAGAGAAATATCCAGGCAATTCTGCTGTTATCTGAATATTTCCTCTAGCTATGACTATCCATAGATAAGTAATGACACCATCCAAAGAGTGCTGCTGAATGACCTTACATGCAGCTGAATGACCTTACATGCAGCACTGGGACAGTTTATGGATGGAGGTGGGTTTAGGAAAGAGTGCACAGAAGGCGGGATAATTATCTAGACAGAGATGAAATTGGGCACACATTCTGGTGCTGACTACAGTGGCCATTGAGAGTTAGGGGAAGTGTTTGAGTTCAAGAGGAAAAATTATGCTGAAAGGATTATGGGCAAGAGACTGACCTCCCTCCCCCCCCCCCTTTTTCCTAAACTGCAATAGCAGTTTTTAGCACAGAGAGCCATACTGAATGCTGCTTGCTGCTCCCGATGCTCATAGGAACTAGAGGGCTGCACGGGAATGGGGGTTGCAGGATTCCCTTGGGTTCCGCGGAACTTCCACAGGGATTCCCCAGATCTATGAGACTCTCACGGGGATCCAACCAAGATTCATGGACTCCCACAGGAACCCCCCTGGTTCATGGTACTCCCACTGGGATGGAACTGGGATTCCCAAGGTCTAGAAAGAGAACTAATAGAAAATAGACAAAAGTAGAAACTGGGACCAAGATAATGGAAAAACAAAATGTCCCACCAGTTACAACATTTTGATGGGGGCTAAACTCAAAGTGTTTAGTACAAAATGAAGTACTTGCTGAGTTTGTTTTGGGGTTTCCAGTTCAGTTTTGGCATATTTTTCTTATGCAACCATTGTCCTGAAAAGTGCCTCTCTCAATTTTGCTTTAAATTATTTTGATGCTGTATTGTTTGAATCTTTACTCATTGCTGCATTAAAAATGATTTGTGAATCTTGGAAGGACCTCTCACAAGTTTCTTAGGCCAGATGGTAGAACCAGATTTGTTTGCCAAAAAATCCAACTCTTTTTTTTTCTTTTAACAAGAAATAGTCGACCCTACAGTCACATGATGTAATGTCTATTCTAAACAACTACAAACAGTATAAAACCCAGCCCTGAGACTGATCTATTCACTTAAGAAATATGACCACATCACTGCTGCATACATTGACTCACACTGGCTCCCAATACAAGCAAGAATACAATTCAAATTCTACTGTCTACTATTTAAAGCAATGAATGGAGACAGCCCAACCTACTTGAACAACCACCTTATCCAATCTGACACAACCAGGCTAAGGAGAACACAGACACCATTCACTTATCCCCCAATCAGAGGCGTCAAATGCATAAAAATGTACAATGGCCTACTGGCAACACAAGCAGCAAAACTTGACCAACTATTCAATCTACTGATCATGACATCAGACTACAAAACATTCAGAAAATAAATAGAAACCCTGCTATTCAAGAAATCAATCAAGATAAACTAACTCCACAGGATGCATTTCAATCCCCCAAAGTAACCCACTCAACTATGCAACTCTTCTGGAATTGTCCCGATAACCTCTTATGCAATCTGCCTTGAACTGCAAGGTAATGGTGGAATAAAAGTCACTAATGTAATATAATTCTTTCTGGTGATGTATTCATCTCTTATTTCTGTTTACTGTTATTTGTTTATATCCTATATAATAAAACGCTAGCCGCGCATGCACACTCAGACCTGTGTGATCTGTAATCCCTAATCCGTGATCTGTAGGTCCGTGGCCAGAGTGCGTATGCGGCGGCTAGACAAAGTGGGAGAAACAGACTCGAGCGCTGTGGCCGACTCAGGATGGGAGGATGCGCCGCAGCAAAGTGCTGCACAGGTACTGGAGGGGGAGAGACATATCGCTTCTGCACATACCGGCACAAACCTCCCTCCAGCGTTGGCAGCCGCAGCACGTTAAACAGGCTGCTTCGCGACTTTCTCCTGCAGTTGAGTCCCTCTGCCGCGTCACTAATGATGTCATCAATGACGCGACAGAGAGACTCAACGGCAGAAGAAAGCCATGAAGCAGCCTGTTTAGCGTGCTGCAGCTGCCAACGCTGGAGGGAGGTTTGATATTAAAGTCTTCTTGCTATGAGGGTCGCAGAGTCAGCGGGGGTTGGGCTGGGAGGGGAGAGAAGCGTCTGCCTCGGGTGCTTCAGGCAGCAGCAGCGTTTACAATTCGCTGCTGATGCTGGCTTCAGGCCTTCCTCTCTGGCCGGTCCTGCCTACTTCCTGTTTTCATGAAGACAGGACCGGCCAGAGAGAAAGACCTGAAGCCAGCAACAGCAATGAATTGTGAATGCTGCTGCTGACCAATGAAGTAGTTAAATGAGGAAAGGGAGCAGAGGGGGAGAGAATGGTTTGGAGGGAAGGAGGAAGGTATGCCAGACCAAGGCAAAAGGAAGGAGGAGATGGAGAGAGGCCATATGGGACAGAGAGAGAGGGGGCGGACACTGGATGGAAAGAGAAGAGAGGGCAGTGAATGGAAGGGGCAACATAGAGGGTGAACAGTATTCTAGTACCCGTTAATGTAACAGGCTTAATGACTAGTTGTATAATATTGTTGGTTTAAATAAACTAAGATTTAAAAATAAAATCAAAACTGTCAGAAATAATTGCTGCTTTTTATGGGGACAGGTAACTTTTATGGGGGGATGGGCAGGACAGAGGATATTCCTCGTGAGGTTGGGTGGGAATGGAGGGGATTCCTCACAGGGATGGGTGGGGACAAAGGGGATTCTGGTGGGGATGGGTGGGGATGGATGGGATACTGCTGGGGATGGGAGGGGATGGGCGGGATTTCTGTCCCCATGCAACTCTCTAATAGGAACTCTTTGAGTGTCAGGAGCAGCACGGAGCATTCAGCATGGCTCTCTGTACTAAAAACCGCTATCACAGTTTAGTAAAAGCGGGGGGGAGGGGGGGGAGTTAGTCAAGAGAGTTTTGAGGGATGAAGTTGGTAAAGATTGCTCAATCAGAGTGTCAAATGGCAAAGGTACAAGACATCATGGTCAAGAAAGAGTGGACAACTGATGTTGTATTATGAATTAAAATAACACAATTGGGTTGTCAGTAGGTTACTCCATTCTTGTGATGATGAAGAATAACTGATAGATCTAATCCTATGACCAAAGATATTACTGTATTCTATATCTAGAAACACTTCTCTGTCCTGCAAGGTATGATAATATCTAGTAAATTCTGCTCAAAAATGATTGTAGACCAAATGAATAGTGCTGATGATTGATATTATTATTCCTATCACTAAGTTTTCAATACTATAAAATTAATATTTATCTTTCAGTCAGTGAAGGCAGGATTTCTGTAAGATAAAATTTTTAAAAAGCAGCCTATATTTAATATTACACACAAATCAGGAAGATACATCCCATGAGATTAAGCCTTTGAGTACCAGAGCTATATAAGGAGCATATCCCTTCAACATTTTTTGTGTTCCTGCAGAAACCTATCTGCCTATAACTGAAAGACACAGAAGAGTGGGTTTGCGAAGATTATTATATTATTATATTATCCTCCATCAAAATTAAGTGCAAACACAGAGCAAGTGTTTTAAGGGATAAGCTATTTTAGAACTTGAAATATGGGAGGTTATCTGGTTCCAATTTTGTTGATGCTTTTCAAAATCCAATGGAAGATTGTTGATTGTGAATGTCCAGAAATAAATTATGAGTGGTTCAATCAAGGATATCACAGAGATGGGAACTTCATAATTGGAGGAATTATAACTGTTAACACTTTTCAAATAACTAGACCTCTATCCTTTACAAGTCCTCCTATTTATGCTGGATATAATACGTAAGTAGCACTGTGGTTAAGCTTCTATTTAAGACAAACATGAGTTTCATTTTATATTGCTACAGATGTGAAGAGGAGGTATGAATTGAAAAGGAATTGTATATGTAACAATATATGATAATATCTAAGGTGAACGTCGGCAGATAAAGACTGCTTAGTTCATCAAGAATTCTCATTCATGCATGTTTTCAGTATAGTCAAGGATCATATTCTTCCCAACCTCTTAAATTAAGGTCATATTGTATTTGTTTAAAATCATATTTGAATTCTGAAATATTTACCATAGGAAAAAAATCCAATTTATCTTTTGTCTCCTTTCCTTTTCATCTCATAACTTCTTGTCCTTTTGATTTTCATTCTATAGAAAAGGTTTCCTATTTTGGTCTTGTTGAAGCTTGCTACATATTTGAAAGTTTATAACATGTTTTCCATTTAACCTCCTTTCTTCTTGAAAGTTCAATTACTGATTAAAATATTTTGTTTTGTTATACTGACATTGTAAGTAGCATACTTAGAACATGATGTGTTCGTTATTTCTTTGTGAAGCTATCTTAGGGGAAATGAATTTCACAGCTAGAAATTGAAATATTCTTATAGAGAGAAGATATTAATTCCCTGCAAAAGATAACCGATAAGACTGCATTCTTGCCTACCAATCCCCTGCCTGTATGCTAATGTACAATCAGTCTCTAATAAGATATATATAATTAGTAATCTCATAGAGCTTCCATCAACTAGGTTTTATTGTAATCACTAAAACCTGGCTTTCAATTCAGGAAGATCCAGTTCTTTGCACTTTCCTAGGTTAGATAGGAAGGATAGATGTGTGGCAATCATTCTTAAATTTAGCATTTAGAATTAATAAATAGTATTGACTTAGAAGTTATGATCTGTGAGTTTACTGATGATACCTTAGAAGTTCCTTATTGTTGGTTCATATTCTATTCCTCTTCTCACAAAAATGGACATCACCTAGACCAGGGGTGCGCAAAAGGTTGATCGCGATTGACCAGTAGATTGCAAAGGCAATGTGAGTCGATTGAGGTGCCCATCCCAGGCTCCGTGATAGACTCACATTCCCTTTGCGTTCTCCCTGCTTCCCCGATGCTGTAACAGGTCAGCAGCGACTTCAGAAGTGTCGGGCCTACCAGCCTTCCCCCCAACGTCAATTCTGACATCGGAGAGGAAGTTCCGGGCCAGCCAATCACTGCCTGGATGGCCCGGAACTTTCTCTCTGACGTCAGAATTGATGTTGGGGGGAAGGCTGGTGGGCCCGGCGCTTCTGCAGTCACTGCTGGCCTATTATGGTGTAATGGAACAGGGAGAACTTAGCGGCAATGACAACTTGGGGGCCTGTTCCCAGATGGCAGTGGTGGCTTAGGGGGCAGAGAGAAAGAAATGTGAGACAGAAAGACAGGGAGACAGAGAGAAAGAAAGAAGGGGAGCAGGGAGACACAAAGGCAGACAGAAAGAAAGGGGGAGCAGGGAGACAGAAAGACAGGCAGAAAGAAAGGGGGCAAGGAGAAAAAGACAGACATAAAGAAAGGGAGCAGGGAGACAGCAAGAAAGACAAAAAGAAGGTGGCAGGGAGAGAGGAAGAAAAAGTTAGACTCATGGAAGGACAGAGAGAGATATTGATTGGGGAATGGAATGAGGTCTGGAGGAAAGGAAGCATGCAGGAGGCAAAAAGAAGGGAAGAAATATTGGATGCACAGTCAGAAGAAGAAAGTGCAACCAGGAACTCATGAAATCACCAGACAACAAAGGTAGGAAAAATGATTTTATTTTCAATTTAGTGATCAAAATATGTCTCTTTTGAGAATTTATATCTGTTGTCTATATTTTGCACTATGGCAGTGGCGTACCAAGGAGGGGCAGGGGGGGCGGTCCACCCTGGGTGCAGCCTTAGGGGGGATGCACAGCCAGCCCGGTCCCTATCGCGCTCCCACCCTCCCAGAGAGAGCAGCAAACCTAACTTCCAGTAGCGTTGGCTTCTTTGCAGCTTTCTCCTCCCTCTGCTGCGTCACTGATGACATCATCAGCGACGCTGCACTGGCAGGAGAAAGCCGCGAAGCAGCCGACACTACTGGAGGAAGGTTTGCTGCTCTCGCTGGGAGGGTCGGAAAGGTTCACTTGGTGGTGGAGAGCTAGGAGGGTCAGCAGGGGTTCGGCTGGGAGGGGAGAGAAGCGGTCTGCTTCGGGTGCTCCAAGGCCTGGTGCCATTATCTTCTTCGGGCAGCAGCAGTGTTTACAATTTGCCGGCTTCAAGCCTTCCTCTCTGCCGGGTCCTGCCTACTTCCTGTTTTCATGAAGACAGGACCCGACAGAGAGGAAGGCCTGAAGCCGGCAACAGCAATGAATTGTGAATGCTGCTGCTGCCCAAAGAAGTTCAGGACACCAGGCCTTGGGTGACAGAAGGAGTAAAGGGAGCAGAGGGGGAGAGAATTGGGGAGAGTGTTGCTCTACCCAACTGGAGGGAATGAAAGGAGATGCCAGGGCTTAAAGGGAAGAAGAGACACCAGGGCATGGAGGGAAGGAGGAAGGTAAGCCAGATCAAGGGAAAAGGAAGGGGGAAAGGAAGGAGGAGATGTCAGAACATGGAGGGGGAGAGAGAGATGGAAGAAAAGGAAAGGAGAGAGATGCCGGGAATCAGGGAAGGGATGATTCCAGACTGTGAGGTGGGAAGGAAAGAAAAGAGAAGAGAGAGATGCCAGAGCATAGGGGAGGGGGTGTGACAGAGAGAGAAAAACGGAGAGGTGACAGATTTGAAATCAATCATGTACAAAGGAGAGAAGCGGCACGGGATAGTTTATGGAAGGAGCATAGAAAGAGGGAAGATGCCATATGGAAGAGAGAGAGAGAGAGAGAGGGGGTGCACACTGGATAGAAAGAGCACAGAGGGCAGTGAATGGAAGGGGCGATATAGAGGGTGAACAGTAGATGGAAGGGGTAGAGAGAAGGAAACAGACACTGAATGGAAGTGTGGGGGAGAGGAAGGACAGCTGCTGAATGGAAGTGTGAGGAAAAGAGGGAGCAGATGCTGGAAGGAAGTGGGGAGGAGAAAGAAAAAAAGGGCACATGTAGGATTGAGGGAAGAGGATAGAGTTAGTTACTGGAAGGAGTGAGGAAAAGAGGTGGCAAGCTATAGGTAGACACAGTAAAAGAGGGAAATTGAGGACTGAATAGTAAAAAAGAATTTAGACAAAGGCAGAAAATAAATTGAGAAGGAAGACAGGGAAGAACAGGAGGAAGGGAGCGGAGAGAGAGATGCCAGAGCAGGGGGGAAGGAGAGGAGACAATTACCAGACCAATGGGGTGAAATGAGAGATGGAAGGGGGAAGCATACAGTTTCTGGAAGGGGCATCGAAGGAGAGAAGATGCCATATAGGGGCAGAGAGATGGCAGACAGTGGATGGAAGGAAGAGGGTAACAAGATGAGGAAAGCAGAAAACAGAGAAGACAAAGGTAGAACAAAAATTTTCTATTTATTGATTGATTTAGGAGACATGTGTCACTGTTTCTGTGGTATTGCATTGTATGCAGAGTCCAGCTTCTTGCTGTTTCAATTTAACCTTTGTCTATGTATTTCTATTTTATCCCCCCTTTTACAAAACTGTGGAGCGTTTTTTAGCGCCAGCCGTGGTGGTAGCAGCTTTGATGCTCAGAATTCTATGAGCATCAGAGCTGTTACCACCGTGGTTAAAATCCACACTACAGTTTTGTAAAAGGGGGAGGGGTAAGTTTGTGATTACTTATTCCATACTAGGCGAAGGTGTTTTCTGTGTTCTGTGTATTCGAAAGGCATGGTTTTCTGTTAGGATTGACTGCAGGATTGATCTGTATTAGTCTGGCTTGTTTAGTTTTACAATGGGTGTATTGCTGTTGTACTTCTCACTGCAGTATGTAAGATGCTGCCTTTTCCTAGGTACTCATATGTGACGTGTGGCTTGTTACTAAAAATCATGTTTTTTGTACAGATGGGGGGGTGCCAAAAAATGATGGGCCCCGGGTGTCACACATGCTAGGTATTGGAGACTAGTGTGGTCATAAGATGTTATAGTAGTAAAATTTTGCAGAGACAATGGGAAACCAGTAACAGCTCTAAATTTGCTCTAAAAGAAGGAAAAAGCCTCAGAAAAGGCCCTCCCACCACCACAAAGGTGGATATAAAGGTGGTTGAGCAGTAACCTCACAGGCAAAACCTTCATTTAAAAGTGAGCATTGTAAACATTTGAGCAAAAACTGTGCTTCATATATACAAAATTGCTAATAGAGGAAAAAATCCCACTTATCTTGAGGCTGATCGGCACACCGACGGAGGCCAGCGTTTCACCGACAGGCTACATCAGGGAGTGACCCGACTGATCAGTCTACAAAACAAAGAAGAAAAACAAAAGAACTTAGCAGTTTCACATCAAGTTTAAACTTCTTTCTATAACAGTTCAAAAACGTACCTTATAGAGAGCGAAAAGCAACGCTTCAAAAAAGTCCAGAAAATGGCTCCCATGGGGCGGCTCCGGGGTTTCGGATTTTAAATCTTCCCGGTGGGAAACGTCACCACCGGAAGTATGTCAAGGAATGACGTGTAAGCTGAGACGATGAATCTGACAAGATCAACCGGCAAAAAATGTGTCTGAGATTCTCACTGGTGGAATAAAGAGCCGGTGTATTGTTGCATGGATTGCCCAAAATAAAAAGAAAAAAAGGGAGAAAAAACGAAAAAAAAACCCATACATGCATTTTTTATTTTTTTATTTTATCAAAAAAACTTTTGTTTTTGTTATTTTTAATATTTTTGTTACTTTTTGTCTTTTTCAACAATTTTATGGTGACCAAAAACCAGGAAAAAGGTGACATAGTGGAGAGAGGAAAATAACAACCTAATAGAAAGCACTCTATTCCAGTCTCTGATTAAGCCCAACAACTTTTGAGTAGGTAGATCCAAAATTGCTCAGCACGTAATAGTTGAATTGGGCGATTGTTTCTTCTCCGATATGATCAATGACAAAGCAACGCAAATCCTCAAATATGTGGTTGTGCTCAAGACAATGTACAACAAGGGGAGCTTGTAACTTATTGTTGTGTAGGCAACTTTTATGTTCGGTGATTCGCCTCCTAAATGTCCGTGTAGTCTGCCCTGCATAGATCTTCAAACAAGGGCAAAAAATGACATATACCACGAACATGGTGGAGCATGAGGTCAGATGTTTGAGCCTATAATTTTTACCTGTGCCCGGATGTACAAAATTATCAGTAAACTCTACAGTAATGGCACAGGTCAAACACTTGCCGCACTTTGAATGTCCCGTAGATTCAGTGCGTGGTCCCCTTGTTTGAAATGAAGCATAGCTGATGTCAGCAGGACTTAATAGTTCCTTCAAATTTTTTTGTCTGGTGAATGCAATCCTGAGGTGAGTCTCAATGTGCATAGGATGTACTGCCATGAGTTCCCAATGTCTCCTCAGGATCTTGGTGATGCCATTCATACTGGGGGAATATTACAGAATGCATGTAGCAATGTCACCGTCTGTTGTTTTATCTCTGGGAAGAAACAAGAAATCCCTGTTCAAATATTTGGCTCGTTTATAAGCTTTTTTGAGAACATGTCTCGGGTATCCCCTGGTTTTTTAACTTGGTGTACAGGTGTTTACTCTGCAATTTATAATCAGACAACTCTGAACATAGGCGGCAATACCTAAAAAACTGGGATGTAGGAAGGCTGTGTTTCAATTGCAGTGGATGGTTGCTCGAGAAATCAAGAAAAGTGTTGCTATCGGTGGCTTTTCTGAATACAGTGGTGCAAATTTTGTCATTTTTTTTAATGACCGTGACATCCAAAAAAGAAATCTGGTGTGAATCGCATGTCATGCTGAATTTGATTTTAGGATGTCTAGAGTTGAGCCATAGATGGAAAAGGTCAAGTTCTTCTCTTGTCCCCGTCCAGATGACAAAAATGTCATCTATGAACCGCAGCCACATCGTCGTCTTGTTGGAAAATGGATTATGAATTATCCAAAGATTTTCAAAATTCTGCATGAACAGATTAGCTACAGAGGGAGCCATAGTCACACCCATGGCTACTCCAGAGACTTGTTGAAAAAATTTGTCTTGAAATCTGAAATAGTTATTTTCCATTGCAAAGGACATCAATTTTATCACAAATTCAACAGGGATCCGAGGTGTTTTAGTGCTGTTCAGAAAATCACTGATGATATCAACAGCTTCTGCCTGAGGAATGATTGTATATAAGGACTTCACATCAAAAGTCACGAAAAAAGTTATCTCTTTGATGTTCTTTACTTCTAACAACTTCGAGAGAAAATGTTCTAATAAGAACATTAGGATTTGCAAAGCAGACAAAGGAGGTGCGGTAGTAGTGCTCGATATGGATCAATATAAATCGGTGGCATTAAGACTATTACAAGAACAAACGGACTACTTAGAATTACATGAAGATCCCATTTCCTATCTGGCAACTGAGATTAGGGATTTCACTCTGGTAGCCCTGGATAAGGGGATCCTAAACAAAAAAGAATTTGACTATTTGAATACCTCTGAACCTAGAGTCCCAGTCTTTTATGTCTTGCCGAAAATCCACAAAGACCTTAGGAATCCTCCTGGACACCCCATTGTGTCCAGTCGAGGCTCTTTATTAGAACCTCTGTCCACCTTTGTTGACACTTTTCTACGTCCTCTTGTGTCTAAAAGCTTTTCCTATGTATGAGACTCCTCTCATTTTCTCTCTAAGTTGTCAGAAGTAAAGAACATCAAAGAGATAACTTTTTTCATGACTTTTGATGTGAAGTCCTTATATACAATCATTCCTCAGGCAGAAGCTGTTGATATCATCAGAGATTTTCTGAACAGCACTAAAACACCTCGGATCCCTGTTGAATTTGTGATAAAATTGATGTCCTTTGCAATGGAAAAGAACTATTTCAGATTTCAAGACAAATTTTTTCAACAAGTCTCTGGAGTAGCCATGGGTGTGACTATGGCTCCCTCTGTAGCTAATCTGTTCATGCAGAATTTTGAAAATCTTTGGATAGTTCATAATCCATTTTCCAACAAGACGACGATGTGGCTGCGGTTCATAGATGACATTTTTGTCATCTGGACGGGGACAAGAGAAGAACTTGACCTTTTCCATCTATGGCTCAACTCTAGACATCCTAAAATCGAATTCAGCATGACATGTCATTCACACCAGATTTCTTTTTTGGATGTCATGGTCATTAAAAACAATGACAAAATTTACATCACTGTATTCAGAAAAGCCACCGATAGGAACACTTTTCTTGATTTCTCGAGCAACCATCCACTGCAATTGAAACGCAGCCTTCCTACATCCCAGTTTTTTTAGGTATCGCCGCCTATGTTCAGAATTGTCTGATTATAAATTGCAGAGTAAACACCTGTACACCAAGTTAAAAACCAGGGGATACCTGGGCATGTTCTCAAAAAAGCTTATAAACGAGCCAAATATTTGAACAGGGATTTCTTGTTTCTTCCCAGAGATAAAACAACAGACGGTGACATTGCTACATGCATTCTGTAATATTTCCCCAGTATGAATGGCATCACCAAGATCCTGAGGAGACATTGGGAACTCATGGCAGTACATCCTATACACATTGAGACTCACCTCAGGATTGCATTCACCAGACAAAAAAATTTGAAGGAACTATTAAGTCCTGCTGACATCAGCTATGCTTCATTTCAAACAAGGGGACCACGCACTGAATCTACGGGACATTCAAAGTGCGGCAAGTGTTTGACCTGTGCCATTACTGTAGAGTTTACTGATAATTTTGTACATCCGGGCACAGGTAAAATTTATAGGCTCAAACATCTGACCTCATGCTCCACCATGTTCGTGGTATATGTCAATTTTTGCCCTTGTTTGAAGATCTATGTAGGGCAGACTACACAGACATTTAGGAGGCGAATCACCGAACATAAAAGTTGCCTACACAACAATAAGTTACAAGCTCCCCTTGTTGTACATTGTCTTGAGCACAACCACATATTTGAGGATTTGCGTTGCTTTGTCATTGATCATATCGGAGATGAAACAAACAATCGCCCAATTCAACTATTACGTGCTGAGCAATTTTGGATCCACCTACTCAACAGTGAAGAGCCTGTTGGGCTTAATCAGAGACTAAAATGGAGTGCTTTCTATTAGGTTGTTATTTTCCTCTCTCCACTATGTCATCTTTTTCCTGGTTTTTGGTCACCATAAAATTGTTGAAAAAGACAAAAGTAACAAAAATATTAAAAATAACAAAAACAAAAGTTTTTTTGATAAGATCAAAAAATAAAAAATGCATGTATGGTTTTTTTCGTTTTTTCTTTTTTCTCCCTTTTTTTCTTTTTATTTTGGGTAATCCATGCAACAATACACCGGCTCTTTATTCCACCAGTGAGAATCTCACACACATTTTTTGCCGGTTGATCTTGTCAGGTTCATCGTCTCAGCTTGCATGTCTTGCATGTCCTTGACATACTTCCGGTGGTGACGTTTCCTACCGGGAAGATTTAAAATCCGAAACCCCGGAGCCGCCCCATGGGAGCCATTTTCTGGACTTTTTTGAAGCGTTGCTTTTCACTCTCTATAAGGTACATTTTTGAACTGTTATAGAAAGAAGTTTAAACTTGATATGAAACTGCTAAGTTCTTTTGTTTTTCTTCTTTGTTTTGTAGACTGATCGGTCGGGTCACACCCTGATGTAGCCTGTCGGTGAAATGCTGGCCTCCGTTGGTGTGCCGATCAGCCTCAAGATAAGTGGGATTTTTTCCTCTATTAGCAGTTTTGTATTTGTGAAGCACAGTTTTTGCTCAAATGTTTACAATGCTCACTTTTAAATGAAGGTTTTGCCTGTGAGGTTACCGCTCAATCACCTTTATATCCACCTTTGTGGTGGTGGGAGGGCCTTTTCTGAGGCTTTTTCCTTCTTTTAGAGCAAATTTAGAGCTGTTACTGGTTTCCCATTGTCTCTGCAAAATTTTACTACTATAACATCTTATGACCACACTAGTCTCCAATTGAAAGAGTTGCTTTCACATACATTGGTTTTCAATATATCTGAGTTGTTCACGACACATGCTAGGTATGCCACTGCACTATGGCCCCCTTTTACTAAACCGCAATAGCGGTTTTTAGCGCAGGGAGCCTATGAGCATCGAGAGCAGCGCAGGGCATTCAGCGCAGCTCCCTGCACTAAAAACCACTATTGCAGTTTAATAAAAAGGGAAGGGGTATATTTGACTATATTTGTATAATTGTTACTTAGGTGACATTGGATATTTTAAAGTTATCTGCTTTGACTTCTTTGAAAAAAAACCCAAATATAAATGATAATTAACATTTTCTCTGCATACTGTGTACTTTGTGTTTTTTTTTTAAATTTTATTGTTGGTAGATCATTTTGACTTGGTCATTTTAAAAGTAGCTTGCAAGCCAAAAAATTGTGGGCACCCATGACCTAGACTTATTGGCATTTTCAAGTTCTAAGGATGGGAATATTATGGATATCTAACAGAACCTGTTAGTCTGGTCAGATCATTTTATTTTAGAGTTACCATCAATTGGATAGAAAATAAGAAAACGATGACTAGTTTACATATACTAGAGGTAAAATTGAACAATCAGAATTTTGGTCTATGATAGAACAGAAGGACAGATTGAGCAATATGGATGATATTATGAGAAATAGAATGTTTTATCTGAAAATGTATTAGACGTTAGAGCACCTAAACAGAATTTACAAGTTAAGAAATATAAATATAATCCATGATTTGATTTTGAAATAATGACATAGAAATTGCACTGCTGATGTTTGGAAAGGTCTTGGCAGAAAGAGAGAATAACAGATAAAAGGGAATTGTGGAGAGATCAGTGTTTATAAGAAACTTATATGGTGTTTTTTTAAAATAAAGTCTTATCTTTTGAAATTGGTTGATAGGGGGTGATAGTATCACAAAGAGTTCCAGGCAAATAAAGACTATAATTAAGGAAGAAACTAAGGATTTTAACACTGACGTTGTTATCCATCTGAGAACAAATGACCTGGCCAACAACTCCACACTTGCAGCACAGAAAGCTTTTCGAGAGCTTGGTGAGGGCGTGAAACCTTTTGTAAAGACTAGCTTTTTCTGAAATACTGCCTGCATATGGAAAGGGAGAGCAAAGAGAGAAAAACACAGAGGACTTTAATAGATGGATCATAGCCTGGTGTCATCAAGAAGGCTTCAGGTACATAGGAGGATGGGGAAATACATGGAAGGACAAGAAGCTATATTGCACTGATGGGCTACATATTACTACAGCAGAAAAAAGAAACCTTGCAGAGAAATTTAGACAATATGTTTCAAGGCATTTAAACTAGAAGGTGGGGGTGGTGTATGTATGAAGGACAATTATATAGACCATCCCCGGCAAAAGAAAAGATGTGATAGTAATAAAGATTGCAACATAAACAATATCAGCAATTCATTTCTTAGTACTGCAACGGAAAGTGAAACAAAACAAAAATCTATAAGAAAAAGGAGATTACCACTGAAAAATATCTGGAAAGCGATGACCACAAATGCTCGCAGTCTAAGTAACAAAGTTCATGATCTGCAAGCCCTGATGTTAGAGGCAGATCTAGATATTGTCGCTAACACAGAGACATGGTTCAGTGAATCACCATGGATGGGATGCAAACATACCGGGATATAATCTTTTTAGGAAACACAGAGATGGTCAAAAAGGTGAAGGAGTAGCCCTCTATGTAAAGATCAATATCCAAGCGACCAAAATGCAAGGGACCTAGGGAGAGGAAGAAGCGATATGGATCGCTCTGAAAAGAGAATCTGGAACTTCTATCTACATGTGTGTAGTCTACACACCTCCGACTCAATCACAGCAAATTGATAAGGATCTGATTGTGGATATCCAAAAGTTTGGAAGGAAAGAGGAGGTTCTGTGGTTGGGAGATTTCAATCTGCCGGATGCAGACTGGAATGTTCCGTCTGCAGAATCGGAAAGAAGTAGGGAGATTGTGGATGCCTTTCAAGATGCTCTGCTCAGACAAATGGTGATGGAACCCACGAGGGAAAAAGCGATATTGGATCTGGTCCTCAGAAATGGAGAGAGTATCTCTAATGTTCGAGTGGGTGCTCACCTGGGAAGTAGCGATCATCAAATGGTTTGGTTTGATATAACGGCTAAAGTGGAGCGCAGCCTCACGATTCTTAAAATCCTAGATTTCAAATGTACAGACTTTAATCCAGTGGGAGAGTACCTGAAGAAAGAGCTGATAGGATGGGAGGACATAAGAGAAGTGGAAAGACAGTGGTCTAAGCTGAAAGGAGCGATAAAAATGGCTACGGACCTTTATGTGAATAAAATCAATAAAAACAAGAGAAAAAGGAAGCCGATATGGTTCTCCAAGCTAGTGGCAGAGAAAATAAATGCGAAAGAGTTGGCGTTCGGGAAATATAAAAAAACCCAAGAAGAGGAGTGCAAAAGGACTACAGGGTGAAACTGAAAGAAGCCAAGAGAGATACGTCTGGTGAAAGCACAGGCGGAAGAACAAATGGCTAAAAATGTAAAAAAGGGAGACAAAATTTTTTTCATATATATTAGTGAAAGGAGGAAGATGAAAAATGGAATTGCTAAACTAAAAGATGCTGGGAACCGATATGTGGAGAGTGATGAGGAAAAAGCAAATGTGCTAAACAAATACTTCTGTTCTGTGTTCACAGAAGAAAATCCTGGAGAAGGACCGAGATTGTCTGGCAAAGTTACTTGAGAAAATGGAGTGGATTCTGCGCCATTCACAGAGGAGAATGTTTATGAGCAACTTGAAAAACTGAAGGCTACTCCTGATATTTTAACACAATTTCACAAATATTACTCCAAGCTGTACACAAGCTGGCTGAGGATCATTATCCCAACTCCTTTCTCCATAACCTAGTTTATAACACTCTATCTAGTGAACACACTGCTATCTTAGGTTCCCCATTCTCCATCCATGACTTAACAGAGGCTGCGAACAACATGGCTCCAAAAAAGGCCCCTGGCCCCAATGGCCTCATTTGATAGAATTCTTTAATTACATGATAGAATCTGGTGATGTTAGGTAATCCTTTACTGAAGCCACTACCATAGTGCCTACCCAAGGTAGGCAAAGACCCCTTAAAAGTACAGAATTAAAGGCCACTTTCACTTATCAATGTGGATGCCAAATTGTATGCTAAGGTGATTGCTGACAGGTTACAAAAATTTATCCCTAAGCTGATTGACCAGGACTAGACAGGTTTTATGGCTGGACACCTGTCCAGCGACAATACCAGAATTTTCACTAACATCATCTCACTGTCTGACTCTATAGATCATCCCTTATTAGCCATGGGATTAGATGCCGAAAGGCATTCAGTAGGGTAGAGTGGCCTTACCTATTTCAAATTCTGAGGTGGTTTGGATTCTCTTCCCCTTCTATTGCAATGATCAAGGTTCTCTTCTCCTCTCCAACTAATAGAATCTATGTGAATGACATGTTTTTGGCTTCTTTCTCTCTCAGCAGAGGAACTAGTCAGGAACTTTGCACTAGAACCACTGTTGATTGCTATCCACTCTTCCTCGGATATCAAGGGTTTTTGTCATGCAGGAATAGAAATTAAACTCTCTGCCTATGCAGACAACATCACTAATAATAAAACCCTAAGCGCACATGCGCACTCCTACCTGCGTGATCTGTGATCCGTAGCTCTGTGGCCCAGCATGTGCAGTAGGAGTCAGCAGTGGTTTCTTCTGCGCATGCGGAGTCACTTTAAGCAAGGACGCATTGAGGCGACTCCCCCTTCCCGCCCTCACTCCGTCTAAAAGAACGGCTCCACACTTGCATCCCCTCAGGTACTTTTATGTGGCCCGCGGTCTGGCTGGCTCCCTTACAGTCCCTGACTGAAGTTATTTTTAAGTCCAAAACCTCCATGGCGATTCCTCTCACAGCCGCACCTGCGTCGGAAGCCTCTCTGATGTCACGTCAGAGAGAAGGCTTCCGACGCAGGCGGGGATTGTGAGAGAAGCTGCTGCCGCAGCTTTAAACTTAAAAATAACTCCGGCAAGGGACTAAGGGAGCCGGCCATAAACAGCCAGCTGCTGGGAAGGGAAGGGGCAGGGGAATGCCGCTGCAGTTGCACAGGGAAGTGGAGGGGGAGGAAAATACCACTGCTGCTGCTGTACAGGGAAGTGGAGGGGGAGTGAAATACCATTGCTGCTTCTACACAGGGAAGTGGAGGGGGAGGTAATGCTGCTGTTGCACAGGGAAGTGGGATGGGGAGGGAAATGCTGCTGCACAGGGAAATGGAGGGGGAGGAAATGCTGGTATGGCTGTTGCATAGGGATGTGGGGGAGAGAAATACTGCTGCTGCATAAGGAAGTGGAGGGGGAGGGGATGATGCTGCACAGGGAAGTGAGGTGGAGAGATGGAAATGCTGCTGCACAGGGAAATGGAGGGGGAGAGATGCTGCTGCGGCTGCTGTACAGGGAAGTGGGGGGAGGGAAATGCTGCTGCTGCTGCTGCTGCACAGGGGGCAGGGAGAGAGACATAAAGAAAGACAGACAGAGGGAGGGAAAGAGAAAGAAATAAAGATAGACAGCAGGAGGGAGAGAGACAGACAGAAAGAAAGACAGACAGACAGCAGGAGGGAGAGAGAGAGAAAGAAAGGGACAGGGGCAGGGAGAGAGACAGAAAGAAAGACAGACAGACAGACATATATTCTAGCACCCGTTAATGTAACAGGCTTAAACACTAGTTCTTTTATATATTATACCAGAATCCATACCTCCCCTATTGAAGCTGATTGACACTTATTTTCTTTGCTCTGGATACAAATTGAATGCTTCTAAGACAGAAGTCATGCCATTGAACTGTCCTGGTCTGGGTCCAGATATTCAACAACAACTGGGTCTACAGTGGTCATTGAACAACTTGAAATATTTGGGCCTTTATTTTGTGCCCTCCATTGCAGACACTCTAGATTACAACACCACTTATCTTCTTGATATTGCTCGATCCCTAACTAACAAATGGTCCCCTATGAAGCTCATATAGTGGGGACGTCTGAAAACCATCAAAATGATCTCTCCTGTGGTGACCTAAATTTTGAGCATGCTCCCTATCTACTTGAAACCTCAGACAAATAATCGAATTGATTAAATACTAACTGACTTTCTATGGAACAACAAACCACCTCAAATTAGTCTGAAAAAGCTGAAGAAAGATAAAGCAAATGGGGGAATCAATTTCCCAAACTTCAAAAATTATCACATTGCTTTCCTCTTGAGACAAGGTTCTAAGTGGCTTGGAAGAAAACAAGTCTCTTCAGTGCCTCATTGGCTTAGCCTGGAAAACTTGATCATGGAGACTTTTCCTCTAGACACCTTCCCATTTTTGGGCACCCTGGATAAGGTAAAAACAAATGAGATCATCATATCTACCAGCCTTACTGTGCAGGAACTAGATAACTTGCTCTGTCCGAGATGGAACAACACAACTTACATGCCAATCTGGGGTAACACCAGGATATGGATCCAGGATATGGCCTGATTTTAAGGCCAAATGGGATCGGCACATGGGATCTATTCACAGGGCAAAGGTAGGGGAGGGACATTAAGGTGGGCAGACTAGATGGGCCGTGGGCCCTTATCTGCCGTCTATTTCTATGTTTCTATGTTTAAACAAACCTGTCCTCAGACCGTCTTGGAGCATGACTGGTCTGTGGAGAATAAATCAACTATATTCAGAGGCTTCTTGGATTAGCTTCCAGCATCTAGTTGCCACCTATAACATACTCATAACCCACTTCTTTAAGTGGATACAAATCAAAGCGGCCATAGATGCCTATATGAAAAAACATAAGCTCTGTGATGAAACTCTGGCCTTAATTCAACTATGCAACAAACTGTCCTACTCAAAACACGAGTCATCTCATTGGTATAAAATACTACGGAAAAACAACACTTTTTTGTTGGGAGGTCTTCATTCGGTATGGGAACGAGACACTGGCATGCACATTGATAACCACATCTGGTCTCGGATCTGGTTGGAATTGTATCGAGCTCTATGTTCATCGGCCATGACACAATTGCTTTACTTCCTTCTGCATAAAACTTTCTGGACTCCGATGAAATTAGCTAAACTCTCGAACCAAGCGCATAAGGATGATGATAAATGCTGGTCTTGCCACACCTCAACAGGAACTTTGGACCACATGTTGTTCTCCTGTCCTACAGTTAATCATTTGTGATCACAATATGGAAAATGATCAGTGATATTCTACACATCTCTGAGCCTCTTACTCTAGCCACAGTGATTTATGGTAGCCATGGTCTAAATACCACCTTGAAGGAAACTTTGGCTCATCTGCTTAAAGCATTGATCTCCATTGCCATCAAATTAATACTAACCCATTGGAAAAGCTCATCTGCTCTGTCACACACAGCTTGGTGGAATATGGTCTGTCTGACAACTAAATACAAACTCTATGCAGCTGATATGAAAAGTATACTATCGAAAACCCAGTCCATCTGGCAACCCTTAACTGATTTCTGTGCTGTTTTATAACTTATGATGTATCTGTATTGTTGCCCTATTTCTGAAACACTGTGATAAGAATATAGATTATCCCAGGACAAGCAAGCAGCCTATTCTCACATATGGGTGATGTCATCGACGAAGCCCCGATGCGGAAGCCTTGCAAGCAGACTTGCTTGTAGAAACTAGAAGTTTCGAGTCAGCCGTACCACGCATGCGTGAGTGCCTTCCCGTCCTGCACAGGGCGCGTCTCCTCAGTTCTCAGTTTTCCGCGAAGCCAAGAAGTCCGTCTTTGACTTTCTGCGTTTAACTTTGTTACTTAGTGCCTTCTCTCACCGCGGTTTGTGTTCTTTTTCTTTACGAATCGCTGTATTTTTCTTTTATTCTTTTCTTTATTTTTTATTTTTTTAAAAATTTTCTTTCTTCCGTTCAGCTGCCAGGGCAGGCTGATCGGCCGCAGCCCAGAGGCTTCGACTTTGCGGCGGCTGTTTTTCCTCCTATGTCCCGGCCAACAACAGGCTTCAAGAAGTGTAACCAGTGTCAGTGTGCGATTTCTCTCACGAACCCACACAGTAGGTGCCTCAAGTGCCTTGGGCAAGACCATCATCCAAAGTCATGCGAGCGCTATGTTACTCTTCAACCCGAGCTCTTAAATGTCGTCTACTTTCAGTAGCGAAGCTCTTTGGGATGGATTCAACCTCGGACTCGCCTTTGACCTTGGGTCCTCCTGCCTCCACTGCTTTGACCTTGAGCCTCATCAGACCTTCTTCATTTGCAGCGGCTCTTTCCTTGACGATATCTGCTGTATCTTCCCCTGTATCCTCAGGTCAGATAGCTCAACAGAAAGTTCCAGCGGTGGTGCTTAAGATGCCTAAGACTTCCAAGTCGAAGCACATTTCCACTGCCTCTCTGGATCATCCTGCCAAAGCAGGTGGTCCGGTTTCAGACGCGGATCCATCCTTGCCAGCTTCTTTCCAGACCATGTTAAAGAAACAGTTCATTCAGTTCCTTACTAACATGGGACCGAAGCTTGTTACTCTAATCCAGCCTGGGCATTCTGCAGACTCCCGCGAGGTCAAGCCTCTTCCTATGTCTCAGTCTGAGCCTACATACTCTATGCAGGGAGCAGAATCTCTGCGAGTGTCTGATCTGGCATCTATGCACATAAAGCAAGGAGCAGATTCTTTGCAAGTGCCTTGACAGGAATCCTCACACTCTATACAAGGAGCAGTCTTTAGGAGTGCATCGAGGTTCCTCCATCAAGCCTCTGGAGCTTTGATCCACAGCTTCCAGCCCTATCCATTCCTTGGTGGCTTCGACTCCTTCTATCTCCAGGGCAAAGTCTCCTCGATCCTCGAGATCTGCTTCCAAGCATCATTCTCACAGATGATCGAGGCCTTCCTTGAGGCATACTTCCAGGCATACTTCTTCTTCCAAAGAGCGCCCTTCTTCGACTACGCCTCGATCTACACCTTCCAGTTCTACTAAACCAGTACTCCTCGATCGAGGTCCCCACTTCTACACCTTGAGGACTCAGCGGTTTCGATTGCTTCGTCCAAGTCTCCATGTTCTTTTGATGCCTTTTTTCATGCCGAAGCATCATCTTCGGTTGCCTCGACGACTTCGAGTCCTTCTCGAGGCAAGGCATTGGAGGATCAGCTATCTTTCTCATCTTTTCTTCGTCAGATGGCTGTTGACTTGGACCTTCAATTGGATGCTTGTTCCAAATACTCTAAGGAGTATCTCAAAGTCATGCATCTTCCTCAACCTCTGGCAGAGTCACTTAAGCTTCCTCTTCACAAGCTTTTGTCTCAGACTTTTACCAGATGCCTGGAAACTCCTTATGCAATTCCAGCTGTTTCAGGCAAATTGGACTCCAGATATAAAACTCTCTATTGAAAAGGATTTGATAATTCACAGTTATCTCACCAATCCCTATTTGTGGAGTCCTCCTTAAAAAGGTCCCATCTTTCCAAGGTTTATGCTACTGTTCCTCCTGGAAGGGAAGGGAAAACTATGGACAAGTTCGGACATCGCATCTATCAAAATGCCATGAAGTCCTCTAAAGTCCTTAATTACAATTTCCATTTTATTACTTATTTTGAGTTTCTCATTGCTCTTTTGCCTAAATTTCTCAGTTATTTAGACACTCAAAAGCACTGAATAGAAGTCATAGCTTCTCTATCACAGCTCAGATTACATCTATTTCAGTCTTCTTACGATGCCTTTGAGTTATCTGCCAGGGCGGCTGCTTGTTCTGTAGCAATGCGCCGCCTTGCCTGGCTTCGTACCATTGATATGGATCCTAATCTTCAGGACCGCTTAGCTAATGTTCTTTGTGCAGGCAATGACCTCTTTGATGAATCTATTGAGGCAGCCACCAAGAAATTGTCTGACCATGAAAAATCTTTTGCTTCTATTGTTAGACCTAAGCCAAAGCCAGCTCCTGCCAAGCCTGCACACCCTCCTCCTATTTACCAGAGGCGTTTTGCTCTGGGAGCAGCTCCTTATACTTGCCCTCCTCCCAAGAAACAGCAGAATCAGAACCTTCTGCTGCACCTAAGGCTACATAGCCTTTTTGACTGTTTTTTTTTTTTTAATAATCTTTTTATTAGGCAAAAACAGGAACAACAGTCTGCAATATCGACAACTGCAAGAACAAGTGAACACCAAAAAGTACAGAAAATGCAAATATGAGTGAAACAGGACAGTACAGAAAAATGCAGAGGAACACAAAGCACTCAATGCCTAATATATACAAACATTTTCTCTATAAAAAAAAAACCAAAAGCAGAAAGAAACAGAATACCCAGATCTGCACTCCAGGCTCCAGCCAGCACAGTAGCCTGACAGTCCGGAGTAAAGATCTGTAGAGCAGTAGTATAGTACCGTAAATGAGGAGCAGAGTCCTCCGACAGTGCCAGACACCTACCCAAACTAGTCGCCGTAGAGGCTAGCAAGCGGGTCTGATCCAGACTAAGAATATAGTTCTTAAGCTGTAAGTAACTGTACATATCCAAGGGGTCAATCACATAAAGCATAAGCATCCCCAATTCTACGGATCCCCCGGGCATGCCATAACTGAAAGGTCCGATTCTCCCTCCCTGGGCTGAAGTGGAGATTACCTATATGGGTAACAGAGGAATAACATTGTAAGAAATAAGTAAAGACTTACAAAGCATTTTCCATATGACTCTCATATAGGACCAGGCAACATGAAATTTCTGAGATGCGGACAGAAAAACAGAGGGCGCGTGGAGAAGAAAGAGCCCTGAAACCGGTGACAAGAAGTCCCATTCCACAGAAAAAGTCAAGAAAGAAGAGCTCTCCAAACACCAATCCCGGATATAACGCATACCACAAGCTAAATTGTAAGCTCTCAAATCCAAGAGTCCAAAACCACCTGCATCCTCAGGCAGCATCAAAACCCTAAAAGGAAGCCGAGGGCGCTTCCCATTCCACAGAAATATCCAAAGTTCCCGATACAACAGATCCAGATCTGACCGCCAAAGCCAAATGGGCAAAGTCTGCAAAAGATAGAGCCAGCGCGGCACCATCATATTGTACAGAAAAATATGCCCAGCTAAGGACACTGGGAGTGAGCCCCATAATCTCAAACAGGCAACATACTTTTTAAGCAAGGAGCCCACATTGTTATCATACAGGCGGAATAACTTAGAGGGAATACTTCACCTGTGCAGAAGCCTCTTTCAACGGGAAATCAGACCAAGTAAACAGTATACTAAGGTGCAATGGTAAAGCTTCAGCCTTAGATATATTCAATTTGAGACCAGAGAGATGACCGAAAGCCTGAAAGAGCTCCAACAGCAAGGAAAGAGTCCATTTTGGATTTGTGAGAACCACCATAATATTATCAGCAAATGCCATACAACGCAAGGAGGACCCCTCCACAGCGACCCCCATCAGCAGAGGGTGCCGCCTAATTTGTAGCAACAACGGTTCCAGAAATAAAACATAGAGAAGAGGAGAGAGGGAGCACCAATGACAGGTCCCATGCTGCAAAGAAAAAACTGGCAAGGGGAAGCCATTCACAGACACTGCAGCTGCAGGGTGAGCATAGAGAGTACGTATCGCCGGAAATAAAACCCAAAGAGCCCATAACATTGTAACAAGAGGAACAAATAAGCCCATTCGACCATATCAAAGGCTTTTTTGGAACCGAAGCTAATTACCAAGGCCGGCACCCTATGATAATCACAATGGGCAATTGTCAATAACAACTTGCGCATATTATGACCTGCCTGCCGTTCTTTAACAAAGATGGAACGAGAGGAGCAAGACGGTCTGCCAAGACCTTTGCCAAGATCTTGAGGTCATAGAAACATAGAAATATAGAAACATAGAAATAGACGGCAGATAAGGGCCAAGGCCCATCAAGTCTGCCCACCCCAGTGATCCTCACTATCTATCTTTGCGGATAGATCCCACATGTCTATCCCATCTGGCCTTAAAATCCGCCACACTAGTGGCCTCAATAACCCGAAGTGGAAGACTATTCCAGCGATCAACCACCCTTTCAGTGAAGAAGAACTTCCTAGTGTCACTGTGCAGTTTCCCGCCCCTGATTTTCCACGAATGCCCCCTTGTTGCCGCGGGACCCTTGAAGAAGAAGATGTCTTCTTCCACCTTGATGCGGCCCGTGAGATATTTGAATGTCTCGATCATGTCTCCCCTCTCTCGACGCTCCTCGAGTGAGTAGAGCTGCAAATTCCCCAACCGCTCCTCGTACGGGAGCTCCCTGAGTCCCGAGACCATCCTGGTGGCCATTCTCTGGACCGACTCCAGTCTCAGCACATCCTTGCGACATTAAGCAAGGAAATGGGCCGATATGATTCCACGAGCAAAGGATCCTTGCCTAGTTTAGGCAAAACAGTAATTAACGCTTGATTAGAGAGGGTCGGAAACTATCCGTCGGCTATAGCCTGCTGATAATAATGCAACAAAGGATCTGCCACCTGGCCCTGCAACAGCCGAGAAAACTCACCACTAAACCCATCAGGACCCGGGGATTTACATAAAGGTAATCGTTTAATAACCGCCACTACTTCCTCGCAAGTAATGGGAGAGTTAAAGCTCTGACAATCCGACTCTGGGAGAGTAGGCAAAGACAGGGAATCAAGAAAATCGCGTATCAAATGATCCCAGTTCACTACTTCCGCAGAATACAAGGACCAATAGTAATCAACAAAGACCTTTTCCAACTGAGATTGAGCAGTAACAACCTCACCCCCTTGGTCCTGCAAGGAGGTGATCATAGAAGGAGCCCAGATAAGAGCTTCCCCGGACGATTGCCAAAACGGTGGAGTCTATATTTGTGGTAAAAAATATATTTTGGAGCCCTCTCATGCAGCAATGAATTGAGTGCCAGGAGCGCAGTGTGCCAATCATTTTTATGTTGCTAGGTAGGACAGCAGGAAAATAAAAGGCTGCGCTCTTTCGCTCTCCATTCTAAAGCTAAGATCTTAGCTGCCAAAAGTTTCTTTTTACGAGCACTATAGGCAATAATAGCCCCACGAAGCACCACTTTCGCAGTTTCCCAGAACAAAATGCCATCAGTAGCATGAGCTCCATTAAATTCCATGTAATCCCTCCACTGCTGCAAGAGAAAAGGCCCAAATTCAGGGTCAGAGTAGAGAGCCACAGGAAAACGCCATCTCCTCCCACCCCCATGGGAGCAACCCCCAACATCCACATCCAACCATATCGGAGTATGGTCAGAAATAGCCAAGACCCCAATCTCTGCAGAAAGAACGACAGGGAAGGAGCATCTGGAAAGAAATACATAGTCAATCCGGGAGGAGGTGTTATGGACCCGGGACGTATGGGTGAAATCCCGCTCCCCCGGGTGAAGCGTCTGCCAAATATCCATAAGATTTAACGTACGGATCCAAGCATTCAACCCATGATCGGAGCGCCGGGGGAGTGAAGACCCACGAGAGCTGTCCAACTCAGAGTTCAAAATAGAGTTAAAGTCACCCAAAAAGATTTTATGAGCCACAGGGGCATCAGGTAAGGAAAGGACTACACCCAATAATTGTTGAAAGAAAACTGCCTGAGCACTATTAGAGGCATACACTGAGGTCAGGAGAACAGGGTGCTGATGTAACATAGCCAGAGCAATGACATATCTGCCCTCGGGGTCTGCAATGAGTTTAGTCAAGTGGAAAGGGACAGATTTATGAATGAGCAGGGCCATACCTGCTTTAGCAGTAGAAGAGGAAGCTGAAAAACACTGACCCACCCAAGACCACCCTAGCTTACCATGCTCCTGTTCATTCAATTTAGTCTCTTGGAGGCCACTATGTCGGCCTTATGCTGCGCTAAGCACTGTAGAACCTTCGTCCTCTTAGAGAGCCTATACCAGACACGTTCCAAGACACACAACATACACCTCGTTTAGGTGTCAGTCACAGATGGTAACACAGAATACCAGCAGCTCTCAGTACCAAACAGAAACTGCCAGGGGTCCCAGCCTACCCCCTGACAGCCAGACATCCAAAGATCCTGCACACATGCCCCATACACAACCACACAATACCAGGCACTCCCTCAAATCCCTCCTCCCAATCCACCTCCCCTCCACCCCCTCCCCAAAACCACCAACCACCATAACAAATGGAGAGAGTACTAACAGGCAAGTAGCCCTCCCTTCCCCTACCCTCAGAGAATGCAACCAAGTCACTGATAACAAAAACAGAATAAGCAAGAAAAAAAGCCCCAGCCTGAAAACACAGTAATCCAGATGCACACATAGACCATACTCAACCCCCTAGATGCAACAGCAACCAAAAGGGGGTGCACAATAGGGCTGAACATGAAACAGACCCAAAATAGCATAGAAACATAGCAGAATCTAAGTAATAAAAATGTAATCCAACAAGAAGAGTCCAGTTCAAAAATAGAGGAAAAAAAAGTTCAAACCGCTCCAGTCAGAAACAACCGCAGTCCCACAAAACCACCGAAATGGCCATCCAGGCAAACCCTGAGCCTCGGGCACAGAAGCAGGAAAAGTCAAGTGTTAGACGCCAGATCAGGGAACCATTGCAGCACTTGCTCCCGAGCACTAGAGCTGGTGTCAAATACAAAAGGCTGGCCGTTGTAGAGGACTCGAAGCTTAGCAGGAAACAACAATGTAAAGCGCAATTTTTTCTCATTAAGTTGTTTGCAAATGGCGGAGTAACTGCGACGGAGAGAAGCCACGTGGGCCGAGTAATCCTGGAACAGGAGGATGCGATGATTTTGGTAAGCAAGGTCCTTCTGCCGATAGGCTTTCAAGATCGAGTCTTTGATGGCAAAGTTGAGGATCCGAATAATGACCACCCGAAGTCTAGACATTCCCTCTTACTTCCGACCTAGATGGTGGGCGCGCTCAATATGCAACGAGACCAAGGCAGGAGTAATCAACAATTCACCCGCCAACCACTTTTACAGAGTAAGGAGCAGCTCCCCGAGTCTAACAAAGTCTCAGGGATTCCTACCAGATGAATATTGTTCTGGCGTGAGCGATTTTCCACATCTTCCAGTTTGTCCTCATAGCTAGCCAATTTACTTTGTAGGGTCTTAAGCTCCGCGTGCACCATCACAAGAGAATCTTCAGTAGAGCTAACACGCTGCTCCATCTCAGTAACCCAGGTATTAAAATCAGACACAATAGTAGATAGCGTAGTCAAAGAATCATTAACTTTGTCCAATTTAGTTCCCAGGACCCGAACCACTGCCTCCGTGAGACAAGTAACCAACTCCTTCCTCACCAACTCAGGCGTCTCCACAGGGCCCGCCATTTTTTCCATCACTCCAGCTGCTGATTTGATATGCCCTTGCTTCCCAGATTTAGAGCTCATATCATATCTTGTGCACAAACTTGTCCATGCAATCCGGAAAGGCTAAAGCAGTCTCTTGGGTTTGAAATTTGAAGCAGAAAATAGTTCAAAAAGGTAGGCGAAAGGGAGAACCATGGAGCTCAGGAAAAGCATGTCTTCCCTGTTCACTGCATGACCATGCCTCCTCCTTTTTGACTGTTTAAAACTGTTCTGTCTCTGAATTATCTTCCCCCTTATTGGAGGTCATCTCCATCTTTTTTTACCACCGATGGGAGACAATAACATCCAACCTCTGGGTGCTGTCAATCATCAGGGAAGGATACTCTCTTCATTTCAATCAGGTTCCACCAGAGCTTCCTCCAAGAGAGTATCCTTCCAAACCATCCCAGACCACCCTTCTTCTTCAGGAAACTCAAGCTCTGTTTCATCTCCATGCCATCGAGCCATTTCCTTTGGAACAGTAGAACAGGGAGTTTTACTCCCGTTACTTCCTTGTTCCGAAGAAGACGGGCGATCTGCGGCCCATTCTGGATCTGAGGGCTCTCAATAAATTTTTAGTCAAAGAATAATTTTGCATGTTATCCCTGGCATCCCTTTATCCCCGGCATCCCTTTATCCCCTCCTAGATCAGAATGACTCTCTGAATCTCAAGGAGGCTTATACTCATATTCTCATTTATCTGGCCTCCCGTCAATATCTCAGATTTCGGATGTGGAATCTGCATTATCAATACAGAGTGCTGCCCTTTGGCCTGGCTTCATCTCCCAGAGTGTTTACCAAGTGCCTGGTAGTGGTAGCCGCAACTCTCAGAAACCATGGTCTTCAGGTATTCCCCTACCTGGACGACTGGCTCATCAAAGATTCAACATCTCAAGGGGTTATTGTAGCGACCCGACGGACTACGTGGTTCCTACAGAGTTTGTGATTTGAAATTAACTTTCCCAAATCCCAACTTCAACCCTCTCAGAATCTACAATTCATCGGAGCTGTTCTGGATACTATCCAACTCAGAGTGTTCCTTCCACAACAACGTCTGGAAGCTCTCCTTCAACTCTGTCATACAGTGTCTTCCCGCTCCTCCATATCAGTGAAACACATGATGGTACTTCTGGGTCACATGGCCTCCACAGTACACATGACTCCTTTTGCCAGACTTTACCTCAAAATTCCTCAGTGGACTCTGGCATCTCAGTGGAAGCAGGTTTGCGACCCACTTTCTCGACACATTGCAGTCACTCCTTCATTGAGACAGTCTCTTCACTGGTGGATGCTCTCTTCCAATCTCTCCAGAGGCTTGCAGTTTCAAACACCCCCTCATCAGAAGGTCCTCACAACAGATTCCTTGACCTATGCTTGGGGCGCTCATCTCGATGGTTTCTGTACTCAAGGCCACTGGACCAGTACAGATCATCAGTGTCACATCAATCTGTTGGAATTCAGAGTGATTTTCAAGGCTCTCAAAGCTTTTCAACATCTTCTTCAAGACCAAGTAGTCCTCATTCGGATGGACAACAAAGTCGCCATGTACTATGTCAACAACCAGGGAGAGACGGGATCTTTCTCCCTTTGTCAAGAAGCTCTGAAGGTTTGGGTCTGGGCAATCCATCCACAACACCTTCCTCAAAGCTGTCTACATCCAAGGGGCGAAAAATTGCTTGGCAGACAACTTGAGTCATCTTCTGCAACCTCACAAATGGACACTCCATTCCTCGCCTCTTCATCACATTTTTTCACACTGGGGAACACCTCAGATAGATCTCTTTGCAGCTCCCCACAACCACAAACTGCCTCAGTTCTGCTCCAGGATCTATTCTCCTCATCACCTCGAGGCAGATGCTTTTCTTCTGGAATGGACAAATCTTTTGCTGTATGCATTCCCTCAATTCCCTCTCATTCTCAAGACTCTTGTCAAGTTGAAGAATGACCATGCCACCATGATTCTGATTGCTCCTCGGTGGTCGAGGCAACCTTGGTTCTCCCTTCTACTTCAACTCAGCAGCAGGGAGCCATACCTTCTACCAATTTTTCCATCTCTGCTCACACAAAGTCAGGGATCTCTGCTTCATCCCAACCTGCAGTCTCTGCACCTGACAGCTTGGTACCTCTCAACATAACTCCTCTTCAGTTTTCTCAATCTGTAAGAGACATTTTAGAGGCTTCTAGGAAGCCTACCACTAGACAATGCTATCACCAAAAATGGACTAGATTTTCTATGTGGTATTTTTCTCACGATAAGGAGCTTCAACATTCCTCCTTATCTTCTGTTTTAGACTACCTTTTGCATTTATTCACCTCTGGCCTCAAGTCTTCATTGATCCAAATTCATCTCAGTGCAATTGCTGCTTTCCATCAGCCTATTGAAGGGAAACCCATCTCTGCTCATCTGGTGGTTTCCAGATTCATGAAAGGATTTTTCAATGTCAAACCTCCTCTCAAACCGCCTCCAGTGGTTTGGGACCTCAAAGTTGTTCTTACTCAATTGATGAAGCCTCCATTTGAACCAATGTCTAAGGCTCATCTGAAGTATCTCACTTGGAAAGTGGTGTTTCTCATTGCCCTCACTTCTGCTTGAAGAATCAGTGAGCTTCAAGCTTTAGTTGCTGATCCACCTTTCACTCTGTTCTATCATGACAAGGTGGTTCTCCGTACTCATCCTAAATTCCTACCTAAAGTGGTTTCAGAATTTTATCTCAACTAATTCATTATTCTTCCAGTGTTCTTTCCAAAGCCTCATTCTCATCCTGGAGAATCAGCTCTTCATACTCTGGACTATAAACGTGCTTTGGCCTTCTATTTGGAACGCACCAAACCACACAGAACTGCTCCTCAACTTTTTGTCTCCTTCGATCCAAATAAATTGGGACATCCTAGATCTAAGCATACCATTTCCAACTGGATGGCTGCTTGTAACTCTTCCTGCTATGCCCAGGCTGGATTACCCCTACAATGTAGATTTCCTATTTTTAGTTTTACATATTTCCTTGATTTTCAGTAATGCACTTTCTGTAACTCGGCTATCCTGTTAGATGATAATCTGTTATTGCATTACTATTGCTCTTCTTGAACTTACCTTGTTGGTTGTGTTCCTTGCTTGCCGTACTACTTAAATGCCAATAAACAGTTTGAACTTTAGAAAAAGAAATTGGTTGATAAGGACTTTAGTAATCAAAAAAATCTTTTCAGTGAATTTTTTCCTAACGTCTATAGATACTGCACAGGGTGATGTCCAGTCAATCCCATTAGCACAGATACCAGCCAATTATTTTAAGGCTTAAATAAATAGGTTAAAATAAGTGATAGAACTTCATAAACCACAAAGGCAGGTTTTAGGACTGATTCAACAAACAAGTTATTTTACTCCTGTTCACAGATATTTGTTAGATTTTAAATCAATTTGTGGTGAGAACTTCCAATCTCTGTTTAAGTAACATAGGACCTCTTTTATAAAGCCATTTAATTTGGGCTGCTTTGGTAATAGCCCCAAAGCCCACAGCAATTTAAAGGGTTTTGGGGCCAATACCGCACAACAGCCATTAGTGTGGTTTCACAAAAGAGGGTTAGTTCTTCCTATTGTATGTTAGGTACTGTTAGGAAAGCTAGATAGTTTTGGTATTGAGCAAAAAAGTACTTTCTTGGTTTGTGGATTTTTAACATACTAATGTCTTCCCTTGGTTTAGTGTTGGATCCTGTAGGCTACAAAGTTCTAAGTTATGCAGATGATATTAAAATGTAAGAATAGCTTTACTGGGTCAGATCAATGTTCCATCAAACCCAGTAGCCCATTCCCATGATGGCCAATCCAGGTCACCGTAATCTGGCCAAAACCCAAGAGTAGCAACATTCCATGCTACCGATCCAGGGCAAGCAGTGGTCCCCCCCATGTCTTGCTCAATAACAGCTATGGACTTTTTCTCCAGGAAATTGTCCAACCTTTCTTAAAACCAGCTACGCTATCCACTCATACCACAACCTCTGGCAATGCATTCCAGAGTTTAACTATTTTCTGAGTGAAAAAAAATTTCTTCCTATTGGTTTTAAAAGTATTTCCCTGTAACCTCATCAAATGTCCCCTGGTCTTTGCAATTTTTGACAGAGTGAAAAATTGTTCCACTTGTACCCATTCTACTCCACTCAGGATTTTGTCAACTTCAGTCATATCTGCCCTCAGCAGTCTCTTTTCCAAGCTGAAGAACCCTAACCTTTTTAGTCTTTCCTCATATGAGAGGAGTTCCATCCCCTTTACCATCTTGGTCGCTCTTCTTTGAACCTTTTCTAGCACCACTATATCTTTCTTGTGAAAAGGAGACCAGAATTGAACACAATTTTCCAGATAAGGTTGTACAGGGGCATTATAACAGTACTGTTATGATATGGGTTTGCATTCAACTCCTTGTGAAATGGAATCCAACTTTCCAATTAAAATTAATAACTATGTTTTTATTATTAGGTACAGAAAACAAATTATTATAATGATGATATTCTATTATTATGAGGGGGAACTAATAAGTTTTCAACCCATCAAAGAAGAGAATAGTAACTTCATGATGGCTCAGAGTTCCAAACTTGAAAATTCTATATATTTTTCAATCATTAGTTCAATCTAAAGAAGATTAGAAAAAAAGCACAGTTACTTACCGTAACAGGTGTTATCCAGGGACAGCAGGCAGATATTCTCACATGTGGGTGACGTCATCCATGGAGTCCCGATGCAGACAGCTGCAAAAGCATTTTTGCTTGAAGAACTTTAGAAAGTTTGTGAATGACTGTACCGTGCATGCGTGAGTGCCTTCCTGCCCAATGTAGGGTGCGCGTCTCCTCAGTTTAGATAGCCAGCTAAGATGACAACCGGGGGGAGGTGGGTGGGTTGTGAGAATATCTGCCTGCTATCCCTGGATAATACCTGGGTAAGTAAATGTGCTTTATCCCAGGACAAGCAGGCAACATATTCTCACATGTGGGTGACCTCTAAGCTAACCAGAATTGGATGGTGGGAGTGTTGGTCTTGTAGAAAATCAAATTTGAAATACTGAGAGGCCGAAGGGCCCATCCCATCTGGACAAAAGTTCCAGACAATAATGAAATGTGAAAGATATGAACCGAGGAGAAAAATAGCAGCTTCATCTATTCTGTCAATCAAAATAGATTGAGAAAAATACAGAAGCTACCAAACTCGAACTTTTGAAAGCCTGTGACTCAACTCTCTAATTGCAGCCCAGCTTGAATATAACAAAACAAGATGCATGCAGCCAACTTGTTGGATATTAATCCCCTGGAAACAGGATGTCCCAACTTGTTAATGTCGAAAGAGACAAAAAGTTGTAAAGATGATCTATATGATTTAGTCTTCTGCAAATAAGCAGCTAATGCTCGTTTGCAGTTTATAGTCTTATTCTCCTATAGGAGAATTATTATCCTTATTATCCGTCTTATTCTCCTATAGGAGAATAAGACGGAATAAATACTGGTAGCACAACCGATTGATTTGAATAAAAATCAGTGATAATCTATGAGAAGAAGTTTGGATTCAGTGACACCCATTGATAAGAACTTTTAATGAGTGTGAAGCACAATGTTGGGTCCGCTACTTATGGTTCAAGTCCATTCACTCATCTGGAAGAAGTGCAAGAGAGATGAGAAAGGGAACTTTTCAAGGAAGAAAATGGAAGGCATTTATTCAAATGTAAACTTCCATACCACTTAGAACAGTGGTCTCAAACTCAAACCCTTAGTGGGGCCACATTTTGGATCTGTAGGTACTTGGAGGGCCGCAGAAAAAAATAGTTAATGTCTTATTAAAGAAATGACAACTTTGCATGAGGTAAAATTCTTTATAGTTTATAAATTTTTTCTTTAACAGTTAAAGGAAAGATTTATAAACTATAAAGAGTTTTACCTTAAGCAAAATTATCATTAACTATTTTTTTTGCGGCCCTCCAAGTACCCTATTTTATCTGCAGCCCTCACATTTAAAGTTTAATATCTTTCCTTTCTCAAAACTGACACATTTCAATCACTATATTTAAAATAAAATCATTTTCCCTACCTTTGTTGGCTGGTGACTTTATTTTTCTTTGCTTTTAACTATGTTTCCAGGGCCTTCTTGTCCTTTGACTGTTTTTCTTTCCATCTTCACTTTCTGCCTTGCATCCATCTTTTCCTTATGAAAAAGTCAGGGTTGAGATTGTCAAAACACCAAAAGAAGCCAGGCAAGGGCTATGGTTCTGGCTAGAAGACTGGCTTCAATAAAGACAATAACCCAAATGACTGTATGAAAGTAAGCTCAGAGAAACTCTGAAGAGAAGGCTGTTAAACCTCCCTATAAAGAGTTCGCCTTCCAGTCATTGCAGCTTCACAAGTCCAAGTTACACTTCAAGATTCAAATGTAGTAAGAAAATAAAGTTCTTATTTACTTGCAAAAAATATATAATTTTGTCTTCTCTGATTTAGCAAACACCTATATTCACTTATCTTTTCAATGTGGTTTAGCCACTTTAGTGCAGCTCATAGCTCACCTAAAGCAGGAGTCCCCAACATGCTTCCCTTCTCACTGCCCTCCCCCAAGTCACCGCCTTTGGGGAACAGGCCGCCACCACAGCCGGTGAATAGGCTACCCCCGCCACCATCGGGGAATAGGCTAACACCGCCACAATCAGGGAACAGGCTGGCACCGAGTTCTTAGCTCTCCCTGCTTATCTTCCCCAGCACGGGGTTGACCAATTCTCGCCACCTGGCGTCAATTCTAAATCAGAGAGGAAGTTCCGGGCCAGCCAGGCAGTGATTGGCTGTCCCAGAACTTCCTTTCCGACGTTAGAATTGACATCGGGTGGTGAGAACTGGTTGGCTTCGCGCTGGGGAAGATAAGTAGGGAGAGCTAAGAACTCGGTGCCAGCCTGTTCCCTGATTGTGGCGGTGTTAGCCTATTCCCCGATGGTGGCGGTTGTAGCCTATTCACCGGCTGTGGTGGCAGCCTGTTCCCCAATGGCGGTGACTTGGGGGAGGGCAGTGAGAAGGAAGCATGTTAGGGACTCCTGCTTTAGGTGAGCCGCGAGCCGCACTCAAGTGGCTAAATAGCCGCAGTTTGCCGACCACTGACATAGGCCAATGTGAAGAAACACCACCATAGGAGAAATCATAGGGGGGATCAAAATAATTTCTGTGTGACAGACAATTGTAATAAATCAAAGCCTATGTGAAGAAACACTACCACAGGAGAAATCATAGGGGGTTTAAAAAAAAAATTTCTGTGGGACAGATAATTGCAATTTCCAAACACATTTTTCACATACTTGCCAAAGGCCTACAGCCACCACAGCCTGGGATGCCTCGTTGCTTGGTTCCGGTGCTTGTGGGTGAGCTGCAGGGCAGAGTGAGCTGTGCTGCAGGGCAGAGTAAGCCGTGCACTCTGGATCCGGACTGAGAGGGAGCGGAGGGAGGCTGAGATCGCGAGATGCACAGCGCAACCCGGAAGCCGCTAATGCCGCCTAGAGACGCAAGCCAAAGCGGGCGGAGGGAGGCTGAGACTGGGAGAAGCACAGCGCCACCAGGAGGCCGTTTGCTGACATTCCCTCTGACGCAAGTCATTTACAGCACTTGCGGTCTGTACGCGATTGTCCTCTCCACAACCGGAAAACTTATGAAGTGGAGAGGACAGATTGCGAGCCACAAAATAGTCCCTGGGGGGCCGCATGCGGCCCATGGGCCACGTGTTTGAGACCGCTGACTTAGAGGTAGTTGTACATTGAAAAGACCTTTCATAAATCTAGGAATGAGAGGATGAGCAGAAATAGATGTACCATCCACTGGCCGATGAAAGGAAGTAATATTACTAAGACAGACTCTAATAGAAGTGATTTTGAGATCAGAATCTGACAAATGGAGGAGAGAAGTCAAAATCAGAGAAAAAACACAGAGATGACTTCAGATCCTAATGAGGAATAAGACACCTAGCAGAAAAAAGGTGTCCATTGTTATTGGGAACACTGCAAAATGGCTGGTGTTCTGGAAGCTGATAATTTCAATGCAATAAAGTCTGAGAGAAATGAGGAACAGCTGAATTCAGCCCAAATACCAAAATTATTAGGAGTAAAGCTGAAGATTGGAATGTAGACTTAACTGATCTGAACAGGTACGTTAGATAGATTGTGAGCCCACCGGGACAGAGAGGGAAAAATACTCGAGTACCTGATTGTAAAACCGCTTAGACAACCTTGATAGGCGGTATATAAAAACTTGAAACACTTGACTCTGCATAAGAATAGATGGAAAAATTAGCATCAACTAAGTTGAAAAAGAAGGAAAATTAAGGTCGTCTAAGCCAGTGTTCTTTAACCTTTTGATACCAGCAGAAATAAAATAATTATTTTGTGGACCGGCACCAGTCGGTGGACTAAGTCGTGGGCCAGACCCCACCCAATCTTTGTGATGTCAGAGAGAAGGCTTCTGGTTCAGGCGCAGGATGCGCATAGGAGCTTCAGCCCATGGCTTTGTGCACTGCAGCACTGAGGAAGAGGGAGCCGGCCCAAAGACAATGCCGCATCGATCACACCATGGATCGGTGACTGAAGAATACTGTCTCGGGCCCGATGCACATGCTGGCCTTGTGGACTGGCAGGAAATTTCTGTAGACCGGCACCGGTCCACGGACTGGTGGTTGAAGAACACTGGTCTAAGCCATTGAGGAGATACTCGAATCATGGTGGCAATCTCCCGCTTGAGCTGGACAAGTGTCTGAAGAGAAGAGGAAGACTGGATACATCTGAAACTTGTTCATCCAATTTAGCTGATCATCGAGGAGAGACACCAGGAAATCTACTTATGGAGTCTCCCATATAGAGGAGATGGAATGGAGAGTTGCTTAAACTAAAGTCCATTCATGAGGATGAAAAGTTGTTTCTGAGCATATTTATCAGAACAAAATTACACTCCCTTTGAATGTAAACAGCCTGAGAAAAGTGTTCTGAGGAAGTGCCTAATTCTGAATTTCTCAAGGCTTTTGTCTGGAATATGTTGCAAAAGAATGTGAATCACCTACTAACACAGATCTGCCTCATTGACTTTGGGGTAAAATTGCATTATTTGCCGATGACGCTAAATTATGCAATATAGTGGGCGGAGGTACCGTGCCCGACACTAAGACACAGGACATACTTTTACTGGAGCACTGGTCTACCATTTGGCAGCTGAATTTTAATGCCAAGAAGTGTAAAGTTATGCACCTTGGTAGCGGAAACCCAAGCAGAACCTACACTCTGAATGGTGAGACCTTAACTAGAACTGTTGCAGAACGGGACCTGGGAGTAATCATTTGTGAAGATATGAAGACAGCCAATCAAGTGAAAAAAGCCTCATCCAAGGCTAGACAAATGCTGGGTTGCATCCGGAGAAGTTTTGTCAGCCGAAAGCCCAAAGTGGTAATGCCGCTATACAGGTCCATGGTGAGACCACATCTGGAATACTGTGTACAATTTTGGAGGCCACATTATCAGAAGGATGTGCTGAGAATAGAATCAGTTCAACGGTTGGACATCAGGATGGTCTCAGGACTCAAGGATATCCCATATGAAGAACGTCTAGGTAAGTTGCAGCTATACTCTCTCGAGGAGCACAGAGAGAGGGGTGACATGATAGAGACGTTCAAATACGTTACTGGCCGTATTCAGGTGGAAGAAGATATCTTTTTCCTTACAGGACCTACGGCGACAAGAGGGCATCCACTAAAAATCAGGGGCGGGAGATTTCATGGTGACACTAGGAAGTTGGAATGGTGGTTGACCGTTGGAATGATCTTCCACTTCAGGTAGTTGAAGCCAATAATGTGACTGACTTTAAGAACAAATGGGATCAACATGTGGGTTCACTTCAAAGAAGAAGTTAGGGGGAGGGTTATTTGAGTGGGCAGACTTGTTGGGCCAAAGGCCCTTTTTTGTCATCATATTCTATGTTTCTATGTAACATTGTAAGGGCAGGGCCCATTAAGGTATTCATAGATGAATCCATACAAAGGAAGTCATGTGGACTATGGAAGATATGTGCTCTATGCTGAAAGTAGAAAAATAGGGCCAGAAAATGGCCAAATGGAAATAGGGTGTTCTGATATTTTTGAGCAAGGAACACTTTGAGTTAAATAGAGTCTGGAAGAGCTCCGATGAACTGGAGCTTCTGAGATGGATGAATTTGAAATTTTGAAAAAAAACCCTACTTTCAAGTGCGAAAATTAAAGGAATAGTGAAAGTCTGTTGTGTCCGTAAGAGCACATCCTGATACATAAGATTCTGAATGAGTCATTTGATCAGAGAAACCTGAAAAGGCCCTGCGATTTCCAGGTCACTGCCACCAAACCAGGTACTTGGTTAATGTTCTGAAATATGATAACAAGCTGGTAGAGAAAATAGGAATATGTAAAGCGGTACCTGAACCCCTGGGCCGTAGAAGATGGAAATAGTGGCTGTAACCATCAAACCACCGGAACTTCCCATGAGAGACTATCAGGAATCTAGATAAAAAGTAGAAGATAGGCAATCAGTGCAATCCAAGAAGGATAGATAATTGCCAGGGATAAGATGCAAAATCTCTCCTTGAGAAGAAAATTGTTAAGAACCTGTAAAGTACGAGTGGACAAGCCATCTCTTTAGTGAAGACAATAAGGCTGTTGGTACCCTGAAGAGGGAAGGCAAAACTGAGTCATAAGGGCAAAGGTAAATATATTTTGCAAAAGAATGTTCTATATGCAGGGTTCATGAGGAAAAAATAATTTCCTGAGTGAGAGTATAAACAGTAGATCAAAAAGGGAAGCAGAAGTTACACAGTGGAAATGTGTGTTATTTGTGAATGAAGAAAAAAGAAATAAGCCCTTGTCATCCAACTGTCAAAATTAGGGGAAAAAACATCCTGAAAAAGATGTAGTGGCCTCCACCTCCCCTATACCTACTGGGATATGAGAACCAGGATAAAGGATATAGGAGAAAAAAGTTGAGGTAATGGAACATCTGTTAGAAACACAGGTTAACATTGGTGATACAGTGGGAGGCATGAGTAAAGAATAAAACCCAGTTGATCCTGCTTGTAGCAATTTTCATTGCAATATCTAAAGTGGTAGAAAACTAATTTACAGGCTGTACACCCTTGTTAATTTCTGCCATAGTATGCTTGGAGTGTTTAAGAATCAACCCAACTGAAAGAGCTTATAAACATCTAGAAACACCTTACTGAAAATACACAGGCCATGAGTAGATTGGAAATGAAGAGCTGAAACCTCAGGCACGACGAACGTGCAGGAGAGATGCTTGGATTTAGTAGCATGTTTCCCAGATTTTGAGGATGGAGGATGTGGAGACGAATGTCTGGAATGACTAGACCTGTGCCAAGAACAACATTGATAATTTAATGGAAAGCATGATGAAGCAGCTTAACATTGGTAGTACAGTGGAAACATGATTTTGAAGTGATGGAAGACTAACTGATAGGTTCAACACCGATGTTAGTTCCCATTATATCATGTCTGAAAACACTTGCACCGATACCTGAGGTGTGGAAACTGGTCTCACTGATGTGAACAATTAGAAGCACCTGTACTGTAGAGGGGAAAAAAACCACAGACTAACATTGATGGTGCAGTGGCAGCCTGATCCTGAAGTGGCAATTTGAAATAGGCGAAATAATAGTTATAATTTAAGACTCTAGTGGTCAACATAGAGTTTCAGTATAACCGCCTTCCAAACAGGCTGTTGCCCTATGGCACTGGTGGTAAAGTGGCAGTATGATTCTGAAGTAGTCGAACCCATCTGACAGGCTGTACACCAATATTAGACTCTGCCATATCATGCCCAAAGACCATAACATGTCTTGAGTGTTCATGAAGTAATCATAACCGAAAGGAAACATGAACATACAGAAAGGCATGCTAGTCTCTTTATGGTCATAGACACATAAGAAGCTCTGGAAGTCACTACCCACACTATATCAGACCAATGTAAGTAATGAGACCAGCAATGTCCAGATAAGTATGGAGACAGTTCAGTGTTGAAGAAATTCTGAAACAAGACCAAGTTGGAAAGAGTCCATTCCAAAAAAGAAAACTTTAATGGAACAAAAAATAAAGGTCCATCTGGGATCACCAGTCAACACAATAACAAAGTGAAAAATTTTGGATGGATGTTGCACCAGGATTGAAAAAGAACTCAATATCATCGATGAACCTCGACGAACATCAGTGGTACTGGATAGATGAGTAGATGTGGTCGGTACCGATATTCCACCATCAGGGAAATAAAGTTATTCTCGAAGAGAAAAAATCCCACCGTACCATTGGTCATGCAGCTAGTACCCAGTATTGTTGACGGTACCTACTGCATTTCTTTGAGGGGATAAGTAAGCAATTGGACCAAGGTGATCCAGTAGACATTATATATCTAGATTTCCAAAAAGCCTTCGACAAGGTGCCCCATGAACGCTTACTGAAGAAACTGTGGAGTCACGGGGTGGAAGGGAACGTGTACAGATGGATCAAAAATTGGCTGGCGGACAGGAAACAGAGGGTAGGAGTAAAGGGGCACTACTCTGACTGGATAGGGGTCACAAGTGGTGTTCCGCAAGGGTCAGTGCTGGGACCATTGCTGTTCAATATATTTATTAATGATCTAGAAACGGGGACAAAGTGCGAAGTTATCAAGTTCGCGGATGACACAAAACTCTCCAGCAGGGCCAGAACTGTTGAGGAATGCAAAGAACTGCAGAGCGACCTGAACAAACTGAGTGAGTGGGCAAAAAAAATGGCAGATGAGCTTCAATGTGGAGAAATGTAAGGTATTGCACATAGGGAAGGGGAACTCCATGTACAGCTATACGATGGGAGGGAGGGTACTCGGGGGAAGCAGCCAAGAAAAAGATCTGGGGGTATTGGTGGATAACACAATGAAGCAGGCGGCACAATGTGCAGCGGCCTCAAAAAAAGCGAACAGAATGTTGGGCATTATCAAAAAAGGTATCACTACCAGAACAAAAGAAGTTATCCTGCCACTGTATCGAGCAATGGTGCGCCCACATCTGGAATACTGCGCCATACCTCAAGAAGGACATGGCAATACTCGAGAGGGTCCAGAGGAGGGCAACGAGGATGATAAAGGGTATGGAGAACCTTTCATATGCCGAACGGTTGGACAGGCTGGGGCTCTTTACCCTGGAGAAGCGGAGACTGAGAGGAGACATGATAGAAACTTATAAAATCATGAAAGGCATAGAGAAGGTGGAGAGGGACAGATTCTTTAGACTAGCAGGGACAACTAAAACAAGAGGTCATTCAGAAAAACTGAGAGGAGACAGATTCATAACGAATGCAAGGAGGTTCTTCTTCACTCAGAGGGTGGTGGACACCTGGAACGCGCTTCCCGGAGAGGTGATAGGACAGAGTACAATTCTGGGGTTCAAAAAGGGACTGGATGATTTCCTGGAAGCAAAGGGAATAACAGGGTACAGATAGAGGTTTACCTTACAGGACATTGAGCGAATAGGGTATGGATATTTTAGGTTAGGTAGGGAACACTTTCAGGTCATGGACCTGGGGGGCCGCCGCAGGAGCGGACTGCCGGGCACGATGGACCCCTGGTCTGACCCGGCAGAGGCAATGCTTATGTTCTTATGTTCTTATCATCAGTACCACACAACTTTTGATACCCTCTGTACCCTCGGTACCACATCAGATTATTAGTATTGTTGGAACATGTCCTATTCCGCCATATAGAGTTGATCTCAAAGAGAAAAAAATCTCACGGTACCATTGGTCATGCACCCAGTACCCAGTATTGTTGACCCAGTACCTTTGGCATCATCGGTACTACATAACTTCCAATACCCTTAGTACCCTCAGTACCACATCGGTTTACCAGTACCATTGGAACATGTCCCCAAGTCCAAGTTAAGAGATCTTCTCTTGGAAATCCTGCCCCATGACCTAGGGCATGGATGCCGGTATCACTGGTGCTGCAGTTAGTGCCTTCCATTTTACCAGTGTGTGAAAAAGCACTGGTACCATCGACACTCTGGGTATCCTCGGTGCTGGTGGCAGATGCAAGACACGGGTACCCTTGAGGCCTGTCCGCCAGTACCTTAAGTGTCATGACTCGCCCAAAGAGGGAGCTAAGATGCAACCCTCATTGAAGATAGGCAAGTCACAAGGTGGTCGCTGGAAAGTAGGCACAAATGAACTCAATGCCCTAATGACTTTCGACATAGTTGAGTGAAAATTCCCCAAAACAGGCAAAAAAACATCAGTGAGGAAACCGCCACAGCTAAGGTGATGTGAAGAGGCCCCATTGAGAAGAAGCCCAAGAGGGGAAAAAAAACTTGGGATTTTTTTTGAGACCTTTAATTAAAGGGTAAACTAAAATAAATAAATAGAATTAAAAAGAAAACTACATGTGAGTGGGAAGGCAAGGCACAAAAAATGAAGAGTATTTGAAAAGACGACTTAGCTCCATGGAAAACAGAAAACTGAGGAGACGCATGCCCTACGTCAGGAGGAAAGGCGCATGCATGGTGCAGTCAGTCACAAACTTTCTAAATTTCTTCAAGCAAAAATACTTTTGCAGCTGTCCGCATTGGGGCTCCATGGAAGATGTCACCCACATGTGAGAATATGCTGCCTGCTTGTCCTGGGATAATCCAGAATACTGTACTGAAGCCAAATTTAATGTTTTTAAGCTGGCAAGGCTTATATTAAGTTTAGAGTGTGTATAACAGTTTTCAAAATCCTGCATGAGTCAGTCCCTGTGTTTTTGTTAAATTGGATACAGACTGCATCTAAACAAATTCAACTTCATGATCAATGTATATTATATTTTCCCAACCCTATGAGATTAAAATGCAAGACTTTCTTATAATTAAGACAATGTTATAAACAACAATTAATTCAACTTTCATATTCATCATGCAGCATTCACACTGGATGCAGGAAACACTTTTCCAAGTAAATTTCAAACATGCCCCCCCCCTCCTTTTTACAAAACTGCAGAAGCAGTTTTTAGTGCTAAATGCTCTGTGCTATTCTGACACTCTTAGGAACTCTATGACCATTGGAACACTGCAGAACATTCAGTGCGCTAGATAGTGCTAAAAAAATGCTTGTGCGATTTTGTGAAAGGGGGAGATAGATATGTTATTGTGGCTCTCTACATATTTACCCCCTCCCCCTTTTATCAAGCTGTGCAAGAAGATTTTAGTGCGGGTGGTTAGATAAGTGCTCCAACACTTAGGAATTCTATGAGCACTGGAGCATTTACTGCACTGGCCCACACTAAAAATCTCTAATACAGTTTGATAAAAGGGAACTTTATTTAATGGATAGAGTTTTCTCAATAATCTCTATATAAGAAATGTTCAATTCATATGTTTTTGTCATGAGAGATCATTGTTACAAATATATATTATTCAGCATTGTTTTATATTGAATATTTTATATTCACAGTTCCATATGCAAACTTTCAGATCATCATTATCATCCAAGAATTGTTCATTGTAAACTTCTATACCACTACTAATGACTGGGAATCAATTCAGAGTGATTTACATGAGCTTTTGTAATGGTGTTACAATACATGAGCTTCTTTATAGGTGTTACAATGCAAAATTAGCATCATGCTTTTTTAAATATGTGTTTCATGCCACGTGAATAGCGTATTTCTTTCTGATATTTCCTAGATTTAATACTGCATATTAGTTGGCATATCATTTTCATCATTTCACACTCAGTAGCATTTATTCATGTTCACTCAACTCTGGCTTCCTTAGCCATGACAACAATTTTGGTGCAAAATCATCTTTCATTTCATGTAGTCTGTCTGTGTGAACCTCAATATATCTCATTGAATCCAAACTTGCATCTTTGAATGCTCTGCATTTTGGATTAGTTCTCATTTAAGTTTTATGTAATTAACACAATATTTTTCCAAGTTTGCATTACATATTTATGGATAACACTTGTGCAATGCTATAAATATTCTTTAAGCCCAACCATGGTAGAATTATTTGGACCTCAGAAATAACCCTTCCCACACAATTTGATTTTGTGGGCATATAACAATAGCTGAGGCTATGCAAGTGTGAAATGTGGAGGGGGTAGATCGGGTGGGGTTTGGTAGTAAATAAGAAGAGTGAGAGGGCAATGGGAATTGGAGGTCAGGGGCAGCAGGTAAGAAAGGATTGGTTGGGAGAGGTAGTGGATGATTGGTGCAGATTTTGTGAAAATTTTTGTTGGGTTGGAGGCAGTCGTGAGAGGGAGGGGGCATGGGAGGGTGAAGGTATTGTGAGAGGAAAAACGCGTTTTTCCTACTTCTCCCCTCATTTTGGAATGGGTGGGATAGTTTTCTGTCTGGATGATGGGGTTTCTTGGGCTGGTCACAAATTTTGTTGTGGAAAGTATAAGGGTTGGGGCAAATTTATTTGGCTCAGTGGCTTAGAAGGGATGTGTTAACCTGGCTGTTATAGGGGAAAAATCCCCCAGGGATTCAAGACAAAGTTAGACAAGCTCCTTCTGAACCGGAACGTATGCAGGTAGGGCTGGTCTCAGTTAGGGCACTGGTCTTTGACCTATGGGCCGCCGCGGGAGTGGTGGAAAATTGGAACGCTTTTCCGGAGGCTGTTATAGGGGAAAACACCCTTCAGGGATTCAAGACAAAGTTAGACAAGTTCCTGATGAACCAGAATGTACGCAGGTAGGGCTGGTCTCAGTTAGGGCACTGGTCTTTGACCTAGGGGCCGCCGCAGGAGCAGACTGCTGGGCACCATGGACCACTGGTCTGACCCAGCAGTGGCAATTCTTATGTTCTTATGTACTACTGATCTGTTCAGAATGTTGCATTTCAATTATTGTGCTTAATTGAGGTTAAATAAAGCTGTCGCCCATGTTTTGCCACTCAATAAATGTGTGATTTTATTGGTGAACATGAGTTTACAAATGCTAGTGTTATTCAATGCATGGCTCATATGAATTTAGTCCCACACCTTTAATGTATCATTAATTAGATTTGTACACAACAGGGTAAATATCGCTATTCTGTCATTTCTGTCTAAAATATCAGGTCTTTTTCCATTTTTTAGCACAAAGTAACTCAATCTCAAAATATCACAGCACAAAACAGTGCTTTTACAACTTTGAGGAAGGTTTTTTGCCAATGAGGTGACCGCTCAACCATAAGCCACTCTTGTGGAGGTGGGATGGCTCTTTTCTGAGGCTTTTTCCTTCCATTTAATGTGTTGCGGAACCTGTGATGTTCTGGCATTACACAATTTGACATCTTGCATTAATTTATGTAAAAGTGTTACCATTTATCATCATTGATTTTTTTTGTTTTTTACTGTATCTGAGTCATTTTGGTCACATTTAAAAGAAGACAGGACCTGAAATGGTCAGTGTTTTGAAAAACACTCCTTCTTTAGGGGTTTTCTGTCATCACAGATGGGTTACCGCTGATCAGCTGCCAATCATAAACATCAATCCCTTGATCATCCCAACTCTTGAAGCCACTCAGAGTCATAGACTTCAGGGGCTGCACTTGTATATCTGTACCAGCTCTGGGTATGAGAAGTTGAACACCTGCCTGAGTAAGAGATGAAAGAAGCAGGGAAATGGCTGGAAAAATTATTCTCTTGTTGCAGTGGCGTACCTAGCATATGTGACACCTGGAGCCCATCATTTTTTGGCACCCCCCCATCTGTACGAAAAACATGATTTTTAGTAACAAGCTACATGTCACACATGAGTACCTAGGAAAAGGCAGCATCTTACATATGCAGTGAGCAGTACAACATCAATACACCCATTGTAAAACTAAACAAGCCAGACTAGTACAGATCAATCCTACACCATCAATCCTAACAGAAAATCATGTCTTTCGAACACACAAAACACAGAAAACACCTTCGCCTAATATGGAATATGTCATCACAAACTAACCCCTCCTTCTTTTACAAAACAGTAGTGTGGATTTTAGCCAAGGTGGTAACAGCTCTGACGCTCATAGAATTCTGAGCATCAGAGCTGCTACCACACCGGCTGGTGCTAAAAACACTCCACAGTTTTGTAAAAGGGGGGATAAAATAGAAATACATAGACAAAGGTTAAATCGAACCAGCAAGAAGCTGGACTCTGCATACAATGCAACACCACAGAAACAGTGACACATGTCTCCTAAAGCAATAAATAAATAGAAAATGTTTTCTACCTTTGTCTTCTCTGGTTTCTGCTTTCATCTTCTTGTTACTCTCTTCCTTCCATCCACTGTCTGCCATCTCGCTGCCCCTATATGGCATCTTCTCTCCTTCAATGCCCCTTCCAGAAACTGTATGCCTCCCCCTTCCATCTCTCCTTTCACCCCCATTGGTCTGGCATCTCTCTCTCCTCCTTCCCTCTTCCACACCTCTCTTCTGCAATCCCTTTCTTTCCTCATTTTCCTTTTTCAATTTATTTTCTGCATCCATCTAGATTATGTTCTTACTACCCTCTCATCAATTTCCTTTTTTATTGTCTACCTACAGCTCCCCACCTCTTTCCCTCACCTCCTCCAGTATTTCCCTAACTCATTCCTTTTCCCCCATCATATGCCCTCCTTTTATTTATCCCCTCCTTCCATCATCTGCCCTCTTCTCTCTCCCCACTTCCATCATCTGCCCTCTTCTCTCTCCCCACTTCCATCATCTGCCTCTTCTCTTTCCCCTACTTCCATCATCTGCCCTCTTCTCTCTCCCCCTTCTCTCCACTTCCATCATCTGCTCCTTCTCTCTTCCCCCCTCCTTCCATCATCTGCCCTCTTCTCTCTCCCCACTTCCATCATCTGCCCCTTCTCTCTCTTTCCAACCACTTCCATCAGCATCTGCCCCCCTTTCTCTCCCTACAATCCAATTCCATGCAGTATCATTCCCCCTTATGTTTCTTTCCCTGCAATTCCATCAGCATCTGCCCCTTTCTCTCCCTCCACCATGCTTCCATACCACCCTGACCCCCTTTCTCACCCTTCACCATGATTTCATACCACCCTGACCCCCTTTCTCACCCTTCACCATGATTTCATACCACCCTGACCCCCTTTGTCACCCTTCACCATGATTCCATACCACCCTGACCCCCTTTATCATCCTTCATCATGATTCCCTACCACCCTGACCCCCCTTTGTCACCCTTCAGCATGATTCCATAGCACCCTGACCTCCCTTTGTTACCCTTCAGCATGATTCCATAGCACCCTGACCCCCCTTTGTCACCCTTCAGCATGATTCCCTACCACCTTGACCCCCTTTTATCACCCTTCAGCATGATTCCATAGCACCCTGACCTCCCTTTGTCACCCTTCAGCATGATTCCCTACCACCTTGACCCCCCTTTGTCACCCTTCAGCATGATTCCATAGCACCTTGACCCCCCTTTGTCACCCTTCAGCATGATTCCATAGCACCCTTACCCCCCTTTGACACCCTTCAGCATGATTCCATAGCACCCTGACCCCTCTTTGTCACCCTTCAGCATGATTCCATAGCACCCTGACCCCCCTTTGTCACCCTTCAGCATGACTCCATAGCACCCTGACCCTCCTTTGTCACCCTTCAGCATGATTCCCTACCACCTTGACCCTCCTCTGTCACCCTTCAGCATGATTCCATAGCACCCTGACCCCCTTTGTCACCCTTCAGCATGATTCCATAGCACCCTGACCCCCCTTTGACACCCTTCAGCATGATTCCATAGCACCCTGACCCCCCTTTGTCAACCTCCACACCCTTTCATGCCACCCTGACCTCCTTTCTGCCTCCATCCCAAAGATACTGCTATGACTGCTTCTGCTTCAATGGAAGAGGTAAGTGACATCGGAGGGGTCTGGGCCAGCAGACGCAGTTAGTTGCGGCAAGATCCCACAATGAATTCTGCTGCCAGTCCACATCCCCACCGACGTCACTTACCTCTTCAAAACAGAGGAGGGAAATGGCGCAATCATCGCGGGACTTTCTTCACTTCAGCGCGGCTGCCGACTGCTCTAAGTATGGCAGCCGCGCTGAAGTGCCGGTTGAAGTAGCGCGGGAGGTTCGGGATCCGGCCAGCTGTGCACCCCCTTGGAGCGTGCACCCGGGGCGGAGCACCCCCCCCCTTAGTACGCCACTGTCTTGTTGCAAAACCTGCAACAGGACAAAGGTCCCACCAAGTCCAATTAAAAGATAACTGAGCCACACACTAACCCTCTATTTTACTAAGGTATGCTAACCAATTAGCGTGTGCTAATCAAATTAGCATGCAGTAAACGCTAACATGTCCATAGACTAACCACGCGTTAGCGTTTAGCGCATGCTAATCGGTTAGTGCACCTTAGTAAAAGAGGGCCTAGATTTGACAGCAGTGGATGTTCTGTAGAAGAAATGGATGCTGGGCCATCTGTTGGGAAAGTCTGCTAGTATTTCAAATATTTTCATGTTTTAATGCAAGTATAAATGTTAGTTCCTAATTTATATTAATGCAAGATATGTGCATTTTAAATAAAGAACTCCTGTATGTCATGATATATAGGGTTACTGATTTTCCCAAAGGAAAATCCAGACCTATGGCCATGCCCCCAAGCATGCCCCATTCTGCCTGTGTGATGTACCTTTCTGCCCCCAGCCCCGCCCCCAGATGGCATCCATGCATGTGCAGACGTGATGCAATGATGCCATGCACACATGGACATGACATCACCGGATTGCATCCACACATGCACGAATGCCCCTTCTTGTCACGATTTTGACTGGAAGCTTTTCAAAACCTGGACAATGTGCTGGGTTTTGAAAAGCCATCCGGACCCCTGGACATATCCAGATGTCTGATAATCTTAATTATATATATTTTGCAAAAGCTCCTTGTTCAACAGAAACTTTAGTAAATACAGGGGGATCTGAATATGTCTTGAGCTGGATGTCTCAAAACTGAGGTCTACAGTCTATCTAAAATGACTACTTCAATATCATTTCAGTTTTATCACAGCAAACTACTATGACTTTCTGGCCTTTGTGTCTACAGTGGAGGAAATTAACAATAGCTCGGAGCTCTTACCCAACCTCACTCTGGGCTTTCAAATTTTTGACTCTTACAACAATCATCGCTTTATAATTCAAGCTGCCATGAATATTTTTTCAGGAATACATACCTTGATCCATAATTATAGATGTGAAACATTTGGTTTGCTTTCTGCTATAATTGAAGGCCTTCCAGCTCAGGAATCAAGTCATCTAGCCAATGTGTTCAAGATATACCACTACCCACAGGTAAGGTGTTTCTCTAGTATACTTACTCCATTATAAGATAATAACTTCTTATAGTATATAATCCTTAACCTGGAACCAAATTATCCAGAGACACTAAAGGCCTGTTTTACAAAGCTGCACTAGCGGCTACTGCGCGGTAATGGCCCCAAAGCTCATAGAGATTTAAAGGGCTTTGGGGCTGTTGCTGCGCGGCTTTGTAAAAAAGGCTGTAAAAATTAACAAATTGTGAAACTAAATAATCCTATATAATAAAAGGCTAACTCGCGCATGCGCAGTCCTATTTTCGTGTTCCGTGCGCTGTAGGTCTGTGGCCGAAGGAGTACGCATGCGCGCGAATACGTCACAACCAGATCGCCTCCACAAGCCGGACCGCAGCCAGACGACGTTCTCCGTTTCTCCTGTCGCCGCCGCCGATCTCCGTTTCTCCTTTGCCGCGCCGCTGTTCCCTCTAAGCTGAGCAGGTGTCCTCCAGCTGCATTGCTACCACTAGGGGGTGGAATATTTTCAGTCGCTAAGGACAGGTATGTTCCCTGGAGTCCTGCAGAACTTGCCTGTCCCTCACAATTGAAAAATGTGACAGTAAAACAGCACCCTCTATTGGTGAGACTGTGGGTGGAGGACTCCTGCTCAGCTTAGAGGGAACAGTGCCGCCCACCCCCTTCTCTTCCCGCGGGTCCGAATGGCGATTCAAGCAGCGCTTTTATCAGTCTCCACCAGTGTTCCCTCTAAGCGGGCGGGTGTTGTGAGCAAACTTTTTTCACCGTGAGCCAAAAATATCGGGCGCCAGCAAGTTATGAGCCAACTCGCCCGATTCTCCTCTCGCCGCCCTGCCATCTGCCGTACACCTCTTCCGATTGTGCGCTGTGACGAGAAACGTGTGCGCTGCGATGTAATATTTTGTGCGCCAGCGCAGCTTAGCGGGAACACTGGTTCAAATGGTTTTATTTATTTCCCCAAATTTATTTTTGTTATACGCATTGAAAATATTTGATATTGCGTTTAAATCAAAATCTCAATAAACTTGAAACGAGTGCCCGTGAGATTGTGGGAGGGTTAAATACTCAAAACTTAGAAGTTTTTGCTACGCCAGCTTTCTGGTATCTTTACATACAGTGGCGTACCTAGCATATGTAACATCCGGGGCCCATCATTTTTTGGCACCCCCCCCATCTGTAAGAAAAACATGATTTTTAGTAACAAACCACACGTCACACATGAGTACCTAGGAAAAGGCAGCATCTTACATATTGCAGTGAGCAGTACATCAATACACCCATTGTAAAACTAAACAAGCCAGACCAGCACAGATCAATCCTACACCGTCAATCCTAACAGAAAACACACAGAACACAGAAAACACCTTCGCCTAGTAAGGAATATGTAATCACAAACTAACCCCTCCCTCTTTTACAAAACTGTAGTGTGGATTTTAGCTACGGAGGTAACAGCTCTGATGCTCATAAAATTCTGAGCATCAGAGCTGCTACCACCAAGGCTGGTGCTAAAAACGCTTCACAGTTTTGTAAAAGGGGGGATAAAATAAAAATACATAGACAAAGGTTAAATTGAACCAGCAAGAAGCTGGACTCTGCATACAATGCTTCACAGAAACAGTGACACATGTCTCCTAAAGCAATAAATAAATAGAAATTTTTTTCTACCTTTGTCTTCTGTGGTTTCTCCTTTCCTCATCTTCTTGTAACTCTCTTCCTTCCATCCACTGTCTGCCGTCTCTCTTCCCCTATATGGCATCTTCTCTCCTTCTATGCCCCTTCCAGAAACTGTATGCCTCCCCCTTCCATCTCTCCTTTCACCCCATTGGTCTGGCATCTCTCTCCTCGCCTTCCCTCTCCCACACCTCTCCTCATAGTCTGGTATCTCCCCTTCCCTGATTCTCTGGCATCTCTCTCCTTTCCTTTTCTTCCATCTTTCGCTCCCCCTCCATGCTCTCACATCTCCCCCTTCCTTTTCCCTTAGACTGCCATACCTTCCTCCTACGCTCCAAGCCCTGGCATCTCCTTTAATTCCCTCCCTCATCTTCCTTCTCCCTCCAGCTGGGTACCGCAACACTCTTCCCTGCAGCTCTGCACTTCCCCACAATTGCCATGCTTCGGTTCCTCTTCTTCCTTCCTTCCTCCCCCCCCCCCCCGCGGGACCCTGCGGCACCATCAACTCTTACTCCCTCTAATGTCGACCCTGCAGCTCCAGACTTCCTCGCACCTTCTCCCCTCCCCCTTTGGATCGCTATTATTTTAAATGTTATAGCCGCGGAGCTGTATCCATCAGTGGAGATGTCTAACCTCGGCCTGCCCCGGAACTCTTACTGCAACAGTGACTTCCTGTTCCTGCCTAGACGGGCGGCTGCTGCAGTAAGAGTTCCGGGGCAGGCCGAGGTTAGACATCTCCACTGATGGATACAGCTCCGCGGCTATAACATTTAAAATAATAGCGATCCAAAGGGGGAGGGGAGAAGGTGCGAGGAAGTCTGGAGCTGCAGGGCCGACATTAGAGGGAGTAAGAGTTGATGGTGCCGCAGGGTCCCGCGGGGGGGGAGGAAGGAAGGAAGAAGAGGAACCGAAGCATGGCAATTGTGGGGAAGTGCAATCCCCCCAATGCGTCCCCTTACCTTACCTCCCCTTACCTTTGCGACGCGTGTGTGCGCTGTGAAGAGAAACTTGTGCGCTGCGATGTAATATTTTGTGCGTGAGCGCAGGCCAACGCAGCTTAGCGGGAACACTGGTCTCCACACGCTGCTTCGGGCCCTTCTACTGCCCTGATTTGCTCTGCCGCGTCTCTGATGATGTCATCAGGGACGTGCCAGAGTAAATCAGGGCAGAAGGGCCCGAAGCAGCGTGTGGAGACTGATAAAAGCGCTGCTGGAATCACCACCTTTGTAGTCCGGCCCGCGGGAAGGGGAAGGGGAAGGGACAGGGGCGGGTAGAGGAAACGCTAATGCTGCTGCACAGGGAACTGGTGGGGGGGGGGAGGGAAATGGAGGGGAAGGGAATGCTGCTTTGGACGGACAGACAGACAGAGAGAGGAAGGGAAACACAAATAAAATAAGAAATACACAGGGGCAGGTGCTCAGGGAACTGGTGTGGGGGGAGGGAAATGGAGGGGGATGGAATGCTGCTTTGGACAGACAGAGAGAGGAAGGGAAACACAAAGAAAATAAGAAAGACACAGGGGCAGGTGCACAGGGAACTGGTGTGGGGGGAGGGGGATGGAATGCTGCTTTGGACAGACAGACAGAGAGAGGAAGGGAGACAGAAAGGAAAGAAGAAAGACACAGGGTCAGGGAGATACACAGAAAGACAGACAGGCAAAGGGGGCCAGGGACAGAGACAGACAGAAAGGACAGTGGGAGCCGCGTCAGGAGGGGTGCGGGATGCGGCAGTGGGAACTTTTCCAATGGGTGCAACTGGGCAGCTGTCGGGAACCTCTGATCAGGGGCAGAGCAAGGTAAGAGTATCATAGGGATAAGAAGGAGGAGGGAGGATAAAAAAGGAAGGGATGCCTACTGCTGGACAGGGGGAGAAGGAAAGAGATGCTGATGGACAGGGGAGGTGAAGAAAAAAGAACGGAGGACTAATGTTGGACAGGGGGAGAAGGAAAGAGGTGCTGCTGGACAGGGGGGAGGTAAAACAAAGGGAGAAGGGCTGCTGCTGCATAAGGAGAGCAGTGAAGGGGTGGTGGTGGACACAGTGGAGGTAAAAGGAAGGGAAAATGGACAGGGGGAGCAGGCAAGGGGTGGTGATGGACAGCCAAGGAAAAAGAAAGGCAGAAAGAAAGAAAGCGGCTAAGGAGAGAGAGAGAAAAAAAGACAGACACATACACATATGTTCTAGCACCCGTTAATCTAACGGGCTTAAAGACTAGTGTTACATAAGAGACAAATAACGTTTAGGAATAAAATAAAATACTACTAGAGATTAATTAATACTAGAGATTAATTATGAAGAGAATGAGTATAAACCTTTAACATTTGGGTTTTAATATTAGCATTCCCATCCTGTCACCACCTTTCAATAACTTAAACTTAAACTCAATAAAACAACTTACAAAGTTTCTGTGGAATAAAACGTTTGGCCACAGCTTTATTCAATCAACAATCAATTCATACAATAACATCAATCTGTAAACATGTCCATCATATAAATGCAGCTAACCCCCATGACCCCCTTTTTCCCCCGCTCCCATGAACTATCTGGTAACAAAAGTAGCTCTTCTTTCTTCTCAACCCCATGCCCCTTCAACCCTCGTATGGCCCATGGTATTGTCAGGTCATACCCCACTCGTATAACTCATGGCAGTAACGCCCATGAGTGATCCAAATTGAATTTTCCCACCTCATGGCGGTATCACCCATGAGTGATTCATTTCCATTCTCCCATTACCATGTACATTAACTCTCCCCAGCTGTATTTTACAATAATTTCCCCCAACTTTGGCCTTTATACACCTCCAATAAAAACTGGGCCCGCCCCAACCCAACCCCCTCTGCACTTTTCCCATTACCCTTCATCTCCCCCACCCACAAAATTATCTTTTACCAACTTCCCTCCATCGGGAGGGTGGGAGGGAAACACTTTCACACTCTACCTCCCCAACTTTCACCTGCTTCAATCACCACCTGAAAATAAAGAATTGCCTGCCAAATTCCACACACCTTCTCAATCAATCACCATGCATGACATTCCACCAATCACTTATATACAACCGTTTTCAGCCTTTCCTCACCTAACAACCAAAACTTTACTCTATAACATCTCTCCTTTAATTTAAATCCTATCTTTTCCATTCCCCTCCCCCCCCAAAAAAATAACCCCAACACCTATCTAATGGTGACTGGCTCAGCTAATATTATGATCCCACCAGTCAAAACTGCTGGGTTCCTCTAATATTAGCAATCGTATCCTGTCACCACCTTTTACTAACTTAAACTTAAACTCAATAAAACAACTTACAAAATTTATATGGAATAAAACACAGCAGCTTTATTCTTTCAACAATCAAATCATACAATAACATCAATCTGTAGACAAGTCCATCATATAAATGCAGCTATTCCCCAAGACCCCCTTTTTCCCTCACTCCCATGAGCTATTTGGTAATGAGTGTAGCTCTTCCTTCTTCTCAACCCCATGCCCCTTCAACCCTCGCATGACCCACGGTATCTTCAGGTCATACCCCCCTCCTACAACTCATGGTAGTAATACTCATGAGTGATCCAAACTGAATTCCCCCACCTCATGGCGGTATCGCCCATGAGTGATTCATTTCCATTCCCTCTTTACCATGTACATTAACTCTCCCCAGCTGCATTTTACAATAATTTTCACCAACTTCGGCCACAAGCGGTGAAAGCCCACCTGCTTATCACCGCTCCCCTCCAGTCCTCAAGCTGCAGCCAAACCATCCTTTCAACACTCTTCCAATAACTCCTGCATATATAAGCCCATACAATCAGCAGTCAACAACTCTTGCACTAATACCAATCCACCAATCACTGACATAAATTTGGACACCTCTGCATTCACTCTGCATCTTAACTTTTCAATCGCCAACACATTCCGAACACCTTTCCACACTCTCCAAGGAATAATCTTAGACCATACTATATGAGCATTCGGGAAAAAACAACTCGCAGCACACAAATCTCTCTTTATACACTTGATCAACTCTGCACCTTTAACAGAACATAAATTGTTACTCCCCAAATGAATAACAATCAATACAGGGGAAGAGAGTCAGTAACAGCTGATCCCATAACATACCTCGAATGCCCAGCCATCAAATTTGAATCCCTTTTTCAACTAGTCCCAGATTAGATCCCCAAAGAGACTCTAATGCATGTTTCTGTGCCCAGAATATGTGAGTGTCCACAAAGCCACACACAAATGTCAGGAGGTTTCGGAGTCTGAATCCACTCATGAAGCACCACTGTAAGAAAAAGAATTAAAAATAAGAAGTTCCCCCATTGTCAGAACTAGGCACATAACTTCTGAAATGAGAAGATCTCCACCTCCCTATTTTACAAATCAATGCCTCTGACCCCCTTTACAAGCAGCAAAAGTGGCAGCCCCGATGCGAAATGAATGGGTACCGTACTCCATAAGGTTAAACTCTGCCTCAGGCAAAACTTTTTTAAACACAGCTATAAATTGATATCTGGTCAAGGGTGCCATATTAGTGTGTACCAAACAAAAAACCACCTCTTGGTTGAACTGATGCATACTCATGTGCCCAGCGTACAGGGCAAGCCTCAACTTTTAAACCCTTTTGCAACTGGACCCACACTCCTTTTCCTGCCTGATCCATTTTGGATCAACGTATACATTTCATTACATTAGAGATTTCTATTCCGCCATTACCTTGCGGTTCAAAGCGGATTACAAAAGATTAGTGTAACCCTTCCCTCTTTGATTTTCAATTCTCACTCTCTTCACCTTCTGTAGTCAGGTTACCTTATAAGTCAAAGTGAGAATGTTTCTAAAAAGAGGGAAAAGTTACCATAAAATATAAAATCTACCCTAAATAAAAGATACTGGGTGAACAATAAACGAAGCTGTGCTTGGGGACAATAGGACAGGCGATCATTTCCTGTCCCTACCTGTCACGCAAAAAAAAAAGCCTCCCTCCTTCCTTTCTCCAGGACGGCTGCTATCTTACCGCCCTGCTGCTGCTATTGCTAAAGCAGACAGGAAGTCTTCTTTCCGATGTCAATTCTGACGTTGGAAAGGACGTTTTGGGCCAGCCAATCACTGCCTGGCTGGCCTAGAATGTCCTCTCCAACGTCAGAATTGACGTAGGAAAGAAGACTTCCTGTCTGCTTTAGCAGTAGCAGCAGCAGGGCGGTAAGATAGCAGCCGACCTGGAGAAAGGAAGGAGGGAGGCTTTTTTTTTGCGCAGCAGGGAGGGAAGGAGGTAGGCAGGCAAGCAGGCTGGCTTTGGCCAGGGACGGAGGGAGAGAGGTAGAAAGGCAGGCAGGCTAGATTCGGGGGTGGGGGTGGGACAAAGTGTGGAAGGCAGTGAGAGGGACATAGGAAGGAGGCACTGGGGGCACTAATGACATGGGAAGGAAGCACTGGGGCACTAAAGACATGGGAAGGAGGCAGTGGGGGCCCTAAAGACAGGAAGGGGCACTAAGGATATGGGAAGGAAGCACTGGGGGCATTAAAAACATGGGAATGAGGCACTGGGGGCACTAACAACATGGGAAAGAGGCACTGGGGACACTAAAGACATAGGAAGGGGCACTAAGGACTTGGGAAGGAGGCACTAGGGCACTAAAGACATGGGAAGGAAGCACTGGGGGCACTAAAGATAGGAAGGGGCACTAAGAACATGGGAAGGAGGCACTGGGGGCACTAAGGACATAGGAAGGAAAGAGGGAGGGAATAGAAAGGGCCTGAATGCAGAAAGAAAGAAATGAAAGAAAGGATACACAGATAGAAGAAAACGCAACCAGAGACTCATGAAATCACCAGACAGCAAAGGTAGGAAAAATGATTTTCTTTTCAATTTAGTGATCAAAACGTGTTAGTTTTGAGAATTTATATCTGCTGTCTATAATTTGCACTATATTTGTCTAATTTTCTATAGTTACTGAGGTGACCTAGCTCGCGGAGATCTGGTGGAAACAGCGTTTTTAAATTTTAGTCCTAGTAGTTTGCTGGTCCACAAAATAATTCTTTTATTTCTGCCGGTCCACGGGTGTAAAAAGATTGAAAAACACTGATCTAAACCAAAATATTTTAGTGACAGAATTTACTCCAATTCACAACTGGTCTTTATAAATAACCAGAACTCATCAATAAATGTTTCCTCAGTACTACTTCTTACAACGTCAAAAAGATACTTTCTATCCTGTTTCTTAATTTTAACCAGGACAAAATTAATTTAACTGTTACTACATTCCATTTAAATACAAGAGCTCTGCATCTCTACACAAAAGTGACAGAAAATCATTGTATGACATAACCAAACACAGCCCTTGCCACAAAAATAGGCCAGACTTGAACTTAATTAACATTAGCCAAAAATCTTTTTCTTAAATCTTTTTCTATTCGCAGGCAACCAAGAACAACCTGTCTTCCAGACTGATAACTACCCAACTGCTCTCCCTGGAAGTTTTAGAATCCTCCACAGCACTACTGACTTCTACATGAGGTCATCAGACCTGTTGCAACAATCAGTCATGCAAACACAGCATTATCTTTGCTGGACAACAACAATAAAAAAAACTTTTAACTTTAAAATATTAGAGGAAAAAACCTCTGTCAGGTCTCTCCTGCCCTGGGTCAACTATAACATATTTATTTTGTAACCTATGGTTACATTAGATAAAGAATAGAACAGGTTGTCTCAGAGAGTCAGGAAAAAGGTGGGTATTTGTGATGTTAAGACTTTTTCAGGGATTTCTTGAAGAGTATGGTTTTTATTTCTTTTCTGAACAACTTGTAGTTGGTGATTGTTAGCAGAAGATTGGAGATTTGGTTATCCAGTTTTGCTGCTTGAGTGGCTAGGAGGCCGTCGTAAAGTTTTTTCCGTTTAACTTCTTTGATTGGAGGGTATGTGAATGGGGTGTGTATTTTTCTGTGTCTGGTTGAGGTAGTATAGGTAGGCTGGGCTGTCTTCATTCATAGTTTTAAATAGTATGCAGTAGAATTTGAATAATATTCTTTCCTGGATTGGGAGCCAGTGTGAGTTGATGAATGCTTCGGTAATGTGGTCGTGTTTCCTTAAAGAGTAGACAAGTCTTAGGGCTGTGTTTTGAATTGTTTGGTCATGGTTGCCGGGCAAGGGAGGTAGAGGATGTTGAAATAATCTAGTATACCTAGGATTAGGGATTGTACTATGAGCTGGAATTGTGTTCTTTCAAAGAATTTACGTACTTGTCTAAGGTTTCTCATAATGGTGAAGGATTTCTGTATTGTTTTATTTATTTATGGTTGAATGGTGCAGCATCTGTCTATTGTCATTCCTAGTAGTTTTAGAGTGGTTTGAATGGGGTAATTGATAGAGCTGATTTCTATGTTGGTTATAGTTGGGGCTTTATTATTTTCGGGGAGGATAAATTTTGATTTTTCTGGATTGAGTTTCAGTTTGTGGTCTTCCATCCAGGTCGCTACTGTTTCCAGTGTTCAATGTAGTATGTCTGTTCGGAGTAGTGTGTCTATGTTGCTCCAACAATATATCACTCAAAAACAAACCAGTTGCTCCCTGAGCCAAGTGCAATGGCGCCACCAATTCCCTGTTCTACATGCAGCAAAAACACCACCACAAAGGTTACTTTAACAATACCACTTCATAAGGTGAATTACACACAGCCAGTAAGACTGAAAACAATTTCACCAATTTGTTATAATCGAGTGGGAGACAACTAAATGTGGGTGATTCAAAGCCCTTTGTCTGAAATATCCCATCAATAGCTTGCACACATAAAATGTCACTGTAGGATCCTGCCAACCCCATAGTTTAGCTAGGAATCCAACGCTAGCTATCGACTGCACCACCATTCCATATGACCAGCCATTCTCCAATGTAAAGAATAAAAATTGAATTATACACTCTTCAGAGAAAGGAAAAACACACTGCCATTCACCTTCATCCATAAAATGTCTAAAACGAAGCCAGCCAGTACAATATGCCTTCCAAGTTGCTAGTGCGTGCTGTAACAACGATCCACCTCTTCTCGGAAGGTGCTCCATAAGGTCATTGGCATGTCTACTGGAAGTTGATCTGCCCGGAACCGAGCCCACTGGAAACGAGAAAGGGCATCAGCTAACTCATTATCCACCCCTGGCACATGCTGAGCTTTCAGAAACACATTCAGCTGAAGACAACGCAAGACCACCAAACGCAATAGGGTAAGCACCAGCAAACACTTAGAAGACTGCTGATTAATGGCAAGCACAACAGTAGTATTATCTGAAAATAAAATGCCCCTTCGGTTTTGCAAACGAGCACCCCAACTCCATAATGCCACCCACACTGGAAATAGCTCTAGCAAAGCAACATTTTTACACTATCCCTTTGCCCACCATCAATCTGGCCAAGCCTGTACACACCACTGTCCCCAAAATAAACTCCAAAACCACACACCCCAGAGGCATCCGTATATAATTTCAAATCCACTGAGGACACTGCTGATTGTTGCCAAATGGCCAAATCATCCTTCACTGCCCGAGTCAGACGAACTTTAAAATAAGGGCGCCGCAAACCCACAGATAATAAGGCTAACCTTCTTGAAAAAACTATTCCCATGGGAATGTCACATTGCAAAATTAAAATGCCCAACTAAAGATTGGATCTCTTTCGAACATAATTTCTTCCTCTGGCATGCCCCAGCTGAAGAGCTGATACTTTTTCCTCAGGAAAACGCGACTGCATACTACAAGAATCCAACTCAATTCCCAAAAATACCAAGGATGTAGTGGGACCCTCAGTTTTTTCACCAGCCAGCGGAATACCAAATTCCTCAACCACAAATTGAAAGGCCTTCATTAATGCACTATATTGATCTGTATTACCAACCCCCCAAAAATAAATCATCTAAGTAGTGCACAATACAATCCCCCCACTAACTTCCTGTATGACCCAATTAACAAAGGTAGCAAATGCCTCAAAATATACACATGAAATTGTGCACCCTATCGGCATGCATTTGTCAAAATAATATTCTTCTTCAACTGAAAACCTAGCAAGTGAAAGGCCGTATTGTGAACTGGTAACAAATGAAAGGCAGCTTCAATATCAGTCTTTCCCATCAAAACTCCAATTCCTAATCGCTGTAACAGCATAATTGCATCATCTATGGAAGCATATTGGAAGTCTATAAAGGAATTAACACTACCACCTTCAGGATAGGATAAGTTATGAATTAAATGAAATGAACCAGGAACTTTATTCGGAATCACCCCCAATGGTGAAATTACCAAATTGTTAAAAAATCGGGGAAGGAAACGGCACAGCAATACGACCGAGCCGTAATTCCTTCACAATTTTTTCCCGTACGACCTCTGGGTCTGATGACGCACTCTTTCCTTTATGACACAATGTAGGCCCCTCATAAGGAATTGGAAAACCCTCCGAAAATCCTACCCATAATAAATTTGCATCCCCTGATTAGGGTAACATCCTAACCAATTCCTTAATGCTTCTGACCTGATAGGTGAAGGGGCTTTACCATACAAATCCCCCACCATGTCCACCTGCCCCACGGAATTGGTTACCCCTACCTCCAGCACCAACTCCCGAGCAACAGAATGCCGGGTGACTTCTCGAGCACTGGCTACAGGCATGCCTGAAGTGGCAAGCTGGGCACACACACCGACCTGCATTGAACTGAAAACAGAAGTTATTAACAGGTATACCTCTAACAACTCCAGAGGGTACCTTGTATCCAGAGGCAATACCCGGTCACACTCCCCCCATTGACTGTTCAACATTGAACTGCCCTCCAACTACTGAAACTCCTGCAGCAGAGGTACCATAATGAAAGGACAGGCCACGAGAGAGAGTCATTTCCACTAGCCATAAATCAATATCCCTCACTCCCCACACAGCCAACTTATCCCAAGTTACACTCTTTTGAAACTGCTCATCATAATTGAGCCAAGAACACCCCCATGAATCCTGTAAGCTCGTAAAATTAAATCCGAGTATCGCATCAAACCAAGGTATAAGGATGGATTTGCTTCACCACTAGCAAAAACATTAAAACCAAGTAATTGAAAATTGTCTTAGGTACTCTATTAATCTTTTTCCCACTCTCTTTTTTCCTTTCAACACCATCATCATCACAAGCTAATAGCTCAAAAAAGTCAACATAACGCCCTTTTAAAATTTTCTGCCTCCATTTTTGAGAAATAATACAATCTAAAGGAGCAATAACACACAAAGTATGCCCCTGCTGAGAAACTGAAGGAATAGCCCCAAACACTGGAACTGATGCACCAATATATGCCGACTGAGACGGTCCCGCAACCACTCACACCTCAAACGAAGAAGAAGAAGACAAATCTGATGAATCCCAAGAATCTGAAGACTCCCAAACACTCAGAGGTCTCCTCCCGTCCCTCGACGCAGCTGTTTCTCAGTCCACAAACGCTTGACTACATACTGCAATCTATTTAAAAACTTCCGATCAAGCAACACCACACTAACCCGAAGACCCCTTCTGAGCTTCCCGTTCCCCGTTCCCCAACACAACCCCTAAAGCATTGACCATATCAGATAACCATCTGGAGCACGAGGTCTTGCACCTTGTGAACCACCAGCCACCAACTCAGGAACATTCAGATCCTCCTCAGCCACCATCTGGCGATAAGAAGACTCATCCTGCAAAACAAACTGTCCAGACTGCCTCCCATATGCTCAAGAAGCAGCTTTTGTAGCAACCCGCACCCCAGCTCTCCCTCTTGCAGATGCCTGACAGCCACCAATGTGACCCCAAGCTCCAGCTTGTGACTGACAGCCAACTTTTCTCTGCCCTCTCACAGACCCACACACTGCAGCTCTACCATACCCCCTGCTCTTTTCCCCTCCCTGCAACAGAGTCTTCCTAGGAGCCATCACAATACCCCCAACAACCCTTCACAAAAACACTTCTTTCCACAATATTACCACAAACAACTACCCAACCCCACCACCCTGTAACACCTCACCCCACTTCCTTATAATTCCAAAAAGCTTTGAGTCCCCACTACCCCTTTTGCAAAATTCAATTGCCTCACACACCACTCACAAATGTCCCCTAAAAAGATGCACACCACCTAAACAGTAAAGGACAATCCCATGCAGCAACACAACCCCCTAGCCACTAATAACCTCTGAAGCAAAACTGCTCGATTCTAGCAAGCCCCCTGACTCCCTCTTACCTCCTCCAAAGCAGCACCTTTGTATAAGCAGAGTTTCCAACCATGCCATCCCCAGACAAAACTGGCCCCACACAACTTGTAACAGAACTCAACTACATTTTTAATGTACAATGCTTTGTATTCCAGGAGAAGCGTTTTATCAAATTTTAATAAATTATGAAACTATGGAAGATCTACATGAAAAAAACCAAGTTACTCAAATATCTTTACCATGTGGCCTTTCTACTGATTGGTTATTTATTCTCCTCTACTTTTCCTAAGAGCTCAAAAGAGCTGTATTGTCACTCCCTGAATACTAGCTTTGCCTACTCACACTTTTGGCTCACAGAAGTTCTGGTTAAGATTCTCTTTTACATATGTAATTAAAGTAATGTTAGGCCCCTGTATACCAAGTCTTGCTGTACACCACTTTGAGTGAATTTCTTCATAAAGGTAATAAATAAATAATTAAATACTTTATTATTTCTGGGGGCTGCCAACTTGTGCAAATGTATTTTTTTAACTAACTACATTAACTGCTCTTAATATGTTCCAGAGCTTAATTATTCTCTAAGTAAAAATAATATTTCCTCCTATTGGTTTTTTTAAAGTATTACTGTGTAACTTCACTGAGTATCCCCTAGTCTTTGTAAATCTTGATGCAGTAAAAAATCAATTCTACACCACTCAGGAATTTGTAGTCTTCAATCATATCTCCTCTCAGCTGTCTCTTTTCTAAGAGCTCTAACTTCTTTAGTGTTTCCTCATACAAGAGGAGTTCCATCCCTTTTATCAACTCGGTTGCTGTTCTTTGAACCTTTTCTAGCGCAGCTATATCTTTCTTGAGATAAAGCAACCAGAATTGAACATAATACTCCAGATGAGGTCACACGATGGAGCGATACAGAGGCATTATAACATTCTTAGTCTTGTTTACATCTATTTTATAATAATTCCTAGTTTCTTGTTTGCTTTTTTGACCTTCACCGCACATTGGGTAGAAGGTTTCAGTGTATTGTATATGATGACATCAAGATCTTTTTCTTGAGCGCTAACCCCCAAGGTAGTCCCTAGCATCTTGTAACTATGATTTGGATTATTCTTCCCAATGTGCATTACTTTGCATTTGTCCACATAAATTTTATCTGGCATTTAGAAATCCAGTCTTCCAGTTTCCTAAGATCTTCCTGCAGTTTGTCACAGTCTGCATGAATTTTACAGTTCACATTTTAACAACTTTGAACAGTTTAGTGTCATCTACAAATTTAATCACCTCACCCGGAATTTCAATTTCCATATCATTTATAAGTTAAATAGCACCAGTCCCAGTAAAGATCCCTGTGGCACATCACTATTTATCCTCATCCATTGAGAAAAATGGTCTTTTAACCCTACGCTCTGTTTTCTGTTCTGTAGGAAGATTTATGGTACTAATACTAATCAGTTACATAAACACGTTACATCTGTTAGTTTTGTCTAGGGAAAACCATAAACTCTGATCCAGGTTCAAATATCTTGGTCTATTTACACGATACAAAACCCAGGCTAATGAGAAATATCTTTATTATGAAAATAGAAAAATATAATTCACAAGCCAGTTGCAATATCTAAATATTGTTCACAAAATATCTGATTACACAAATGAAACTCAGTAAATAATTATCACAATCTAATTGTTAGAAACTAAGTAAAACTAATTGTTGCACACACTAAACAATTCCTTATAATAATAATAATCCCTGATTAGCAAATGATCACCGTATCACTAGGGTAACTTTACAAACCTTGTCCTCTATCACAATTGGATCCTTATCTAATTCTCAAGCTAATAAGACAGTAATTTCCGTATGCTCACCCTTAATCAGGCCTCCTGCACAAATTAGGTGAAATGGAAACTTTTCTTGTCAGCTGTAGTAGATGGGAGAAGTCCTTTGTTAAAGGTACACGTTTTCGTCAGTCCTGGGTAAGACTATAATTCATCTGCTGACAAGTTGCTTTTAGTGTTGAATTCAGAGCTGTTTAAAAGTCCGAATCTCTCTTTCTTAGGCAGAGAGTCACACGAGGTAACTTACAGGTCTAATTATTAAAAGAAAAGGTTACGTGCAGAACACCTGTGGGAAGATGTGAGCTTCCCCCATCTCAACACAGACTAACTATTAATTAGCACCTTCTCACTTGGATCTCATCAGATGACTTCCTCCGACCAATCCAGAAACAGAACTTGGATGAATAGCCTTTCTGTGGAAAGTATCATATAGGCTGGAAGACCCAGGGCCGTTAGACAGATAAGAACAGGATATCTTCTCCAAGACTCACACAGTCCCATTATGAAGGCACAGATAGATGTTCTGAATAGTATAACATTCTGGTACATACCCATAATGCATCAGGCAGAAACAGCAAAGCTGTGTACTTCTTTCTTCTTGCAATTCATGCTGGAAAGATTTCTTATTCAGCAGAAAGATTTCTTGAGACAATGGTTCAGGCTTTGATGACATCAGAGAGGCCTAACCTTCAGGTGTGAATACGGAAATACCCCTACAGTTCTTTAACCAATTCTTAATCCACACTTGAACATTGCCCCCTATCTCATGACTAATTTTCTCTGGAACCTCTCGTGAGGAATTTTGTCAAAAGATTTCTAGAAATCTACTACTTGTGTGATGTTTTCAGAGCAGACCAGTAGTAGGGTTGTTGGCCACTGAATTCACCAGTCATCTTATTTAAAATTAAAACTCACTATGCCAGAGATACTGATGACATTGTGGTTTTTTTCTCAGCAGATCAGTTACAAATCACACAATATTTTAATGAGTGATAAATTTAAATTTCCTTATTCCTACTGGACTGTCCCCTCTGAGCTCCACCTCTGCACTGGGATCATCAGGTTACTAAAACATTTCAACTGGACCTGGGTCGGTATCCTTGCATCTGATGATGACAGCAGTGCTACATCTGTACAGATTCTGAAAGAAGGTATTGAACAGAATGGTGGTTGCACTGAATTCATAGAAACTTTCCCGCACACGGATGTCATACCACCAGATATGATAAAACAAATTAGTGGTAGCCTTCATTCATCATCAGCTAGTGTGATCATTGTGTATGGCAATAAAGAATATTTTATGAATTTACATAACTACATAGACATTATGCAGATACCTCGAAAAACATGGATCACCACAGCTGAATTAGATTTTCGATCAATCTATTCACTGGCACGTAATGTGACTAACTATACTTTAGCATTCACAATGGAAAAGAAGAATATTCCAAGCTTTTCAAAATTTGTCCGTGAGGTGAATTCCACCTTATTTCCAAGGAATAAGCAAATTCAGCAATGGTGGATTGACTTGTGTAGCAGCCGATGTTCCCAAAGCATCAGAAGATCCTGTAGAACTAAGAGATATCAGCTCATTCCACACTGTAACACCAAATACTTGGGAAGCAGCTATAACATATACAATGCTGTGTATGCCCTGGCTAATGCTTTGCATAGCATGGTCATGTCTGGCTCTGGAAAAAATATCTCATGGAGTGGAGAAAGTCAAGTTTCAGATTATTTGCCATGGAAGGTAAAATCATTTTTAGAGAAATACTGAGCCTAATTTTGAATAAACATCTAGGGCCTGATGTTTTGCCAGCCATTATTAGCATCTTGTTGATCATCACTGGTGTTAAATATCAAAATTCAATGCCAGTCTATGTCCAGACACCAGCATTGAATTTTCAGATTTCTGGAGCCAGCTACTAAGGTATGCTAACTGATTTAGCACCCACTAAATGCTAATGCACCCATTGAATATAATGGGTGCATTAGCATTTAGTGTGTGCTAATCTTTAGTGCATGCTAAATTGATTAACGTGCCTTAGTAAAAGGGCCCCTTGGTAAAGTGCAATATTCAGAACTTATCCAGCTATGTAGCACTGTATAGAAATAGGACTAACTTTTATCTGACCCTATTTATGTGGTAACCTTGGCTGGTTATTTGCTTATATTGAAGATATGTGGACATCATGGACATGCCCAGCTGTTAATAATTAAAACTGGAAAATAAAAGCATGCAAAGTGATGCAAGGAGATTAACTTTGAAATTATTTGGGGCAAATGAGACAGGTGAGTTGTGGAATTGTCTGTACAAGGTTATTTTAAGGGCTCCTTTTACTAAGTTGCGCTAGTGGTTTTAGCGCGCACTACAATGCCACGCACGCTAGACACTAATACCTGCATTGAGCTGACGTTAGTTTTTCTACGTAGCATGGGGGATAGCGCACGCTAATCTGTAGTGCGCGCTCAGGGCAGGATTAATTATTTGAGGGCCCCTAGGCACCCAAGTACACTGGGCCCCCCTGGCCCTGCCCCTACCCCACCTATGTCCCGCCCATGTCCCACCTCCATTTATCTGTTTTCTTATTTACTTCTTTATTTCCACTTATTTCTTCTTTTTTTTAATTCAAAACAAAGATTAGCATAACAGTACACAGTTTTTCTTCTATGCAACCCCCAAACATCTCTGAACAAATCCTCCTTTCTTCCCTTCCCTTCCCTTCTACTTACCCAGGGCTTTAATTCTGAACCCTTTCCATGCATATATATGTTAACTTGCAACGAAAAAAGTCAAGCAGTCCACCAAAGAATCCAATATGAAACAAAAGAAGATTGGGAGATAATAAGGAGATTCAAATCAGGTTAATTCAAGGTACTCCCAAGAACCATACCTGATGCATTTCGCCAAACAAGGCTAGTCAATGCTAACAAAAAACATGTCTTTCATACAAACAGAACACAGAAAACACCTTCACCTAGAATGGAATATGTAATCACAAACTAACCTCTCCCCCTTTTATAAAACTGTAGTATGGTTTTTAGCCACGGCCAGTGCTAAAAAAATGAACTACAGTTTTGTAAAAGGGGGGATAAAATAGAAATACGTAGACAAAGGTTAAATAAAACCATAAGAAGCTGGACTCTGCATACAATGCAGAAACAGCGATGCTCATGTCCCCTAAAGCAAAGCAATAAATAAATAGAAATTTTTTTCTACCTTTGTCTTCTCTGGTTTCTGCTCTCCTCATCTTCTTGTCACTATCTTCCTTTCATCTTCTGTCCTTCTGTGCCTCTTCCAGAAATTGACTGCCTCTCCCTTCCATCTCTTCTTCCTCCCCCCCATTTGTGTGGCATCCATCATCTTCTCTTCCCTCCTTCAATGGTCTGGCATCTCTCTCCTCTCCTTCCCTCTCTCACACCTCCATGGACGGGCATTTCACTCTCTCCTCTCACTTCCTCCCACTTCCATCAGCATTTGCCCCCTTTCTTTCCCTTCAACCCAATTTCATCCAGTATCCTTCCCCTTATATCTCTCCCCTTCCCCTGCACACCAATTCCATCAGCCCCTTTCTCTCCTTCCACCACCCTTCCATACCACTCTGCCCCCTTTCTCTCCCTCCTCCACCTTTCCATGCTCCTTTCTCTCTCCCCTCCAAACATTACAGCTACCAGCTCTGTCCGCTGCCGGCAACTGGTTACCCCCACAGCAACACCCCCCCCCCGCAGCAACAGCAACGCAGCTGAATCTGATACAGAAAAGTCCTGCGATAATTGATTCTGCCGGTTCATCCCCCTCCGATGTCACTTCTTCCAGAGCAATTAAGTGACGTCAGAGTGGGATGGACCGGCAGAAGCAGTCATCGTGGGATCTTACAGTAACAGATCCAGCCGCATTGCTGTTGCTTTGTGCGAGGGGGCGGTCTATTGATGTTGCTGCGGGGGGGGGAGGAGGGGCATTGCCGTTGCTGCAGGGGGGCCCGTTGTCATTGCAGGGCCATTGCTGTTTAAAAAAATAGCAAGGTTAGTCATCCTCCTTCAGCTGGCCCCCTCACAGTTTCGGGCCCTAGGCACGTGCCTACTAGGCCTTTTGATTAATCCGGCCCTCTGCGCGCTAAAAATGCTGCTGCAGCTTAGTAAAAGGAGCCCTAAATTGGCTATGATAGAATCAAACTGAATAAAAATAATAAAGTTTTTGTAAGTTGAAGTTCTTAGAAAGAAAAAATAGCCCAGTTAGTGAGGGAAAAGCATGCTAACATGCACAAAGTTAAAACAAAGGAAAAGCTTATGTTAAGAATGGTCAGAGATTAATTTGTGCTTGGTATATGGAGAGATTAAAAAAATAAGATCCCCATGAAATTTTTTGTGCAAAAACACGAAATTTCTTGATTACCGCTGATAGAAGTCAATGGGCGCTTCACAGGGAAAAATTTGCGTTTTTATATGATACTCATTTTTTGTATTAAATTGATAATAAAAATTACTTTTTTCTTTATTATACTATTGTTGTTGTGTATATACATAAACTTAGGTGGGTCTTTATAAGCTGTAAAGTACAAATAAACTTTAAATTATTCCTTACATGTGTTCAGAGAGAGAGTGACACTATTGAAATTCTGCTACCTTACAGGCCCAGCGTTGCAATTTTACAACATCCTCCCCAAAAGTTACTAAAATGTCAAAATAAAAAAAAACACTGATTTAGGGATCACAAGCCTCCTATAACAACATGTGAATGTTCGAAAAAAAATTTTTTACGTTTTTTTCTATATTTGGGTCTCTGGGGGTTAAAAAGAAAGTCTGTTCCTTATAAATTAACACACACAAGCTAATTAGGAAAGTTCATTCAGAAGTTATAAGGATAGGGTTTAAAATTGGGCTTTATGTAATGTATTCCTGAAAAGGAAGTCATGTGTTCAACTGTGCCATTGTATTCTAACGTATGGTAATTATTACAATGATGTCAGATTAGGTATAAAAAGTCTCTGTTTTGTAATCCTCCTTTGGAGAGGACCAAAAATAGGTAACATACATGCCTCTCCCTAGACATGAAAGGCATTAATAAACATGAATTTGATTGCACAGCTTTTTCTATATCTGTTTATTTGAATTTACAGAACAGAATCCCTTGCCCAGTCATATTGGGGGAGGGAGCCCATTCTAGTAATTCTTTTGGCCCCTCTGTTCAAGTCTCCCAGCCTGACTTGAACACTTAATAGTAGCACTTAACCAGTCAAGCCCTGGAATTCCCCTGGAATTCCCCTTAAATAAGTTGATTTTAATTATGGTGCTAAGAGGTTATTTTCAGCAGCACTAAAATTAGCAGTTAGCCCAAACAAGTGATTTAACCATCCAAGATATAATTCATGTTGGTTAAGTACTCTAGAAGATAATGTAAATGCAGTCAAAATCATGGCCAGATTTAGCTGCATACCTTGTTGGCCTTTATCTGTGTTGTAATAGCTGTTTAATTGTTGTTTTTTTATTGGGGGGGTGCTGAAGTTGTCTCAGAAAAGAATCTTACAGGTCAATGGAAGGCATGTTCACTGAAGTTTTACTGTTTTATGGAGCTGGATGTCACTCATCACCTGATGAGACATTTGATTACTTGAGAAAACATCTACACCTGATGCAAATTTTTGTAGTTAGCAAACAGTTATGCATACCTTTGAGCAGGTGTTGAGGAGAATTTTTTTTAAAGTGCACAGTATGTATATACCCATTGCAAAATATGAAATGCACAAATAATTTTACATTCTACCCAACTCATACCCATAACATAGCTTCTTCAAACTTGTGCATTGGTGTAAGCATTCATGTATAAGCAGCATACCTCTATTGAACTTGTTACTATAGATGTACCAGGGAAAACAGTGGGAACAGACAATGAGTAAGCCACAGGAGCCAGTGGGAAAAAACCAAGCCTTATTTCAATCCAGGACGTACAATTATATGGACCCAACACAGTACTGCATTTCGGCAAGCACAATCGCCTGCATCAGGGGTCACTGTGTCTTGGGCTCCACAGAGAAACACAAATGCCCTCGAAGATAATAAAACATATAGGAAGAAAGAGCAAGTGACCCCTGATGCAGGCAATTGTGCTCACCGAAATGCAGTACTGTGTTGGGTCCATATTATTGTACATCCTGGATTGAAATAAACAAGGCTTGATTTTATCCCATTGGCTCCTATGGATTGCTCATTGTCTGTTCCCACTGTTTTTCCTACTGTATTGTACCTGTGGGTTTGTGTCCTGTTGGACTATTGGTGGCATTTTGACCTATAGATCTATGCCAATTTACCCCCTTTTACAAAATCTCACAAGCAGTTTTTAGCTCCAGCCAGTGTGCTAAATACCCTGAACTGCACCAACAGTCATAGAATTCCTTTGACCATTGGAACAGCATAGAACATTCAGCATGCTGGCCAGTGCTAAAAAACCATTTGCACAATTTTGTAAAAAGGGGGTTAATTATGTAAATGGTGTCTTTTTCATTTGTAAATCTTCTGGAATGGCTTCCTTAATTTTTTTCCTTTGATCCTTCCCTATATCTTTTTTTAAATGAGTTTTATTTTTTTCTCAGACTATACAATCTATGCGTTATGCCACAATTTGATAACGGGTGCTGATATTGTGACTACCTTAAAAGTGGCCGCCAATCACATGTCAATCACGTTTTGACACCGGTTTCAGAATTGTGTCTTTGGTAAAGCTAGGCACTGGGAATATAGGCCAGGGTTTTCCAGGCCTATATTTATGTCACCTATTTTTTCCATGAATTGTGCCTGTTTAGGCACTGTAGGCTGTGTAATGCCACTTCTGGTGTTGGCCATTCCCACTTTGGCATTTTGCAGTCTAAAGTACCTACATAGGCACAATTCTGGTGCCTTTTATTTAGGTGCAGGTAGCAGCTTCAACCTCTTTGCCTTTTGCCATTTCTAATGGCATTTTTCAATTAACTTAGGTGCTGGTGGAGCACCTACTGGTGCCTAGGTTTAGGCAATGGTTTTAGAATTTCTCCTTTAATGTTATTCATAGATGAGTTATTCTTATACATTCCTTTCCATTTTTAATATTTCAAAAACTAAAAGAAAATCAGGTTGGTTTTGTATGAACTTGATATGAATAACCTGACATATAGGGACACTATTGAAAATCCATCCCTCATTCTTTAGCTTCATCACCATATGAAGAGTGTCCACTTCAAGAACATTCTGGATGAAGAGAGATTTTTTGATGAGAATGGTGATTTCTCCATTGGTTATGAAATTATAAATAGAGTCTATCTACCTAATGGGACACAGTTGAATGAAATTGTTGGAAGGTATAACCCTTATGCTCTCTCGGGACAGGACTTTGCCATCAATGAGAAGGCAATCGTGTGGGGGAGTGGTGTCTCTCAGGTCAGAATCAAGTAATATGTTATGAATGGAAGGCATCAAGCCAACCAAATATCATATATGCTGTGTATCAATTGTGCAAAAAAAAATCTGCAATGTTATACAACCTTATACAAATACAGCAGAACAGAAAACCTTGCAAATCAGGCTGAGTTCAGTAAGAGAGGCAATAGTTATAGTCTGATAATGCTGAGGAGTGAGAATTCCTCCGGAGGGTCAGAAAATATCAAGTGGAGAAAGTCAATAGTCAAACATTTCCTCAGTGAAGCCCAGAGCTTCACCCCATCATTTTTGCTTAGGAACAAACCTGCAGCTACTTTCATCTATAGTACAATAGTATCATGACCATTTTTTTAAATTAATATTGGTAATATGATTGCAAGTTTCTAAGCAGAATTCCATTCCTTCACATAATAAATGTCATTCAATAAATATTAGGGATGTTGATGGGATAGATTTCTATATTAGTAGAAGAGAGCCCACCCCCAAATTGTTGCAGGTGTTGTTGCTGAATTCATCTCTTTCCTTAGAGGTATGTCTACAATAGGGCATTAAACCATAATATGTGATTTGCATGCATTAAAACACATCACATGGTGCATTAAAGAATTTTACAGTAAGTTGCATGTATTTTGAATACACAGTATATGAAAATGTGGAAACAATTGTTAAAATAGAAAAATTTTAGCATGAGTGGATGGACAAAGTTATTGAGCATTTATTTATTTATTTAAAAATTTATATACCGCATAAAAACTATGCAGTTTACAAAATCACATGCATACATATTAAAAATGCTAAACATGTTTCAACAAGACAAACAATCTGGAATGTATGATGAGGGGCCGGGATGCCATGATGAGGAAAAATGGAACAACTATTAGTGGGTATTATTGGCAGTGGATGGGAGGGGTTCACATACATGTATGCAATAGATGACTGCAACACAGTGGACTCCAACTTGCACACACCCCAAAGTCCTCCATTGTGGCCCTCCAACAATAAGCTGAAGTGTTCCTCAGGTCCTGGAAATTCATTAAGTTCATTCTTGCCTGCTTGGATATTATATTAAATGTCTGAACAAAGGACTGCTGAAGACCTTAGGCCTTCACAGACAGACCACTCAACTCTCTTTATGCTGATACAAATAATATGAGTTTTAATAATCAAATAGCACTAGCTTACAGGAACAAATCACACAGCATACAGAGTGATAGAACATACACCATGCTGGCCAGACTGATGAAGAACTTCCGATGAGTTCTGACTCCTTGGTTCAAGGAGCTTTCTTTTATATGATTCTAACAGCTCTGGCCCACGTTAGTGCAGGTTACATTTCATACTTTCATTGGTTAATCATATTCATTATCTCATATATTAAGCTATGGATTGATTAATATAATTGAGTGATTCTATGTCACGCCTTTTTTCATCTGCTCCTCCCTCACTTCCCCGTAAATGTTCTTTTAATATACCAAGTTCCTCTTTTGAGCACCTGGGCCTAATGGTTTTCCGGCTCTGTGGTTAGCCTTCTTGTACACTTCTGTCCGTGGTTCGTCTTTCTTCTGGTGAAACTTTTATAAAGTTATCATGCTGCTTATATTTTTCATCAGAACTGTTTTTCTCTCTAACTACGCCCTCTGCTTCTAAGAAAAAGCAGAAGTGCCTTTCAGAGTTGACAGTGTCTTTCAGAGTTGACAGTTTCTAGTCAGAGAGCCTATTTTGCTTTTTCAGCAACCATTTTAGGTCTTAGCTGTATTGGCCTTGCTTTGGCCTGCTACTGCTGTGACAGGGAAATTCTCGGGGGTCTTCACCTGAGCTTACAGGACTTTTCTACCCCCTCCTCACTGCTGTAGACAAGACATTGACCAAGGTCAGAGCAGGGCAGATGTGGGAACATAGGACAAGTCAAAGGTTAAGATTCATATTTAGATTCACTTGTATTCTAGTAGTATGACAAAGCTAGAGAAACCATGAAATGCTCACATTCAATGAACCCATTCCACAGCTTTATATAAGAGTGCATAATGAAAACAAAATTTTCAATTATGTATTTAACTGGTATATGATTTGATCTTCTGTGTGTTTTGTCTCCAATATAGAAACTTCCTTTGCTGTATTATACTATAGCATTTTTGGAATACGGATGTTAGTCAGTTACTTGTGTAACTGCAAATTAGTGCCAATTAGTTCTAATGAAATCCAATTATTGATAAGTAGTGTCCATTTACTGTTTAAGTTATACAGTACATGTAGATAATGCTGTTTTATTATTGGGATTGCACACCTAAGTTTAAATACTCTATGGACCTGATATTCAGCACTAACCAGCCTTCAGCTAGCACATAAAGATAAGACATTTATGTGGTCTTATTTATGTGCTAACCTTAAGAACTTAATGGGTAAAACCAATAGTCCATCTAACCCAGTATCCCATCTTCACAGAGGCCAACCAAAGTCACAAGTACCTGGCAAAAGCCCAAATATAGTAGCAGCATTCCATGCCACCAATCCAGGGCAAGCAGTGGCTTCCCTATGCCTGTCTCAACAGCAGACTATGGACTTTTCCTCCAGAAACTTGTCCAAACCTTTTTAAAAATGAGATACATTAACCGCTCTTACCACATTATCCTATTGGTTTTATACTCTATAACTTTATCAAGTGTTTCCTATTCCTTGTAAATCTTGATGCAGTAAAATATTAATCCACTTGTACCCATTCTACACCACTCAGGAATTTGTAGTCTTCAATCACATCTCTTCTCAGCTGTCTCCTTTCCAAGAGCTCTAACTTCTTTAGTCTTTCCTCATACAAGAGGATTTCCATCCGTTTTATAATCTCAGTTGCTCTTTGAACCTTTTCTAGTGTCGCTATATCTTGTTTGAATTAAGGAGACCAGACTAAATGTAATACTCAAGATGAGGATGCACCATTGAGCAATACAAAGGCATTATAACATTCTTAGTCTTCTTTATCATCCCTTTTTAAATAATTCCTAGCATTTTGTTTGCTTTTTTTGGCCACCACTACACATTGGGTGGAAGGTTTCAATATATTGTCTATGATGACACCGAGATCTTTTTCTTGAGTGCTGACCCCCAAGGTGGACCCTAGCATCTGATAACTATGATTTGGATTATTCTTCCCAATGTGCATTACCTTGCATTTGTCCACATTAAATTTCATCTGGCATTTGGAAACCCAGTCTTCCAAATTCCTAAGATCTTCCTGCAGTTTTTCAGTCTGCATGTGTTTTAACAACTTTGAACAGTTTAGTGTCATCTGCAAATTTAATCATCGCACTTAATAGTGCCAGTTTCCAGATCATTTATAAATACAGATCCCTGTGGCACACCACTATTTACCCTCCTACATTGAGAAAAATTACCATTTAACCCTACCCTCTGTTTTCTGTCTGATAACCAATTCTTAATCCACAAGTGAACATTATCTCCTATCCCATGACTCTTTAATTTTCTCAGGGGCCTCTCATGAGAAACCTTGTCAAAAGCCTTCTGGAAATCTAGATATGCTACATAGACTGGCTCACCTTTATCCACATATTTATTCACACCTTCAAAGAAGTCAAGCAAAATGGTGAGGCAAGACCTATTTTGCCTGTCACTGAGGTCAAGCTTACTGGTCTGTAATTCCTCAGATCTCCATAAGAACCCTTTTTAAAAATCAGCATAACATTGTCTAAACTCCAGTCTTCAGGTGTTACAGATCAACAATTTCATGTTTGAGTTCTTTCAGTACCCTGTGATGTATACTATCCAGTCGAGTGATTTATCATTCTTTAACTTGTCAATTTGGCTTAGTACATCTTACAGGTTCACCAAGATATCTTAAGATTTCAATTCCTTTGCCTCATCACTCTTGAAAACCTTTTATGGTTCAGGTATATCTCTTATATCTTCGGAAAAGACCAAAGCAAATAATTCATTCAGTCTCTCTGCTATGGCTTTATCCTCCCTGAGCACACCTTTTATTCCTTGATCATACAACAGTCCCATGGATTTCCTCACAGGTTTTCTGCTTCTGATGTACCTAAACAAATTTTCTTTGAGTTTTTGCCTTTTTGGTAAGTTGCTCTTAATATTCTTGTTTAACTTTATTTAGTAATGCTTTATTTAATAATGCATCTAACTTTTTAGTGCTTATGTTTCTTCTTATTTTCTTCATTGGGATCCTTTTCCCATTATTTAAAGGATGTTTTCTTGGAAATAGCCTCTTTCATATCATTGATTGTCCTCCATCCACCAGGTCTTTGAGATGCCTATTATATTTACCTTATCATTCAGTGCTATATACCCTAACTCTCCTACTTTATTTTTTAGACTTCTAGCATTTGTATACACACATTTCAAATTGTGTTGTTGTTTTTTCCTTTTATCTACATGTGCTGAGAAAATGACAAGGATAACTTAACATCTTTACTCTGCTTCCTTCTTAAGCACTCTTGGCTTTCTTTTACCATTATTGAAACCTCTCTATTGGAACTCCCTATTTGTTCTAATTCAACAGTATCCTTCAAGGATACTCAACACCAAACTATTTACTCCTGGGAACTGTCAGCTTCCCCCCATGGGAGTAGCCTTAGGGAACTGGACAATTAGGCCCTGATTCTGCAAAGTGCGTCCCGATTTTAGGCAACTGTAGATGTCCTACAGCTGTCTAATCAGCCAATCGGGATGCACGTTTTTTAAAAATATGCTCCCCAGGCAGGCGGCCTATATTGAAGGCACCTCCAGGAGTCTAAAGAGGCCTACAAGATCACCTAGGCTTGCCTAAGGGCCTTAGGCAAACCTAGGTGGCCCTACGCTCATGTCCCCTAAAGCAAAGCAATAAATAAATAGAAATTTTTTTCTACCTTTGTCTTCTCTGGTTTCTGCTCTCCTCATCTTCTTGTCACTATCTTCCTTTCATCTTCTGTCCTTCTGTGCCTCTTCCAGAAATTGACTGCCTCTCCCTTCCATCTCTTCTTCCCCCCCCCCCATTTGTGTGGCATCCATCATCTTCTCTTCCCTCCTTCAATGGTCTGGCATCTCTCTCCTCTCCTTCCCTCTCTCACACCTTCATGGTCGGGCATTTCACTCTCTCCTCTCCCTTCCTCCCACTTCCATCAGCATCTGCCCCCTTTCTTTCCCTTCAACCCAATTTCATCCAGTATCCTTCCCCTTATATCTCTCCCCTTCCCTGCACACCAATTCCATCAGCCCCTTTCTCTCCTTCCACCACCCTTCCATACCACTCTGCCCCCTTTCTCTTCCTCCACCACCCTTCCATGCCATCCTTCTCATAACCCTTCCATACCACCCTGCCCCCTTTCTCTCCCTCCTCCACCTTTCCATGCTCCTTTCTCTCTCCCCCTCCAAACATTACAGCTACCAGCTCTGCCCGCTGCTGGCAACTGGTTACCCCCAAAAGCAACGCCCCCCCCGCACACAGCACCCCCACCCCCCCATTGTTTAGTAACAATCCACATATCGCACAACAAGAGTGTACCTAGGAAAAGGCAGCATCTTAAACACTGCAGTGAGAACTAGAACACCAACACATACATTGTAAAACTAAACAAGCCAGATCCCGCCCAGTCAATTGATCCTGTAGTCAATGCCAACTGAAAACTATGTTCTTTTCATACACACAGAACAGAGATATACCCTCGCCCAATATGGAATAATCACAAATTAAAAATAGAAATATGTAGACAAAAGTTAAACTGAACCGCCTAGAAACCAGACCCTGAATACAATGCAACACCACAAAAACAGTAACACATGTTCTCTAAAACAGTGCAAAATATAAAGACAGTAGATGTAAATTTGAAAAAACTGATACATAACAATCACCACTTTACAAATTAACAAATAAAATAAAACAAATAATGAGAAATAAGAAAATACCATTTTATTGGACTAATCCCCGTAAGCTCGGTCCCCATCCCCGCAAACCACCTGATTCCATCCACACAAGCCTTGAATTGTTTATATTAAAGTATAAAAAGAAACAATATTCTGTACAATTGTCAATTTATTAATCAGCGTCTTCTCCCCACTCTTCCCCATTTCCCTTCAGCATCCTCAGCCCACTCTCTCTCCACTTTCCTTCAGCGCACGCACATAAAAACAAGCAAGTAATTTTATATCATTTTTATTCTATTCATTCATAGAAATTAAAGTCTAGATAATGCCAGTCACATAACAAAACATGATTTTACAAAAATAATTCCCTGCACAGTCAAGCCTGCAAGGATTACTAGATGTCTTTCAGCAGCTCCCCTCCCCCTTACCTTTGGCCAAGTCAAAATGATCTACCAACAATAAAATTTTAAAAACACAAAGCACGCTGTACGCAGAGAAAATGTTAATTATCATTTATATTCCGCGGATTTTCAAAGAGGTCAAGGCAGATGACTTTATACAATGTCACCTCAGTAACAACTATACAAAAATAGACAAATATTCCCCCTCCCTTTTTACTAAACCGCGATAGCGGTTCTTAGCACAGGGAGCAGCGCTGAATGCCCCACGCTGCTCTCGATGCTCATAGGCTCCCTGCGCTAAAAAACGCTATTGCGGTTTAGTAAAAGGGGGCCATAGTGCAAAATATAGACAACAGATATAAATTCTCAAAACGGACATATTTTGATCACTAAGTTGAAAATAAAATCATTTTTCCTACCTTTTTGTCTGGTGATTTCATGAGTCTCTGGACCTTCTTCTTTCTTCTCCTGGCCCCACCTCTTTCTTTCTCTCTCCCCCTGGCTCCCCTCTTTATTTCTGCCTTTCTTTATCTCTCCCCCTGGCCCCCCTCTTTATTTCTGCCTTTCTTTCTCTCTCCCCCTGACACCCTCTTTATTTCTGCCTTTCTTTCTCTCTCCCCCTGGTCCCCCTCTTTCTTTCTGCCTTTCTTTCTCTCTCCCCCTGGCCCCCCTCTTTATTTTTGCCTTTCTTTCTCTCTCCCCCTAGCCCCCACAAAGCCATGGTGCCAATTTCTCCACTTCCACGATTCTTTCCCTACCCTCACTCCCAAGCCAGCAGCTGATTTCTCCCTGCTCCTTCCCCCATGTCCTGATGTCCTGAACTTCATCGGGCAGTAGCAGCATTCACAATTCACTGCTGTTGCCCGCTTCAGGCCTTCCTCTCTGTCGGGTCCTGTCTTCATGAAAACAGGAAGTAGGCAGGACCCGGCAGAGAGGAAGGCCTGAAGCCAGCAACAGCAGCGAAATGTAAAAGCTGCTGCTGCCCGAAGAAGGTAATGGATCACCGAGGCAGACCGCTTCTCACCCCTCCCAGCCGGACCGCCGCTGACTCTCCTATCTCCCCCACCCAGTGAATCTTTCCGACCCTCCAAGCGAGAGCAGCAAACCTCCTTCCAGTAGCGTCGGATGCTTCTCTGCTTTCTCCTCCCTCTGCCGCGTCACCGATGACATCATCAGTGATGCGGCAGAGGGAGGAGAAAGCAGAGAAGCAGCCGACGCTACTGGATGGAGGTTTCCTGCTTTCGCTGGGAGGGTTGGAAAGGTTCACTTGGGGGGGGTAGAGATAGGAGGGTCAGCGGGGGTTCGGCTGGGAGGGGGGGAAACGGTCTGCCTCGGTGCTCCAAGGCCTGGCACCATTACCTTTTTCGGTAATGGCGCCGATGCTGCTTTCGCTGGGAGGGTTGGAGCACGATAGGGACCGGGCCAGCTGTGCACCCCCCCTAAGGCTGCACCCGGGGTGGACCGCCCCCCCCCTTGGTAAGCTACTGCTACCAGATCGACAGTCTTAAAAGTGATAAATCCCCTGGACCTGATGGAATTCACCCGAGAGTCTTAAAAGAACTGAAAGTTGAAATTAGAGAGCTATTGCAAAAACTTGCCAACCCGTCAATTAGAACTGGACAGATACCGGTAGATTGGAAGATAGCGAATGTGACGCCAATTTTCAAAAAAGGATCAAGAGGAGAACTACAGATCTGAGTCTTATGTCTGTGCCTGGAAAGATGGTTGAAGCACTGATTAAAGATACCATAGTCTGGCACTTGGATACACACGACCTGATGAGAGCCAGTCAACATGGCTTCAGGAAAGGAAAATCATGTTTGATGAATTTACTTTAATTTTTTGAGACCATGAACAAACAAATTGATAGTGGAGAACCGGTGGACATAATATACTTGGACTTCCAGAAAGCGTTCGACAAGGTTCCGCATGAAAGACTTCTCACAAAACTACAAAGCCATGGAATAGAGGGAGATATACTAAGATGGATAGGCAAATGGCTGGAGAACAGAAAGCAGAGAGTGGACATAAATGGGAAGTTCTCAGACTGGGAGAAAGTGACTAGCGGTGTGCCCCAGGGCTCGATACTTGGGCCCTTCTTATTTAATATTTTCATTAATGACCTAGGAGAAGGAACATCCAGTGAGATCATCAAGTTTGCAGACAACCCAAAGCTATCAGATCGCAGAAGGATAGCGAGGAACTCCAGAGTGACTTGTGTCAGTTAGAGAAATGAGCGGAGAAATGGCAGATGAAGTTTAACGTGGAAAAGTGCAAAGTAATGCATTTAGGCAGAAAGAACAAGGAACACGAGTATAGAATGTCAGGTGCAACTCTGGGTAAGAGCAAACAAGAAAAGGACCTGGGTGTACTGATAGATAGGACCCTGAAACCGTCAAACAGAATGTTGGGCATTATCAAGAAAGGTATCGCTACCAGAAGTAAGGAAGTTATCCTCCCGCTGTATAGGGCGATGGTGCGACCGCATCTGGAGTACTGCATCTAGAGTTCAAAGCTGGTCACCGTACCTTAAGAAGGATATGGCGATACTGGAGAGGGTCCAGAGAAGAGCAACAAAAATGATAAAGGGCATGGAGAACCTTTTGTATGCTGAGAGATTGGAGAAGCTGGGGCTCTTTTTCCTGGAAAAGCACAGACTTAGAGGGGATATGATAGAAACTTACAAGATCATGAAGGATATAGAGAAGGTAGAGAGGGACAGATTCTTCAGACTGGCAGGGGCAACAAAAACTAGAGGGAATTCGGAAAAATTGAAGGGAGACAGATTCAGAACAAATGCCAGGAAGTTCTTCACTCAGAGGGTGGTGGACACCTGGAACGCGCTTCCAGAGGATGTGGTAGAGCAGATTACGATTTTGGGTTTCAAAATGGGACTGGACAAGTTCCTGAAGGAAAACGGGATTGAAGGGTACAATTAGAGAGGTACTATACAGTACAAATGCTTTAGAGTAATAGATCACTTACAGGTCATTGACCTGGGGGGCCGCCGCGGGAGCGGACTGCTGGGCATGATGGACCTATGGTCTGACTCAGCAGAGGCGATGCTTATATTCTTATGTTGGCATAATGCGCAGCAGCGGCAAAGAAAGCAAATAGAATGTTAGGCATGATAAAGAAAGGAATCACGAGTAGATCAGAGAAAGTTATAATGCCACTTTATAGAACAATGGTCTATACTTGGAATACTGTGTCCAACATTGGACTCCCAACCTAAAGAAGGATATAAAACTGCTGGAGAGGGTGCAGAGATGAGCAACGAAGCTAATAAAAGGTATGGAGAACTTGGAATACGAGGAATGACTTAAGAGACTGGGATTGTTCTCCCTTGAGAAAAGGAGAATGCGAGGGGATATATTTGAGACTCAAAATACTGAAAGGAATCAACATAATAGAGCAGGAAAAAAAAATTATTTACAATGTCCAATGTGACACGGACAAGAGGACATGGACTGAAGCTAAGGGGGGACAAGTCCAGGACAAATATCAGGAAGTTCTGCTTCACGCATCGCCGGACTTGATGGACCAAAGGTCTGATCCAGAGATGGCAGTTCTTATGGTGCTGGAGAGGTGTGATAGAACAGAAGGAGAAATGTTGAGCATGGGGGTGGTGGGCAGGCACGAAAGATGAGAAAGAGATAAATGCTGGACCATGTTAGGAGGAATCAATGGACAGCAACAAAAGAATTTACAGAAGATGGGAAAGTGGAAAAAAGAAACTGGGACCAACTTGATGGAAAAATAAGTTTCCAGACAACAAAGGTAAAAAACTGAATTTATTCACTAAAATGTTAGCTTTGGGAAATGTATATAGCAGATGTCTTTGTATTGTGTTCAAAAGAAAAGGAAATGCATTTCTGGTTTTATTTCTACAGTGTTGAAGTACTTGCTGACCCTTGCTGTGGCTGGTGGGGATCCCCAAGCACCGCCAGCAGAGGACCTCCTCTAGAGATGGCCAGAACTCTCCTCCACCAAGCGCAAAAGTCGCTGGCAGCATCCATGAGCCACTGAGGTGTCAGCATCTGTGACTGCCAACATCTGTGACTGCCTGCCAAGCTTGGCAAAAGGGACCCTCCGGCCTACTGCAGAGGAAGTCCTCAGCTGAAAGATTGGGGTTCCTCATCAGCTGAGAATTTCTATTTTATATTTACATTAGAAGCTCTGGTAGAAACCCATTTACAAAGTAAGTATTCTTCCCAATTAATATTTCCAAATATTTACAAATTAATAAAGTGTCCTTGTTTATTTGTAAATGGGTCTCTACAAGAGCCTTTAATTCAGTGGCATAATTAAATGAAATACTGTAACTATTTCTGAAGTTTATAGGGACGGGCGTGGACGGAGGGGATTCCTCACAGAGATGGTTGGGGAAGGGTGGGATTTTTTGGCGGGGACGGGTGGGATTTCTGTCCCCGTGCAACTGGAGTTTAATGAAAAGATCTTAACCATGTTGTTAAAGCATGTTACAGTTCAGGATTCTGAAGCATTTGAACAGAGCACTGTTTGTGGGGAAAGGGGGATGGAGAAGAGAGTTTTTCCTAGCATGATACAGGATGTTAGCAGTGTTTGTGGGGATTCAGACCCTCAGTTTTTAAATTCTGAGGGTTTTTTTGTTTCATTATCACTAGCTGGAGCAAGAGAGCTTTGCCTGCAGGATTTTGTGCTTAGGATATGGATTTTGAGTTTTTTTCAATTTTCAATAGCATGATCTTATGGCAAACCCAGGTTCTGGCAACTTTAGAAGTTGTGCACATTGTACTATGCACATTGAGTGTATGGTTTTGCTTCTACTGCTCCCCCCTCCCTTATTTTTAGTACATTGCTCCATGTGTTTGATACAGGGTCTGGGACTACAGTGTAGCTGTAGAATCCATGCAGCAGCAATCCAGAAGAAAGTGTATGCAGATTAGCAGGTATGCTGGAAAGAAATGTGTGTGTGCATGTGTATTGGGAGAGAACTTTCCTCTCCAAGATTTTCTGCAAGAGCTGGAACTCAGCTTTTTATCACAGCAGCATGGGGTACTTAGATTTAGTCATTTAACATTATTTATTGCTCAGAGCTGGAGCTCAGCCACTTTTCACAGCAGCATGGGCTGCTCAGAGCTTGAACTAGGAATTTCTATGTGTAGTGAAAAAAGCAAAACTAGTAGCATCTGGGGGAGGGGAAGCTAAATAATTGCTGCAGTAAGAGCAATCCCATTACATAGATACAGGCAGGCAGCTGAAGCTATTTAACATTGTTTATTGCTGTTAGCAGCCATAGTGGCCTGTGGACTTACCCCTGATCTACAGCAGTGTTTCTCAACTTCTTCAAGCCAAGTACCCTCTGTCTAACAAATATCAACCAAGTACCCCCACCCAAGCTCTGCAGCAGACTCACCAGGCTGACCCCACGCCCATAATAATTGTAATGCAATTTTTTCCATTCATTTTTCATTTACACAGTGGCGTACCTAGAGTATGTGGCACCTGGGGCCCATCATTTTTTGACACCCCCCCATGTAAAAAAATATTTTTTGTAATAACCAGGAAACGGAATAAATGGTCATAATAGAAACAGGCAGTGAAAATTTTATATGTAACCATTATTCCAAACATAACATAAATTATGTCTGAATTGTCATGATATCAGAAGTACATATGGAGTACCGTAGTTGCAGGTGATGCTTGGGACAGTTCTGATTGTGTTAGTTCGGTTTTATGTGTTTTTTGAATAGAAGGGTTTTTATTTCTTTTTTGAAGGTTTTGTAGTCTGTGGTCGAGGTCAATAGGTTGTAGAGTTGGGGGTTGAGTGTTAGGAGGTTGTTGAACAGTTTTTTTTTCTTTTGACGTTTTTGGTTGGAGGGTGTGTGAATGGTGCGTAAGTTCTCCTATGTTTGGTGAGGTGGATTGAATTATTTAGCTGAAGAAATTAGTTACCCCCCATTCCACACACATTTATTCTCTTCCATTTTTGTTCCCATTCCCAGAAAAAAAAATACATTAAAATAAGAAGTGAAAACAAAGGCCCCTACAGATGAGAACATAACATAAGAATAGCCTAACTGGGTCAGACCAAAGGTCCATCATGCCCAGTAGCCCATTCTCATGGTAACCAATCCAGGTCACTAGTACCTGGTCAAAACCCAAAGAGTAGCAACATTCTATGCTACCGATCCAGGGCAAGCAGACACTTCCCCCATGTCTTAATAACAGACTATGGACTTTTCCTCCAGGAATTTGTCCAAACCTTTCTTAAATTCAGCAACGCTAACTGCTTTTACCATAACTTCTGGCCACTTCATTTTTAAGCTTAGATCTTTCCTTCCAAATAGAGACCTTGCTAGATGTCAAATACAGAAAGAACAAGGTAACTTCACAAGGACTTAGCTGTGCAGGAAATGTGAATCTCCTCATACACCCACCATATAGTGCAAAAATGTACAAAGGTCTGTTTTTTTCTTTCAATCACTACATAGCCTAATGCCACACAAGCAGCGCTGTTACAAACATATTCTGAAGGTCAATGCTAAGGTTAACAAAGTTTCCTTCCTTGGACCACAAGGAGATATTGACAAACCACTGGAAGAGATCCCAAAACAACTACCCAGGCATAACACCCAAAGACCCACTCAGTGTGTGAACCAGTGGAAATGGGCCCAGAGTTTGCTCAGCAGAATTTCCCAGACTACCTCTTCCTCTCAACACATTGACACGCTGCCACTACCACCACCATTAGGAACAGCTCACCGGGTAGGCCAGCAATGCTATAAACTTTATAACACATTATTATATTTTCTTATAAAGCACATATTTTAACTGAACTCTCTGATATCCTCAGCCTTGCCATTCACAAAAATAGAAGGAAGTAAAGTTCCCATTTCCTGCTGTTTCATGTCCCTGGCTTATACAATATTTTTCTTCTGCAGACCCTTCAAAAGTCTGACCAAATCCTCATTTCACTTAGAACATAAGAACATAAGAAATGCCTTCACCGAATCAGACCTTTGGTCCATCCAGTCTGGTGACCCGCACACGCGGAGGCCAATCTAGGTGTTCCCTGATGAAGATCTTATTTTCCCGTATCCCTCAATGTGATTTGCAAGGAGGTGTGCATCCAACTTGTATTTGAATCCCATAATGGAGGTTTCCGTCACTACCTCCTCCGGGAGAGCATTCCAAGCGTCCACCACTCACTGTGTAAAACGGAACTTTCTGACATTTGTCCTGGGCCTGTCGCCCCTCAATTTCAGTCTATGACCTCTCGTCCTAGTCACATTTGACAATGTCAAAAATGATGCTTCTTGCTCTATTTTAGTATTTTAAAAGTCTCTATCATATCCCCTCTCAGTCTTCTCTTCTCAAGGGTGAACAAGCTTAGTTTTCTGAGGTGTTCTTTGTAGCTCAAATTTCCCATACCTTTTACTAGCTTTGTGGCTCGCCTCTGCACCCTCTCCAGCAGGGTTATATCCTTCTTTAGGTAAGGAGACCAGTGTTGGGCACAGTACTCCAGGTGTGGTCTTACCATTGCTCTGTAAAGCGGCATTATGACGTCCGCCAATCTACTCGTAATACCCTTCTTTATCATGCCTGTTCGCTTTCTTTGCCGCCACTGCGCATTGCGCCTATGGCTTCAGGGTCCTGCCTATCAGTACCCCCAGGTCCCTTTCTTGTTCACTCTTGCTCAATGTCATACCTAATATTTTATAATCATGTTCCTTGCATTATAAAGTACTGAGGATGCCATCTCTCCCCAATCCCAGGTCCTAAAGTCTAAGACAGTAGCGTAAACTAGTGCTGCCCGATTCAAGAAAAAAAAAAAAAATTTTTGATTCGATTCAGCCTATTGAATTGGTTTTTCGATTCAACTTTCCTGCCCAATTGGGTGTGTTTTTTTCAAACATCCTGGTGGGTTTATTTTATAGCTTTTTCACCCCCCTTTGGCTTCTCCTAACCACATTGGCGCTGTGGTGTAAATAAAATAAAGAAACAAAAAGTGTAGTTACTTACCTGTAACGTAGGTTCTCCGTGGACAGCAGGATAGTCAGCCACATATGGGTGTTGTCCCAACAGCTCCCAATTTGTGGATAAGCTCTCCAATAGCTCAGAGAGATTTTATTATTATTTTATTTCTCTGAGCACGTGCAGTGCCCGGGCCCCACTGGGCATGTCCGAGCCCTACCCATTTCCCCCTGCTTCCCTCTAATCCCCAGAATGTTCCTAGCTGTGGCTTGGTCGGCCGTATGGGGAGGCGGGTAGGTTGTGTGGCTGACTATCCTGCTGTCCACCGAGAACCTACGTTACAGGTAAGTAACTACACTTTCTCATAGGACAAGCAGGATGAGTCAGCCACATATGGGTGACTCCCTAGCCGAGGGATGTACCGACTGGACCTGCACCTTAGCGCTCTGGTGCATCCCTCGCCTGACTGTGGAGGCCGAGCCGGGCAGGGTAATCAGGCGAAGCAGGTGAAGTTGTGGAAACAAGGTTCTTGATAAAGTGCTGTGTTAACTGAGCAATAATACTCACAGAACAGTGAAACTGGTCAATAACAATCAATGAACAGTGAGAAACCAACTGGTCAACAGTGACAATTCGTTGAGCAATAATATTCACAGAACAGTGAAACTGGTCAATAACAATCAATGAACAGTGAGAAACCAACTGGTCAACAGTGACAATTCGTACTTGCCTGTGACAATTCATACTTGCATATTCCACATTCAGTCTAGACAGGATTGCTGGAAGACCTACTTAATCAATATCTATAACACCCTACTTGATCAGTGTTTATCAATATTTATAATAATAATAATATTTTTTTAAAATAATTTTATTTTTTATATACCGTTATACCATAAGTTCAAAGTGGTTTACAATGAGAATAATGCAGTGATTACAGCAAGAGACATATGTTTACAACAAAATACATATGTTTGGAACAGGATACATAAGATACATGTTTGGAACAGGGCAGCTTGCAAGAAGATACATGCAATGAGAATACAGGATGTTTGTGACATGAAGCAAAATGTTTTGGGTCAGGTTATAGTACGAAATGGGTTCAGAACATGGTACAAGAGATCAAAGCTGTTTACAGGAAGATATTTACAATGTGAATAAGAGGGGATTACAGCAATATACGTCGAAAGGGGAAGGGTATTGGTAAAGAGGGCTTTCAGGGAGGAAAAATTGTCAGAGGGGGATAACTCAGGTAGCGTTAAAGAGACGTGTCTTCAGTGATTTTCTGAAGTCAGCGTATGATGTGGCCTCGAGTCTTAGTTTTGCTAGCCATATGTTCAGTTTAGCTGCCTGGAATGATAGAACATAAGAACATAAGAACATAAGAAGTTGCCTCCACTGGGTCAGACCAGAGGTCCATCCCGCCCAGCGGTCCGCTCCCGCGGCGGCCCATCAGGTCCGCGACCTGTGAAGTGGTTACTGACCACTTCTATAACCTACCTCAAGTTCTATCTGTACCCCTCTATCCCCTTATCCTCCAGGAACCTATCCAAACCTTCCTTGAACCCCTGTACAGAGTTCTGGCTTATCACCTCCTCCGGAAGCTTGTTCCATGTGTCCACCACCCTCTGGGTAAAAAAGAACTTCCTAGCATTTGTTCTAAACCTGTCCCCTTTCAATTTCTCCGAGTGACCCCTAGTGCTTGTGGCTCCCCACAGTTTGAAGAATCTAGGTCAGGGGTGCCTAATACATCGATCGCGATTGACCGGTAGCTCAGGAAGGCAACGTGAGTCGATCGCGGAGCCAATCCCGGGCTCCGTGATAGACTCGTGTTGCCGTCCTGATCTACCGGGCCGATCAGCCTTCCTCTCCAGTGTTCTCCCTAGGGCCTTTTAGCTGGGCGGTCCGCCCAGCTGTCATCTGCTGCTGAACATTAAAAAAAAACAAAAAAACACAGCTTGGAGATTTCAGCCCATAGCGAACTTATGCTCCGGGCTCTAACGTGTACGTGCCGGCTTCCCTTCTCGTCCCTCCGAAACCGGAAGTTATGTCGGGGGGGGGGATGGGAAGCCTGCACGCACATGTTGAGAGCCCTGAAGCAAGCATTCACTACGGGCTAAGGCGGGAGACAGGTTAGTGAAGCATTTGCTCTTCTTGCTGCCGGGTCCTGCCTACTTTCTATTTCCGCGAAGGCAGGACCCAGCAGCATTTCCCCCAATAGGTCGATTGTGATCTTGAGCCGATCAGCCTTCCTCTCACCGATGGCAGAATTGACGTCGGGGAGAGGAAAGCTGGTCGGCCGAAGCAGGGAGAGCTTGGGGCGGCATCGGCTTTCGGGCCTGTTATTGGTGGCGGTTTGGGTCCTGGTCCCCGATGGCAGTGACAATGGCTTGGGGGAGGGCTGCGAGAAAGAAAGAAAAAGGGCAAGCAGGGAGACAGAAGGAAAGAAGAGAAACAGAAAAAAAAGAAAGTAAGGGCAGGGAGAGAGGAAGGAAAAGTTGGGGGAGTGAATGAGGTCTGGAGGAGAGGAAGCATACAGGCTAAAAGAAGGGAAGAAAGATTGGATGCACAGTCAAAAGAAGAAAGTGCAACCAGAGACTCATGAAATCACCAGACAAGGTAGGAAAAATGATTTTATTTTAAATTTAGTGATCAAAATGTGTCTGAATTTATATCTGCTGTCTATATTTTACACTAAGTTCCCCTTTTACTAAACCGCAATAGAGGTTTTTAGCGCAGGGAGCCTAGGGCATCGAGAGCAGCGCTGGGCATTCAGCGCAGCTCCCTGCGCTAAAAACTGCTATTGTGGTTTAGTAAAAAGGGAGGGGGGGTATATTTGTCTATTTTTGTATGGTTGTTACTGATGTGATAGTGCATAGAGTCATCTGCTTTGACCTCTTTGAAAAACCCTGGAATAGGAATGATAATTAACATTTTCTATGCGTACAGTGTGCTTTGTGTTTTTTTTTTAAATTTTATTGTTGGTAGATCATTTTGACTTGGTCATTTTAAAAGTAGCTCGCAAGCTCAAAAAGTGTGGGTACCCTTGGTCTAGGTACTTCTTGTAGTGACATGATTTCAGTGATGGGTAATTAAAGAGGGTTGCTCTGCGAGAGGTCATATTCGGGTAGTTGGTGAAGAATTGGGAGGCGAGGTAAGTTGGTAGCATCCTGAAGATCGTTTTGTAGCTGATGCAGGCAAACTTGAAGAGTATTCTGGATTCTACTGGCAACCAGTGGAGTATTTGGAAGTATGGGGTGATATGTTCCCATTTTTTTAATCCGAAGATGAGTCGGACTGCAGTGTTTTGGATTAGTGTTTGTCAAGGCTATTCTAGTGGTTGCTGTCCCTCCCGGAAGGAAGAGCCACTTCCAAGACTGTTCGGCCGAATTCATTTGGAGCGTGGAATACTATGTCGAGGCAGTAGTGCTTGGTGAAGATGTGAATGGAGGACCAAGTGGCTGCATCGCAGATGTCCCCTATTGGTGTGTGGTGTAGATGAGCCATTATGGTGGCTATGGCTCTGAGCTGGTGGGTGTGGGCTCCCACCTGCAGTTGACGCTGCGCTCTTCTATAGGTGAAGGGGATGCATTTGGATATCCAACGCGAGAGCCTGCGTTTGGTGGCCAGCAGTCCTAGTCTGATTTGGTCATAGGAGACGAACAATTGAGGCTTGTCTGGTCTGTTGCATAGTCAGGGCCCACACACAATCCAGGAGGTGTCGCTGAGGTGGCTGTGTGCCTCCCTATGGGGGGATATAGAGTGCAGGGAGGCACGCTGAAGCTACCTTTGGCAAGAATCGGGGGTGGGTTCTGGATACCACCCTGTTCTCATGGAGGAATGTGTCGGGGGGTGATGGATCAGGGCTTAGATCTCAACAATACATCTGGCCGACGCGATAGAAGTCAGGGTTTTCCCGGCAAGGAATACAGGATCTGCCTCCCCCGAAGGTTTGAAGGGGTCAAGGTGAGCTGATGCGGCACCAAGTTGAGGTCCCATCCAGGCGGTGGTGGTCTGACCGGTGGGTGCAGATTGGACAGTCCCTTCATGAAATTTTTGTGATTACTGGATGCCTCGACACTGGTTTGTTGTCTAGGCCAGTGTGGTATGCCGCGATCGCACTTAGGTGGACCTTGATGGAAGTGGGTTTTAGGTCCCCCTGAGATAAGTTCAGGAGGTACTGCAGGATGTCTGGTATGGGGGAGTTGAAGGGGTCTCGCTGCATGTCTGTGCACCAGTAGCGGAACCTTCTCCATTTCAACCCATAGCATTTTCTGGTTGAAGGTCTTCTGGCTGTCATAAGAATGTGCTCCACGTCTTGTGGTAGGTTCATCCCCTCACCATCCATGCGGTCAGGGCTAAGGAACGCAGGTCGTTGTGGAGGGTAAGGCTCCCGTGTTGTGTTATGAGAACTGCACTGATCGGGAGGCGGAGAGGTGGGTGAACCGCTCTTCTTCGTCGCCGCTGGGTTGAGACACCACTCATAGGGATCCAGCTGGCGGCTGAGGCTTTCTGCCAGGTCGTTCTGCTCCCCCGGGAGGTAAGTTGCCTGGATGGGGTATTTAATAAGAACATAACATAAGAACATAAGCAATGCCTCTGCTGGGTCAGACCTGAGGTCCATCGCGCCCAGCAGTCCGCTCACGCGGCGGCCCAACAGGTCCAGGACCTGTGTAGTAAACCTCTATCTATACCCTTCTATCCCCTTTTCCAGCAGGAAATTGTCCAATCCTTTCTTAAACCCCAAAACTGTTCTCTGCCCTATAACGTCCTCTGGAAGCGCGTTCCAGGTGTCGACCACATGTTGGGTAAAGAAGAACTTCCTAGCATTCGTTTTGAATCTGTCCCCTTTCAACTTTTCCGAATGCCCTCTTGTTTTTTTATTTTCTGAAAGTTTGAAGAATCTGTCCCTCTCTACTCTCTCTATGCCTTTCATGATCTTGTAAGTCTCTATCATATCCCCTCTAAGTCTCCTCTTCTCCAGGGAAAAGAGACCCAGGTTCTCCAATCTCTCAGCGTATGAAAGGTTTTCCATCCCCTTAATCAGTCGTGTCGCTCTCCTCTGAACTCTCTCGAGTAACGCCATATCCTTCTTAAGGTACGGCGACCAGTACTGGACGCAGAACTCAAGATGCGGACGCACCATTGCCCGGTACAGCGGCAGGATAACTTCTTTCGTTCTGGTTGTAATACCCTTCTTGATTATACCTAGAATTCTATTCGCTCTCTTAGCAGCCGCTGCACACTGTGCCGTTGGCTTCATTGTCATGTCCACCATTACCCCCAAGTCCCTTTCCTGGGTACTCTCAGTCACTAACATCCCTCCCATCGTATAATTGTGCCTCGGGTTTCTGTTTCCCACATGCAATACTTTACACTTCTCAACATTGAACTTCATCTGCCATCTCTCAGCCCATTCCCCTAGTTTGTCCAAGTCCCTTTGCAATTCTTCGCATTCCTCCTTCGTCCGAGCTCCATTAAATAGTTTGGTGTCGTCCGCAAATTTTATTATCTCACACTTCGTTCCTGTTTCTAGATCATTTATGAATATATTAAAAAGCAGCGGCCCGAGCACTGAGCCCTGCGGAACACCACTCGTGACCTTCCTCCAGTCCGAGTAGTGGCCCTTCACTCCTACCCTCTGTTTCCTTCCCTCTAACCAGTTTCTGATCCATCTATGCACGTCTCCGTCCACCCCATGGTTCTTCAGTTTCCGGAGTAGACGTTCATGAGGCACCTTGTCAAAGGCTTTCTGGAAATCTAGGTATATGATGTCTATGGGGTCTCCTCTGTCCATCTGTTTGTTAATTCCCTCGAAGAAGTGCAATAAGTTAGTCAGGCACGATCTTCCCCTGCAGAAACCATGTTGGCTGGATATCAGAAGTTCGTTTTTTTCAAAATGTTCATCGATGTTTTCTTTTATCAGTGCTTCCGCCATTTTCCCCGGAACCGAGGTCAGACTCACCGGTCTATAGTTCCCCGGGTCACCTCTTGATCCCTTTTTAAAGATGGGCGTAACGTTGGCTATCTTCCAATCCTCCGGGATCACACCTGTTTTCAGAGATAGGTTGCAAATTTGCTGTAGTAGCTCCGCTATTTCCTCCTTTAGTTCCTTCAGAACCCTTGGATGGATTCCATCCGGACCTGGGGATTTGTCAGTTTTTAGTTTTTCTATCTGCCTGTACACATCATCGAGGCTCACTTCCATGGATGTTAACTTTTGTGCTTGATTTCCATTGAAGATTTGTTCGGGTTCCGGTATGTTGGTTGTGTCTTCGCTTGTAAATACAGACGAAAAGAACATGTTAAGTCTTTCCGCGACCTCTTTCTCTTCCTTCACCGCTCCCTTCCGGTCTCCGTCGTCCAGCGGTCCCACCTCCTCCCTAGCCGGCTGTTAGCCTTTAACATATCTAAAGAATGGTTTGAAATTTCGTGCTTCCCTGGCTAGTCTCTCTTCATACTCTCTTTTGGCTTTTCGAACCACACGGTGACATTCTTTTTGATACTTCCTGTGCTCTTTCAAGTTTCCCTCAGATTTGTCTTTTTTCCATTTTCTGAATGAATTTTTCTTATTGCCTATCGCTTCCTTCACTATTTTAGTTATCCACGCCGGGTCTTTTGTTCGACTCTTGTTGCACCCTTTTCTGAATCTGGGAATATACAGATTTTGTGCCTCGTTCACCGTGTCCTTGAAAAAGGACCAGGCATGTTCCACCGTCTGCCATTTTTTGGAAGTGTTCCTAAGTTTCTTCTTTACCATTCCCCTCATTGCTTCGTAGTTTCCCTTCCTGAAGTTAAAAGTTGTCGCTATGATTCTCTTTCCTTTCAGTATTTCAGTTGGTAAACTCCCACATGCGGCAAGCTTCCTTGCATAGCGAGGCTGACCCTGTCACTCCCTGCTTGTTGATGTAGTACATGGCCACCTGGTTTTCTGTTTGGGTGAGGACTGCCCTGCCTGTCACCCATTGTTTGAAGGTTTCGAGGGCATTCCCTATGGCCCTGAGCTCCAGTGGGTAGATATGGAGTGAGGACGCCTCGGCAGACAATATGTCCCCTGTGCGAAGATGGAGAAGGTGTTTCTCCCATCCATGTTTGGAGGCATCCATGGTGGCCACCAGCTGGTGAGGTGGTGGTCTGGTTTCCCTTTCGCTAAGTTAGCTCGGGCCGTTCACCAGTGAAGCGTCTTGTGTATGGGCTGGCGAATGGGTATCTGGGTGGTCAGAGGTTGGGTATACTGGTCTCAGTGACGTCTGAGGTGCCCTTTCAGGGATCTCATGTGTAGTCTGGTGTGCTGGACAACAAAGACCGCAGCCGCCATGTGGTCCATGAGACATAGGAGGGAGCGTGCTGACTATGAGCTGCTGGCAGGGATGCACTGGGCCAGGGATGTCATGGCGTCGATCTGGTAGTCCAGTAGGAAGGCCTTGGTCTGTGTGGTGTCAATGACTTCCCCGATGAACGATATCCCCTGGGAGGGTATCAGGTGGGATTTCTTGAAGTTGATGAGGAACCCCAGTTCTTGGAGGAGGGTTATGGTGGTTGTCGGGGCTGCCTGTGCCTCCCTTGGAGGGTGGGCCACTATTAGCCAGCTGTCGAGATAAGATAGGACGCACACCCCTTGAAGGCGAGGATGTACCATTGCCACGCACTTTGTGAACACTCTTGAAGCTGTTGAGAATCCAAAGGGTAAGGCCTTGTACTGGAAGTGTCTGTCTTGGCTTTAGAAGCGACGATGCCTCCTGTGGGCTGGGTGCATGGGCACGTGAGTATATGCATCCTGTAAGTCCAGGGATACTAGCTAATACTCGGGCTGTAACAGGGGCAAGACTGTACCCAGAGAGTGCATCTGGAATCGTTCCTTGTGTATGCACCTGTTGAGCTTGCAGAGATCCAGGATTGAGCGTTTGTCCTTGTCCATGGGGACGCGGGAGTTCTTGGAGTAAAAACCCCTTGGTGATCTCCTCTGTTCGGCACCGCCTCTATTGATTCTGCCGAAGCAGGTCCTCTCCTTGCTGCAGGAAAATTGGGTTGGGAGTGGAGACGAATTCGGAATCCCTGCTTGATGATGCTGAGGACACACTGGTCAATGGTGATCCTGGGCCAAGCCTTCGCAGACAATCTGATCCTGCTGGGCCGGATGGTGGTCAAGGTTCTGTTTTTGTTTTGGGGAGCGGGCTGCCCTTGGATGCCCCTGCCCCTCGGACGATGCTTGTTTGCGTAGCAGTTATGTTACTGTTGCGAGCGCTGGGGCACAGACTGCTGCAGCCAGTGTGGACTGGCTTGGTGGTGAGCTGGAGTCCCTGTTTTATTTTATTTATTTATTTTCTCTCAATGGCCTCCTGATAAATCCGCATCTGGAACTGGAGCTCAGCAATTTGTGCGCTCAGCATTGCGCCCTCAAAGGTCTTTTTCCCTGTGGAATCCAGGGTTTTTCAGGTCCTTCCCTGATGGGGTGTTGGAGGGGGGGGGGGGTCGTGCTGCCCTGTTTCTCTTAAGCGCCAAGGCTACCGCAATGTCCATGTATGGCTGCTGCGGGTTGTTGAACCCCTGGGCCGGAAAGATCTGGTACTTCAGTCCCAGTCTCCTTGATGTTGGTTGCCCTGAAGAGGGAGTCTGCCAAATCTCGTCTCTACAGTCCAGGAGGTTCTTGTGGACTGGAATCGCCACCGCCTGCCTGAAGTAGTTCAGGCATTGTAGTAATCTGTCTTGGGTACTGGTGGTCCACCCACGTGGATCTTGAGAAAGGCTGTGAGTTTCTGGAGGAACTTGGGGTGAGTCCTCGTTTGTGGGGTTTTTTTTATATAGTTATTTATTTATTTATTTTTGTGGGTGGTGACTCGGGGCGTGGCTGGAGGCTGGTATGTTGCTTGTTCCTCCATTGCTTGGGTGCATGGCATGCCGCTTGAACGTGCCATGTTGTTGTGCATGGCTCCCTCTGAAGGGGGGCATTGGGGGGAGTATTGCCCGCTGAGAGAGGAGTTGGGTCAGCAGGAGGATTAACTATTGCTGCTGGTCCCACCCCTGGTGGTTCGCAGGTTCATGTGCTCCTCCCCTTGACTGGTTGGGTGGCTCCATGTACCCCGCCGACCTTCTCTGTCCTTCTTGAGAGGGGGGGAGAGCCTGCAGAGAGGGGGAAGGATGCACCCATTCATCTGTGCCAGTGCCAGTGCTCCTGGCTGCGTTTCCCACTGTGCCTGGAGGCAGAGAAAGAGGAGTGATGAAGCCTCCTGTGTGGGCTTCTCCTGCCTATTGTATATTAAACTGTACAGCATTGCATATGCCTTTCAGTGCTATAGAAATCATAAATAGTAGCAGAGTCCCTCTTGCTGGCTGTGAGCTGTGGAAAAACAGGTATCTGAAGTGCAGTGAACAGCTCTTTAGGCTGAGGAGTTTCAAACCCCCACCTTTTGGGAGGGGTGGTCTGACATGCTGCATCACTGATGACATCAGCACCACTCTTTGTGAAAAGTTTCCCGGGACTGCCTCTGTTGCTGGGGAGGAAGGAAAAGCCTGTGTTGAAATTGGTTGCCAGCGGTTTCCATCATGGCTGGTTGCTGAGACAGGGAGGAGAGACATTTCTAGGATAGCTTACCCAGTGCCCTGCCCAGTCCGAGTTTAATGAGCTTAATGTGAAAGGCTAATGTGAAAGGCAGACTCCTCGTTCCCGACATGAGGGGGGAGGGGGGAGAGGTCTGCACTGCAGACTCTGCAGGACCCCAAGAGGGAAAGAAGCATCGTGTTTATTTATTTATTTATTTATTTATTTTCAGAATGGGGGGAGATTGCAGGGAGGAGGGACACCCACTGCCCTGTACAAGCTGAACTCTGGAGCAGCATGTATCCTGCTGGTGGGAGAGGTCTGCAGGTCCCCCAGAGGGAAAGAAGCATGGGAGTTTCTTTCTCCTTATGTTCAGATTGGGAGAAGGGCGGGGCAGAGCCCTTGGGGCTGCAAAAGATTATCAGAAGTTTTCCCAAAAGCAAGCAGATAGGACTTACCTTTGGGGCTGGAGGGGGAACTCCGATCGGCTGCCTGCAGGGGCTGGCTGTACACGGCAGCATGCAGGGACTCCGGGAGAGATTTTTCAGTCTGGAGAGCGAAAACCCCGATCTGCTGCCTGCAGGGGCTGGCTTTACATGGCAGCATGCAGGGACTCCGATCTCTCAGTCTGAAGGGCGAAAACACCAATCTGCTGCCTGCAGGGGCAGGCTTTATGCGGCAGGATGCAGGGACTCCGGGAGAAATCTCTCAGTCTAGACGGCGAAAACCCCGATCTGCTGCCTACAGGGGCTGGCTTTACGCGGCAGCATGCAGGGACTCCGGGAGAGATTTCTCGGTCTGGCAAGACCCCTATCGGCTGCCTGCAGGGGCTGGCTATACGCGGCAGCATGCAGGGACTCCGGGAGAGATTTCTCTGCTGGGCCGAGTGCAGGCGGGAGGATTAGCTGAGCCAGGGCATCCTGGAGGCTCCTCACCGCTGTAGCTTGTAGATCCCCCCACTGCTGCATTCCGATGAGGATGGCTGCTGGAGGAAGATTCTCGGGCCTCACTTCTCTTCATGAAGTCTCTCAGTGCCCTCTTTCTTAGCTTGCGTGCACGTGGAGACAGGCGGGCACAATGCAAGCACCAAGCAGCGGACGCACAATTCATGAGGATCCAGTGTACTCATCCTTTTTCTGCATCCCGGACATTTCTTTGATGTTTCTGGCATCTTCAAGATGGTAAGTAGAAAAAGTCTTGATGGTAGAAAAGTTGTAATGGAGAGCTGTAGAAAATCTGACCAATAGGAACGGGCAGAGACTAAAGACTGGGGATTAGGGGGAAATGGGTAGGGCTCGGGCATGCCCAGTGGGGCCCGGGCACTGCACATGCTCAGAGAAAAAAAAAAAAAATCTCTCTGAGCTATTGGAGAGCTTATCCGCAAATTGGGAACTGTTGGGACAACAACCATATGTGGCTGACTTATCCTGCTTGTCCTAGGAGAAAGGACTTTTCCTCTCTCTGTTAAATCCTAGCTCATGTTTGCAGTCTAACACCAGCTCTGGCAGGATTCACATTTCAAATCTGACATATTGTAATCACAAAACAGAAAATAAAATTAGTTTTTCTACCTTTTGTTGTCTGGTTATTTTTCAAATCTTGTTGGTCCAAGGCTCTGGTTGTCTTCTGATAACTTGCTTGTCAGGGTCTCCTTCTTCCTTCTTTCTGCATGCTAACCATCCATCTGCCATTTCTGTCCTCCCCATTTCTCTTCCCTCCCCAGGAGGTCTGGCATCTTTCCTTTTTTCGTCTCCCTCCACAGATCTATCTTTTCTTAACTACCCTTTCATCCAGCATCTCTCCCTCCTTCCCCACCACCCCAGGGTCTACCATCTCTCCCTTTCTTTTCCCAACTGTCCTCCCTCCACACCATCCCTTGTGTCCAACTTCTCTCCCTTTCTGTTCCTTCCCTCCCTAAAAACCTCTTCTCTATTTTCAGACCCATTATTTCTTCCCATCCAAAGTCCGGCATATGTGCGTCTCTTTAAACCCCCCATTCCCTCCATGTACTTCTACACCAGGGCCCCCCTCCCTGAAGACCTGTCCCCCCTTAAAGGTCTGCATCTCACCCCTGAAAGCCTGTCCCCCCCGAAGGCCTGCACCCCCCCCCGAAGGCCTGTCCCCCCCTTGAAGGCCTGTCTCTCCTTTGAAGGCCTGCTTGCCTGTCCTCCCTTGAAGGCTTGCCTGTCCCCCCCCATTGAAGGCCTGTCCCTCCCTTGAAAGCCTGCCTCCTATGGATAAATGAGAAGCAACTCGCAGGTGATACTGTAACCAAGAACATTATCTGTGAGAAGGTAAAGGTCTTGCACACTGACCTTATAAGTAAACTGCCAGATACGTCAACAGAAAATGAAGAAGGCTTCAAGGTGAACAGGGGATCCACTCTTCTTCTTAGACATTTTATTGTGTTGATAGTATATATGAGATGAAAGAGTGCCAAGGTGCTGCCTGCCCAGTTTGACATTGTTTCAGTGCCATTATAATCCAAAATATTATATTGTTCAATAAAATCTAAGAGTTGATCATAAATAAGTCACAAACAAGCCAGTGAGATCCTCAAAGATCTTGCCATAGAGAGATTTATTAAAGTACCCAGTAGGCAGCTGATGCCAATATAAGGGGTAGCCAATTAACCAGTTTGTATTCATCTGGTGGTACTCTTGCATAAACCAGTCTCTCGAAGCTCAGATCAGTGAAATTATCAAAGATCTTACTGATTACTTGGGGTTTTCTCATAAGAGCCAATTTAGCAGTCATTCCTCTGGTTGTCCCCTACCACTAAGACAAACCCAGCTCAGTTCAGTAGCAACCTAATCTTTGGTAATGAGTTCATAAAGGTCAAATATCTCAATTGGTCTATAAGTGGATGGAGAAGAAACACTTCATTAAAAAAATATTATACAGATACTCACATTTATTTCTCATTGTTAGGTACCTCCAGAATCAAAATGCACCCAGAGCTGTCCTCCTGGCCTCAGGAAATCAACCAGTAAAGAGAAGCCTTTCTGCTGCTATGTCTGTATTCCATGTACAGATGGAGAGATCTCCAGCCAAAGCGGTGAGTGGTATGTAACATGTTAATAGCCTATGGATAGAAATACATATTGGGCCTGATTCTCAAAACGGTGTATACAACAGCAAAAAGGAAAATACAACTCCACGTATAATGGAACAGAAGTTTAAGTTTAAGTTTAAGTTTATTAGGATTTTATATACCGCCTATCAAGGTTATCTAAGCGGTTTTTACAATCAGGTACTCAAGAAGTGGGGAAGGGACTTTGCACATCAGCCTCCAGAACAATTCATTTATTAAAAATGCATTAACTCTTTGAACATATACATAAAATCATGTGAGCCAAATAAAGATTCTTTAGTCCTTTTTAGCTGGACCCCAGCACAGTCCATGTTTTGGCTTCTGAAAAAAGCCTTCCTCAGGGGTATGCTTGTAATCCAGTAGATGGTGCTGATGTACTGGAAATCTAAAAAGGAAGGCTCTTGGCTTGTGTAAAAGAGTCACAGAAAACAAAATATTCAGTTCCAAGCACTGCGGAGGAGTTCACATGTAGGTAGCTACCCACAGTCACATACATGCAGAGCAGATATATGGGTACTTACAGCATGGTGGATTTGAAAAGGAAAACCTGCCATGGACAGAGCTGAGTACCTTTTGATCTTTTGTGCTTGGTGCTATTTATATCCTTAGTGCTTGAGTTTTCTCCTAAATAGCCTGATTTTCAATAAGGAGCGGAGTTTTTCTAGTCCCATGAATTTCAACTGAGGTCTTTTTCTCCACTTCTTTTCTTTTGTCATTTTTTTCTGTTTTTGTGTTTGGCAGTAGGGCTATATTTTTGTAGCTTGAACTGAATATAGCTGGCTAACTGGTAGAATTTCAGGAACCAATTATCTTTAAAATAGCTAAGTGTGTATAGTTAATTGAGTGGGCGATTTCAATTACCCCAATACTAACTGGTTAAATGTTACATCAGTGAGTGCTAGGAGGTAAAATTCCTAGACATCATAAATGACTGCTTCTTGGAGCAACTGGTCCAGGAACAAACAAGAGGGGGAGCTATTTTAGATATGGTCATTAATGGAATGCAAGGCATAGTACAGGAGGTAACTATGTTGGAACCACTGGAAACAGTGATCATAGCGTGATCAAATTTGAGCTGATACTTGGAGTGACATCACAAAAGAAATCTACTGTAGAGACATTTAGGACTCCTTTTACTAAGGTGTGCTAGCGTTTTTAGCGTGCACTGCATTACCGTGCATACTAACCCCACACTACGCCAAAAACTAACACCAGCTCAATGCTGGCATTAGCGTCTAGCGCATGCAGTAATTTAGCGTGCGCTAAGCATGAGCTAAAACCGTTAGCGCAGCTTAGTAAAAGGAGCCCTTAATTTTTGAAACGGTGACTATGATAAAATTAGGAAACTGATTATAAAGAAGCCAAAATAATCAGTTGCAAAGATTATTACTGTAAACCAGGTGTGGATGTTATTTAAAAATACCTTCGTGGAAGCCCAGACCAGATGTATTCCATGTACATTAACAAAGGTGGAAAGAAGAGGAAATGAGATGTGAAAGAAGCTAATTGAGCCAAAAAAATATCCTTTAAAGAATGGAAAAAGGATCCTAATGAAGAAAATAAGAAGATACATAACCACTGGCAAGTTAGATGAAAAGCATTGATTAAGAAAGAATATGAAGAGAAACTTGCCAAAGAGGCTAAAACTCATAACAATTATTTTAAGTATGTCAGAAGCAGAATGCTTGTGAGGGAATCTATTGGACCATTGGATGATAAAGGAGTAATAGGGGCACTCAAGGAGGATAAGGCCATAGCAGAGAGATTGAATGAATGCTTTGCTTTGGTCTTTACAGAAGAAGATATAAGAGATCTACCTGAACCAGAAATAGTTTTTAAGGGTTATGATGTGGAATAACTGAAATAAATCTTGATGAATCTAGAAGATGTACTAAGCCAAATCAACAAGTTAAAAAGTCACCTGGACTGGATGGTATGCATCCCAGAGTATTAAAAGAAGTTAAACATAAAATTGCTGGCCTATTATTAGTGATCTGTAACCTGTTGTAGTACCTGATAGATGGGTACAATGATTGTTACAATAATAAAAAATAAAATTGTGGAACACATAGACAAGCGGCTCCGGCTGCAGGGGAGAGCGTTCGGCTGTGTTCTAGCCTGGTGAAGTACGCGTGCCACCAGTTTCCTTACCGGGGAGAGGCCAGTATGGGCGTTGCAAGGGTGAAGGCCCCGCCACCACCTTGCTCACAATACTGTGCCTTTAACGCTCGTCGCTTAGTACCTTACTGTAGTTGAAAAGATGGATGTGAAGGAGAGAAAAACAGCAAATAGATAAGGTGGCCCTGGATACATAGTTAAGAGCACAGACAGAAGGAAGTGCAACCAGAGACTGGGAAAAGATGGTTTGAAAACCAAAATCACCATACAACAAAAGAGAGCGGACCGGGAGGCAGAGGGGAGAAAGGAAGCCGGGCCTGCAAGGGAGAAGCAGAGAGGCAGAAGCCAGAAATGAGGGGCAGAAGCCTGATCTAGGTAGCGGCGAGAGGAAGCTCCGCCCACCCCCACCGCGTCAGAGTTTGTCTCGGCACCCAGGCTCCCCCTTAAAAGGAAGGGAGCCGGAGCACGAGGCAGACTGCGGCGGCGTTTCTACTTACTTTTTGGGCTTTTTTTCTTGCTGTAGGAGAGTGGACCGGGAAGCAGAGGGGAGAAAGGAAGCCGGGCCTGCAAGGGAGAAGAAGAGGGGCGGAAGCCAGAAAGGAGGGGCGGAAGCCTGATTGGGGTAGCGGCGAGAGGAAGCTCCGCCCACCCCCACTACATCAGAGGTCATCTCGGCGCCCGGGCTCCCCCTTAAAAGGAAGGGAGCCAACGGCGCGTGGCCATTTGGCGCACGGCGAAGGTGAGCGGCAAAGAAGCTCGCCTTAGCGAGAGCGCCTTTGCGAAGGAGTCTTGGAAGGAGCCAGGAACCCAGGCAGCCCAGCAGCAAATTCTAACTTCTAACTCAAAAAAAAAAAAGTTACTTTTCTTCTTTTCTCATTCTTCTCTTCTCTCTCTATTCTTTCAGCTAGCTGCACGCCGAGCACCACTCCTACACACCAAGGGACTTCAGGTACGAGAAAGGAGAAATGGAGGCTACAGGAACCCAGCATAGTTTTCCAGTATACTGCACCGGGTGTCATATATATGACTACTTCTCCTCCGGGAGGCAGACGTACATATGCGGTCGATGTCAGGAACTGGATAGCCTGAAGAAGGAGGTTGGGAGACTGCAGGTGAAGGTCCAGGAGCTGGAGGGACTCCGCACCGTAGAGGAACCAGGCTGGGCAACTGAGGATGCCACCAGAGAGTGCCACATCAATGAGCAGGTTAGAGAGTTCGAGAGATTCATTGAGGAGGCCTGCAGGATGGTGGAGGCACAGGATCACCAACAAATCGGAAGGGAACCAACAGTTGGAAGACGGAATCCACCAGATGCCGGGGAACAGGAACCAATATATGGAAGACACATTCTACCAGATTCCAGAAGGGAAGGACAGATTCTACCAGATTCTAGGAGGGAAGGACGGATTCCAACAGGGCCCTGCGGAGGAACTGAGCAGACAGAGGAGGCAGAGCCCCATCAGAATCCGGAGGAAGGATTGGCGGATCGAGTCACTGATATAGACCTGAGACCCAGGAGGAAACTTGAGAAAGAGGAAATCCGCAATCGTAGTGGGAGACTCAATCCTTAGAGAGGTGGACAGTCACATAGCAGGATGCAGAGATGACCGACTAGTGACATGTCTCCCAGGGGCGAGAACTAAGGACATCACAGACAGAATCGAGAGAATCCTGGAAGGAGCTGAGACAGAGGAAACAGCAGTGATAATCCACGTTGGAACCAACGACATCAGCAGAAGGAACTACAACAGGACAACACTGACCGAGCAGTTCAAGATACTGGGGAGGAAACTGAAGCTGAGGATAGCCTTCTCAGAGATCTTGCCAGTACCGAGGGCGGATGCAAGGAGGCAGACCGAGCTGCAAGCAATTAACGGTTGGTTGAGGAGGTGGTGCAAAGAGGAAGGTTTTCACTTTGTACAGAACTGGACAACTTTCCTGGGAAAGAACAAGCTCTACAGGAGGGACGGACTGCACTGAACACTGATGGGATGAGAAGGCTGGCACACAACATCCAGAACAACATAGACATGGCTTTAAACTGAGGAAAAGGGGAAAGCCGATAGTCAATCTGACATCGACATATCGGACTAATGTATCAAACAAGGATACTGGACCAGGAAAAGGCGATAGAGGGATCGAGACTGAGTGGACTTTTGTTGATAAAAAATCCAAGGACGCAAAGCAGGGGCCCAGGGAACTAATGAAACCAAAGAGCAGGAAATGGAGGAAACAGCCGGAAGGACATCCAAAAATGGGGAAGCAGGCTGAGGACGAGATAGACACACCACAGGAGGGAGATGAGGACGAAATAGACAAACCACAGGAGGAGGATCAACAAAGCGAGACCCGGGGACTTGCAGCCCATGAGGGGGTAGGCAGGAACATCAAACCACGAGGAAAACCAACAAGGAAGGTAAACAACCGGGACTTAAATTGCCTATACACTAATGCTAGGGGCCTAAGAGCCAAAATGGGAGAGCTAGAAGTCATAGCCAGAAAGAAGGACATAGACATAATTGGAGTCACTGAAAATGGTGGTCCGAGGACAACAAATGGGATGTGGTCATACCAGGGTACAAACATTACAGGAGAGACAGGACATACAAGAAGGGTGGAGGAATAGCGCTATACATAAAGGACTCCATTCCTTCAACCAGGATGGAAACAGCAATAGGGGCAGACAACTTGGAATCACTATGGGTTAAGCTACCAGGAGGAAATGGAGCAGACATAAAATTGGGACTGTACTATCGCCCACCAGGACAACCGGAAGCAAACGACCAGGACCTGGAGGCTGGATTAAGGCAGGTATGCAAAAGCGGAAGTGTGGTGGTGATGGGGGATTTCAACTACCCTGGCATAGACTGGAGTATTGGACACTCAAAGTGCACAAGAGAAACAAAATTCCTGGAGGCTATAAGGGACTTCTTCTTGGAACAGCTGGTCATGGAACCAACAAGAGGAGATGCCACTCTTGACCTAATCCTCAGCGGGCTAGGGGAACCCGCAAAGGAGGTGGTAGTATTAGCGCCATTAGGAAACAGCGATCACAACATGATCCAGTGCAAGCTAGAAATAGGAACACCAAAAGTGAAGAGAACCACAATGACAGCACTCAATTACAGAAAAGGGAACTACAAGGCCATGAGGAAAATGGTGGGAAAGAAACTCAGCAGCAGCTCAGGGAAGATGGAGACCGTAGAAAAAGCCTGGTCCCTGCTCAAGGGCACGGTGCACAAAGCACAGAACCTGTACGTCCCCAGGTTTAGGAAAGGGTGCAAAAAGAACCGAACAAAAAATCCGGTGTGGATAACAAATGCAGTGAAAAAGGCGATAAGTGACAAGAAAGCATCGTTCAGAAAATGGAAAAAGGACCAAACCAAGGATAACCAGAATGAGCACAAAAGGCACTAAAAGGAATGTCACCGAGTGGTAAGGAAAGCAAAAAGAGAATATGAGGAGAGACTGGCAGAGAAAGCAGGAAACTTCAAACCATTCTTCAAGTATGTGAAGGGGAGACAACCGTCCAGGGAGGAAGTGGGACCCTTGGATGATGGAGACAGGAAGGGAGTGGTAGAGGAGGAAAGAGAGATAGCTGATAGGTTAAACAAGTTCTTCTCATCAGTCTTCACGAGAGAGGACACATCCAATATTCCAGAACCCGAGGAGATCTTAAATGGAGACCGGGATGGGAAGCTGGTCAAACTAGAGGTAAGCCGGGAGGATGTCCTCCGTCAGATAGACAGACTAAAGAGCGACAAATTACCAGGTCCGGACGGCATCCACCCAAGAGTACTAAAAGAGCTGAGAAACGAAATAGCAGAAACATTTCGCCAAATATGTAACCTTTCCTTAGAAACAGGGGAGATCCCAGAGGACTGGAAAATAGCAAATGTCACACCCATCTTCAAGAAGGGTCAAGGGGTGACCCGGGAAACTACAGGCCGGTGAGTTTGACCTCGATTCCGGGAAAGATGATGGAAGCACTGATTAAGGATACCATCTGCGATCACATAGAAAAAAATGGGCAGCTGAAGGCAAGGGAAGGTCATGCCTCACGAACTTGATGTCCTTCTTTGAGGAAATAAACAGCCTAATGGATAAAGGGGAACCCATAGACATCATTTACCTTGACTTCCAAAAAGCCTTTGACAAGGTACCCCACAAATAGCTGCTTAAGAAGCTGTGGAACCATGGGTCAAACACTGGCTGGCAGGCAGGAAACAAAGGGTTGGAGTAAAGGACCATTACTCAGAATGGCAATGGGTCACGAGTGGAGTCCCACAGGGGTCAGTGCTGGGACTGCTCCTGTTCAATATATTTATTAACGACTTAGAGACAGGGACAAACTGTGAGGTTATTAAATTTGCGGACGACACCAAACTCTACAGCAGGGTTAGAACCACGGAAGACTGTGAAGACCTGCAAAGGGACTTAACGAGGTTGGAGGTCTGGGCAAGAAAATGGCAAATGAGTTTTAACATTGAGAAATGCACAGTCATGCATGTAGGGAAAAAGAACCCGATGTTCAACTATAAAATGGGGGGATCATTGCTATGGGTGAGCAACCTTGAAAGAGACCTGGGGGTGATGGTGGACACAACATTGAAAGCATCAGCACAGTGTGCGAGAGCCTCAAAGAAAGCGAACAGAATGTTGGGTATCATCAAAAAGGGTATCACGACAAGGATGAAGGAAGTCATTTTGCCGCTGTATCGGGCAATTGTGCGCCCACATCTGGAGTACTGTGTCCAGTACTGGTCGCCGTACCTCAAAAAGGACATGGCGGTACTTGAGGGAGTCCAGAGAAGAGCGACAAAACTGATAAAAGGTATGGAAAACTTCTCATACGCTGACAGATTGGAAATGCTGGGGCTATTCTCCCTGGAAAAATGGAGACTTAGAGGAGACATGATAGAAACCTTCAAAATCATGAAGGGCATAGAGAAGGTAGACAGGGACAAATTCTTCAGGCTGTGGGGAGCCACAAGTACAAGGGGCCACTCGGAGAAATTGAAAAAGGACAGGTTTAGAACAAATGCTAGAAAGTTCTTTTTCACTCAGAGGGTGGGGGACACATGGTACGCACTCCCGGAGGCTGTGATAGGCCAGAGCTCGCTACAGGGGTTCAAGGAGGGTCTAGATAGGTTCCTAAAAGAAAAGGGGATTGAGGGGTACAGATAGAAGTAGAGGTAGGTTATAAGAATAGTCAGAAACCACTTCACAGGTCATGAACCTGATGGGCTGCCGCGGGAGCGGACCGCTGGACACGATGGACCTCTGGTCTGACCCAGTGAAGGCAACTTCTTATGTTCTTAATGGGACAGGACCAGCATGGGTTCAGTCAAGGGAGATCATGCCTTACCAATTTGCTTGACTTTTTTGAAGTTATGAATAAACTTGTAAATAAAGGTGAGTTGGTTGATGTGGTGTATCTAGATTTTAAGAAAGTTTTTGACAAAGTTCCTCATGAGAAGCTCCTGAGAAAATTAAAGAGGCCTGGGATAGTTGGCAAAGTTCAGTTGTGGATTAGGAATCCTGAGTGATATAGAACAGGTATTAGTGGATTGATTTTTTTCACTGTCAAAAATTACAAAGACTAGTGGACACTTGAAGTTACAAGGAAATACTTTTAAAACCAATAGGAGGAAATATTTTTTCACTCAGAGAATAGTTAAGATCTGGAATGTGTTGTCAGAGGTTGTGTGACAAGAGCAGATAGCATAGCTGATATTAAGAAAGGTTTGGACAATTTCCTGGAGGAAAAGTCCATAGTCTGTTATTGAGACAGACATGGGGGAAGCCACTGCTTGCCCTGAATCATGAAGGCAGCTGCTCACCTTTACCGTCTTTTAATAATGATAACGCAACAACAACTCATATGCTATATCATATAAATGTTTAATTAAGAAATCAAAAAGTCAGCTAACATGATTGGCATCAATAAAATGAATATACAGCTATGTGACTAAGGAAGAAATCAGCCAGAGATTAGTAGTATGTGCCGACTCAGTTCCCTCTGAGTCCATTTCCTTATTCTTGGCCTTTTATCCCTTTAGTCTGGAATGTCAAGGTCTTATTCTGATTGAAGGTTACATTTTTAAATCAGTGATTGGTTGTTTTACAGGTAACTTTGGTTCAGTACATGACTTTCGGGTATATCTCTCAAGACAGAGCATCCTTGGTGCTACTCCCAGACCATCTGGACATGGGCCCCTCCCTTCTGTGTGACCTCTCGTTCTGCTTTTTGGATATTGTGGTTATCAGTACTTTCTGCATGCTGTGTGCTCAGGACATATGAGTTATTCAGTTATTCTTAGCCACTGCCCTGTGGTTATCTTTCCAGAACAGGTCATGCTGACCTGCTGTAGTTGTTTATTTTTGTGACCAGTGGTTCTTCTTGGAATTTTCCACAGCAGCTGTCTGCATGCTGTTAATAGTTCATGCAGTTTTGTGTGTCAGAGATGAAATCTTTAAAATCCATTTTGTACTTAGCAGTGGCATACCTAGCATATATGACACCCGAGGCCCATCATTTTTTGACCCCCCCATCTGTATGAAAAACATGATTTTTAGTAACAAGCCACACGTCACACATGAGTACCTAGGAAAAGGCGGCATCTTACATACTGCAGTGAGCAGTACATCCAAACACCCATTGTAAAACTAAACAAGCCAGACTAGTACAGATCAATCCTATACAGTCAATCCTAAAAGAAAACCATGTCTTTTCGAACACAGCAAACACCTCCGCCTATTATGTGATCACAAACTAACCTCTCCCCCTTTTACAAAACTGTAGTGTGGTTTTTAGCCATGGTGATAACAGCTCAGATGCAACGTTAAAAAACGCTCTACAGTTTTGTAAATGGGGAGATAGAATAAAAATATATAGACAAAGGTTAAACTGAAGCACCAAGAAGCTGGACTCTGCATACAATGCAACATCACAGAAACAGCGATGCATCTCCCCTAAAGCAAAAAAATAAATAAATAAATATAAATTTTTTCTACCTTGTCATCTCTGGTTTCTGCTTTCCTCATCTTTTTGTCACTCTCTTCCTTTCATCCACTGCCTACCCTCTCTCTGCCCCTTCTATATGGCATCTTCACTCTTTCTATTCCCTTTCCAGAAACTTTATGTATCCCCCCTTCCATTTCTCCCTTCACCCCCATTAGTCTGGCATCCATCTTCTTCCCTTCCCTCCTTCAATGGTCTGGCATCTCTCCTCTCCCACACCCCCAAGGTCTGGCATTTCACTCTCTCCTCTCCCTTCCCCCCACTTACATCAGCATCTTCTCCCTTTCTCTCCCTCCAATCCAATTCCATGGAGTATCCTTCCCCTTGTGTCTCTTTCCCTGCAATTCCATCAGCATTTACCACCTTTCTCTCCCTCCACCACGCTTCCATACCACCCTGACCCCCTTTCTCACCCTCCATACCCTTCCATACCACCCTGACCTCCTTTGCAATTTTTTTTGCTACTTCAGCTTGTCTGCGGTGTTCTTTGCTCACATGTTTAAAGACAATAGACTGTTTTCAGTCCAATTCTTTATATGTGAGTTTGGAAATCATTGGACAACTGAGGAAGGTGTATTCGCTGAAACATGGACTGTGTAGGGTCCGATTGAATTTTTATCACTGTATTTTTTATCACTGTACTTTTTTATTGAATTTTCATGTTTTTATATGAGTGTATAATAAATTATTTACAGAACATCTGTATCCACAGTTTTTGTTTTTGTTTAAATCTCTCCAATTCCCATTCATATTCTCTCTCTTCATCTCTCTCACCTTACTGTCTATCAGTCTCTCTCTATCTCTTTTTCTTCTTTCCCACCTCTAAATCTCTTAGCCAATCTACTTTATATCTTCTCCTCACTCTCCAGTCTCTCCTCTTTCATATCTCCTGCAGTGTTTCCATCTCTCTCATCTGTTCAGGAATTGGATCAGTGAGAAGCCCTAATGCTTCTTTGCCTATCACCCCCCCCCTCCCCTGGTTAGTGGCACACTCTGCTTTACCTGTGGGTAAACTTGTACTAGCTGCTGCCTCCTGTGCTCTGTACTCCTGTCTGCAGGTATCCTGCAATAAAATAACTACAGTAATATTCCCTACCAATAAGGAACTCACAGGATAGCCATGGCAACAAGCTCACACCCACCTCTCGACTCCCCGTCTGCGCTGAGTGGTCAGCTGCAGCCAACTGATAGCTGGAGCAGCCAATCTGTGATGAGAAGCTATTCCTGGAAGCCAGACTTGCCCAGCTTCCCCTCCTCCTGAGTCACTTGAAGAGCGTCGCATTGCAGACTGGGAGTTGTAGTCACTGGGGCGTGGTGCGAGGAGAACATGGTGGAAGCTGCCTGCGGTGAAGTGCCGGTAGGGAGGGCTCCCCGGCTCCGGTTTCCTTCAGTTTCAGTCGAACAGCGCGGCTGCCGACTCTGCTATGGAATAAGTACGGCAGCCGCGCTGAGGTGCCGTTTAAGGTAGCGCTGGAGGTTCCGGACCTGGCCAGCTGTGCACCCCCCTAGGGCTGGCACCCGGGGCGGACCTCCCCCCCTTGGTACGCCACTGGTACTTAGCCTGTTTTTTTCCAGTTAGGCCTAGTTTCTTAGTCCTATGCCTCAGGGGTCTCATGAGGGGTCCTCTCTCATTCAGTAGCATGGAATGCTGCTACTCTTTTAATTTTTTTCCAGTTACAAATAACCTGGATTGGACACTGTGAGGATGAGCTACTATTATTGACTATTGTTCTGACTCAGTAAGGCTATTCTTATGTTCTTATGATAATTCCATGATTCCAGGACACAATATGAGGAAAATTAAACAGATTGCCATTTCACAAACACAGAGGAGGAAAGTTAAACTGACAAAATCTTGATTTCAGCATACAACTTGAGTAAACTTAAACAAATAATGATGTTGGGTACTTTAAAAACACACAGAAGGGCATTTACACTGATAGAACCATGATTTCAGCACACAACCTGGGCAGTTCACAAACACAAAGATGTAAGTTAGGCTAATAAAATCATGATTTCAATATACAACCTGAGGAAAATCAATTAGATAATAATACAGCAGCATCATACAGCACATATGTGACCACACCATGGTTCTACAGGAACCAACAACAACTGCATCCTTTTTTCAGTTTAAAACCCCTCAACAACAGAACATAATCATTGTTCTATTAAACAAACTGTTGCCTAGCATCCAAGTAAATTTAATACAACACACTAAGAGAGAAAAATTGTTTGCCTTTGCTTTTATACACAGGCACATCCTACACAGAAGCACAATGAAAACTTAAACACTGTAGTGCAATAGCAACAATATGAAACTAAACCAAAAATACCAGCATCATCATTAACACTACTTCCCTGAGGAAAGCTCGGTCTTCTAGGTACTTCCATTAAAAATGAGGACTGGCTAGAAAGGTGTGATTTAGAGCTCAAGAAGCAAGTCAGTAAGACTCAGGGTTAGATTCTTAAAACTTTGTGGTAAAATCCAATGGGCTGCTATCGCAGCCATTATTGTAGTGATCTCAAAAAGGTGAGTCATTTTCCAAAAACCTCACATGCAAATGATGTTGGCAAATGCAAATGAGGTTGAGATTTACTAAATTTGCATGTGCCTATCACTGGTGATAGCGATGGGCACATGTGTAGAATAAACACAATTTTTTTTTTTAAACCCAAATTGAAGGGGGGTGCTAGAGGGCGCAGTGAGTAATGGAAGCTTGATCACTGTGCTCTGGCATTCATAGCTCAAAAATCAATATTTCCTAGTGATTTATATTTACAGTTTTTGTCTCAATTACAATCGGAATGAACTTCATCATGTTGACCAACAAGATCAACAAAAGGCATAAACCAGAACTGTCTTCACCAAACAAAAAATTGGAAGACAAAGATGAGGCCGACACCATACAAACAGTCCTCGTGGAGATTAGTGCCATGCACGATATGGTAAACGAGACCAAGGACAAAATATTAGAAATGAGATCCGATCTATCAGCTCTAAGGGCTGATTTCTCTCAACTGAAGCTAAGAATGGATATGTTAGAAGCACAGCATACTGGCACACAAGCTTCGGTAGCCACACTGCAGCATCAGATAAAAAGGGTGGCACATCTTGTAAAGGAGCTGGAGGATTCAAATTTGAGATCCAGACGAAATAACCTCCGATTTCTGGGGATACCAGAAGGTAAAGAAGGGTCTGATACAATCAAATATATGGAAGACCTCATTCCTAAACTCTTAGATATAAAATTTTCACGCGAGTTTGAATTGGATAGGGCCCATCGTGTTCCATTATTCAGGCCTGCTAACACCCGATATCCCAGATCCATCATCGTTCGTTTCTTGCGATATTCACAAATCACAGAAGTCATGCAAAAAGCCAAAACTAAAGCACCGCTCAAACTTGAATCCAGTAACATCTTAATCGTACTGGATCTAAGTAAGAACACAGCTCATCAGCGTAAACATAGTAACATAGTAGATGACGGCAGATAAAGACCCGAATGGTCCATCCAGTCTGCCCAACCTGATTCAATTTAAATTTTTTTTTTTTTTTCCTTCTTAGCTATTTCTGGGCGAGAATCCAAAGCTCTACCCGGTACTGTGCCTGAGTTCCAACTGCCAAAATCTCCGTCAAGACCCACTCCAGCCCATCTACACCCTCCCAGCCATTGAAGCCCTCCCCAGCCCATCCTCCACCAAACGGCCATACACAGACACAGACCGTGCAAGTCTGCCCAGTTACTGGCCTAGTTCAATATTTAATATTATTTTCTGATTCTAAATCCTCTGTGTTCATCCCACGCTTCTTTGAACTCAGTCACAGTTTTACTCTCCACCACCTCTCTCGGGAGCGCATTCCAGGCATCCACCACCCTCTCCGTAAAGTAGAATTTCCTAACATTGCCCCTGAATCTACCACCCCTCAACCTCAAATTATGTCCTCTGGTTTTACCATTTTCCTTTCTCTGGAAAAGATTTTGTTCTACGTTAATACCCTTTAAGTATTTGAACGTCTGAATCATATCTCCCCTGTCTCTCCTTTCCTCTAGGGTATACATATTCAGGTCTTCCAGTCTCTCCTCATACGTCTTCTGGCGCAAGCCTCCTATCATTTTCGTCGCCCTCCTCTGGACCGCCTCAAGTCTTCTTACGTCTTTCGCCAGATACGGTCTCCAAAACTGAACACAATACTCCAAGTGGGGCCTCACCAATGACCTGTACAGTGGCATCAACACCTTCTTCCTTCTACTGACTACGCCTCTCTTTATACAGCCCAGAATCCTTCTGGCAGCAGCCACTGCCTTATCACACTGTTTTTTCGCCTTTAGATCTTCGGACACTATCACCCCAAGGTCCCTCTCCCCGTCCGTGCATATCAGCTTCTCTCCTCCCAGCATATACGGTTCCTTCCTATTATTAATCCCCAAATGCATTACTCTGCATTTCTTTGCATTGAATTTTAGTTGCCAGGCATTAGACCATTCCTCTAACTTTTGCAGATCCTTTTTCATATTTTCCACTCCCTCTTCGGTGTCTACTCTGTTACAAATCTTGGTATCATCTGCAAAAAGGCACACTTTTCCTTCTAGCCCTTCAGCAATGTCACTTACATACATATTGAACAGGATTGGCCCCAGCACCGAACCCTGAGGGACTCCACTAGTCACCTTTCCTTCCTTCGAGCGACTTCCATTAACCACCACCCTCTGGCGTCTGTCCGATAGCCAGTTTCTGACCCAGTTCACCACTTTGGGTCCTAACTTCAGCCCTTCAAGTTTGTTCAACAGCCTCCTATGAGGAACTGTATCAAAGGCTTTGCTGAAATCCAAGTAAATTACATCTAGCATATGTCCTTGATCCAGCTCTCTGGTCACCCAATCAAAAAATTCAATCAGGTTCGTTTGGCACGATTTACCTTTTGTAAAGCCATGTTGCCTCGGATCCTGTAACCCATTAGATTCAAGGAAATACACTATCCTTTCTTTCAGCAACACTTCCATTATTTTTCCAACAACTGAAGTGAGGCTCACCGGCCTGTAGTTTCCTGCTTCATCCCTGTGACCACTTTTATGAATAGGGACCACATCCGCTCTCCTCCAATCCCCAGGAATCACTCCCGTCTCCAGAGATTTGTTGAACAAGTCTTTAATAGGACTCGCCAGAACCTCTCTGAGTTCCCTTAGTATCCTGGGATGGATCCCGTCTGGTCCCATCGCTTTGTCCACCTTCAGTTTTTCAAGTTGCTCATAAACACCCTCCTCCGTGAACGGCGCAGAATCTACTCCATTTTCTCGTGTAACTTTGCCGGACAATCTCGGTCCTTCTCCAGGATTTTCTTCTGTGAACACAGAACAGAAGTATTTGTTTAGCACATTTGCTTTCTCCTCATCACTCTCCACATATTTGTTCCCAGCATCTTTTAGCCTAGCAATTCCATTTTTTATCTTCCTCCTTTCACTAATATATCTGAAAAAATTTTTATCTCCCTTTTTTACATTTTTAGCCATTTGTTCTTCCGCCTGTGCCTTCGCTAAACGTATCTCTCTCTTGGCTTCTTTCAGTTTCACCCTGTAGTCCTTTCTGCTCTCCTCTTCTTGGGTTTTTTTATATTTCATGAACGCCAACTCTTTCGCCTTTATTTTCTCAGCCACTAGGTTGGAGAACCATATCGGCTTCCTTTTTCTCTTGTTTTTATTGATTTTCTTCACATAAAGGTCCGTAGCCATTTTTATCGCTCCTTTCAGCTTAGACCACTGTCTTTCCACTTCTCTTATGTCCTCCCATCCTAACAGCTCTTTCTTCAGGTACTTTCCCATTGCATTAAAGTCCGTACGTTTGAAATCTAGGACTTTAAGTATCGTGCGGCCGCTCTCCACTTTAGCCGTTATATCAAACCAAACCGTTTGATGATCGCTACTACCCAGGTGAGCACCCACTCGAACATTAGATATACTCTCTCCATTTGTGAGGACCAGATCCAATATCGCTTTTTCCCTTGTGGGTTCCGTCACCATTTGTCTGAGCAGAGCCTCTTGAAAGGCATCCACAATCTCCCTACTTCTTTCCGATTCCGCAGTCGGAACATTCCAGTCCGCATCCGGCAGGTTGAAATCTCCCAACAGCAGAACCTCCTCTTTCCTTCCAAACTTTTGGATATCCACAATCAGATCCTTATCAATTTGCTGCGATTGAGTCGGAGGTCTGTAGACTACACCCACGTAGATAGAAGTTCCATCTTCTCTTTTCAGAGCAATCCATATCGCTTCTTCCTCTCCCCAGGTCCCTTGCATTTCGGTCGCTTGGATATTGATCTTTACATAGAGAGCTACTCCTCCACCTTTATGACCATCTCTGTCCTTCCTAAAAAGATTATATCCCGGTATGTTTGCATCCCATCCATGTGATTCACTGAACCATGTCTCTGTGATAGCAACAATATCTAGATCTGCCTCTAATATTAGGGCTTGCAGATCATGAACTTTGTTGCTTAGACTGCGAGCATTTGTGGTCATCGCTTTCCAGCTATTTTTCAGCGATAATCTCCTTTTTCGTATGGATTTTTGTGTCGTTTCACTTTCCGCTGCAATACTAAGAAATGAGTTGCTGATATTGCTTTTGTTGCAGCCTTTACTACTATCACATCTTTTCTTTTGCCGGGGGTGGTCTCTACATACACCACCCCCACCTTCTAGTTTAAATGCCTAGAAAAATATTGTCTAAATTTCTCTGCAAGGTTTCTTTTTCCTGCTGTAGTAATATGTAGCCCATCAGTGCAATATAGCTTCTTGTCCTTCCATGTATTTCCCCATCCTCCTATGTACCTGAAGCCTTCTTGATGACACCAGGCTCTGAGCCATCTATTAAAGTCCTCTGTGTTTTTCATTCTTTGCTCTCCTTTTCCATATGCAGGCAGTATTTCAGAAAAAGCTAAAGTCTTTACAAAAGGTTTCACGCCCTCACCAAGCTCCCGAAAAGCTTTCTGTGCTGCAAGTGTGGAGTTGTTGGCCAGGTCATTTGTTCCCAGATGGATAACAACATCAGTGTTAAAATCCTTAGTTTCTTCCTTAATTATAGTCAGTATTTGCCTGGAACTCCTGGTAGCTGAGGATCCTGGAAGACATTTCACTATTTTGGACTCCTCGCCCTGTGTTCCAAGGTTAATGCCTCTGATGATGGAATCTCCCAACAGTAATAGTTTTCTGTTTTTGGCTTTTTTATTTGTACTTAGGGTGCTCTTGTTCTCTTGAGTTTCTTTCATTGGTTCCAGTCCCACCTCCCTTCTGTTTTCCTGAGTATCGCAGTGCACTAGTGGAGCGAAGGAATTCTGTAGAGGTAATATTAGTGAAGGTGGATGTTTCTGTGTTACATGTCGCAGTCTTCCTGAGCCTACTGTGACCCATTTATTCCTGGGCTGTTTTATTCTTTGAGGTAGAGGTGGTAAGTTGGTATGATTTTGTGGAGTGATGGAAGCTGCTTTAATTGTATTCAATTCCTGTTTAAGTTTACAGAGCTCCTCCTTAATACTGGCAAGTTGAAGACAGATGGGGCAAGCCTTAAGCCTCCAAATAGTATGTCTTGGAATTAAAGCACCACAGTGATTGCATAGAATAAAGGTCATCTTGATTGGTTGTGAAGTCCTGATTATATGGGTCTCTATATATGAATAGTGGTCCCTGGGGTTGGTGGGACTATAAGTAAGACTACTAGTAAGGCAGAAATATAGGCTCTATACCACCTAAAACACAGTATTCTAAACAAAAATGCAGGTTCTATCAGTGCTACCCTAAAACACAGGATTTATAACAGGATTTTCCCTACTTTAGTCACCTTGAGCCACAGGCACCAGAAATATAGGCTCTATACCACCTAAAACACAGTTTTTTAAACAAAACTGCAGGTTCTATCAGTGCTACCCTAAAACACAGGATTTATAACAGGATTTTCCCTACTTTAGTCACCTTGAGCCACAGGCACCAGAAATATAGGCTCTATACCACCTAAAACACAGTTTTTTAAACAAAACTGCAGGTTCTATCAGTGCTACCCTAAAACACAGGATTTATAACAGGATTTTCCCTACTTTAGTCACCCTGAGCCACAGGCACCAGAAATATAGGCTCTATACCACCTAAAACACAGTATTTTAAACAAAACTGCAGGAAGAGGAAATAAGATTTAACAGAGGAAAGAGAAGGATTTTTTTGTGCTTTTTTTATATTTTTTTTTTTTAGTAAGAAACAGGGAGGAGAAGAGAAATTAAGCAGATATAATGCTGAAAACCAGTGAAAAGCTGAAATATGAAATGCTGAAATATGAAAATCTGAGTAACTTAGCTTTTAGAAGTTCACAGGGCAGCCTTGTTTCAGCAATGTCCCAAAGATAATGCAATTAACCTTAGAAGTAAAACAGAGCCCCTCCCTTCTCCACCTAATCAGACACAATGTTTAAAAACTAGTGAGTCAGAAATATAGGCTCTATACCACCTAAAACACAGTATTCTAAACAAAAATGCAGGTTCTATCAGTGCTACCCTAAAACACAGGATTTATAACAGGATTTTCCCTACTTTAGTCACCTTGAGCCACAGGCACCAGAAATATAGGCTCTATACCACCTAAAACACAGTTTTTTAAACAAAACTGCAGGTTCTATCAGTGCTACCCTAAAACACAGGATTTATAACAGGATTTTCCCTACTTTAGTCACCTTGAGCCACAGGCACCAGAAATATAGGCTCTATACCACCTAAAACACAGTTTTTTAAACAAAACTGCAGGTTCTATCAGTGCTACCCTAAAACACAGGATTTATAACAGGATTTTCCCTACTTTAGTCACCCTGAGCCACAGGCACCAGAAATATAGGCTCTATACCACCTAAAACACAGTATTTTAAACAAAACTGCAGGAAGAGGAAATAAGATTTAACAGAGGAAAGAGAAGGATTTTTTTGTGCTTTTTTTATATTTTTTTTTTTTTTAGTAAGAAACAGGGAGGAGAAGAGAAATTAAGCAGATATAATGCTGAAAACCAGTGAAAAGCTGAAATATGAAATGCTGAAATATGAAAATCTGAGTAACTTAGCTTTTAGAAGTTCACAGGGCAGCCTTGTTTCAGCAACTTCTCGCCTTCTGTCCAAAGCTCAGGGAACTCAAGGCACAGTTTGGAATGATGTATCCAGCTACCATGAGGGTCACATATAACAACTTGACCAAAAACTTCACCAATCCACAACAACTAGCTGATTTCTTGGAGGAACACCGACCTACTAGCATCGATCAGGTGTGAATGCTCACAAGGCCATCATCAGGCACTTAAGGAGGTATTATTCACCAGCGCGCCATTGCCAAGTCCACGTGGCGGATCCACGTGGCGGATTCTTCACTACTACAGCAAACATCATCGCTACCGCAATCTATGACCTGTTCACACTGTGTTTCTCCTGATATGCTTTTCTTATTAACATGTACTACAAGAGCTGTCCTTGCTTTAAGATGTAGCAACCTCTCTCCTGAGTGAGTATTATTAATGTCTCGCTAACAACTTGCTGTTAAATCATACCTGCATCGATCTTACATCTGTATACTCGAGCTGGAATGTATTTGCACCGATCTACCAGCATCGATAGGGTGCAAATGCTCCCAAGACCATCATCAGGCACTCAAGGAGGTATTATTTACCAACGCGTCATTAACATGTCCTATAACACGTGTCGGATTCTTCACTACTACAGCAATTCATCATCGCTACTGCAATCTATGAATTGATCACATAGCATGGCTCCTGATGTGCTTCTATTATTAACATGTACTCTGGGAGTTTCCCTTGCTTTAAGATGCAGTAACGTCATTCCCGAGCGAGTGTTCTTAGTGTTTCACTAGAAAGACCTGCTGTTAAATCATACCTGCATTGCAATTATATCTGCAAACTCGAGCTGGGATGCATTTCTTATTGAGATTGTATGGTTCAGATGAGAGCTAACATGACTTGCACATTCTCCTCCTATAATTATTCCCTTATGACTCAATCTTTTACTTTTTTGAAAGTACCATCTTATTGTATGTTCATATTAATGATATGTCCTCTCATATTAGCCCCGATGTGATTATCTTCACTCATTCTCATATACTTACTTTATTTCTCTATTGCTATGAATTCATATTTCCACTAGGTCTCACTTGTTCCTGCTAGCATTTTATATTTGATCAAATTCAGTTAATGTAATATGATATGAACGAGTTAAGTTTTGACATGAATGTACCATATGAATTGGTTCAGTAATCAGGAAGAATACGAGACATGCAAATAATGCTAAAGGTGGCCTAGTTGCTATAGCAGGAATGTCCCCACTGAGACATAACAAACATACAACATGGAGGGCTATGTACGTCAACGCCCACAGTCTGGGAAACAAGATCCTGGAACTGGAAACAGAAATGATAAATGCCGACTTGGATGTGGTGGCGATATCTGAGACCTGGCTCACAGACTCCCACGGGTGGGACATGGTCATACCGGGTTACAACTTGCTTCGCCGGGACAGGGAGGGCAAAATGGGAGGAGGTGTAGCATTATATACTAAAGATGACATTAAAGTCACCAGAATCACAGATGTACGGTACACTGGAGAATCCCTATGGGTAAATTTGGCCAGAGGGAAGGACAAATGCTTGTATCTTGGCGTAGTATACAGACCCCCAAGACAACAGGATGACCAAGATATGGAATTAATCGGAGATATAGAGAATATCACCTTGCGTGGGGACACAGTATTGTTAGGTGACTTCAACATGCCTGATGTGGATTGGGTCATGCTTTCCTCTGCTTCATGCAGCAGCAGGAGGCTATTAAATTCCTTGAAGGGAGCAAGACTAAGGCAACTGGTGTTGGAACCAACAAGGGATCAGGCAATCCTAGACCTGATACTTACCAATGGAGAAAGTGTCACAGAGGTCTCGGTGGGCGACACATTGGCCTCCAGCGACCACAACATGGTATGGTTCAATCTCAGAAAAGGTTTCACTAAATCTACCACACTGACCAAGGTCCTTAAATTCAAGGACACAAACTTCAAAGAAATGGGAGACTTCGTTCACCAGGTGCTACAAAGCCAAACAGAAACCGATAACGTGGAAGAAATGTGGTCAACTATAAAAGCCACCATACAGGAAGCAACAAACCGCTATGTTAAATCGGTAAGTAAACGGAGTAGGAACAATAAGCCACAATGGTTCTCTACGGAGATCTCGGACCTCATCAAGGAGAAGAAAAAAGCATTCATCTCTTACAAACAATCAGGGAAACAGGACTCCAGGGAAATCTATCTGACCAAGTCAAAAACAGTCAAAACAGCAGTTAGGGAGGCCAAATTCCGCATGGAGGAGTCTTTAGCAAGGAACATAAAGAGAGGAGATAAATCCTTTTTCAGGTATATCAGTGACAGGAACAAGAACTCAGGTGGGATAGTACGCCTCAGGAAACCAGGGGGAGACTATGCAGAAACGGACTCGGAGAAAGCCCAACTGTTAAATGAATACTTCTGCTCAGTCTTCACCCGCGAGGCGCCGGGACTTGGTCCTCAGCTGCAGACAAGGGTTGACTCAGCTGATCCATTTAGTAATTTCGAGTTTACGCCCAGCAGTGTCTACTGCGAGCTGTCAAATCTCAAGGTTAACAAGGCAATGGGGCCTGACAACCTACACCCCAGGGTGCTCAGGGAGTTGTGTGATGTCTTGGCGGAACCGCTATCCGCACTCTTCAATCTCTCCCTTAGTACAGGTGACGTCCCGTTGGACTGGAAAATGGCTAACGTCATTCCACTTCATAAGAAAGGCTCCAAGATGGAAACAGCAAACTACAGACCGGTGAGTCTCACATCAATAGTGAGCAAACTAATGGAAACTCTAATCAAATGCCAATTGGATACGATCATGAACGAGGAGAATCTACGTGATCCCCGTCAACATGGATTTACTAAGGGGAGATCCTGCCAATCCAACCTGATCGGCTTCTTTGACTGGGTGACGAGAAAGCTGGATGTTGGGGAGTCCCTGGACATCGTATACCTGGACTTCAGCAAAGCATTCGATAGCGTACCACACCGCAGGTTGCTGAGCAAAATGAGTTCTATAGGATTGGGCGACACGCTGACGAAATGGATTGGGAACTGGCTTGAGGGTAGGCTTCAGAGGGTAATGGTGAATGGCACCCCCTCCGAAACGACGGAGGTGATCAGTGGAGTGCCACAGGGCTCCGTCCTGGGCCCGATCCTGTTCAACATCTACATAAGAGACTTGGCAGAAGGTCTCCGAGGTAAAATAACATTATTCGCTGATGACGCCAAACTAAGCAATGTAGTGGCCAAGAGTACAACAGACAAAAACTCAATGCCCGACAACATGATGCACGACCTACTACTACTGGAGCGCTGGTCTAGGTCCTGGCAACTCAGCTTCAATGCCAAAAAATGCAAAGTCATGCACCTGGGCAGCCATAATCCATGCAAGACTTACACCCTAAATGGCGAGATCCTAACAAGAACTGAAGCAGAGCGTGACCTAGGGGTGATCGTCAGTGAGGACATGAAGACTGCCAATCAAATGGAGCAAGCTTACTCCAAAGCAAGGCAAATCATAGGTTGCATACGCAGGAGTTTCGTCAGCCGTAAGCCTGAAGTCATTATGCCATTGTATAGATCCATGGTGAGACCACACCTGGAGTACTGTGTGCAATTTTGGAGGCCGCATTACCGAAAAGATGTGCTGAGACTAGAGTCGGTGCAGAGAATGGCAACCCGGATGATCGCTGGTTTCAAGGATCTCCCTTACGAGGAAAGGCTGGATAAGTTACAGCTCTACTCACTCGAGGAACGCAGAGAGAGGGGAGACATGATCGAGACGTTCAAGTATCTCACGGGTCGCATCGAAGTGGAAGAAGATATCTTCCTTCTCATGGGTCCCACGGCAACCAGGGGGCACCCGTGGAAAATCAGGGGAGGGAAACTGCACAGTGACACCAGGAAATTCTTTTTCACTGAGAGAGTGGTTGACCGCTGGAATAATCTTCCACTTCAGGTCACTGAGGCCAGCAGCGTGCCTGATTTTAAGGCCAAATGGGATAGATACGTGGGATCTATTCACTGAGTTAGGTGGGGAAGGGTCATTGCGGTGGGCAGACTGGATGGGCCGTGGCCCTTATCTGCCGTCTATTTCTATGTTTCTATGTTTCTATTCTTCCTTTCCTCTTCAGTTATGATGCTAGTAAATCTACTTTTTCTTCACTTTTCTTCACATTAATTCACTCTCAGCATGAGCTATTGATCAATTATGAATTCTGAAATCAATTTTTCAATTTATAATTGCTCTTGTTCAATATAGTTAGATATATAGAAATAGATAGTTTTCAGATACTAAATGAGCGACTATATATATATGACATACTACTTTTACTCCTTCCTTCCTTTTTATCTACAGAGTACTTTCTCTACCTACCTCTTCTCAATTTCTTACCATTTCATTATGAATTATACAATTAACTTATCTATTTGTACTCAATGTATTAAATGTTTGATCTGTAAGTTTTTATGCATTTTAATATTTTTATATAAGGAATCCTACTTTACCAATAGGTGGTTCATCATGATAAATTATGAATAATATGAGTTTATAGGATTTCAATTGTTTTACCGCACCTAGGCTACTCTCACCTTTTTACATATAGTTTACTGAAATTCATATTCTTATACTCAATAATTACAATCAATACCAGTTCAGATAGTTGATTTCAAGGGTTGGATCAATAATTTACCATCCCATCACCACCCAAACGCAAGGTTTACATATAGTATCCTTATGCTTCTGTGTAAAGCACACTGTAACTACTGTTTGTCTGACCCCTTTGTTATTGTGGGCCGGATTGGATTTTTGCTTGTTACTGGTTGTAGGGCTGGTTAATGGTTATATTATTGCCCTGAGTCTTTAGAAATTGTCAATTTATACAATTATTTTTACCAAGTATATAAGCTTGCAACTTATATGTCAGGTCTAAAAGACATATTTGATATATATTACCTATAGACAACACTGTTTAATTAACATTCCCTCTGATATGATATTATTAATACTATTATTAGTGACTGAATCACTAGTGAGATTCATATGAAAAGTTCTTTAATCAACTATTTATTTCTGCCAGAGTAGTGTTCAACCTGCACTCATACGCTCCCTACCCATGGGGTTCTTCTGTTCATGTTCCCTTATCTGGCCGAACAGTAGTTTAGCGTACCTGGATGTCATGTTCTTATACAATACCTTTGTTAAATACTTTCTGATTTCTTGTTCTCAAGCAGAGTCCTACATATATCATCAGGTCTAATCCTAAATATAAGATCTTTACCATTCAGCTGCTAAAAATTCTATCATTAAATGTCAAGGGATTTCACAATCCAATCAAAAGGAAAAAATACTGGACTATGTTTCAAAGGATCTCCAGATATAGTATGTTTCCAAGAAACACATTTAAATGCTATCGAATCAGCCAAGTTGAAAACTAATTGGTCTTTACCGGTCATTGCATCACCTGCTTTGTCTAAGAAAAATAGGACTGCTGTATTAAATTGGTATCTCAATCTAATGATGCAGAGGGTAGATGGATAAAGATCAACCTGTTAATAGGTCAAACTACCCTATCCTTGGTTAATATATATGCTCCTAATTTAGATAAATCTGAATTCTTCAATGATATTATGATGACGCTACTAGAAGATAAATCCCAAGCCCATATTGTAGTGGGAGACTTCAATCAAGTACTTGATACCATCAGTGACAGAAATTCAGTGGCATCGCATAAACCTTCTAACTCTTGGCACAGCTTGCACAATATGATCACAGTTGAAATTGGTAGATGCATGGAGATTAATGCATGGGGACAATCACCAGTACTCCTTCTATTCCCCTCCTCACAATTCCTATTCTAGAATTGACTATTTTTTGATAAGCAATAATCTCATTAACAACTTATCTCAATCAGATATCCATGAAATTGCAGTCTCTGATCATGCTTCTATTGAGTTGACATTATCCGATATTACAGTGAACACAAAGAGATCGACTTGGAGATTTAACAATTCTCTACTGTTAGATCCCAATTTCACGTCCTACCTTAGAACAGTAATAGAAGAATATTTTATGTTCAACAGACCTGCTGATTGAGGATGGCCTTGTCTCTGGGATGCCTTCAAAGCCTATCTAAGAGGTACTGTTATATCATATCAAGCACGTAAAAGAAAAGAATTGGATAAACAATTGTATGAGTATATCAAAATCATCAAGGATCTGGAATCATGTCATCAAACTAACCCCTCAGATATGCAAACACTCAGGAATTGACTATAACTTACTACTCGGTAGGAAGGCAGGAAATGCCATCTTCATGAAATCAGCAAACTATCACTGTGATAATAATAAGAATAGTCATGCTCTTGCAAATTATCTGAAAGTTAGGGAAGAAAGACTCAACATACACACTATCTTAGATTACACAGGTCAGATAACCTCAGAACCAGAGATGATTCCAAATAGTTTTCAGAAATTTTATGAAAAACTATATACCTCCGATAGAATGCCAACCTCTTCAGCAGAAATATTGAATGACAACATTCAGCACCCCACTCTTACAGAGGAAAATAATAGTCTACTGTCCAAAACTATAGTGGAGGAAGAGATAACGCTGGCGTTGAAAGGAATGGCGAAGAAGAAATCTCCAGGACCAGATGGTCTAACTTCAGAATTTTACAGTACTTTTCAGGATCTACAGATCCCTCATCTTCTAGCATTATTCAATCATTTTATTGACACTGGTAAAATATCGGGTACCTTTACTGAAGCAAGCATAAGAACATAAGAAGTGCCTCTGCTGGGTCAGACCAGAGGTCCATCATGCCCAGCAGTCCACTCATGCGGGGATCCACCAGGTCCAGGACCTGAATAGTAACCCTCTATCTATACCCTTCTATCCCCTTTTCCTTCAGAAAATTGTCCAAACCCTTCTTGAACTCCAATACCGTACCTTGTCCTATCACACCCTCTGGAAGCGCATTCCAGGTGTCCACCACCCGTTGGGTGAAGAACTTCCTAGCATTGGTTCTGAATCTGTCCCCTCTTAATTTTTCTGAATGGCCTCTCGTTCTTGTAGTTTTTGAAAGTTTGAAGAATCTGTCCCTCTGCCCTTCAAGATCTTGTAAGTCTCTATCATGTCCCCTCTATGTCTTCGCTTCTCGAGGGAAAATAGCCCCAGTTTCTCCAATCTTTCGGTATATGAAAGATTTTCCATACCTTTTATCAAACGTGTTGCCCTCTTCTGAACCCTCTCGAGTATCGCCATATCCTTCTTTAGGTACGGCGACCAATATTGGACGCAGTACTCCAGATGTGGGCGCAACATCGCCCGATACAGCAGCAGGATAACCTCTTTCGTTCTGGTTGTAATACCCTTCTTGATTATACCTAGCATTCTATTCTTAGCGGCCGCTGCGCACTGCACCGACGGCTTCATTGTGTTGTCTAGTATTACCCCCAAGTCCCTTTCTTGGGTACTCTCACTCAATGACAGCCCTCCCATCGTGTAGCTGTATCTCGGGTTTCTGTTTCCTACGTGCAAGACTTTACATTTCTCTACATTGAACTTCATCTGCCATCTCATCACCCACTCCCCTAGTTTGTTCAGGTCCCTTTGTAAACCTTCGCAGTCCTCTATAGTCCTAGCCCCACTAAATAGTTTGGTGTCTGCAAATTTTTTTTTTTAATATATTTATTGAATTTTGAAATACAGAGCAAGCAAAAACGCTTGTTTAAGTAAAACGAAAGGAAACAAAATACAAGGTAATACATCAAACAAATTGAAACATCAATATAAACTTCTTCTTAGACCCCAACAAAAGTGCAGTGTGGTGGCCCCAAATAAAAAGGACTTATTACCAAACAGGAAAATCATAGTAACTAATAGGCATTAACGTGAATACTCCTCTATATCAGCTTGATGACCAGTCTAACCCTTGGTGATCTTGAGGTCCAGAAATGTCCGCAAATGGTCTAGAACAAAGAAAGTGTACTTCAGTCCAACATATTTAATGAGGCATTTATATGGGTATGCTAGTTGAAAATTTGCCCCCAAATCCTTCACTTCTTGCCTCATATTTAGAAAAAGTTTTCTCCTCTCTTGGGTTTCTTTATTAACATCAGGGTAAATCCAAACGCATTGTCCCATGAAAGGAGTCTGTGCATTCCTGAAGTACATTTTCATTATAGCATTTAAGTCTTGTTGAAACACAAACGAGGCAAGTAGAGTTGCCCTCTCTACATTTTGCACTGTCGATGACTCCAACATCTCTGAAATATTACCTAAGTCCATTTGAGCCTGAAACTGAGGCTCTGTTACAGTTACTTCAACACCTTTTTTTTTTTAAGAGGATGGTAGGTAATAAATTTTATTTAACGGAGGAAACATTTCAGATGTGAAGTTTAAATTCTGTGAGAGGTAATTTCTAAATATTTCAACCGGTGACATATCAGCTGTTTTGGGGAAATTCAATAGCCTTAAATTTAGTCTCATGTTGTAATTTTCCAATTGTTCTATTTTCTTATATGTCATTAATTTATCTTTCATTAAAGTTTCATTGACAGATTTAAAAGGTGTAATGTCCTCATTGATTTGTGAAAACTTCAAGTCAGTATCTTTTTTATATCATCTACTATTTTTACTAGAGAGTTAACTTTGCCTACCAAGTTTGCAGTTTCTTCTGTGGATTTTCAAATTGTTCCTTCCATTCTCTGGAGCAGTCTCCAAACGTCCACAAGGGAGTTGTAATAATATCCTCAACTCCTTGCTGTTTACTTTCCACCGCGGCTCCATATCCGGCTGTGCTTCCCTCATGAAGTAATGCTCCTGCAACCACTACGGTATCAGGGCTTCCTTCCAGCTCAGGCGTCTCTGTCACGGGATACGGAGGAATAGAGAGGTCAGGAGGTGAGAGAGAAACTTCCGGCTCCAGCTTGCCCGCCAAGTCCTGGGGAGGCAACGCCATGGCCCCACGTGCTCCAACAAGAGGAGGACTAGTGGAGAAGTTGAGTAATGTCTGGCACATTGGCGTAGATGAATCCGAAGGTAAGGGTCCCCTTCGGATTATGCCTTTGCGCTTAGTGTGAGGCATATTGAGAAAGAAATATGGAAATCTCAGAGCTCAACTTCAACCTGCATAGCTCACCATCACCATCTTGAAAGCCACCGTCTGCAAATTTTATTACTTCGCACTTTGTCCCTATTTCTAGATCATTTATGAATACATTGAATAGCAGCAGTCCGAGCACCGACCCCTCTGGAACACCACTCGCGACCCTCCTCCAGTCCAAGTAGTGGCCCTTCACTCCTACCCTCTGTTTAATGCCTGGCAACCAATTCCTGATCCATCTGTGCACGTCTCCTTCCACCCCATGGTTCTTCAGTTTCCGAAGTAGGCGTTCATGAGGTATCTTGTCAAAGGCTTTTTGGAAGTCTAAGTATACCATGTCAATGGGGTCCCCTTTGTCTATCCATTTGTTAATTCCTTTAAAGAAGTACAATAAGTTCGTTAGGCATGATCTTCACTTGGAGAAGCCATGTTGGCTTGTTTTCATAAGTTTATTCCTTTCTAGATGCTCCTTGATGGTATCTTTTATCAGCGTTTCCGCCATTTTCTCCGGAACTGAGGTCAGACTTACCAGTCAGTAGTTCCCCTTTTTAAAAATGGGCGTAATGTTGGCTACCTTCCAATCCTCCGGGATCACGTCTGTTTTCAGGGATAGATTACAAACTTGCTGTAGGAGTTCCGCTATTTCCTCCTTAAGCTCTTTCAGCATCTAGGGTGGATTCCGTCTGGGCCTGGTAATTTGTCAGTTTTTAATTTTTCTATCTGCCTGTGTATGTCTTCAAGGTTTACTTCCATGGATGTTAATTTTTCTTCTTGTTCTCCTTTGAAGATTTGTTCAGGTTTCGGTATGTTGGATGTGTCCTCATTTGTAAATACTGACGAAAAGAACGTATCTAGTCTTTCTGCCACTTCTCCTTTACCACACCCTTCCTATCTCTGTCATCCAACGGTCCCACCTCATCCCTAGCTGGCTGCTTCCCTTTAACGTATCTAAAGAACGGTTTGAAATTTTGTGCTTCCCTGGCTAGCCTCTCTTTTTGCTTTTCTAACCACAAGATGACATTCTTTTTGATACTTCCTGTGTTCTTTCCAGTTCTCCTTGGTTTTACCCTTTTTCCATTTCTTGAATGAATTCTTCTTATCACCTATCGCTTTCTTCACTTCTTTAGTTATCCATGCCGGGTCTTTTGTTCGGCTCTTTTTGCACCCCTTTCTGGGGATAATACAGATTTTGCGCCATGCTCACCGTATCCTTGAATAAAGACCAGGCTTGCTCTACAGTCTGCCATTTCTTTGAGCTGTACCTAAGTTTCTTCCTTACCATTACCCTCATTGCTTCGTAGTTTCCTTTCTTGAAGTTGAAAGTTGTCGCTGTGGTTCTGTTTCCCTTCGGTATTCCTACTTCAACTTTGAACTTGATTATACTGTGAACGCTGTTTCCCAACGGTCCCACTTCTTCCACTTCCTTTGCAGGTCCTCTTAGCCCATTGAGGATTAGATCCTGAGTGCCATTCCCTCTCGTTGGTTCTCTGACAAGCTGATCCATAAAGCAGTCCTGTATAGCTTCCAGGAATCCGGTCTTCCTGGCGCATTTTGAGTTTCCAAGACTCTAGTCTATCCAGGGATAGTAGAAGTCTCCCATAATAATCGTGTTACCGCTTTTGCATTCTCGTTTCATCTCGGCTTCCATTTATTCATCGGCAGCCCAGGTGGACGATAGTACAGGCCCATCTTTATCTCGTTCCCTTTCCTTCCCGGTATTTTAACCCATAGCGATTCCAATTTGTTGGTCGTCACTGCCTTGTCCACTCTGTTCGAGTGTATGCTTTCTTTTACATATAGGGCCTCATCCTTTATGACCTGACCTGTCTTCGCGATAGAGTTTGTACCCCGGCAGTGCTATGTCCCATTTGTTTTCTTCATTCCACCATGTTTCGGATACTCCAATGATGTCTAGGTTCTCAGTTTTGGCCATGACTTCTAATTCTCCCATTTTGTTCCTTAGGCTTCTTGCATTAGTATATTTGCAATTTAAGTCCTGATATTTTTTTGTCTTCATTTCCTTTCCCTGTGCTTCGATCCTTATTTTCTTCTCCTGTGCTGTGATCCTCTTATCCTCCTCTTCTAGATCAGTCAACTCCTGTGTTTTGCCCGTTGTTTCTTCCCAGCATTTTACCTACTTAGTATCTTCATGGGATACCTTCTTCCGAATCGTTGACACTTGGTCGACTGTCGGCTTTCCCCTTCTTCTTAGTTTAAAGCCTGCTCCATTCCTCTCCTGACATTGTTTGCTAGAAGTCTAGTTCCCGCGGTGCTCAGGTGTAGTCCATCTCTCCTGAAGAGCTTGCTCTTGTCCCAAAACGTTGTCCAGTTCCTCATAAAGTGGAACCCCTCTTCCTCGCACCATCTCCTCATCCATGCGTTCATTGATTGTAGTTCCGTCTGCCTCTTCACATCTGCCCTTGGTACTGGTAGGATCTCCAAAAATGCAATCTTCTGAGTCCTCATCTTCAACTTCCTTCCCAGAATCTTGAACTGTTCTATCAATGCACTTCTACTGTAGTCTCTCCTGCTGACATCATTTGTCTCGATGTGGATCATTACTGTAGTGTCTTCCGTCTCTGTTCCGTCTAGGATCTTTCCGATTTTGTCAACAATGTCCTTTGTTCTCGCTCCTGGGAGGCAGGTTACCAGTTGATCCTCTCTCCCACCTGCTATGTGACTGTCTACCTGCCTTAGGATTGAGTCTTCCACTAGGATTGCAGACTTTCCCTTCTTCAGTTTTCGCTCCGGTCGCAGGTCTGTGTCCTTGGAGTGCTTCGCTGCTTCTTCTTCTGGGCATCGACTAGACCTTTCCTCCCCTTCATATGGGATTCCTCTGCAGTTTCTTCCTTGGAGTCATCTTCCCCTTGTTCTCCCTTCCACATTGGTATGTCTTCATCTTTCCTCTGATGTTCGTGTGCTTCCACCCTCCTCCTGTAGGCCTCCTCAATGAATTCCTCAAGTTCTCTGACTTCATCCTCAATGTGTCTGTCTCTCGCGAAGTCCTCCGCTGGGTCTTCTGTGATGTAGAGTCCCTCCAATTCTTGTATCCTGTCCTTCAGCTGCCTGACTTCCCTCTTCAAGCTTTTCAGCTCCTGACTCTGTCCGCATACATATGACTGCCTCCCCGAGGGGAGGTAGTCATATATGTGACAGACTGTGCAGAACACTTGAAAACTCATCTTCTGGATTCCCTCTGCTTCCATTGCTGTCTGCTTCTTTGAAGTACTCTCTTTTATTTTACTGGTTCCTTTTTGTTTGTGTGAGTGTGTTATCTTCTGTGCCTGTTACTTGCTACTTCCCTATTCCCTAGAGAATGTTTTTCCCTGTATCCACTTTTAGTGTGCCGTGTTTGTTCTAGTGTTGTGGTGCTCTGTGTTGGTTGGATTTCCTAACTTTAGGATAGCAGTTTGTGTCCTGCTGCTGTTACGTATGTATGTGCCCTCTGTGACTGCTTTGTTTTTGCTTCTATGTACTTGTTTGGGTATTTAGATGTGCTAGTTGGTTTCCTTACCTTGTTGCTCTTCCTAGGTGTCCTTGGGTGTGGTGAATCTGCCCTTCTTGAGGCCTTTCACAAAGGCGCTACCTTTGCCGAGCGCCAAACGGCTGCTCGCAGTTAGCTCCTCCCATTTTATGGAGGAGTTCGGCCCCGGTGTGCTGACATCAGAGGGGTGAGTGGAGCTATCTTTTGCCTCTGCCCCTCTCTGTGCCCTGCCTGCTTTTTATTCTGCTCCTGCCTGCCTCCTCCGCTGCTCAAAGAGGTCTCCGCGCCGTTGGCTCCTCCCCTTTTATGGAGGAGTTCGGCCCCGGTGTGCTGCTGATGTCGGAGAGGTGGGCGGAGCTATCTCTCGCCTCTGCCCCTCTCTGTGTCCTGCCTGTCTCTCTTCTCCTTTCCACGTGCTTTTTTCTGCTCCTGCCTGCCTGCGTCTTGCTCCGCTCTCCTCAGCCACCTCCCAACTTTCTCCGGCTGCCTCCTCCACTGCTCACAGAGGTCTCCGCGCCATTGGATCCTCCCCTTTTATGGAGGAGTTCAGCCCCAGTGTGCTGCTGATGTCAGAGGGGTGGGCAGAGCTATCTCTCGCCTCTGCCCCTCTCTGTGTCCTACCTGCCTCTCTATTCCCCTTTCCATGTGTTTTTTTTATGCTACTGTTTGCCTGCCTCTTGCTCCGCTCTCCTCAGCTGCCTCCTGACTCTCTCCGGCTGCCTCCTCCGCTGCTCACAGAAGTCTCTGCGCCATTGGCTCCTCCCCTTTTAAGCATCATTGTATTGTCTAAACCAAGTAAAGATCCACTACTCATATCCAACTATAGACCACTGTCATTCATAAATGTTAATGCAAAAGTGTACGCAAAGATCCTTGCAACACGTCTACAGAAGATTTTGCCAAAGTTGATTGGATTTGAGCAAAATGGTTTCATGTTGGGCAGATTGTCCAGCAATAACGCTAGAATGTTGGCTAATGTGATCCAATATGCAAATCAAGATACTGTACCATTGTTAGTTCTGGCGTTGGATGTGGAGAAAGCCTTTGATCGAGTGGAATGGGGATTCCTATTTGACACGTTACACTGGTTTGGTTTTGGGCAAGAATTCATTAAAATGATTAAAGTGCTTTACACCGCCCCCACCACTAATGTTCGCATTAATGGCTCAACTTCCTCTTCTTTTCATCCTACCAGGGGCACAAGACAGGGATGCCCACTGTCACCACTGATATTCAATCTGGCTCTTGATCCTCTCCTCCTCTCCATTCGCCATAATCCCCAAATTCAAAGTGTCAAAAGTGGAAGTATGGAGGTTAAATTTTCAGCCTATGCTGACAATGTCCTCATCTATACAACACCAGACTCATTGAAACCTCTGTTAACAACTATTGCAACGTATGCTCAGGTATCGGGCTATAAGCTCAACACAAACAAAACGGAGCTAATGCCACTGAATAATCTTGTACGGAAGGCTGATTTGGAAGACCTCAACTTTCAATGGTCACCTGACAAACTAAAATACTTAGGTATAAACTTTGGATCTACAATTGACCGAACAATTGAGTTATCTACCAAACATATCTACCAGCTTATCAACTCATTGATCCTTCAATGGTCACCGCTAAAACTGTCGTGCTGGGGAAGACTGGAATCCATCAAGATGATCATAATGCCCAAAATAAACTATACATTGAGCATGCGCCCCTTCTTTCTGCCTCAAGCAGTCTACAAAAAGATAGATTCTACTTTAACTCCCGAGGATTGCTTCGAAGAAATTAAAGGCTGCCAGACTTCTTTGACTACCACTGTGCTTTCTAAACTAAACTAAACTAAACCTTAAGTTTATATACCGCATCATCTCCACGGATGTGGAGCTCGGCACGGTTTACAAGAACTTAAAATATAGGAAAAGGAAAAAAAAGGTTTACATGAACTTATATATAGAAGAGAAGAGTAAGGGGGAATAGAATTACATTTTAGTAAAAAGCCAGATTTTCAGTTGCTTGCAGAATAATTGGAGGGAGCCCAGGTTCTGCAGTGGGGGTAGTAAGGTCGTTCCAAAGACCTGTGATTCTGAAGAGAAGGGATTTTTCCAGTTTGCCTGCATAGCGAATACCGTGTAGAGAGGGGAAGGATAGTTTATACCTTTGGGCAGGTTTGGTAGATTCAGGACTCGAGGAGTTATAAGATAGTAGGATTAAGGGAGGAAGGATGCCGTGAATGATCTTAAAAGCCAGGCAAAGGGGCCCGTTGGTTGCACAGTGATGAAGTATATAGCTCAAATAGTATCTGGCTCAATTTTGAAGAAGAGAAATATGGCAAGTCCTCACTTATATATCTAACTTTCGCGGTGACCCCTAAATCAAATAAATCTAATGATCATATACTTGCTTCGATGACAAAAGCTTTTCAAGAAATGGAATCTCTATTGAAAATACCATGGTCATCCACTCTATACACTCCATTGTGGTGTAATGTCAACATCAAGATCCAAAATAACATTGTAAACTGGAAAAACTGGCAGCTTGCTGGCATTTGGAGAGTGAATCAATTGAGAGATGGTAATAAATGGATCCTGTTCAGTACACTTGCTGATCAATACAACCTACCGCCCAGTTGTCACCAATGGCTTTAACTCAAACACTCAAAACAAGCATTATTCAAAACTAAGAACTTAATGAATAATATTCCTGACATTATCACTATTTGCTTTACTATAACACACAATAAAAAAGAAGCATCGCAATGGTACAAATTTATTAGAATAAAGAAGACTCTGAGATTAACAGATTTGGAACATAAATGGAATCAGGAATTGAAATTAGATATCCCAGAAGAAACACGGCAGTTCATATGGTTCAGACCCTCTAAATTATGTCGCTCTGCGGCTTTTCATCAGACTTCTTTCTTTTTATTACATAATGCTTATTGTACTCCCCAACAATTATCTAAATTAAATCCTAGCTCCAATGATAACTGCTGGTCTTGTGGTGGAATAGGCGGCTCTTTACAGCACATGCTCTTTGTCTGCTCCTTGCTTCATGATTACTGGAACAGAATATGGTCAGATATACAATCTATATTTAAAATAAAACACTCTTATTTCCTATCATACTCTCATAGTGGGAGACTATGAACAGACCAGCATAGATCAGGCGGAGAATGATCTCTTATATCTACTCATATTAATTGCTATCAAGACAGTACTATCGAATTGGAAGAACCTAGCAGCAGCAAACTACAATACTTGGTGGAACTCGGTAGGCCTTATAGCCAAGTATGAACGTATAGCTGCCGAGAGATCACAATCACTGTGCAGATTTGATAAACTCTGGGCTCCTCTTTTAGAATACACCTCCTCTCCCTATTGCTCGGCTGAATAAATTTGACATCTGTTCCTTTATATAAATTTATTTTAGACACTTGACTGACAGTTGGCACTGCTTGAAGGATATCACGTGCAATTATATTAACTCCTTTGACATCCAGGTTAATCTATTTATATCTTTAACTCATGGTTAGTGTTCAGTTGATCTGCTTGAAGTATGTTTGTGATATTACCATGTTGATATATACACAAGGTTTCATCTTTTTATTTCTTTATTGCTTAGACTAGCATAGTCCTTAATTTATACATTTTCATTTATTTATTTTATCTTTATTATTATTTATGCTTATTATTATATTTTCACGTATCACTGGACGCTTTATTTCATGGATGTAAACATATCTGCATTATAACTGTGTTCTTCATTGACTGAGACAGAGGATACAGCAGTGATAATCCACGTCGGAACAAATGACGTCAGCAGAAGGAATTTCAACATGACTACACTGACCGAGCAGTTTAAGATCCTGGGGAGGAAGCTGAAGCTGAGAACAGGGAGGATAGCCTTTTCAGAGATCCTGCCAGTACCAAGAGCAGATGTGAAGAGGCAGACCGAGCTGCAAGCAACAAATGGATGACTGAGGCGATGGTGTGACGAGGAAGGTTTCCTCTTTGTACGGAACTGGTCAACCTTCCTGGGGAAAAACAAGCTCTACAGGAGAGACGGACTGCATTTGAGCACGGCTGGGACGAGGATGCTGGCACGTAACATCCAGACCTGCTTTATGGATCAGCTTGTCAGAGAACCAACGAGAGGGAATGGCACTCTGGATCTAATCCTCAATGGGCTAAGAGGACCATGACTTTAAACTGATAACAAGGGGAAAGCCGATAGTCGATCTGACCTCGACACATCGGACCACAGTATCAAGCAAGGATACTGAAACAGGAAATGGCGATAGTGGATTAGAGACAAAATGGACACTTTATGGACATAAACCCAAAGATGCAGCACAGGGACCCGAGAGGCAACTAGAAATAAAGAGCAAGACAAGGAGGAAACAGCAGGACCCAGAAGGCTATCAAAGAACAAAAAAGCGGGCAGAGGACGGGATAGACACACCACAGGAGGCAACACGTGAGGAGACCAGCAAGAGCAACAAATCAAGAGTAGATCCAAAAGAAAAGGTAACAAACTGGGACTTAAATTGCCTATATACAAATGCTAGGAGCCTAAGGACTAAAATGGGGGAGCTAGAAGTTATAGCCGGAAATAAGGACATAGACATAATAGGAATCACAGAGACATGGTGGACAGAGGACAACAAATGGGATGTGGCCCTTCCAGGGTATAAACTCTACAGGAAGGACAGAGCACACAAAAAGGGGGGAGGAATAGCACTGTATATAAAGGACTCCATTCCTTCATCCAGAACAGAAACAACAACAAGGGCAGACAGTCTGGAGTCACTATGGGTTAAGTTAACAGGAGGGGAAGGAGCTGACATCAAATTGGGATTGTACTATCACCCACCAGGACAGTCAGAAGCAAACGACCTGGAACTGGAGGCCGAACTGAGGCAGGTGTGCAAAAGTGGAAGGGTGGTAGTTATGGGGGATTTCAACTATCCGGGAATAGACTGGGACATTGGGCACTCAAACTGCACGAGAGAAACTAAATTCCTAGAGGCGATAAGGGACTGTTTCATGGAGCAGCTGGTCACAGAACCAATGCGAGGGGATGCCACTCTAGACCTAATCCTCAACGGGCTAGAAGGACCCGCAAAGGAAGTGGTGGTAATAGTACCATTAGGGAACAGTGATCACAACATGATCCAGTACAAATTAAACATGGGAACATCAAAGGTGAAAAGAACCAAAACGACAGCACTCAACTTCAGAAAGGGAAACTACAAGGACATGAGGAAAATGGTAGGAAAAAAGCTCAGCAGCAACTCAGGGAAGGTGAAGACCGTAAAGGAAGCCTGGACACTGCTTAAAGGCATAGTGCTCAAGGCACAAGACCTGTGCGTCCCAAGGTTTAGGAAAGGGTGCAAAAAAAATCGAACTAGAAACCCAGCATGGATAACATCTGCAGTTAAAAAGGCGATAAGCGACAAGAAATCATCCTTCAAGAAATGGAAAAAGGATCCAACAAAGGAAAACCAGGAAGAGCACAAAAGACACCAGAAAGAATGTCATAGAGAGGTCAGGAAGGCAAAGAGAGAATATGAGGAAAGACTGGCAGGAGAAGCAAGAAACTTCAAATCCTTCTTCAGGTATGTGAAAGGGAAACAACCAGCCAGAGAGGAAGTGGGACCACTGGACGACGGAGACAGGAAAGGAGCGATAAAGGAGGAAAAAGAGATAGCTGAAAGGTTAAACAAATTCTTCTCGTCGGTCTTCACCAGAGAGGACACATCCAATATCCCAGAACCCGAGGTGATTATAAACGGAGAACACAACGAAAGGCTGGTACAACTAGAGGTAAGCATAGAGGATGTCCTCAGACAGATAGACAGACTAAAGAGCGACAAATCACCAGGCCCGGACGGCATCCACCCAAGGGTACTAAAAGAACTGAGAAACGAAATAGCAGAGACACTTCGCCAAATATGTAACCTCTCCCTAAAAACTGGGGAGATCCCAGAGGACTGGAAAATAGCAAATGTCACGCCCATCTTTAAGAAGGGATCAAGGGGTGACCCGGGAAACTACAGGCCTGTGAGCTTGACCTCGGTTCCTGGAAAGATGATGGAAGCAATGGTAAAGGACACAATCTGCGAACACATAGAAAACAATGGACAACTGAAGGCGAGCCAGCATGACTTCTGCAAGGGAAGGTCGTGCCTCACGAACTTGCTGTACTTCTTTGAGGGAATAAACAGTCAGATGGATAAGGGTGAATCCATAGACATCATTTACCTTGACTTCCAAAAAGCCTTCGACAAGGTACCTCACGAACGGCTACTTAAAAAACTGTGGAACCACAGGGTGCAAGGGGATATCTACCGATGGATCAAACACTGGCTAGCGGGCAGGAAACAGAGGGTTGGAGTCAAGGGCCAATACTCAGATTGGCAATGGGTCACGAGCGGAGTTCCGCAGGGGTCGGTGCTGGGACCTCTACTATTCAATATATTTATTAACGATCTGGAGACGGGGACAAAATGTGAGGTTATCAAATTTGCTGATGACACCAAACTCTGCAGCAGGGTTAGAAACACGGAAGACTGCGAAGACCTACAAAGGGACCTAACGAGACTGGAAGACTGGGCAAAAAAGTGGCAAATGAGTTTTAACGTAGAGAAATGCAAGGTCATGCATGTAGGGAAAAAGAACCCGATGTTCAACTACAAAACGGGGGGAACACTGCTAGGGGTGAGTAACCTGGAAAAGGACCTGGGGGTGATGGTCGACTCATCACTGAAACCATCGGTGCAATGTGCAACAGCCTCAAAGAAAGCAAACAGAATGCTGGGCATCATCAAAAAGGGTATCACAACCCGGACGAAGGAAGTCATCATGCCGCTGTATCGCGCAATGGTGCGCCCGCACCTGGAGTACTGTGTTCAATACTGGTCGCCGTACCTCAAGAAGGACATGGCGGTACTCGAGGGAGTGCAGAGGAGGGCGACTAAGCTGATAAAAGGTATGGAAAATTTTCCATACGTTGACAGGTTAAAAATGCTGGGGCTGTTCTCCCTGGAGAAGAGGAGACTTAGAGGGGACATGATAGAAACCTTCAAAATCCTTAAGGGCATAGAGAGAGTAAATAAGGACAGATTCTTCAAACTGAGAGGAGCCACAAGCACTAGGGGTCACTCGGAGAAATTGAAAGGGGACAGGTTTAGAACAAATGCTAGAAAATTCTTTTTTACTCAGAGGGTGGTAGACACATGGAACGCGCTTCCGGAGGAAGTGATAGGCCAGAACTCTGTACAGGGATTCAAGAAGGGTTTGGATAGGTTCCTGGAGGATAAAGGGATAGAGGGGTACAGATAGAACTTGAGGTAGGTTATAGAAGTGGTCAGAAACCACTTCACAGGTCGCAGACCTGATGGGCCGCCGCGGGAGTGGACCGCTGGGCGAGATGGACCTCGGTCTGACCCAGTGGAGGCAACTTCTTATGTTCTTATGACTGAAATTGTCATATTCAATGAGTTAATCTTGTGTATACTTTTCTGTATAATTTGGAAATTCAATAAACATTTCATGAACTTAAAAAAAACCCAAATTGAAGATCGGCAGGAGGGATGCCCACACACTCCCACTGCCAAAGTCAAGCACCCCCTCCCATACACACATAGCAGCAGGAGAGATGCCTACTCCCTATCACTGATGAAGTAAAGCATACCCCCCTTGGCAGCAGGATAGATACCCACTCCCTCCCATTGCTGAAGTCAAGAATCCCTGCCATAGCAGTAGGAAAGATTACCACTCCCTCCCGCCACCAAGCAATGCCCCAACACCTCTTTGCCTCTGATGACCCCCTGCTCCCTCCCACTTACCTTATTTATGATGGCTGGCTGGAAGGATTCTTAATCCCTCCAGCCAGCAGGCCAACCCCTTCAGAATGGCAGACTTTCCCCTCCCTGGTGCATGCTTGGGAGGGGCTTAATGCTCTGATTGGCCCAGGTTGTTTAAGGCCCCTCCTTAACAAAGACCATGCCTCTTGAATAGTTTTATGTGGTGATGATTTACATGTACAAATATGTAATTTCTTAAATAGGGTTTAATGCCTGTTTACAATACACATGTGTAAATTCCAGTGTTTATATATGTAAATCACAAATAAGTCTTCTAAAATAAGGATGTTGATGGCACAAATATTATAACATACTAGTGATTAAGCCTGTTACATTAATGGATGCTAGAATAGATGTGTAGAATTTTAGCGCAATGGGGTGCTGAGGCCTTTCTTTCATTCTGTCTCTCTCCCTGCCCCCTGCCTGTCTGCCTTTCTTTCTATCTCTCTGCCTGGCCCCCTGTCTGTCTTTCTTTCTATCTCTCTGCCTGGCTCCCTTTCTGACTTTCTTTCTGTCTCTCTCCCCCTATCTGTCTTTCTTTCTTTCTGTCTCTCTCCCTGCCCCCTGTCTGCCTATCTTTCTTTCTTTTTGTCTCTCTCCCCCCTATCTGTCCTTCTTTCTGTCTCTCTCCCTGCCCCCTGTCTGTCTGTCTTTCTTTCTGTCTCTCTCCCCATGTCTGTCTATCTTTCTTTCTATCTCTCTCCCCATGTCTGTCTGTCTTTCTTTCTGTCTCTCTCCCTGCCCCCCTGTTTGCCTATCTGTCTATCTTTCTTTCTTTTTGTCTCTCTCCCCCTGCCTGTCTGTATTTCTTTCTGTCTCTCTTCCTGGCCCCTGTCTGTCTTTCTTTCTCCCTGGCCCTCTAGCCACTGCCACTGATTTAAGACATTGCCCCTGCCGATGTTGATATCGTGCACTGAGATGCTTTTATGTTTGGTGTATGCATAGTGAAGGCGGCCGGGGACAGGGGAGATGTGCTGAGCTAGAGGTGCGGGGCAGATACTGCAAGTGCGGCTAAGGGTTTTATTATTATTGATACTTTACTTTGTTCAATCAGAACCCTGTTCTTTAATAATGAGAAAAATAAATTCCTAATGGAATGAGTTTCCTATTTTCCTTTGATGTTTTACTCATTTCTAGACATGAGACAAATCAACAAGTGAAGTGTACCTTTATACCAATCATGCTTGTTTCCAAGTAACTAGTTGACGTGTCAAAGAATGACTCTATGTGCAAGTTATAAACAATGATATCCCTAATTATAAGAGAACTATTGTTCAATGTCCTTCTCTGTTGCAGTTTGAGAAAAAAATGAGATAATCTTCTTTTTTTCTCAGATATGGATACCTGTACAAAGTGCCCAGAAGACCAATGGTCCAATCAGAAGAGAGATGCTTGCATCCCAAAAGTGATAACCTTCCTATCCTATGAGGAGCCTTTGGGGATATCTTTGACTCTTATCAGCACATTCTTCTGTTTTCTCAGTGTTCTCATTTTGGGAATCTTCATTAAATACCGACAAACTCCCATAGTCAAAGCAAACAACCGTAGCCTGAGCTATATTCTCCTAATCTCCCTCATGCTCTGCTTCCTCTGTTCATTAATATTCATCGGTCATCCTGGTAATTTGAACTGTATTCTCCGGCAGATTACCTTTGGGATCATATTCTCAATCTCCCTTTCGTCAGTACTTGCAAAAACCATCACTGTGGTCATTGCCTTCCAAGCCACAAAGCCCAAAAGTAAGCTCCGGAACTGGATAAGTTCCAGAGTGTCAAATTCTATAGTTCTTTGCTGTTTTCTTCTTCAAGTTCTTCTGTGCATTATCTGGTTGTGTACTTCTCCCCCATTTCCATATTATAACACTGAATCAGAAATTGGAACAATACTAATTGAATGTAATGAAGGATCAATGATTGCATATTATTGTGTTATGGGTTACCTGGGATTTCTAGCTAGTATCAGCATTGTTGTTGCTTTCCTTGCAAGAAATCTACCTGACACTTTTAATGAGGCCAAACACATCACCTTCAGTATGGTGGTTTTCTGTAGTGTCTGGGTGTCTTTCATCCCAACATATCTGAGCACCAAAGGCAAGTACATGGTGGCAGTGGAGATATTTGCTATCCTGGCTTCCTGTGCAGGGCTTCTTGGTTGTATTTTTATCCCCAAATGCTACATAGTCTTATTGAGGCCTGAAAATAATAATAAAAAGTACCTAACAAGATACATAAAAACTTACAAAGATTAACAACATATTGGAATCATCAATTCCACTGACTTATGAGGCGGTCATATGTGGAATATTACTACATGTTAAGCCCCCTATCGATCAATATAAATGCCGTCTTTTCCTTATCATGATTGGGATAGCCATGCAGATGGTTACCCAAAATTGAAAGAATTCTGATCTTCGAAATTTCCCTTTCTGGTGGGCAAATCTGTGCTCCAGCTATAGGTGTGAAAAAATGAATGCCAATAGTTTGGGGCACAGTAATTTATTTAAATTGGTTTGGGGCACGTTGACATCTTATATTACTTCACTATAGTGGGTCTTTGATTATGAGTCAATTTTTGTTCATTTTCTTACACATCCAGGGAAGGGGGGAGGGGGGCTATTTCTGTCCTAATTTTGACCTTTGAGTATTTAACCTTGGGGTGGGCGGGAGGATGGGAGGATATTACTAATTTGAATTGGGTAAGGTTATTGGGAAAATCTACGTTTCTGTGTTTATTTGAATAATCATTGGGTGGGTGGGTGGGCGAAAATGGTTGGTTATCTATATTTGTAAGTTGAATGTTCTTTTATTGACTTATTATATGTTAAATATTTGTGTATTGCACTATTGTAGTTTGGGAAGATCAATAAAGAATTAAAAAAAACAACAACTCACAAAGCCTGAAAATGATAGCATTATTTTCATAAAAGAAAAGTGGAGCATCCAAAATTAAATAAAAGTTGTTTTACTATTCCAGTAATTTGTTGTGTTCTTTTTTTGTTTTTTGTTTTACCATTACTTTCAATTTCATAGACAGTAGATTCATATTTGAAGGTGATTATATTGCTATGTGTATTCTGTGAGTACAAAAAGAATTTAGCTGGGGGAAGAAATATAGCTATTGCTATTATGTATAGTGAACAACTACAATATGAAAAAGGCTCCTGAATTATGGCTTAGGAGACTCTGGGTTTGGAGATCAATGTGTTTTTTTTGTCAAATAGAGGAAACATATGATATATCAGGACTTACATCTACCTAATCATGCAAGAAGATCTCCAGTTTACATGGCCATTTAAATATTTTTCTCTGGTCAAAGAAGTTACGATATATATTAGAGAATGACACGGTGACGGTTTACCCGCGGCCACCGCATTTAAGCCGCGGGTCACCGCCGAAAACGGGGAAGAAAACTAGCAGTCGCTGCGGTGACGGGGACAAGGCCATTCACTGACCGCGGAAACGGTGAACAGGTTTGTCCCCGCGGGCCAATGTACCCCCTTCTAGGAACCGCTATTTACCTGTGTTTCACCGTGCTCCTCATTTGTCAGATCAACCCTTCCTGCCAATCGCAGCAGAAGGGTACCCAACCCCTCCTGCCGGTCCTCCCAATGGCCTCCCCTAAGATCGCCGGCAGGAGGGTACCCAACCCCTCCTGCTGGACCCCCCCCAACGAACCCTCCCACCCCGGAACCCCCTTAGTCTTACTTTCCAAGTTGGACCGGACAGCTCCTCGCTCGTCTGGCCAGCAGGCCTGCCTCCGTCCAAATGAGGCGGGCCCGCCCCTCCCCTCCCCTGCCTAACCCACAGGATCCTAGGGCCTGATTGGCCCCAGCACCTAAGGCCCCTCCTATAGCGGGAGTGGCTTTAGGTGCCTAGACCAATCAGGCCCCAGGATCCTGTGGGTTGGGCAGGATAGGGGCGGGCCCGCCTCATTTGGACGGAGGCAAGCCTGCTGGCCATACGTGTGAGGAGCCGTCCGGTCCAACTTGGAAAGTAAGACTAAGGGGGTTCCGGGGTGGGAGGGTTCGTTTGGGGGGGGGGGTCCAGCAGGAGGGGTTGGGTACCCTCCTGCCGGCGATCTTAGGGGAGGCCATTGGGAGGACCGGCAGGAGGGGTTGGGTACCCTTCTGCTGCGATTGTCGGGAGGGCCGTTGGGGGGGTCTACAGGAGGGGTTGGGTGCCCTCCTGCCGTGATCGCTGGGGGGAGGGGAGACTTGCAGCCGTAGCCGCGGTCACTATGCTAATCACGGCAGGGAGATCTTTGCCGCGATTAGGTACAGCGGCCGCGTCTAATTACCATATAGGCTAACATTGTAAGCATTTAAAGTACATGTCGTGTTTGTTTTTGCATTGCTAGCCCCAGGGGTGGTGGAAGATTAGTGATTGAAAAACTGTATGAAAAATAACTATTTTAAATTTAGTGATCAAAATGTGTCAGTTTTGAGAATTTATATTAATTAATTTTTTCTCTGCGTGTTTTGTTTTTGTATAGTTATTAACTAATATTTAACTAAGTTTTAAAGTTTTAAAGTTTTAAAGAATGTTTCCTTTATACGTAAATAAAGAAAAGTGAATGGGATTGCAGTGGCGGTGACGGGGCGGTGAATGGGGTGGCAGTGGCGGTGACGGGGCGGTGAAGAGGATGGTGAGACGGGGACGGGGCGGTGACGGGGATGGTGAGACGGGGACGGGGCGGTGACGGGGATGGTGAGACGGGGACGGGGCGGTGACGGGGACCAATTTTTTCACCGTGTCATTCTCTAATATATATATCTAAAATAACATGCATACCATGATTTATTAAATCATTTTATAATAGAAACAATCAATTAAATGGTTCTACTTCCCTGTTTTATTGCACTTCGTTGTGAGGCAGTGGGAGAAATTCCTAAGTGGAAACTTATAGGAGCTAAACAATGGATGCAAACTACTGTTTCATTCTGGCAAAGAGATAATTTTAGCTGGAATTTACTAGAGAAAACTGCCTCACTCTTGTCTCTTGCAGTTGTTAAAAATGGCCACTGTGAATTCTCTCAGTAGTTTCATGTTGTGTACCCAACTATACATATCAGTAGCCATTATTTATTTATTTATTTTTATTCATTTAGTCATTTATTTAGCCCATCCTCCCAAAGGAGCCCAGATGCCTACAGGTGTCATCTATCTATCTATAGGTATAGTAAATTTGGGTGGGTTTTAAAGGAATTACATATTCTATCAAAGGTATGCTAGTTAGAGTAGGATATGAACCTGGTTCTCCTTCTCAATAGTCCTCAGCACTAACAGCTAGGCTACGTTATAGACCTGTTTTCTGCTCTACCAGAACTGTCTATAACACAGGTGTCAAAGTCGGTCCTCGAGGGCCAGAATCCAGTCGGGTTTTCAGGATTTCCCCAATGAATCTGCATGAGATCTATTTGCATGCACTGCTTTCAATGCATATTCATTGGGGAAATCCTGAAAACCCGACTGGATTCCGGCCCTCGAGGAGGGACTTTGACACCCCTGGTCTATAACATCTGAAGTTGTCATACAGACTGGTATGCACTGTTTCTTTCACATCTGTGGCGGTTGGGAGGGGGCAGTGACCATTTGAGGAGTAAGGATTTCATACCTTAGGGCTCCTTTTATCAAGCCGCGCTAGTGGTTTAATGCGTGTAATAGCGTGCATTAAACTGCCGGCCGCGCTAGCCGCTACCACCTCCTCTTGAGCAGGCGGTAGTTTTTGGCCAGCGCAGGGGTTAGTGCGTGATGAAACGTCGCATGCGTTAACCCCACTAGCGCGGCTTGATAAAAGGAGCCCTTAATCTTTCCCATGGTCATCTGGCTAGTTTGGGCACATTTTTGTAAACTGTTCTTGCTGACCTGCTGACCTACAGGTGTGTCTGCCCTATGGCCCCTCGTTGTCTCTTCTCAATTTTCTCCTCCTGTGCTCCCTCCCATGAACTCCATTCATTGGGTAGGTTCCTCCTATCTATACCTTTCTCCTCCATTCAATAGATGGAGTCCATCCTCCATCTATTGAATGTTAAAATGTACAGTGCTGCATAAACCTTTCAGTGCTGTAGAAATGATAAATAGTAGTAGTAAACTTGCTATACCACCTTTCCAAAGGTCAAAGCAGTTTACAGGCTAAAAATTATATAGAAAGGACTATAGAAAGGAACTTCATATTTAAAAAAAAAGGTTTTTAAAGGAAAAGATGTCTGTCTCACAGATTTGTAATTCACTCACTAAGAATTGCTTTGAAGAACTCTCCATCACAGGACCCATTAGGCCACCCCAATGAGAATAATACAGTATACTGTATAAGCTAATATAAAGAAGTATGTTTTTAATTCCTTTTGAATGCTGGAAAAATCATTAGACTTCTGAGTGATTGCTGAAGATTGTTCCATAGTTAGGAGATAAAAAGAAAAATTCTGAATTCCGAGTTGATTCTTAATATGCTTTGGAGGGAGGATAGCCAGATGATGGAAATCCAAGGAATGGAAGAATCTCACAGGAGTATATGCTGAAATAAGATTTGAGAGACATGGAGGAATGGTAGAATGTGAAATCAGAAGAGCAAACTGTCCAGTTTCAAGAATGGAATGAATGTCATTCAAAAAAACTGTGATAATAGTTTCCATATTATGCCCCTTGTGGAAGCCATATTGTCTTGGATGGAGAACATGCATTTGGTCAGCAAATCAGGTCAAATGATCAAAAATTTTATTAAGTTAGTTTAGAGAAAAAACAAAGGTGAGAAATTGGTCTGTAATTCTTGGGCTGGGACTGGTCACAAAAGCTTTGTTTCAGAACTGGCAGTTTTTCAAGTAGATGGGACGTTCCCAATAGATAAACTAACAATGATCAAATTCAGTGCTAGTGGGAACAGATCATGTATTGTGAGTTTCAGCAAGGTAAAAGGGACTGGATCTAAAGAACAAAGTAGTGCATTGCATTGATGAAAGAGACTTTGATAACTGATCTAATGATGGAAATGACAAGGTTGACCATTTTGAGAAAGGTAATGTTGAAGGGAGGAAACCATAGAGTCTTCAATGGAGAAAGAGAGACTAACTTGTCTAAACTAAGTAATTTTGTCATAAGAACATAAGAATTGCCACTGCTGGGTCAGAGCAGTGGTCCATCATGCCTAGCAATCCGCTCATGAAGCAGCCCTCTGGTCTAAGACCAGTGCCATAGCCAAGACTAGCCCTATCAGCGTGTGTCCTTGTTCAGCAGGAACTTGTCTAACTTTGTCTTGAATCCCTGGAGGGTGTTTTCCCCTATAACAGACTCCGGAAGATTGTTCCAGCTTTCTATCACTCTCTGGGTGAAGAACTTCCTTACGTTTGTACGGAATCTATCCCCTTTCAACTTTAGAGAGTGTCCTTTCATTCTCCCAACCTTGGAGAGAGTAAACAACCTGTCATTATCTACCAAGTCTATTCCCTTTAGTACCTTGAATGTTTTGATCATGTCCCCTCTCAATCTCCTCTGTTTGAGGGAGAAGAGGCCCAGTTTCTCTAATCTTTCGCTGTACGTCAGTTCCTCCAACCCCTTAACCATCCTAGTCGCTCTTCTCTGGACCCTTTCGAGTAGTACCGTGTCCTTTTTCATATACAGCGACCAGTGCTGGATGCAGTACTCCAGGTGAGGGCGCACCATGGCCCGGTACAGCAGCATGATAACCTTCTCCGATCTGTTTGTGAATCCATTCTTTATCATTCCTAGCATTCTGTTTGCCATTTTCACAGCCACCGCACATTGCGTGGATGGCTTCATTGATTTGTCGATCAGAACTCCCAAGTCCCTTTCCTGGGAGGTCTCTCCAAGTACTGTCCCGGACATCCTGTATTCGTGCATGAGATTTTTGTTACAGACATGCATCACCTTACACTTATCCATGTTAAACTTCATTTGCCATGTTGATGCCCATTTCTCGAGCCTTATTATGTCACGTTGCAGATCTTCGTAGTCACCCTGCGTCTTCACTACTTTGAATAACTTCGTATTATCTGCAAATTTAATCATCTCGCTCATCGTTCCTATGTCCAGATCTTTGTAAAGATGTTGAAGAGCACGGGTCCAAGCACCGAGCCCTGAGGCACCCAACAGGTAAATCTCTTCCAGTCCAAGAATTGTCCATTTACCCCACTCTCTTTCCTGTGCTCCAGCCAGTTTCTAATCCACGTGAGTATTTCACCCTCGATTCCATGGTTCGCAATTTTCCGATGTAGTCGTTCATGCAGAACCTTGTCAAACGCCTTGTGGAAATCCAGATATACAATGTCGACCGGGTCGCCCTTGTCTATCTGCCTGTTCACTCCCTCGAAGAAGTGCAGCAAGTTTGTCAGACAAGATCTGCCTTAGTTGAAACCGTACTGGCTAGTCCTCATCAGACTGTGTCCGTCAAGATGATCAATGATGCGGTCCTTTATCAGCGCTTCTACCATATTTCCCAGTCCTGAGGTCAGACTGTAGTTTCCCGGATTTCCCCTCGAACCTTTTTTGCCACCTTCCAGTCCTCTGGAATCTTTCCCATTTTGATTGACAGATTGGCTATTAGTTGAAGCAGTTTGGCTATGGCCCCTTTCAGTTCCTTGATGACCTTCGGATGGATGCCATCCTGTCCTGGGGATTTATTGCTCTTGAGCCTATCAATCTGCCTGCATACATCTTCTAAACTGACCGTTAACCCTGTCAGTTTCCCGATGTCACTTCCAGCATATAGCCTGATGGGTTCCAGTATGCTGTGTATATCCTCTTCGGTAAATACAGACGCAAAAAACGTGTTCAGTCTGTCTGCGATTGCTTTGTCTTCCTTTAGCGCTCCCTTTGTTCCTTGGTCATCCAACGGTCCCACCGCTTCCTTCACAGGTCGTTTCCCTTTAATATATTGAAAGAATGGCTTGAAGTTTTTTGCCTCCTTGGTTATTTTTTCCTCGTAGTCTCTTTTGGCCCCTTTTACCGCCTTATAGCACCTGCGTTGATGTTGTTTGTGCTTATTCCTGTTTTTGTCTGTTTTTGATCTTTTCATTATAGCAGGGATCATTATGAACTAAAGAGGAAGTAATTGTCTCAATAGGAGCAATACCATTCAGAGCCTCCTGTAGGGTTTTGTTCCAACTAATTGCTTGCTCCCCAACAGTGAGTGATAAGATATATGGTGCAGTTTGAGGCCCAAATTTTGCACTTTCCTTCCCCATCCAACTACAGGTCCTGTTTCTTATCTCCCTCCATTGGTCATGTATCACTCCCCCTTTCTTTTTTTTTAAATTATTTATTTATATACTTTCAAATATAATCAATCAAGTGAAACTTGTACAGAAAGCAAGGTCCAAGAAATAAAGAAAAACATCCAACATGATACATACATTCCAATAGCAAAAAAAAAAATTATTCCATCTTAGATCTCGCTCAAGTCCTCATATAAGATCCAAGATAAAATTAAACGGAATTTAAGGTAATCAATTAAAAAGGAAAGAACAATTATAGGTGAGACTATGATAAGGCAGTCATCTATTTATCATGAGCTTTCTCCAGCCGTGACAGAGACAGGAATGTTGTCAATTGTGAAGGTTCAAAGAAAACAATTTATGCAATTTATGCAATTTATGCAATTTATAATGAACGATACATTTACAAGGATATCAGAGAAAAAAGGTAGCACCCAGGGCAGTAATTGCAGGTCTTAACAATAAAAATTATTTTCTATGCCTCTGTGTGTCCCTGGCCAAATCAGGAAACATTTGAACTTTTAGTCCCAAAAAGTCTTTGTGTTTATTTTTAAAGTATAACTTCAGTAACCATGTTTTATCCAGTTAGAGCCACTGAAAGAAGCAAAGTAGCCGGAGTGGCTATTTCCTATTTGAGGACTCTAATAAAGCGGTTATATCCAAAGATTGTTTAATCACTTCTTGATTCGCTTCTTGAGGATTCTTTTGATCACTAAATTCTTTAACAGGCAAGTAATAAGCCTGTGTAAATGGTGGAATAGACGAATCAGGAATTTCAAGTATTTCCACTAAGTAACGTTGAGCATATCTCTAGGAGTAATTGTAGAAATCTTGGGAAAGTTAATTAATCTAAGATTATTATTTCTTGAAAAATTTTCAAGTGATTCAAGCTTTCTCTTCAAGTTAGTATTATCTTTGATTAAAGCCTCCTGTATTAGTTTAAAGGATTTAGTATCTTGGTGTTTAATTTCAAATTGTGATTTAAAGTCACTGGCAATTTTCTGTAATCCTGAAATTTCTTTATCATGCTCTTTAAGCCTTTCTTCCACTTGGTTAAATTGAGAGGTTATAGTTTTAGGTATAGTAGCTACAAAGTCCCACAGGGCGTCCAACGTTACTTCCTGGGGTTTTGTAAGTTGAGGAAATTTTAAATGTAAAGTCTTATGCTCACCCACTGGCAAGTCTTCCTGCTGCTGTTCAGGCTGAGCCAAACCAACTCCCACCGACGTTGAAGCCTCAAACTCCATGTTCAAGCTCCCCAGTAAAAACTGAGAGCCTGAATCACCATTCCCCGGGTTGGTCTCTGCTGCCTCTGGTAGGGGAAGCTCTCCAGCTCCCGGAAGCTCCCCCTCCCTTGGGGTACTGGCTGTTTGAGGATGCGGGGGCGGTGCTCGCGTTTCAGGGCTGAAAGTTGTTTCAAGCCCCAAGGAGGACTGCTGCACGCCGTTCCCTTGCAGCATCTCCAGTGGAGAAAGCCCTGTTTCTGCTGACATGCCCTGCATGCGCCGGATAAGCTCCTCGATGCCGCCGGCCACGGGAGTCCCGAGTCATCGCGAGGCGCCAGCGACACTTTTCCCTCTCCGCTTGGGCATCCTCGATAAGAAATGGTAAATTACAAGAAAGAAATTCGCTAATACGAGGAGGTTGTCAGGAGCAGACTCATGTCCAACCTATGCAGTCGCCATCTTGGATCAGGCAGCCATCTCTCCCCCTTTCTACCAAATACCTAAGTTTGGCTTTCTCTCCCCCAGTAATAGCAGCAGTAACAATGAAGACAGACTTTCACTATCTCTCTTCACAATATGATCCATTTTGACCTCAACACAGGGGCGAAACATTGATCCAGAACGACAGCCACAGCACTGAACTTTCGAAAAGGGAATTACGAAGAGATGAGACTCATGGTCGATAAGAAGATAAGCACTGTAAAAATGCTAGAGCAAGCATGGTCCCTTTCAGGGCCGCCATCAGAAATTTCTGGGCCCCTTACTGAGCAATCCTATTGGGCCCCCCACGCAGCCCTTCCCCCCCTTGACCCCCCCCCTTCTTCCATGGGCCAAATACACACACATACTTTTCTCTGTCGCCGCACTCTTTGACCAAAAGATTTGTAAGCCTGCAACCACGTCAAGGTAGACTTTTTCAGCAGCTCCCCTCTCTCCCCCTTACCTTTGTGGCCAAGTCAAAATGATCTATCAACAATAAAATTTTAAAAACACAAAGCAAGCTGTACGCAGAGAAAATGTTAATTATCATTTATATTCCGCGGGTTTTCAAAGAGGTCAAGGCAGATGATTTTATGCAATGTCAACTCAGTAACAACTATACAAAAATAAACAAATATTCCCCCTCCCTTTTTACTAAACCGCAATAGCGGTTTTTAGCGCAGGGACATGCGCTGAATGCCCCACGCTGCTCTTGAAGCTCATAGGCTCCCTGCGCTAAAAAACGCTATTGCGGTTTAGTAAAAGGGGGCCATAGTGCAAAATATAGACAGCATATATAAATTCTCAAAACGGACACATTTTGATCACTAAATTGAAAATAAATTCATTTTCCTACCTTTGGTAATTTCATCAGTCTCTGGTTGCACTTTATTCTTCTGACTGTGCATCCAATATTTCTTCCCTTCTTTCAGCCTCCTGTATGCTTCCTCTCCTCCAGACCTCATTCCCTCCCCAAACTTTTTCTTTGTTTCACCCTGCCCCCTTCTTTCTTTTTCTCTCTCTCCATACCCCCTTTCATTCTGTATGTCTGTCTTTCTCTCTCTCTCCATGCCCCATTTTTCTTTGTTTCACCCAGCCCCCTTTCTTTTTTTTTTTTCCTGGCTCCCTGTCCCCCCCTTTCTTTCTTTCTCCTTGCCCTCCCCTATGCCATCACCATTGGGAAAATGCTGCCACTGCCACTGGGGAATAGGCTGCCACTGCCACTATCGAGAACAGGCCGGCGCCCTGCTTCTCTTCCCCGCGGGGCCGACCAACTCTCGCCACTCGACGTCAATTCTAACGTCGGAGAGGACTTTCTGGGCCAGCCAGGCAGCGATTGGCTGGCCCAGAACGTCCTCTCCGACGTCAGAATTGACGCGGGTGGCGATAGTTGGTTGGCCCCACAGGGAAAAGCAGGGAGAACTTGGCACCGGCCTGTTCCCAATGGCGGCGGTGGCACTCAAGTGGCTAAAGAGACGCAGTTTGCTGGCCTAGGGAGAACACTGGAGGGTGGCCAGCTGTGCACCCCCTTGGGACGTAAACCCGGGGCGGGGCGGACCGCCCCCCCCTCACCCTCCCCCACCTTGGTATGCCACTATCTGTTCCTCACTCCCTCCCTATGACCAAAAATTCTCCTTTCTTCTATTCCCCGTGTACACAACCATCTCTTTCCCTTCCTTCCTCTCTCCCAAGTCCTTGCCTTCTGTGTCCAAAAACACATTCCCTCCCCCACCTCAGCATCTCTTTCCCTCCCTTCCTCTCTCCCAAGTCCATACCTTCTGTGTCCAAAAATGCATTCCCTCCCCCACCTCTGCATCTCTTTCCCTCCCTTCATCTCTCCCAAGTCCATGCCTTCTGTGTCCAAAAACCCATTCCCTCCCCCACCTCAGCATCTCTTTCCCTCCCTTCCTTTCTCCCAAGTCTATGCCTTGTGTCCAAAACGCACTCCCTCCCCGTTTTGTGTTCCCCGTTTGCCTCCCAGCCCATCTTAGCAACTTTCTCAGCAAAATGTAGCTCGAGCCGCGTAGGCTTGTCTTCTATTTCCTGCCTGTCCCGCCACGCACACATAGCCGACCAGAAGTCTTCCCCGACTTCAGCGCTGACGTCGGAGTTATATTTAACCCCGTGGGTCCCCCATCGTCCCCGTTCAGCTCTCTCTGCTGTGTACCCCCTTGGGGCGTGCACCCGGGGTGCACCGCCCCCCCTAGGTACGCTACTGGCCCGGGCCCCCTGTCAGCTCCGAGCCCCTGACTGCAGGACTGGTAGTACTGCCCTGATGGCGGCCCTGGTCCCTTTTTAAGGACACAGTCACCGAGGTGCATAATCTATATACACCACGTATCAACAAGGGATCCAAAAGGAAAAAGAACAAGGAACCGGCATGGCTCACTATAGCGATGAAGGAAGCGATCAGAGACAAGAAGACTTTGTTTAAGAAATAGAAAAGGTCAAAAACGGATGAAAACTGGAAAATGGACAAACAGCATCAAAGCAGGTACCATAAGGCATTAAGAGGGGCTAAAAGAAACTACGAGGAAAAAAATAGCCAAAGAGACGAAAAACTTCAAGCCGTTCTTTTGAAATATTAAGAGAAAACAATCCGCGAAGAAAGTGGTGGGCCGAAGGATGACCATGGAATAAAGGGAGTGCTAAAGGAGGACAAAGCCATCGCTGACAAACTGAACACATTTTTTGCGTCTGAATTTACCGAAGAGGATATACACAGCATACAAGAACCCATCAGGCTATATGCTGGAAGTGAAAACGGGAAACTGACAGGGTGGATAGTCTTAAAAATGATAAATCCCCGGGACCAGATGGCATCAAGGAACTGAAAGAGGCTATAGATTAAAAAATGCTTCAATAATAGCCAATGTGTCGATCAAATCAGGAAGGATTCTGGAAGATTGGAAAGTGGCAAATGTTCGCCGATCTTCAAGAAAGGTTCGAGGGGAGATCTGGGAAACTACAGACCAGTGAGTCTGACCTCGGTACCGGGAAAAATGGTAGAAGCATTGATAAAGGACCGCATCATTGAACACCTTGATGGATACAATCTGATGAGGACCAGCCAGCACAGCTTCATCAAGGGAAGATCTTGCTTGACGAACTTACTGCACTTCTTCGAGGGAGTAAACAGGCAGATAGACAAGGGTGAGCCAGTCGACATTTTATTTCAGGACTTTCAGAAGGCATTTGACAAGGTCCTGCATGAACGACTACTTTGAAAAATTGCAAGCCATGGAATCGAGGGTGAAATACTCATGTGGATAAAAAACTAGTTGGCGGATAGGAAACAGAGTGGGGGTAAATGGACAATACTCAGACTAGAAAAGCATCACAAGTGGAGTGCCGCAGGGTTCAGTGCTTGGACCCGTGCTCTTCAACATATTTATAAACAACCTGGAAATTGGTACGACGAGCGAGGTGATTAAATTTGCGGACAATACGAAGCTATTCAGAGTAGTGAAGACACAGAAGGATTGCGAAGACCTGCAACGGGACATAAACACGCTCAAGAAATGGGCAGCAACAGGGAAAATGAGGTTTAATGTGGATAAGTGTAAGGTGATGCATGTCAGTAACAAAAATATTATACACGAATACAGGATGTCTGGTGCGGTACTCGGAGAGATCCCCCCCAGGACAGAGACTTGGGAGTATTGGTTGACAAGCCAATGAAAACGTCTGCGCAATGTATGGTGGCTGCGAACATGGCAATACAGCAATAAAAATTATTACTAATTCAAAAAAATATGATCACGTTACACCACTTCTACAAGCAGCACATTGGTTACCAATCACACCTAGAATAATTTTTAAAATTATACTGTTAACTTTTAAAATTCAACAATCACACGCTCCGATATTTTCGGATCATCTCTTGATACCGTATTCTCCACTTAAATCAACACAACAACATTTACTGACTATCCCTTATTTAAAAGTAATAGGGACCAGGAGATCTACCATTTTCTCAATTATATCACCACAGCTTTGGAACAATTTACCAATATACTTACGAAATGAACCTTCGTTAGAAAAATTCAAGCGTTCCTTAAAAAGCTTCATGTACAAGGATGCATTTGAAATATAGATAGTTTAACTTACCAATCACTAAATCTTTTAGATCTGAATTAGACCTACGAGTAGGCCGTAAATTTATCTTCTTTTTTCTATGATCATTTCTGCCTTTATATCCCTTTTTTCTTTGTTTTTCTCTTTTGTGTTCCCACCATATGTGTTCTTCCCTAAATGTTTCTTCTCTTTCTTTAAAGATTATAGTTCTTCCCCCTCGCCCTCTGCATCAGTTATGTATTAGAATGTATATAATTTGTATTCAATTGTATAAAAATGTTTTATTTTGTCACCTATTTTTTAAAAAACTTGAACTTTTTAAAAACTTGAACTTGAAACAAACAGAATGCTAGGAATGATTAAGAAGGGGACCATGAACAGATCGGAGAAAGTTATCATGCTGCTGTATCGGACCATAGTATGCCCCCACCTGGAATACTGTATCCAGCACTGGTCACCATATATGAAGAAAGGCACGGTATTACTCAAAAGGGTCCAGAGAAGAGCGACTAAAATGCTAAAGGGGCTGGAGAAGTTGCCATACTGCGAGAGGTTAGAGAAACTAGGTCTCTTCTCCCTTGAAAAGAGGAGACTAAGAGGGGGCATGATCGAAACATTCAAGATAATGAAGGGAATAGACTTAGTACATAAAGAGAAGTTGTTCACCTTCTCCAAGGTAGGAAGAACGAGAGGGCAATCTCTAAAGTTAAAAGGGGATAGATTCCGTACAAACATAAGGAAGTTCTTCTTCACCCAGAGAATGGTAAAAAACTGGAATGCTCTTCCGGAAGCTGTTATAGGGGAAAACACCCTCCAGGGATTCAAGACAAAGTTAGACAAGTTCCTGTTGAACCGGAACATACGCAGGTAGGGCTGGTCTCAGTTTGGGCACTGGACTTTGACCTAGGGGTCACCGCGACAGCAGACTGCTGGGCACGATGGACCTCTGTTCTGACTCTGCAGCAACAATTCTTATGTTCTCCCCTATGTCCCTCCTCCCCGTGAGCTCAATTTAGCTAGTAAGTGCTTCCTTTCTGTGCCCTTCTCTTCAACTCCAGACTCCTTCCCTTCTCCCTTGCTGCACCTTATGCTTGGAAGAAGCTGCCCAAATCCCTACAGTGGGCTCTGTCTCAGGCAGTGTTCAAGGCCCAGTTAAAAGCCCACCTCTTCGAGAGTGCTTTTGACTCCTTACTCCTCTCACCTTGGGTTCTGCATCCCCAACTCTATATGTCATGTCTGTCTGTCCAAGTTAGATTATAAGCTTTTTGGAGCAGGGACTGTCTATAAATGTTATCTATGCCATTCTGCTTCATTTTTTCAATCAAGTTCCTTATATTCAACTTGATGTAATTTATCTGTTGTATGTATTACTTCTTTCCCTGCCATGCCGGTATTTTCTGCATTATATTGTAAATGCTTTCTGTCTTTATCTATTTTTAAGTCCATTATTCTAATTTGTATTTTATCTGTATCCTATGTATTAGCTCACCTTGTTGTGAACCGCCTAGAACTTTTTTGGTATGGCGGTATATAAGAATAAAATTATTATTATTATACGTGATAAGTAGTAGTAGTAATCTCCAGCTAGCTCCTTAGCCTTCCATTTGCTACATTTCACATCCTCTTATACAATATCCTACCCCACCTCTTTCCCAAACAGCAGAGCCCAGACCACCTATAAAGCTAATTTCCCCGCTTACTAATTAGCTATAGAATTACCAGAAGTTGCCAAAGGCATGGAGGGGCATAATTTAAAGGGACGTCTAAGTCCGTTTACATCCTTCTCGCAAGTCGTCCAAAGTAAAAAACAGCTTAAGACACATTTTTGAAAAATACGTCCAACTTTTTTTTTCATTTCGAAAATCGTCTAATTATACATCCTGCCGATCTGATCGTCCAAGCTGCTAAATTGTCTATACCACATTTTCATCCAAGTCCCAAACACCTAGAACAAGCCCTGTTGGACGCGGGAGGGGTCTGCAAAGTTTCAAGTTTATTAATTTTTAATATACCGCCCATCAACTGGTATCTAGCTGGTTTACAATATAATGATAAAATAGGAATAGGAAAAATGCTTATAAATAGTAATACTTATAAGAAAGAGGGGATGTGTACATGAAGGACATTCAACAGTAACAAACATGATGGTGAGGTTAGAACAGAGGGGAGGGGAGTAAAAGTACATCATTAGTGGAGAAAAAAAAAGGGTAGAAGGGAAAAGGAAAGAAAAAAAGGGGGAAAACATTAGGGATAGGATCGCTTCTTAAAAGCGGTTGGCTAATTTAATGATGAAGGGTTCAAGAGCCATGAAATGCATCTTGAAATAGGAAAGTTTTTAGTTTTGTCTTAAATTTATTGATTAGTTTTTCATGATGAAGTTGGGATGGTAGAGTGTTCCATACAGTTGGAGTGACTACAGAGAAATTAGATTTCCTGGTATAGAAGAATACCTTGATTGAGGGGATGGAAAGTAGATTCTGGTCAGTGGATCTGAGAGTCCGAGAAGAGCAAAAAGGGATAAGAAGTTTGTCTAGGAAAGGTGGTTGACAGGAAGATTTGATTTTTAAGACCAACATAAGCGTTTTGTAGGTAATGCGGTGAGTGGGACCCCTGGATGAGGGAAATGGGAAGGGAGTGGTAAAAGAGGAAAAGGAGGTGGTGGACAGATTAAACAAGTTCTTCTCGTCAGTCTTCACAAAAGAGGACACATCCAACGTGCCGAATCCAGAAAAAACCTTCAAAGGGGACCAAGAGGAAAAACTATTGTCAATAGAGGTGAGCCTCGAAGACGTATTTAAACAGATAGATAGATTAAAAACAGACAAATCGCCGGGACCGGATGGAATTCACCCGAGAATACTGAAGGAGCTCAGAGATGAAATAGCGGAGTTACTACTAAAGATCTGCAACCTATCTTTGAAAACAGGGATAATCCTGGAGGACTGGAGGAGAGCGAATGTTACACCTATCTTCAAAAAGGGATCCAGAGGCGACCCGGGGAACTACAGATCAGTGAGCTTAACCTCAGTTCCAGGGAAGAATGCTGAATCATTAATCAAAGACAGCATCAATGAGCATATAGAGAGAAATAATCTGATGAGAACCAGCCAGCATGGTTTCTGTAAAGGAAGATCTTGCCAAACGAGGGGATAAACAAACAATTGGACCATGGTGACCCCATAGACATCATATATCTGGACTTCCAAAAAGCCTTTGACAAGGTACTCCATGAACGCCTGCTAAGAAAACTGTGGAACCACGGAATGCAAGGAGACGTTCACAGATGGATCTGTAATTGGCTGGAGGACAGGAGGCAGAGGGTGGGAGTAAAGGGACACTACTCGGAATGGGAAGCAGTTACGAGCGGTGTCCCGCAGGGGTCAGTGCTGGGACCACTGCTGTTCAATATATTCATTAATGACCTAGAAGCAGGGATGAAGTGCGAGGTTATAAAATTTGCGGACAATACAGAACTCTCCAGCAGGGTTAGAACTGTTGAGGAATGTAAAGAGCTACAAAGGGACCTGAACAAACTGAGTGAATGGGCGAATAAATGGCAAATGTGCTTCAATGTAGAGAAATGCAAAGTCTTGCACATAGGGAAAGGAAACCCGATGTACAACTATAGCATGAGGGGGATGGTATTGGGGAAAAGCAACCTAGAAAAAGACTTGGGGGTTCTGGTGGACCAAACAATGAAGCCGGGGGCACAATGCGCAGTGGCCTCAAAGAAGGCAAACAGAATGCTGGGCATTATCAAAAAAGGAATCACTACCAGAACCAAAGAAGTTATCTTGCCGCTATATCAGGCGATGGTGCGCCCGCATCTGGAGTACTGTGTTCAATACTGATCGCCGTACCTTAAGAAGGATATGGTGACACTCGAGAGAGTCCAAAGAAGAGCAACGAAAATGATAAAGGGCTTGGAAAACCTTCCATATGCTGAGAGCTGGAGAAACTGGGGCTCTTTTCCCTGGAAAAACGGAGACTTAGAGGGGACATGATAGAAACTTACAAGATTATAAAAGGTATAGAGAGGGTAGAGAGGGACAGATTCTTCAGACTGGCCGGGGAAACAAGAACAAGAGGGCACTCAAGAAAATTGAAGGGAGACAGATTCAGAACGAATGCTAGGAAGTTCTTCTTCACTCAGAGGGTGGTGGATGCCTGGAATGCACTTCCAGAGGAGGTGGAGGAGCAGAGTACGATTTCGGGTTTCAAGAAGGGATTGGACAGGTTCCTGAAGGAAAAGGGGATTGAGGGATATAGATAGAGGGGGTACTATACAGGACAAAATGTCTTCAGTAGAGGATCACTTGCAGGTCACTGACCTGGGGGGCCGCCACGAGAGCAGACTGCTGGGCACGATGGACCTGTGGTCTGACTCGGCAGAGGCGATGCTTATGTTCTTATGATAGGGAGCCAATGGGCTGAACACCCAGACATGCCACCTAAATAGTGGGGTACTTCACAAAAAGGGTGCCATGGCTTCTCCTCCCAATAGCTCCCTTATAGGTCATGGTGAGCCCCCCAAAACACCTCCAGAATCCCCTAGACCCACTTATCTACCACCCCAATAGCCCTTATGGCTGCAGGAGCCACTTATATGCCAGTACAAAAGGGTTTTCAGGGTGTATAGGGGAGTGCACATTTCAGTATCAATGCAGTTTTTACAGGGGCTTATGGGCATGGGTCCTCCTCTCCATGAGTCCCTACCCACTCCTAAGATGACTTAAGCTGCCTCTGCGCTGGACGACTAGGCTTTCCTATGCCAGGCTGCCAGGTGATGATGGTCTGGAGGCTGAATTTTAAAGGTGTGATTAATATTTTTATGGGGGGTCAGGGATCACTGGGGTAGTGTGTGGGGGGTCTGTTTTATGTGTTTGCAGTGCTTATCTGGTGATTTTAGGTGGGTTTTTGTGACTTAGACCATGTTTTACATGGTCTAAGTCACAACGTCTAAATTCTGTCGATTGTCAGCTGTATAACTTTCGGTTATTCAAGTTGTACGACAAAGTCTAAGCCGGCCCACGTTCCGCCCAACTCTTGCCCTCGACACTCCTCCTGAAATGTCCCATTTAGCTTTGGTCGTTCAGCGGCAATATGTAGATCTAGGTCATTTAGAATTACGTCCAAACCCATTTTTGTTATCGGTACTTGGACGTATTCGGGAAATGTTCATCCAAGTGCCGACTTAGGCCAGTTTTTGGATGTTTTTCTCTTTTGATTATGATCCCCCTAGTGTCATTGTAAGAAGAGATAGATGTGGCACTCCAGCAAATTTGGATGTAGGGTGTTAGTCGCCCATAGTTGGCAGTTGCAAAATGTCCATTCTCAAAAAGTATATCCAAAATATTTTTTACCGAAAATCATCTCCCTGTCTATCCAGGCGTTGATTGTATGTCTATGTTTATACCACATTCTGAACCAAAAATTTGCCCAAGTCCCAAATGCCCAGACCAAGACCTTTAGGACATGGGAAAGGTAAGCATTGTGATGGACTGGCCACCCAGACATGACAGCAGAGCAGTGGGGCACCTTAAAGGGCACTATTGTGAACATCACAAAAAGGGTGACACATAAACATCTCACAACTCACTTATAGGTCATGGTGAGCCCCTCCAACACCCCTAAATCCCCCCCAAACCCACTATACCTACCTGTCTTCAATCCTAATAGCCCTTATGGCTGCAGGCATCACCTATATGGCAGTAACATAAGAACATAAGAATTGCCACTGCTTAGTCAGACCAGTGGTCCATCATGCCCAGCAGTCCGCTCACGCGGCGGTCCTCTGATCTAAGACCAGCATCCTAACTGAGACTAGCCCTACCAGCGCACGTTCTTGTTTAACAGAAACTTGTCTAACTTTGTCTTGAATCCTTGGAGGGTGTTTTCCCCCTATAACAGCCTCTGGAAGAGCGTTCCAGTTTTCCACCACTCTCTAGGTGAAGAAGAACTTCCTTACGTTTGTACGGAATCTATCCCCTTTCAACTTTAGAGAGTGCCCTCTTGTTCTCCCTACCTTGGAGAGGGTGAACAACCTGTCCTTATCTACTAAGTCTATCCCCTTCAGTACCTTGAATGTTTCGATCATGTCCCCTCTCAATCTCCTCTGTTTGAGAGAGAAGAGGCCTAGTTTCTCTAATCTTTCACTGTACGGCAGCTCCTTCAGCCCCTTAACCATCTTAGTCGCTCTTCTCTGGACCCTTTCGAGTAGTACCGTGTCCTTCTTCAGGTACGGCGACCAGTGCTGGGCGCAGTACTCCAGGTGAGGGCGTACCATGGCCCGGTACAGCGGCATGATAACCTTCTCTGATCTGTTCATGATCCCCTTCTTTATCATTCCTAGCATTCTGTTTGCCCTTTTTGCTGCCGCCGCACATTGTGTGGATGGCTTCATCGACTTATCGATCAGAACTCCCAAGTCCCTTTCCTGGGAGATCTCTCTAAGTACCGCCCCGGACATCCTGTATTCATGCATGAGATTTTTGTTACCGACATGCATCACTTTACACTTATCCACGTTGAACCTCATCTGCCATGTCGATGCCCATTCCTCGAGCTTGATTATGTCACGTTGCAGTAGAATAGCCCACCCCCCAGACTACTTAAGACACATCTGTGCAGCTCTACTAGGCTTTCCTATGCCAGGTGCTGATATTCTGGAGGTATATATGTACATTTTTATTCTGAACTTTGTAGGGGTGTGAGGAGTCAGTGAACACAGGGTGTGTGTGTGAGGGGAGTTCTTTACTTTGTCTCTGCAGTGGCTATCTGGTCATTTTGGATACCTTTAAGGCACATGGAGGGGCATAATCAATAGGTCGTATAAAAGCTCTATGCGTCGGCGGCGTAAGATGTCCAGGGAAATGTGTCGATAATGGAAAGATGTCCAAGTCAATCGATTATCGGCACAAATGATGACCAAAATAGACACGTCCACATGCACTATACCGAAGTGTCCAAGTTTACCTACCAAAATGATGACCGTCCAGACAAGACGTACATCTATTTTCGCCACGATCCACTGGACGACTTGCTAGTCGTATAGCGCTCCTTATCTATTAGTTGTCCTGGCACATGTCCTACTGATGTCACACTGTCCCCAATAATAATAATAATAACTTTATTCTTGTATACCGCATTACCATGGAAGTTCTATGCGGTTAACAGATGAAGAGACTGTACATTTACAGTGAAGTTACAATTTCGTTAATGTTACATTTACATTTTAGACGATACATATTCGGTCAAGTTACCTTTACATTTTAGACGATAAATATACGGTGAAGTTATTTTAGCAGCTAGGTTATATGTCCTGCAATAACGTCCTGCATGTCCATATATAAACCTCCACGTGGAAGTGCGACCCTTGTGGGTGTAGTAGGCATTGTGTGAGGAGTAAGGAGAGTGGGTGGAGGATAGGATAGTTTATATTGATTACTGAGTGGGATTGAGTGATTAGAGAGTATTTCTGTGAGTGTGTATGTGAGAGCAAGTGAGAGAGAGTGCAAGGGTGACAAACAAGAGAGACTGTGAGTGATTGTGGGAGTGAGAGATCGTGTAGTGAGGAAAGGCATGCTAGGAAGAGTGTGTGGCCACTAGGGTGAGTGTGGGAGAGGGTGTGTAAGTGTGTGTGTGTGAGAGCTTGTGTGAGTATGTGTGGGTGTGATGGTGGAGCGAAGGGAGCCAAACTACTCCCTAGGGGAGACCGAGTCCCTGGTGGAGCTCTGCCTCCAGTATGAGGCACGGGTGTTTGGCCACAATGGCAGAAGACCACCCTGCAATGTCGCCATGAATGCCTGGTCCAGAATATGTGACACCCTGCATAGGTGAGTACCCCCCCCCCCCCCGTACCTATCATTATGTAGCCAGTATGTCCTAGTCTCTAAACCTGTCACCTATTGCTCTCACCCCCATCTTTCAAGGAACTGCTTGCTTATTTTGTGTTCCATAAAATATATATATATATATATATATATATATATATATAGGAAACATAGATAGATAGATAGACAGACAGATAGATAGATAGATAAAGAAGGATAACAATATCTTGGAAGGCAGATGTTTCATTTCTGGATATGTCCCTAAATCATCAGAATATACATGACAGATGTGATTTGCTCAGTGCCCTCATAACCCTGCATATGTGTAAAAAGGGGGACGCAAAGGACTGTCACCTGACCCTATTCTCCATCTCTTTCTTGCAGGCGATATGGTGTGTACTGGGACCTCGAGTCCCTGAGGCGCAGGTGGTGCAGGGTCCACCGGGAAAATCCAGCCCTCATCCAGCGCACCAGACATCACCTCAGAGCTGGACGTAAGTGGCAGCCCCCCCCAACATAGTCAATAGCACAGGTATGGCAGCTGCCCATGTAAGACATACCAGAAACCCTGAAACGTGTGGGTGACTATCAGATGCTAAAAAGCTATAATGGAGGAACGGGAGGTAATTGTCACATCAATGAATATCTCTGCAGTTGATATCGGTGCTGGCAGCATACTGAGTACTCATTCTCTCAACCCCTGCTCTGCAATGAACTGCATTGTCAAGGAGGCATAACTGAACAAGGGATATACGCCTCAGAAGCTGCTGGCCACGTGTTGGTCTGGAGGTCACCTTCATAGCTCCAGACCAATGTCAGGCCTGCTGTTGTGGAGGCATATATCCCTTATTCAGTTATGCCTCCTTGACAATGCAGTTCATTGCAGAGCAGGGGTTCAGAGAGACACTATCTGATTCTAAGCATAATGTGTGAATCATAGTTGCACCTGTCACCCTCTATCCTGTCATATCATGTCTGCTACCTCTCAAAGCTCACCTTCTTGTGAACGTGCTCTTCCTTGGCAGCTGTTCTGGTATGCAACCTATTGCCACCCTCCGATCTATCTCTCAAGATCTATTATCAGTCCCTTCTTTAAAAACAGTAGGCACAAGAAGAAACGAAATGTTCTCTGTTTTAGGACCTCACACTTGGAACTCCTTGCCCCTCTACATAAGAAAAGAAAAAGACCTCAATTCTTTTAAAAAATCTTTGAAAACTTTTTTATTTAAAGATGCTTTTACTATTTAATTTTATACTCTGTTTATATATTCCTTGTTTTTCAAGCTCATTTTTAATCTCTTAATTTTATTTTCGCCCCTTCCTTATGTGTGTACCTTTAATATTTCTTCCTTCTTAGACTGAGAAAATTGTAACTTTTTCCCTTTTTTCCCTAATGTATCTAGTTTGTGATGTAACTCCTTAAAGATCTAACATTCTATGTCATAAATTTTTGCCTTTCAAAAATTTGTTAAGAAGTTTTGTTTTTAATACTATTTGTTATCATATATGATATTTTAACTGTACATCGCTTAGAAATTGTTATAGGCGATTCATCAAATAAAATTGAACTTGAACTTGAACTTGGGTGAAGAGATACCGGTCAGTCAGTACACTGTGTCAACAAATACATCAAGGCCATTCAGTGTCACCTGCATATGTCGGCCACCTTTTGTTTAGATGTATACCGGTGTAACTGTACACAGAAAGTAGTGTACAGATGTGTTCCACACTGGCTTGACCTGCCTCCCACTTAGTCTCACTGCGTTGGGTGGGGGGGGATTGATAGGTAATTGTGTATGTAGTATGCAACCAATGCACGCTATGGTAACCCTGACCTCATATTCTTACTGCACACAGGTCGCGCACAGCATGCTGCTGAGGGCATAGCCCAGGAGGTGGTGCAGGACATGTGCCTACAGGCAGCCAGGGAGGCAGTGGCAGAGGCGGAGGCAGAACAGGAGGTGCAAGGCTACTCTGCCTCCGAAGAAAGTCTGCCACCTGAAGATGTGGTGGAGGTCTCTGATGGGGAGGACCAGGCCCAGGTGGTAGAGGCAGAGGTGGAGGCACAGGTGGTGGCGGAGGAGGACCAGCAGCATGTGGTGGAGGAGCAGGGAGCATGGGAGGTCCCTGATGTATATGCCAACATGCCCCCCTCTTGAAGGGGATGAGGAGGTTGCGATGGAGGCAGCAGCCCCAGCCCCATGCCACAATGTGCAGCTAGTGGCTCCAATAATTCCTCCCCCTCCTGAGGCTTATGGACAGCTGCTGAACGTTGTGGGACAAATGCGCAGCGAACTGCAGGAGGTGAGGCGCGAAACGATGCAGACCCTGCAGGAGATTGTCAGCCTTCTGCGGCAGCTGGTTGTCATCTATAAGGAGCCCATTTAGGGGATGAAGGGGCAAACCTGAGGGGCAAGCTGCCAATGGGCCATTGAGCCCTAATCATGTTACCAACAGTGTCCCTGACAGCTCACAAGTAGCTGGCAGAAATCCAATGACTGAAAGGACATCACACGGCCTCTCCTTCACATATTCAGGAGATTTTACCTACTGTATCTCATTGGGACATACTTGGATGTTAACCTACTTGATGTTACTGGCTGTCGTGTACAATGCTGTCACCATGTGCTCTGCCAATGATTGCAAGTGTTGAGATGTGATGTACAGATACAAACTGTACAGTGATGGTTAAGGTGTGCAATAGTTGCACTAAAGGTGTGTTCCAATCCCATGATTAGGGTAGGAAGACATGCATATGGTGGGACAGTGTTGAACGCAATAAGGGGTACCCTCCCCATATCAGTGGAAAACAGGTATGCAATGAGATTTGGTGAGGAGGCCATAAAGATTGACACTGCAAAGGTGGGAATGCTAGGCTGCATTTCTGAGGTCACAAATAGCTTCTATAACCTATGGGCCAATGGATGATGATGTAACCAGGCCAGGGGTACAGGGAGCACCATTGAGATTAGAAGCCGCAACCTCTGGAGACAGAGGCTACTGCAGCAGGGCAGCCCTCACAGATATTTGCTGACCCTTACAAATGGAAAGGTATGTGAGGCTCAGAACTGCTCGCTTACTTTGCACAGGTTGGAGCAGTGTTAGGCATGTTGAGGCAATTGGACAGGTGTGTGCCATGTTGTTACCATAAGTATGATATTGTATTTTCTCATAATGCATACATATTTGTATGGCGATTGTTCTATGACAGTCTGTTGTGAGCAGGTGTTCTACCATTCATGTCTACCTCAGCAAAGGTGTATGCAAACAGACCAAAATAAATACCAGATATCTACCTCTAAACTGGGTGTCATGTGTGATCCCTTGATATCATGTCACTGACCTGCACCTAACAAAAGGGCAGGCAGTGGGAACGTGACCATGTTGTAAGTAAGATCTGGATGAGACCAGGACCATGTGACATGCAGGACCTGAGACAGAGGTTGTGTTAGTCACAGTTCAAGAAAAAGGGGAGAGATGTAGACTTGGGATTTCCATGATTTGCAATGGATGTAACACCTGACTGTCTGAATAGCTCCCCCTCTTTCTAGAGGCCTGTGCTAACCCTTGACTGAAGGGACATATTATGATTGAGGACTCATCCAAAGGGAGCTGGTGACTGCTGTGCAATGCTGCCGTTCATATGCAATCAGTTAGATCCCATAAGAGCTACACATGTGTGAGGTGAGGCGCTAGGAAGCTGATCAGTGTCAACTGAGAGGGTATTCCCCCCTCTCCCTCCCAATGACACCAAAAAGCTGTAACAGCTGAGCCACCAACAAGGCCACACATACACCTGTGGACAGGATCAAGAGTGTGCAAGGAAGGAATCCCAGGGGAGGGGGAGGGGGAGAGGGGTATGGTGAAGCAAACAATGGGGGGGGAGGAAGTGGCAATGTGGGATAAGGAGCCCCCCCCTAGGCAGGGATGGAGGACGGGGAGAGGGAGGAGGTGTGTTCCAGGAAGCTCACCCAGTCTTTGCCCTTACCCTGTTATGGCCCCTATGCAGATTGCTCCCCCCTGCTCGTCTAAACGGTGTTTCAAACAGGCTTTCCAGAGGGTAACCAGCAATGTGAGGCCCAGACATCTCTATAAGCATGTAAAACATCATCGATGAAGCAGGAATACTTGCTTACCTGAATACAGCCACATGCTTGAAAAGGCAGACCATGTAATGTGTAACATCCAGCAAACGGGTTAGGATTGCATCAGTAGATAGGACGGTGTCTCCGAACAGATAGGAGATGGACGTTCGTGCTGAAGTAGATGTATCCCGGCCCGCTGGATATAAACGTACCAATAAACGTGGACGGCAATAGCTCAGCGCCTGAATGCAGTCCACCACCATAAGCTAGATGTGGAGGACTGCAAGAAGAAATGGAGAGCAGTCAATAGGGAGGTCCGAACACAAAAACAGTGTCAAGTTTCAAAAAGGCGTGGGATAAGCAAAGAGAATCTCTATACCACAGTTCTTCAACCGCCAGTCCGCAGGAATTTTTGCCAGTCCGCGCAGGGCCAGCAAGATTGACTCCCTTCAATTTCCTGCCGGTCCGCGCAGGGCCAGCAAGATCAACAGCTGAAGTCTGTGCTGGGCCGGAGAGATCTTGGGGAGCCTCCGACAGTGGCTTTCTCCCCTCTCTGCAGCTCTCCTTTACTTCTCAGTGCAGCGATTCACGAAGGCAGCTTCGGGGCTTTTGCTGAGTCGCGGCTGCCTCGGATGATGCAACTTCCTCTTTCCTCAGAGGCGGCACGACCCAACAAAGGACCCGAGACTGCCTTCCTGAATCGCTGCGCTGGGAAGTAAGGAGAGGCCTCCAGATGCTGACATGGAAGACCTCAGCCCTATGGACCAGCTTGTACTCACCTTTGTGTCAGCAACCTCCACCTATGGTGTGGGCACACAGGACACATCAGCTGCCGCACCTGCACTGCCTTCTGGTATGTACGTGTCTTAATCCCCAGTCTCACAGCTATGTCCCCTATCTGAGAAACCTCTCTTTCATCCTCCTTCTTCTATTCCTCTAATGGGGCAGTGAGTACACCTGCTCTTCAAACCTTTACATAACACCTGTTTGGTACTGCTCCATGTGCTGATGGCAGAGCATGAAATTAGATTCCTACACCTTGTACAGACAATTTGGAACCATTGCTATGATCAGCAAGTGTGCTCACATAAGATGTCTGCACATACACTGCTTTCATCCCCTTCATAATGTTACCAACACACCGCCCTATGGTAGCTGGGTATGTAGTCACACACCTTTGGGATGCATGTTACCTGTGGTATGCTGTGACTTCCATATGTGCCTTTCCCCTATGTAGATGCCAGCTCTGACGAGGATGAGGCCGGATGCAGTGGCATTGACACACTGACTGTGCTGGGACAGCAGGATGACATAGCTGCAACACTCAGCCAGCAGGGGCCAGATGAGTCCCAGGACATCCAACCCCAGGAGCCTGCCAATGGGGATGAGGAGCTGCCAATTCTCCCACCGCCTGAGCAGTTTGCCGATGTGGCTGCCATTACCGAGGAGGGCAGTGAGGGCACACAGCCTGGCCGCTGGAGGGCACCAAGTCGCCAGCGACGCCACCTGCTGAGACTGGCCCAGAGGCTACTGGGCCACAATCTGACCCTGGAGGGATATCAGCAGCAGAAGCTCCAGCTGCTGAGAGAGGGTGTGGAGGCAAAACAGCAGTAACTGGTAGTAAAACATCAGTCACTGGAGGCCCAACAGGAGATGAATGAACTGCTGAGGCAGCTTTTGCATGTCAACACTGCCATCGTTGGAAATCTAGAAGGCCTCCAGAGTGAGCTGAGAGCTACAAACCGTGCCTCCCAGCTGTTGGGGCCTGTTCCACGCATGCCTTCCTCCTCTCAGGTTACATGGCCAGCTTTTGGACAGCATAACACTGACTCCAGCAATGATAGTGGCAGCTCAGACACTGATGTAGCCCCAGTTGGTCCAGAAGCTTCATCTGTACCTAGAGGAGGAGCTGGAAGGTCTGTCAGGGGCCGTGGGAGACCACGTGGGCGAGGGAAGGGGATGGGGAGGTAGGTAAGGGGCTGGTGTTGGTCGTGTATGTTGGTGGGGGTGGGGTTGGTGAGGATGTGTGTATGTAAGGGTGGTGGTTTACACACAATGTGGTAAAATAAGGGTGTTTCATTAAAAGAACCTATTGTCCGTGCTGTTTACACACTTCAGCTTATCTACACTAAAGCTGACTATTGTCTGTGCTGTTTACAGGCTTCAGCTTATCTACACTGAAGCTAACAATAGCCTGGGTTCGTTGTGCAGTCCAGTTAAATGGCACTGGACTGATTGAAGGGTTGGTGGGGTTGTAAAGCCTCAGTTATATGGCACTGAAGCTGACATTAGCCTGGGCTGGTTGTGCAGTCCAGTTAAATGGCACTGGACTGATATAGTGTCAGGTGGCTAGGGTACAGCGTCCATTTCACAGGAAGTGGGTCTGTATTAGACTGTGCCTGGCGTTGAACCCTTCCTGGCTGGCACTGTGCTCAGCTCTGTGCTGTGGGGGTGGGAGAGGCTCGTCATCATCGCCATCAGGTGGCTGCTGCAGTTGTTGCTGTGGGGGATCCGGCAGTGGCTGGTGTTTGCGTACTGCAAGGTTATGCAACAAGCAGTATGCCATGAAGATCTGAGCCACCTTCTCAGGCCAGTACAGAAGCTGGCCCCCCGATCAATCCAGGCATCTGAATCAGTTTTTTAACTGCCCAAATGTTCTTTCGATGATGCTCCTGGTGACTCTGTGACACCGGTTGTATTCCTCCTCAGCTGCAGTGTGAGGGTGGACAATCGGAGTCATCAGCCAAACTTGCTGAAAATAACCCCTGTCACCTATGAGACATAGAGAAACAGAGAGAGAGAGAGAGAGAGAGAGAGAACAATGATGAGTGGCAGTGATTTGCAGGTGCGGGAAGAGAGTGTTGGGTTGGGGGGCTGTGTCCATGAGGTGCTTACCAAGAAGCCAAGCGCCATTGAATTGCCCCTGGGTTGCTCTCCTGTGGAGGCCACAATGCTGCACTATGTAGGCATCGTGTGTGGAGCCAGGGTATCTGGCACGCACATCCAGGATCTCTCCCTGGGCATTGCACACCACCTGCATGTTCATGGAGTGGAACGCTTTCCTATTCCGGTAACTGGCCTCATCTACCCGAGGGGGTCTGAGGGCAATATGAGTGCAGTCTACCACTCCGATGATGGAGGGGAATTGTGCCACATTGTAGAACTGCCTCATACTGTCCTGTAGAGCCTGGGGAGTGGTGGGGAGGGAGATGTAGTCACGGGTGTGGGTTAGGAAGGCATTAAGAAATTGGGTGAGGCAGTTGAAATGGCAGGTTGAGTGAGCCCAGTGCTGGATGCCAATACAGACTGGAAGCTCCCAGTTGCCAGGAAAGCAAGGGCTGTTGTTACTTTTAAATGCACTGGCATCGGGTAATTACAGCGAGTGCGGGCCTGTAGCAGGGGCTGCAATTGGAGGCAGAGATCCTGGATGGTGGTCTTGTCGAATCAGTATCGCTCCACACACTGCTGGTCAGTGAGCTCAAGGAAGCTGAACCGAGGCCTAAACAGCCTCCTACGGTGGACTAGATGATGGGACCTGTCATTCTCCAGCTCCTCCTGCAGAAGGAGTTCATCAGCAACGACCACATTGACCCCTTCCATGGCCCACAAAGAAAGCACCTGGCAAAGAAGCAGAGCTCATTACGGTCTAAACAGGCCCCAGACAAGCAGTCACCCGACACCCCCCTCACCCCCAGGGATTGAGGCAGGTGGTGAAACAGAACACTCACTCACTCATGCCATACGATAGAGACCACAGTGCATGAGTAAGCTGTCATAGATGTAAGAGAGAGAGCTGGTGATGGTGATAGGAGGTAGGTGGGATGAGAGAGGGGGTGTATGCAGAGGTGAATGAAATGTGGGGAGACACACAGCAGTGAGAACATAAGTGGGAAGGTTGAGATAGAGATGGTCAGAGTGAGAGGGTACACACACTTGAAATTACACACCCTTCCCTTACCTGTACACAGGACGCCACACACTCAGGAACAGCTTAGACGTTCTGAAAGCAGGTCTAAGTCAGAACGCTACTTTGAACGCACAGAGCAAACTGATTTACCTTTGGTTATCGTATTTGTACGTTTGGGGCCTAAACCCGCCCTCGGAACGCCCCTGGAACGCCCCCATTTTGTACAACTTACGTTAGACGTTTTGCAGTGTAGGACGTGCAGCTGGCCGACCTTTGATTATGGTCACTTGAACGTTTTGCTGAGTAAAACGTCCAAACTCCGACTTAGGCGGTTTTTTAGACATTTTTATGTTTTGATTATGAACCCCATACAGTTTACATGTCTTGATATTATCTAAGTTATAATGTATAAGTTCCGTCTTGGCAGTCTCGTCAAACCTTCGATTATTCCTGCAGTACAACTAAGTCTAGGTCAACCCACATTCTGCCCACCTCCCACCCTAACCATTCCTTTTAAAATGTCCCTTTCAGCTCTGGGCACACAGCGGGATTCAGAGGCCTAAAAAGTCCCTGAATATATCTAAAAAGCTGTTTCAATTATTGGCACTTGGATGACCTGTCTTTTAGGTCGCAAAGTAGGGTAAATATAGTCAATTACTGATATTCAATTCATTAAAATGCTATACCAAGAATACCATAATATTAAATTAATTAATTATTTAATTTATTGATATCTTTAATTCAATTCATATCCTAAAAACTAACAAAATGTATTTCATCTACATTTAAAATCTACAATATCATGTAATACAAAGTGCAAAGTGGTACTAATAACAAAATTCTAGACAGGGAAAAGCTACAGATACTATCTAAAGATTTAAAGTAGAGTCCATGAATTAATCTTCAAGGTTCTTAATGACAGTGGCATACCTAGCATATGTAAACACTTTCAAAAAGAGTGTGGTAAAGTCCAATATAATAAAACAGACACTGCATAGACCAGCTCACTACAACATGAAGGAAAAAGCCTTAGAAAAGGCCCTCCCACCTCACCAAAACGGCTTAAAGAGGCAGTCGAGCGGTCACCTCACTGGCAAAAAACCTTCAATATATGTTCATGTCTTATGCTGTGCTGTACATGCCAATAAACATTAAAGATAGAGGAATAAATGTCTACTTATCCAACGGTGGCCAGCGTTTCACATTTTCATGCTGCCTCAGGGTGTATGCCGACCAATCAGACTCTAAAACACAAAAGAAAATAGTGAATAAAAATCTTCAAAATCTATCTATCTAAAGTGCCAGGCAAACTTATTTAAGAATAATTAAAGAACATACCAATTCAAAACGGACGACTCCACGTCTCAATGTAAAAATGACTGTTACAGGGGAAACCGGATATGAACGCTGCCACTGCATAGAAATAAGCACCCAGGCAACGTCATCAAAGACGCTATTGGATAGGACAGTATAATAAAATTGTCCATCTTACTGTTTAAAAGGAACATGTAACATAGAAACATAGAAGATGATGGCAGAAAAGGGCTACAGCCCATCAAGTCTGCCCACTCTGCTTACCCACCCCCTGTCTATGCCCTAATGACCCAATTTCCTTATCTTGACCCTCGTAGGGATCCCACATGGGTATCCCATTTATTCTTAAAGTCTGGCACGCTGTCTGCCTCGATCACCTGCACTGGAAGCTTGTTCCAATGATCAACCACTCTCTCTGTGAAGAAATACTTTCTGGTGTCGCCATGAAATTTTCCGCCCCTGAGTTTGAGCGGGTGCCCTCTTGTGGCCGAGGGTCCCTTGAGAAAGAAAATATCATCTTCCACTTCAACACGTCCCGTGAGGTACTTAAATGTTTCGATCATGTCTCCCCTCTTCCTACGTTCCTCAAGAGTGTAGAGCTGCAATTTGTTCAGTCTCTCTTTGTACGAGAGACCCTTGAGCCCCGAGATCATCCTGGTGGCCGTCCGTTGAACCAAATCAATTCTGCGCACATCTTTACTGTAATGTGGCCTCCAGAATTGCAAACAGTACTCCAGATGAGGTCTCACCATGGCCCTGTACAACGGCATTATGACTTCAGGCTTTCGGCTGACGAAACTTCTATTGATACAACCCAATATCTGCCTTGCCTTAGATGAAGCCTTCTCCACTTGATTGGCAGTTTTCATGTCTGCACTGATGATTACTCCTAAATCTCGTTCTGCTGAAGTCCTAGTTAAAGTTTCTCCGTTCAAGAAGTACGTCCTGCATGGATTTCCGCTTCCGAGGTGCATGACCTTACATTTCTTAGCATTGAAGCCTAGCTGCCAGGTTGAGGACCAACTTTCCAATGTAAGCAGGTCCTGCGCCATATAATTCTGTAAACTGCATTCACTTACTATATTACATAGTTTGGCGTCATCGGCGAATAGTGTTATTTTACCTTGAAGCCCTTGAGTCAGATCCCCTATGAATATGTTGAAAAGGAGTGGACCCAGGACCGAGCCCTGCGGCACTCCACTGGTCACCTCCGATGTTTTAGAGAGGGTACCATTAACCACCACCCTCTGAAGTCTGCCACTCAGCCAATTATTGACCCATGCAGTTAATGTCTCTCCTAACCCCATCGATTCCATCTTGCTTAGCAGCCTGCGGTGTGGGACACTGTCAAAAGCTTTACTGAAGTCCAGGTACACGATGTCCAAAGACTCTCCCAAGTCCAATTTTCTTGTTACCCAGTCAAAGAAGCTGATGAGATTGGATTGGCAGGACCTACCCTTGGTGAATCCATGCTGACTGGGATCCCGAAGATTCCCTTCATTCAAGATCGTGTCCAATTTGCTTTTAATTAGTGTTTCCATGAGTTTGCACACTATTGATGTGAGACTCACCGGTCTATAATTCGCAGCCTCTGCCCTGCAACCCTTTTTATGCAGAGGAACGACATTAGCTAATTTCCAGTCCAGGGGAACTTTCCCCTTACTTAGGGAGAGATTGAATAGCTCAGCCAACGGTTTCGCCAGGACATCGCTCAATTCTCTGAGCACTCTTGAGTGCAAATTGTCTGGTCCCATGGCTTTGTTCACCTTGAGTCTTGCCAGTTCACTGTAAACTTCACCTGGTGTGAACTCAAAATTCTGAAACGGGTCTTCTGTGCTTTGTGTTGCCTTCAACTGCGGACCGTGTCCCGGTGCCTCACAGGTGAAGACTGAGCAGAAGTATTCATTCAGTAGTTCGGCTTTATAGGAATCTGCTTCCACATAACTTCCGTCCGGTCTTCTAAGGCGTACTATCCCGCCTGTGTTCCTTTTTCTGTCACTAATATACCTGAAGAAGGATTTGTCCCCCTTTTTAATGTTTTTTGCCAGAATTTCTTACACTCGAAGTTTTGCCTCCCTAACTGCCATTTTGACCGCTGTAGACCTGGTCCTATATTCTACTTTTGCCTCTCTTTTCTCCGTGTGCTTGTAGGAGAGAAACGCTTTTTTCTTCTCCTTAATGAGGTGCGAGATCTCCGCGGTGAACCATTGGGGATTATTGTTTCTTTGTCGTTTATTTACTGATTTTATGAAGCGGCTAGTTGCTTCATGTATGGTTGATTTCAGTGTTAACCACTTAGCTTCTACATCATCGGTCTCCGCTTGGTCCTGCAGTGTCTGATAGACGAAATCTCCCATGCGTGTGAAGTCTGTGCCCCGGAAATTGAGTACCTTTGTTTTCGTGTTTGATCTAGGGAAGCCTTTCCTAAGGTTGAACCATACTATGTTGTGGTCGCTAGAGGCTAGCGTATCTCCTACTGAGACCTCTGAGACACTTTCCCCGTTGGTGAGTACCAGGTCGAGGATCGCCTGGGCCCTAGTGGGCTCAGTTACCATTTGTTTGAGACGTGCTCCCTTTATGGAGGTTAAGAGCCTCCTGCTACTGCTGGTTGTTGCTGAAAATGAGTTCCAGTCTGCATCAGGCATATTGAAGTCCCCTAGCAATACAGCTTCTCCTCGTAGAGTGATATTCTCTATGTCTTCAATTAATTCTGTGTCCATGTCTTCCAGTTGTCTTGGGGGTCTGTATACCACACCTAGATACAGGCATTTTTCTCTGCCTCTTGCCAGGCGGGAGAAAACCAGGGGCTCTCATCTGAGACTTCAAGACCGGAGAGGACTAACTTACAAAGTGAAATAAACCCCTCACTAGAGATGCAAATACAAAAAATGAATAAATAAATATTATAGTTAGTGAAATCATACTGATTCCCTCAATGAATAGCTTAAAAAATAAATAACATATAAATAAAATAAATAAATAAATAAAGCAAGGCATATTACAATTCTACAAAACCATGATTAAAAAGGGAATTTGTGTGTATGTTGAAACATTCTAAAAAAAAAACCCCCGCTCCAGTGTACTTAATATAAGATTCAGTCCAGGTGTTTTACAACAGTGCTACAGTAGATGCAAATTCTGTAAAATTCAAAATAACATCTTTGAAGTCAGTAAAAAGCACTCCGGTCCAGTTTTTGGTTTAAACCCACCGACTCTTCGCTATTGAGAAGATGAATTCAGAATTGTTCAGCCTGAAGGAGTCGAGAAGATCTATTTTGAATGTTATCTGTGATGTGATCAATAGCAAAACAACGTAAATCACTGAACGAATGATTGTATTCCAAACAATGGGCCACCAAAGGAGCCTGGATTTTATTGTGGTGTAAGCAGCTCTTGTGTTCTGTAATCCGTCTCCTGAGAGATCGTGAAGTCTGTCCCACGTAGATTTTTGAACACGGGCAGAGAATAACATACACAACAAAAGTGGTGGTACAGGAGGTCCGATGTTTTAAATGGAAAATATGGCCCGTAGCCGGATGCATAAAAGTATTCACCAATTTCAGGGTCACTTCACAGGTCATGCATGCTCCACATTTGAAATGACCAAAATCCCCATTCATAATTGCTGGGGAACTCACTTGTATAGAATCAATATCAGATGGACTGAGCAACTCCTTAAAATTCCTTTGACGAGTGAAGGCAATCGTGTATCAGTGAATATAGGGCTTAATTCCATGATTTCCCAATGTTTGCGTAAAATTTTAGTTATAGCATTCATTCGGGGAGAGTATTGTAGTATACATGTGACCACATCCTCATTCACGTTTTTATCCTTCCTGCTGAATAAAAGATCTCTATTTAAGAACTTAGCCCTTTTGTATGCCTTTCTCAATATCGGACTGGGATAATCTCTCGTTTTCAATCTTGTGTACAGAGATTTACTTTTCTGTTTAAAATCCATAAAGTCTGAACAGAGGCGGCGATATCTAAAGAACTGAGAGGTAGGAAGGCTACGCTTCAAGGGCATAGGATGGTTACTAGAAAAATCTAAAAAGGTGTTTCTATCAGTATTTTTTCTAAATACTGTGGTTTCTATTTTCCCATCAACCCTAGTGACCCGTGTGTCCAGAAAGGAAATCTGGCACGGATGACAGGCCATACTAAATTCCACATTTGGATGTCTAGAATTCAGCCAAATGTGGAATAAATCTAAATCTTCTCTCGTGTCTGTCCAGATGACAAAGATGTTGTCAATGAAGCATAGCCAAATCAAAACCTGGTCAGAAAAAGAATTGTGAATGATCCATTCATTTTCAAATTTCTGCATAAATAAGTTTGCTATGGAAGAGGCCATAGTGGCTCCCATAGCTACTCCCGAAATTTGTTGAAAAAATTGATGCAGAAACCTGAAATAATTTTTACGCATGGTAAGGGACATAAGTTCAATTACAAACTCAATAGGGACCCTAGGGTTAACCATGTGATTTTGGAGAAACTCTCTAATAATGATGGTAACTTCCGCCTGTGGAATAATAGTATAGAGAGACTTAACGTCAAACATGACAAAAAAAGTTATGTTATCAACCGATGAAATATCAGAGAGTTTTTCTAAAAAATGTGAAGAGTCACGTAGATAAGAAAAACCCTCGGAAACCAAAGGGCATAAGAAAGCATCCACAAAAGTGGACAAAGGTTCGAGTATAGACCCCCTGCTCGATACCATGGGACGACCAGGGGGATTTACCAGATCTTTATGTACCTTTGGCAGAGTGTAAAAAGTGGGAACTCTGGGATCAGAGATGTTGAGATATTCAAATTCCTTTTTAGTCAGAATCCCACTTTCATAGGCTGGTAGGGTAAGATTTCTGATTTCTAAAGCCAGGGCCGGGGTGGGGTCTTCATCTAATTTACAATAATTTGTTGGTTTATCGAGCAATCTCCATGTCTCAGTTAGATATTTGTTCATATCCAAGACCACCACGGCCCCTCCCTTATCAGCTCTACAGATCCGTATCTTTCTATTTGATCTTAGGCGTTTCAGAGTCAAAAACTCCTCTTTAGATAAATTATACGGTTGATACGACTTTTCTTGTTATTGATGAAACGTCTAACATCTCTATTTATAAGGTTCTTGTATAGGGTTAAATGTGGACTGGGGGGAGTCGGGGGGACCCATGTGGATCTCCTATGTACAATTGATTCATCGGGGGACTCGAGAGGGAATTGGGCAAAATATTCCTTAAGGTGGAGTTTTCTAAAGAAACGCTCAGCATCTATTCTGAGCTTAAAGGTTTGTAAAGGTTGAACTGGTACAAATGTTAGCCCCCGTGATAGAACAGACAGCTCAGTCTGAATGAGGGGGTGAGATGATAAGTTAAATACTATTTGTTCTTGCTCTTGTTGGTATTGCGTTGTGCCCGTGTCATGGGGCGTCCGGTGTTTCGCCCTCTTTGTCTTCCCCTTCCTCGAGTTTGTCCAGACCCACTGGACTGATCTTGATCTAAAAAATCCTCTTCAGAATTAGATAGAGAGCCCCCTTCTGACAAATTAGATGATTCAAAAGCCTTAGATTTCTGTGTAGAAGGATTTGTAAGCCAAGGGTAAACCCTTTTCTTGGCATAATCATCCTCGTCCCTCTTAAACTTTTTTATTTTATTTCTTTGTAGATTAGTTTTGAATGACTCAATCTTTCTTTTTGTCTCAGCCAGGTCTTTTTCAAAATTTTCTGCGGCCAAACTACTTTTAAGCTCTCCAAGTTTAGTATCTAATTCAAACTGTATGGACTCGGTGGTTACTCTGGTCTTTTCTATAATGAGCACCATCAAGTCCAGGGAGCATTTGTTTAAAATGCCAGCCCATTGAGATAGAAAAGTGGGATCATCAGTAAATAGGGTTGGAGGTTTAACAACTCTTAAACCTCTTGGGCTGAATTCTTTTTTACAGTATTCAAGGAGGGTTGCACCGTGCAGAGTGGCCCTAACCAGTTTTTTAGCCATATTCATATAATCAGTCCAAGTAACATCGGTGCCTAAACCCTCCGGGAGCTGAAAAATGTATGGTCGTTGCAATAGATCTGAGACAAAGTCAGTAGAGAATTCAAAGCCAGTTTGCCAACCCTGTGCAGATATCTTGAGTTTTCAAGATATCTGGGTTTTCCAGCTATAGTACCTAGCATATGTGACACCCGGGGCCCATCATTTTTTGATACCCCCCCCATCTATATGAAAATATTATTTTTAGTAACAATCCACATATCGCACAACAAGAGTGTACCTAGGAAAAGGCAGCATCTTAAACACTGTAGTGATCACTAGAACACCAACACATACATTGTAAAACTAAACAAGCCAGATCCTGCACAGTCGAAGCTATCAGAAAGCCATGTCCCTTTAATACACACAGATACACTCTCGCCCAATATGGAATAATCACAAACTAAAAATAGAAATATGTAGACAAAAGTTAAACTAAACCGCCAAGAAACCAGACTTTGCATACAATGCAACACTACAACACCACAAAAACAGTAATACATGTCCTCTAATACTGTGCAAAATATAAAAATAGTAGATGTAAATTTGAAAAAACTGATACATAACAATCACCACTTTACAAATTAACAAATAAAAATAAAACAAATAATGAGAAATAAGAAAATACCATTTTATTGGACTAATCCCCGTAAGCTCGGTCCCCATCCCCGCAAACCACCTGATTCCATCCACACAAGCCTTGAATTGTTTTATATTGAACTTATTATATTAAAATATAAAAAGAAACAATATTCTCTACAATTGTCAATTTATAAATCAGCGTCTTCTCCCCACTCTCTCTTCCCCATTTCCCTTCAGCGTCCTCAGCCCACTCTCTTTCCACTTTCCTTCAGCGCACGCACATAAAAACAAGCAAGTAATTTTATATCATTTTCATTCTATTTATTCATAGAAACTAAAGTCTAAATAATGCCAATCATATAACAAAACATGATTTTACAAAAATAATTCCCTGCACAGTCAAGCCTGCAAGGATTACTAGATGTCTTTCAGCAGCTCCCCTCCTTCTCTCCCCCTTACCTTCATGGCCAAGTCAAAATGATCTACCAACAATAAAATTTTAAAAAAACAAAGCACACTGTACGCAGAGAAAATGTTAATTATCATTTATATTCTATGGGTTTTCCAAGAGGTCAAGGCAGATGATTTTATGCAATGTCACCTCAGTGACAACTATACAAAAATAGACAAATATACCCCCTCCCTTTTTACTAAACCGCGATACCGGTTTTTAGCGCAGGGAGCTGCGCTGAATGCCCCATGCTGCTCTCAACGCTCATAGGCTCCCTGCGCTAAAAACCGCTATTGCAGTTTAGTAAAAGGGGGCCATAGTGCAAAATATAGACAGCATATATAAATTCTCAAAACGAACACATTTTGATCACTAAATTGAAAATAAAATCATTTTTCCTACCTTTGTTTGGTAATTTCATCAGTCTCTGGTTGCACTTTATACTTCTGACTGTGCATCCAATATTTCTTCCCTTCTTTCAGCCTCCTGTATGCTTCCTCTCCTCCAGACCTCATTCCCTCCCCAAACTTTTTCTTTATTTCACCCTGCCCCCTTCTTTCTTTCTCTCTCCATGCCCTCTTTCTTTCTCTCTGTCTGTCTTTCTCTCTCTCTCCGTGCCCCATTTTTTTCTTTTTCTTTGTTTCACCCTGTCCCCTTTCTTTCTGGCTCCCTGTCCCCCCTCCCCCCATTTCTTTCTTTCATCCTCCCTTCCCCTCCCCCATGCCACTGCCTTTGGGAAAATGCTGCCACTGCTGCTGGGGAATAGGCTGCCACTGCCACCATCGGGAACAGGCCAACTCTGAGTTCGCCCTGCTTCTCTTCCCTGCGGGGCCGTCCAACTCTCGCCGCCCGACGTCAATTCTAATGTCAGAGAGGACGTTCCGGGCCAGCCAGGCAGTGATTGGCTGGCCCAGAACGTCCTCTCCGACATCAGAATTGACATCAGGTGGCGAGAGTTGGTCGGCCCTGCAGGGAAGAAAAGAAGGGAGAACTCAGCCGGCTTGTTCCCGATGACGGCAGTGGAAGCCTTTCCCCAGCGGCAGCCTATTCCCCGGTGGGTGGCCAGCTGTGCACCCCCTTGGGGCGTGCACCTGGGGTGTACCGCCCCCCGCCCCCTCTTGGTATGCCACTGCTTAATGATGTTAAATTTTGAAGCCATTCAGGCCCAATGAAGCTCACTTAACTTGATGATGAGTCAATTAAAGTCCCAATATCTCCTTGAGTAGTAATCTGTAGGCTTGACCAGGCCAGTTTTTCCTTAAACTCCAGCTGAGCTTCAGTTGAGTCCATCATCAGGGAAGTTGAAGATATATAAGTACTAAGATAATAAGAAGAGTTTTCTAAATACTAAATACTACAACTAGTGCATTTACTATAGTCAAATACATTCTAATACCCATTAATCCTCAGTTCCTAGTTATGAATACCTAACTTACAACTGTTTAACCTGTTTAAAATTATAACTTTTACCTGAAATTACTTCTGATACAGATCTCCGGTTGAGAGTTCCTGCTGGGAAACATCAAGTGAGGGAACTACTACCACAGAGCTCCTTATGTTGAAGGAGACTGCCCGGTCACATGACACCCAATGAACTATCCTCTGGGAGCTTAATTGTCATCCAATTTAACATCCAAAGAATGGAATTAAATTGGAATGAAGTTAAATTAGAATCAATTGAGATAAATTGAATTAAATTAAAATGTCCCCCTATAGTAAAAGAATGCTAGAAACTCGAAGTGCCGCAGTTTGGTGGGATGCCCAATCTCTCCTGTTATGATCCACCCCACCGATCGGATCAGGCAGGATAGAGCCCAACCCCTCCTACTCTGGTGACCCAAGACCCCCCCGACAAGATCGGAGCAGATGGGATCCCAGGCCCTCCTGCCCTGGTGACCACCCCACCTCACCGATCCGACATGGGCAGGAGGGTGCCCAATCCCTCCTGCCCCGATAGAACTCCCACCCTGCCAATATGATATGGGCAGGAGGGAGCCCAACCCCTCCTGCCCAGGCAACCTCCCTACCCCCCACCCCTACTAAGATATGGGCAGGAGGGTTCACAGGCCCTCATGCCCATGACATACCCCCTCACAAATACCCCCCTGAACCCCCGATCAGCCCCTGAAACCCCTACCCACTGACCCCAATGACACCTCCACTGACCCTGCGAGACCACCCCCACCCCGAAACCCCCCTGTACCTTGACAAAGTTGGATGAGCAGACGGGTCCCAAGCCTATCTGTCCAGCAGGCCTGCCATCCTCAGAATTGCTGGCCTTAGGGCCTAATTGGCCCAGGCACCTCAATCCCCGCCCACAGGAGGGGCCTTAAGTGCCTGGGCCAACCGGAATTGGCCCAGTTGCCTTAGGCCCCTCCTGTCCCTCCATGCTTTACACATGATCCTAAAATTGTTGGAGTTATTCAGTAAGTAGCTCTGTGGCTAAGCTCCTATCAAAGAGATCATTGAGAGTTTCATTATTGATGGTTACAGATGTGAAAAGAAGATGTGACATGTCTGTGAGAAGGATCATTAGATGTAATCAGAGATGAGAAACAATTGTAGGTGATTTCTTAACAATTATCCAAATAGGAACATAAACTGTACTATGTTTTCAGATCTTTTTTTTCTAAACCATAGTAACATAGCTAATGTCAGCAGATAGGGACTACATGGCTTACCCAGTTTGCCTTTTCATGCCTCTTTTTCTGTAATAATTTAGATCCTACAAACTCATATATCCACCAATCTCTTTGGGAAAAATCTTTTCTCGCTTTTTTGTTTTTTCCTCCTTTTCTCATCATTTGATGACTTCTTGACCTTCTGATTTCCATTCTATGGAAAATGCTATTTACTTGTGTCTTAGTGAATCTCGCAGCTTATTTGAGTGTTTGCTTTACATTTTGCTTTTACCTTTTTTTTCTTCTTGAAAGTACAGCTACATATTAAAATATGTCATGGTATATCACACTTACATTGTGAGTATTATATTTTCTTACATGAATGTTCCACTATACTGCTTTGATGTGTACTGCTTATTTCTGACACTGTGCCATGTCAATGTGCTTAGTTGAATTTACAAGCTTCCAAGTTTATTTTGTACTTAATATACCATCTATCTCTATGTTTACCTCATTGAGGTGTCCTTTTACTAAGGTGCATTAGCCGTTTTAGTGTGAGCTAAATATTAACATGCGCTAAACGCTAATGTGCCCATTATAAGTCTATGGACGCGTTAGCATTTAGCACGTGCTAATATTTAGCGCACGCTACAACGGCTAACGCGCCTTAGTAAAACGACCCCAGATTGTGTTTTATGTTTATACTAGTGCTTAAGCCCGTTAGATTAACGGGTGCTAGAATATATGTGCAGACTTAAGAGTTAAAACAATTTACTGTCTGTCTCCTTGGCTACTGTCTGTCTATCTGTCTCATTGGCTACTGTATGTCTCTCTGTCTTTTTTCCTATCTCTCTCCTTTTGTGTTTTTCTGTCTGTCTCCTTGGCTACTGTCTGTCTATCTGTCTCATTGGCTGCTGTATGTCTCTCTGTCTTTTTTCCTATCTCTCTCCTTTTGTGTTTTTCTGTCTGTCTCCTTGGCTACTGTCTGTCTGTCTCATTGGCCGCTGTATGTCTCTCTTGTCTTTTTTTCCTATCTCTCTCCTTTTGTTGTTTTTTTTCTGTGTGTCTCTCTCTCCTTGTGCATTTTTTTTCCTTTAAATCTGTCTCTCTAGCTCCCTGTCCTTTTGTGTGTTTGACTACTACCTTCTGTCTGCTTGGCCAGCCTCCTGCAAATGAACAGCCTCACTCTCGGCCACGATTCCTTCATCTGCCAATTCCTTTATTCTTTTTCCTTCCAGTGACCTTACAGCTTCTTGCTCCTCTTCTTTCAATCTCTGCCACTCAGAGACGACACAGAACCTTCTGTTTTGCCTTTCTTTTCAGGAGTATCTGGGCTCAGGGCTCACCCGCCACGGTCTGCAGCCACCGACAGCTTCCGTGGCCAGCAGCCGCCGACAGCTGCCACGGCCAGCAGCTAACGACAACCGTGGCCTGCAGCCGCCGACATCCGCTGCGCCGACATCTGCCTCAGGGGGGAGGGAGAGAGATGCGGACGCATGTGCACTCCTACCTGCGGTGCCCTACAGTGCTCAGAAAACGGGAGCACACAGATGGGAGTGCGCATGCACTGCTTAGGGTTTTATTATATTAGATTTGTATATTTATTTAAATATAGCTTATAATTTTTCAGCAATAGCTCAAGGTGAATTACATTTAGGTACAGTAGGTATTTCATTGTCCCTGGAAGGCTCACAATCTAGAAACACAATTCTATCAGCTAGCTTCTATTTATTTATTTAGATTTCTATCCTGTCCTCCCTTGAGCTCAGAACGGGTTCCAAAAGAACATTCACAGTAGATTACAGTAGATACATTCAGTCAGATTATATAAGACATTCATGGCACATTACAGTTATATTAGGAGTTCATGGTACATTACATAGGGCAGCCATGGAACTGTGTGTAGCCATGGTAGCGTAGGACAAAACAGGATGCAGAGAGATGTTCATAGCAGTTACAGGAGGTGTTTCTTGCACTACTTGCTCGAGGTAGTTCTGGTGAAAAGGAAGATTTGTACTCTTCGGAAGCTCATCAGTGAATTCAATGATCTTATCTGAGCAGGCAGTTGGTTCCATAAGGAGCACTTGTGAGCTGTTTCAATCTGAAGAGATCTCCCTGGAGGGATGCATAGCTGCCTTTCTGCTTCAGAGTGGAGGGGGCAAGCGGGTATGTACTGCTGAAGTTTGGAGGCGATGGAGACTGGAGTGGTGAGATGGAGACATTTTTAAGCTATTATTATGGCCTTGAATGTGCAGCGTTTGTTTATTGGTAGCCAGTGTTCTGCTTGGAGGGCTAGGAAGGTGGCTTCACGATAATTGAGGTTGCATAGGAGGCAGATTGCCAAGTTTTGAATCCACTGGAGGCGTTTGAGTTCCTTGGAAGTCACTCCATTAAATATGAAGTTGTAGTAGTCCATCCTGGAGAGTACATAGGCATAGAGAAGTTGAGCTAGGTCTGGTTTGGAGATGTAGGGTTTGATCCTTCTCAGCTGGCGTAGGTAGTAGATAAATGCCAATTGGTCTTAAAATCCAATTTAACCAACTAGTAGAATCATCTTATTATGCAGACTCTAACCAGGATTATTTTAAAATAAGCACTTGAGCAGGACATGTGAATAAAGTGTACTATTAATCTCAATGGCTTGCTTTCTGTTTGTCTTCAATAAGTGCTGGAGATATGCATGTATCTTACATAAGGACATGTTTGAAAGATGTTCAAGTCTGAATTGGGAAGTCCTGCTCATAACATCTAAAATAAAAAAATTGTCCATCTCTTAGCCATTGTTGAACAGGGAAAAGGTTGGGATTTCCTATTTGAAAATACGAGTGACATTCTTGTGCTGAAAGACATTAAAAATGAATAATTGTTTTCCAAAATGAAGTGTCAAAAGAATGAACAAAAAAGAAAAAGAGCATATTATGGACATATATGGCAACAGTCCAACTGCCCCTTTATGTCACTTTTTTGACATGTTTTTAAAAATGATCCCCTTAATCCACTGACACATAGTTAAAATTCAGTTTTACATCTATAATAATAAAATCCTAGAGCGCGCATGCGCTCTTGAAACTCTGTGATTCCTGGCGCAGTGAGGTGTGCCTCCATGCCGAATTTGATTTTCGAACACGGAGGCAGGCCAGAACATGGAGCAACTCCTCCCTCGCCGTCACTCATCACCAGAGGAAGTGGAGGATCCTCTGTGAACTCCAGCCGTCTCCCTCTCAAGCGCTCGGACCTGTGAGCGCTGCGGCTCCGCTTGCGCTCCTCTCCTCCTCCCGCCTCTCAATTCCTGGAACGCCAAGATGACGGCGGGGCTGCGGCTTCAGGTGCTGGGCCGGCAGTGGCAGCCACTTTCACTCACAGAGAGCTGGGACATGGGGAGCCAAGACAGGGGGGGGAGAGGAAGAGGGCGGCGCCATTGGTCAGGCCAAAGGAAACTGGTGCGAGGCTTACAAGTCCACGGGCGAGAAAAGCCCCTGACTGATGCCTCTAAATATTGGAACCAGGCGTCCGTCAGCAACTTCCAGTGGCCGCAGCACTCTAAACAAGCTGCTTTGCGGCCTTCAACTGCCCTGATTTGCTCTGCCTGACACGGCAGAGCAAATCAGGGCAGTAGAAGGCCGCGAAGCAGCGTGTTTAGAGTGCTGCGGCTGCTGCTAGAGTCTACACGTTTGTCGGGACCGCGGGAAGGGAAGGGGGCGGGGGGGGGGTTGGCAAGGGACTAGAGACAGTCAGGGAGGAACTGGAGGGGGAGAGGGAAAGGGGGTTGCTTTGGGGATGGGTGTGCTGGGAGGCAGACAGCTTTGCTTGGGGCAGGAGACAGAAGGGGCCACGGAGAGACAAGGAGGAACTGGAGGGGGTGAGGGAAAGGAGGCTGCTTTGGGGGGAGGGGTGTGTTGGGAGGCAGATAGCTTTGCTTGGGGGAGGGGAGACAGAAGGGGGCCACGGAGACACAGTCAGGGAGGAACTGGAGAGGGAGAGGGAAAGGGGTTTGCTTTGGGGTAGGGGTGTGCTGAGAGCCAGACAGCTTTGCTTGGGGGGAAGACAGAAGGGGGGCCACAGAGAGACAGGGAGGAACTGGAGGGGGAGAGGGAAAGGGGCCTGCTGTGGGGGAGGGGTGTGCTGGGAGGCAGACAGCTTTGCTTGGGGGAGGGGAGACAGAAGGGGGACACGGAGAGACAGTTAGGGAGGAACTGGAGGGGGAGAGGGAAAGGGGCTTGCTTTGGGGGAGGGGTTAGCTGAGAGCCAGACAGCTTTGCTTGGGGGGAACACAGAAGAGGGGCCACGGAGAGACAGTGAGGGAGGAACTGGAGGGGGAGAGGGAAAGGGGCCTGCTGTAGGGGAGGGGTATGCTGCAAGCCAGACAGCTTTGCTTGGGAGGGAAGACAGAAGGGTGGCCACGGAGAGACAGTCAAGGAGGAACTAGAGGGGGAGAGGGAAAGGAGGCTGCTTTGGGGGGAAGGGTGTGTTGGGAGGCAGACAGCTTTGCTTGGGGGAGGGGAGACAGAAGGGGTCACGGAGAGACAGTCAGGGAGGAATTGGAGGGGGAGAGGGAAAGGGGGATGCTTTCCTGCACCTGTTAATGTAATGGGCTTAAACACTAGTATGTACAATAAAGTAATATATTTATTTAAAATGTAACAGCAACAGAAGTGGTGATGTAATTATTTTTCTCCACAGATCAATTACATATCACAAAATCTTTTTATGAGTGATGCTCTTAAGTTTCCTTATTTCTACTGAACTGTCCCCAGTGAGCTCCACCTCTGTGCTGGGTCCTTAGGTTACTAAAGCATTTCAATTGGACCTGAGTTGGTATCATTGCATCTGATGATGACAGCTGACCAGGTCCTGAAGGAAGGTATTGAACAGAACAAAGGCTGCACAGAATTCATAGAAACATTCCCTCATGTCACTGTTATGCCACGCCACCTGATAAGTTAAATACAATTAAAGATAACATTCATTCAACATCAGCTAATGTGATCATTATCTATTGTAATAAAGAATATTTCCCGAATTTACATAAGGACATAGACATTTTGAAGATACCTGGTAAAATATTTATCACCACAGTTGAATGGGATTTTCCCTCAATCTATCCATTGAATTCTATCAATAAGAACAATACATTGGCATTCACAGTAGCAAAGAAGAATGTTCCAAGTATGTTAAAATTTATTCAAAAGGTGAATCCTACCCTATTTCCAAGTAATGTATTTATCCACTCAATCTCCCCATTCAATCCGTGGGGTTCAACTGTATTCAATGAAAAAATGTATCTTTGTTCAATTTCATTCAACTTTTTATGGTCTTTTTATGGCTTACTCTGGATATTATACTGAGTCGGATGACACGCGTGACCTCGGTAAGCACTAACTGGGTAAAAATGTATATGAACTGTAGAGGGAGGTTGGATAGAACTGAAATTAACGGCCTCTTTTCTACTGTAAATAGGGAGACCCTTGATAAAGCACCCAAGTGACCTCGTGGCGCTGCCTTTCCAAAGACTCTTCCACAAGACTACCCCATTGCTTCTTCACCAGCAGCCTGGCTGAAAGGTTACTAGCATGAATCAAAAAGCCAACTAAAAATCTTCCCCCCAAAGAACACCATCTCTATCCTCACAAACCACACATAACATGCCTCCAACTTTCTAGACCACCTCCCTCCCCACTATATCCACACCCCTCCTTACAACACTATACCTCACCATCCCCCATCATTACAGGCCAAGGCAGACACGGTGATCTCGCCTCTCGACACAAAAACAATCGTACCAGGAACCCTGCCAACCTTATCCCCATCCTACCCTCCCCTCCAGCCCCCCCACCAGCAATACTCTCAAATGTGCATTCATCAATGCAAGATCAGTTAATAACAAGACATTCTTCCTCCATGACCTCATCTGTGACAACACTTGGGATGCCCTCATGATCACTGAAACCTAGCTCCAAGACAATGATGGGATTGCACTAGGCGAATTGTGTCCTCCAGGCTACCAGGCCCTAACCTGCTCATGCACCTCTGGGAAAGGAGGTGGAGTGACCACCATTGTCAAGACCTCCACCACACTGAAACTGATAAACTATCAACATTCCCCCCTAGAGGCTCTAGCCTTCACCATAGGCCAGAAACACAAAATCACCCTCATACTACTTTACAGAGCCCTCAACCGCCCAGCAGAAACCTAGAGTCCCTCCTCGAATTCATCACTGAACTATCTATCTCCCACAAACACGTGATCATCCTGGGAGACTTCAACTTCCCAGACTACCCCAACACATCTGGACAGAGTGACAGCTTCCTCTCCTCCCTCACCGACCTGTGTGAGCCTGCCGGTGCCGGGCTTTGTAACTGGCCACCGACCAGGGCTCAGCAACGACCGATTTTAACGTGCCTTCAAAGGAAGTTGAAGGTCCTGCTGGTTCTTAACAGTAAAATAAAACAAAAGGTCAGGAACAATAAAGTTTTTCAATAAAACTGAGTCCAACTTTATTTCCTACGTGGCAAACTGACACAGTTCAGGCTTTTAGCTCAAAATATGAACAGAAAATTTGGGCTTGCAAAAACATAGCCCACACCTTGCTTGCAGGTAAGTGTCCCAACGGTATTATTGTAGCACTACCCTATCAGTCCCACAGTCAAAAGGGCAAAGTAAGGCTACAGGAATTACCCAGCCTTTACACTGGTCATTCACTATGTTTTAAAACACTTTTAGAACGCGCTGCCTAGGCCTGGTTTTTAACAGGCCTTCCCCAGCCAACTTAACAAGCAGCTGGTGGGGGAGGGGAGTAGCTGAATCCACTATACTTTAACTTGCCAACAATTGGCCCCACAATCCCAATCCGAGGATCTTACGTGGATTCTCCCCACTACTATCCCTTTCACCCGGCTAAGTCCAAAGCAACATCCAAACAGGAAAAAAAAAACAAAAGTCCAAATGTTCCACAAAAAAAAACCCTTCTTTACTGTCCCAGGCAATAAGGCACACCTGCAGCTGTGAGCCTAGCACTGCCCACGCTGCACACACTATCCTGGTGCTTTCAGACAGCCCCAAAAGAAAACCAGATTCAAAAGCCAATAAAGAAAATAGCAAAAGAGTCCAACTTAACTTTGGTCCATGTAGCTTTCTTCTGGTTCCAGGGAAGTATCCATGAATTCTATGGTGTCCTGGCTGGCTGGCTGGTTGACCTCAGGGACAGTGGATGCCTCAAGCATTTCAACATCCTGACACAGTGAGGATTCAGGAGCCCAGTCACTCGAGCCTCCTTCCTGGGCTGACCCAGGGCAGACTGAATTATTTCTCCTCAGCTGAGCCTCTAAAGCCCTGAGCTGGACACGCCCTAACCTGTAAGGGGGAGGGCCAACCTGTTGCTTCTGCTGAGCTTTCTGATTAGCCTTAATTGGGCCCAGCAGTTGTGCCTTAGCTGTGCTGGGAGCCTGCCTCTTAGGCTGTTCTTTTTTATAAGGCACCTCCTGCTGCTCCAGGCTGTTCTCCCTCTCATCTTCCCCTCCCCAGGGTTCTGTAACTTGGTGGTTTGATAGGAACTCAGACCCTATCTGTTTGTCTGAGCTTAGCCTATCACTCTGGTTAGCCCTTTTCAGGGTAAGGCTTGGATTTGGAGGAGATAGATCTGGCACAACCCTAGTCTTGAGACTGGGATTGTGACATACCCTCACCTTTAAGGGTTGACCGTCCCTAACCTTTGGGGTTGTTTTACTACCCTCTTGCATTCTAGAGAGACTATCCACATTATTGCTAAGTTTGCCTGGGCGATGCAATACCCTAAACCGGAAAGTCTGCAGAGCTAAATACCACCGCGTCAACCTGGCGTTATTATTTCTCATTGTATTGAGCCATTTAAGTGCCGCGTGGTCTGTAATAAGGGTGAATTCACACTCCTGCAGATAGTGTTCAAGGGTCTGCATCGCCCACTTAGCCGCTAAACATTCGAGTTCAACCGTGGCATAATTTCTCTCATTAGGGTGCAGTTTACGGCTAAGAAACAGTACCGGATGTTCTATCCCTTGAATCTCCTGGCTCAGTATTGCTCCTAGCCCCGTCCCTGATGTGTCTGTCTGAAGTATAAAAGGTTTCGTAAAGTCAACGGACCTTAGCACTGGCTCGGTGCACAAAGCCTCCTTCAGATCTTCCACAGCCTGTCTACCCGTATCCTCCCACCGTAGCATATCAGGCTTATCCTTCTTCAGCATATCTGTAAGAACAGCAGCCCTCGTGGAAAACACCAGTATAAACCTTCGGTAATACCCAAGAAGCCCCAGGAATCCCCTTAACTGTTTCTTTGTGTTAGGTATGGGATAATCCTTGACACAACGTACCTTGTTTACCAATGGTTTAACCTGCCCCCTTCCAACCACATACCCCAGATATTTTACTTCTCTCTGGCCTAAGTAACATTTCTTAGGGTTGATTGTGAAACCTGCCTCCCTCAGTGATTGCAAGACAGCCCCCACATGCTTCAGGTGCTGGGTCCATCCTGAGGAGTATATCACGATATCATCCAGGTATGCCTCTGCGTATTGGTGGTGCCCGCACAGGACCTCCGTGATACCCGCGCAGGACCTCCGTGATACCCCTTTTGCATGTAGCCACAGCATCATGAAGCCCGAAAGGCATACGCTTAAATTGGTACAGCCCCTGAGGAGTACTAAACGCTGTTTTTGGCCTGGCACTTGGAGCAAGGGGAATTTGCCAATAGCCCTTTGTCAAATCCAGTGTAGAAAGGTACCGGGCCTGTCCTAACCGATCTAACAGGTCATCGACGCGGGGCATGGGAAAGGCGTCAAACTGCGACACCTCATTGAGCTGTCGGAAATCTATACAGAACCGGGGAGTACCGTCAGCCTTAGGTACAATGACAATGGGACTGCACCAAGGACTCTGAGACGGTTCAATCACCCCCAAGGCCAGCATCTCCTCTACCAGGTCCTGTACAAGCTCCTTCTTCCCCTCAGACAAGCGATAAGGTTTCACTCTTACTATCTTCCCCGGAGTTGTAACAATATCATGGGTCACGACTTCAATCCGACCCGGTATCGGGGAGAACACATCTTTGAACCCCTGTACCAGTGCCCCGACCTGCACTGCTTGTTCGTCGGATAGATCGGTCCCTATATTTACTCCCTCATCTTGGACCATGTCCGCAATCTGGGGCCCCAGGTCGTCATCAGGTTTCTGCTCCGCTATCAAGGCAAGAATCTCCCTGTCCCTCCATGGCTTCAATAAGTTGATGTGATAGGTCTGGGTCCTGTTCTTTTCATCCCTAACTCGGTAATCCACCTGGTTAATCTTTTCTATAATGGTAGCGGGCCCTTTCCATTCCGCTAAAAATTTGTGCGGATCCGAGGGTACTAAGATTAACACCCTATCCCCCACTTTTAAGTGTCGAGCCTTGGCCTTCCGATCATAATAATACTTTTGTTTTCTTTGGGACCATTCCAGTTTATGACTCCCCACCTTGGCCACCTGACTTAATCTCCTTCTCAACTGGCTCAAGTAGGATACCACATTGTCATCCTCCCCTTCTTGGGACCCCCATTGTTCTTTGACAATATCCAGTATACCCCGGGGGGACCTGCCAAATAGCATTTCAAATGGGCTCACCCCTAGGGAATCCTGCACTTTCTCCCGGGCTGCAAATAAGACTAGGGGAATGAAAAGGTCCCAATCCTTCTTCTCCTGAGCCCCAACTTTTTTCAGCATTTGCTTTAGAGACTGATTAAACCTTTCAACCATCCCGTTAGCTTGGGGATGGTAGGCTGATGTTTTAATGTGGCGGATACCAAATCCTTGCCAAAACTTCTCCATCTCTTTTGAGAGGAAATTGCTCCCTTGGTCCGTCAGTACTTCCCTAGGGAACCCCATCATACAGAAAAGACCCATTAATTCCTTCATAATAGCTGCTGATGTGGTTTTCCACAATGGGAAGGCCCAGGGGTACCTGGTGGCCACATCCATAATAACTAATATGAAGCTATATCCCCGTGGAGTTCTTTCCAGGGGACCTATTATATCCATCGCCCATCGGGTCAATGGCTCCTCTACCCTTGGAATTGGGATGAGAGGGGCCCGGGCGGGTTTATTTAAATACAGCCTTTGGCAGATAGGGCAAGATTTACAAAAGTTGGCCACGTCTTTAGACAAACCTGGCCAAAAGAATCGTCTTACTACTTGAATCTCCGTAGCCTCAGCCCCTTTATGTCCGGATAGCGGATGATCATGGGCTGTCTGCAATACAACTTTACGGAATCCTTGTGGAACTACCAGCTGTTCTATTCCGGTCTTGGGACCTTCCCCTGGAATCTGTCTGTATAACAACCCCTGCCTAACTTTAAACCTAATAGGGTCGTGGCTAGGTCGAGAGGCCTGCTGCCAGGCTTCCTGTAAGGAGGCATCAGCTTTCTGTTCCGCTGGGAAGGTGGGAAATGTCCCCACTATCTCCTTAGGTAGCCACGGGATCTCCTTACTCATACTGATCTGCCTCAGGGTCTGACTCCGGTGTTGTTTCTGTTTGCGGTTCTGGGCCTTAGTCTGACGTGTTGGTCTCAAGGTTTGCTCCCGGATCACTTCCCCTTCAAAAGGGAACACACTACCCAAGTTCTCTTCCCCTGTCGAAGATACGGAACCCTGGGAGCGAGTGCCCACTAGCCCCTGTTTTGGGCCGAGACATTCTTCTAACCCTTCCCAGTCCCGGCCTAATATAAGGGGGAAGGGGGATCCAGGCACTATTGCCAGCTTCACCCTATAGACTTTATTGCCATACAGGATGGTAGTTGCCCGCCGCGGATATCTTAGGCTATCCCCGTGAACACATTTAATTGTAATGGAGTCCCTTTCCCTTTGCAAACTTTCCGTAGGGAACATTTGTTTATACAATTCCGTGGCCATCATGGACTGATCTGCCCCTGTGTCCTCTAAGGCGGCTATCTCTTTTCCTGCTATCGAGACCAACACTCTATATTCCTTGGGGATATTAACGTGTGCCCTTGGGTCACCACCAAATCCTTCCTTTCCCTACAAAACCTCTGGGTATGACCCGATTTCCCACACTGGTAGCATCGGAGACCTTCCTTGCGCGAGGTCTCCTTGGGCTTGGGATACCCAGTGGTCTTGTAAGGTTGGCCTTGAGGCTGCACTGCCTTCCCCTTCTCCAAGCTCTGAGCAGAGGTTGCTTTCTCCTCCACAACAATGTCCTGGGCGTCTAAGTACGCCTCAGCCACTTCTAGAGCTTGGGCAAGGTTCTTGCAGCCCTGTCTCCGGACCCAGCCCCGTAAGTTTCTCGGGACTGACTCCAGAAACTGCTCCCTAACTATCTCTAAAAACAGAGCTCTGGGGTCCCCTAAACATGAGTGCAACCACCTCTCTGCTAACTTAGATAGTTTTTGTACTAAGGCTTTGGGCCTTTCTTTGTCTTGCATTACTGTGGATCTGAACTTCTGCCTGTAATGCTCCGGGGTAAAACCTAAATATTCTAAAATATGGGTTTTAACTGCCTGATAATTATTGGCCAGCTCTGTGTTCAAAGTTTGAAATGCCGCCAGAGTTTCCCCGGCAAGGCATGGCAAAAGTCGGACGGCCCACTGTCCCTGTGGCCAACCAGCTGCGGTAGCTACCCTCTCGAATGCACTTAAAAACTCATCTGGTGCATCAGCAGGTGTTATCTTGCATAAGTTCATAATGGAAAGAGGATTAGCTCCTACCGCTGGTTGTTGAGCATAGTTCAGTCCAGGATCACCACCTGTAGTCGGCGAGGGTTGCTGCAATAGCTGGGTCAGCGCCTTTGTCTGCTCGCCCATTGCTATGACCATCTCATCATGCTGTCTCCTCGAATGTTCTTGAGACCGATACCAGAGGTCCTGATTGGCTTTTAGAACTGCCTGCAGGTCCTCACTCTGCTTCTGTCTCTCTGCAGCGAGGAATGCCATCAACGGTTGCTGATCCATCCTTCCTGGCTCTGGAACAGAAGTAAACAAAAAAAAACAAACAAACCCAAGTGCGGTACCACAAGACAGTCCAGCCAATACTGTAGTAATCCCTCACCCTTTAGCTTAGGTACTCTTACCAACAGTACTGGTGAGTCTGCGCCTTTGGGTGTTAGGCCTCCTTGGCCTCCAGTCGTTCTCCGCACGGCTTGCTCCTCTGGAACTCGGGTCTGATCCTTATCGGCCACCTTCCAGATCAGGTCCAGCGCAGGTGAGTCCAGGTCCCAACGGTTCCATCCTCCGACTGCTTCCTTCCGTGTGTCAGGCTATCCTCCACCGAAGACTCGCCCCTCTCAGTGACCACCGCCCAGAAGAGTCCTTATGAACGAGCCGCCTCAGCGCAGGAACAACAAAACAAACTAAAAAAAAAACCAAAAAGCCGAAACTTTTTTTTTTTTTTTTTTTTCAAAAAACCAAAGTTCACCAAAATGTCCAGCAGGAGGCACTAAAGATCCCACTTCTGACACCAATTATGAGCCTGCCGGTGCCGGGCTTTGTAACTGGCCACCGACCAGGGCTCAGCAGCGACCGATTTTAACGTGCCTTCAAAGGAAGTTGAAGGTCCTGCTGGTTCTTAACAGTAAAATAAAACAAAAGGTCAGGAACAATAAAGTTTTTCAATAAAACTGAGTCCAACTTTATTTCCTACGTGGCAAACTGACACAGTTCAGGCTTTTAGCTCAAAATATGAACAGAAAATTTGGGCTTGCAAAAACATAGCCCACACCTTGCTTGCAGGTAAGTGTCCCAACGGTATTATTGTAGCACTGCCCTATCAGTCCCACAGTCAAAAGGGCAAAGTAAGGCTACAGGAATTACCCAGCCTTTACACTGGTCATTCACTATGTTTTAAAACACTTTTAGAACGCGCTGCCTAGGCCTGGTTTTTAACAGGCCTTCCCCAGCCAACTTAACAAGCAGCTGGTGGGGGAGGGGAGTAGCTGAATCCACTATACTTTAACTTGCCAACAATTGGCCCCACAATCCCAATCCGAGGATCTTACGTGGATTCTCCCCACTACTATCCCTTTCGCCCGGCTAAGTCCAAAGCAACATCCAAACAGGAAAAAAAAAACAAAAGTCCAAATGTTCCACAAAAAAAAAACCTTCTTTACTGTCCCAGGCAATAAGGCACACCTGCAGCCGTGAGCCTAGCACTGCCCACGCTGCACACACTATCCTGGTGCTTTCAGACAGCCCCAAAAGAAAACCAGATTCAAAAGCCAATAAAGAAAATAGCAAAAGAGTCCAACTTAACTTTTGGTCCATGTAGCTTTCTTCTGGTTCCAGGGAAGTATCCATGAATTCTATGGTGTCCTGGCTGGCTGGCTGGTTGACCTCAGGGACAGTGGATGCCTCAAGCATTTCAACATCCTGACACAGTGAGGATTCAGGAGCCCAGTCACTCGAGCCTCCTTCCTGGGCTGACCCAGGGCAGACTGAATTATTTCTCCTCAGCTGAGCCTCTAAAGCCCTGAGCTGGACACGCCCTAACCTGTAATGGGGAGGGCCAACCTGTTGCTTCTGCTGAGCTTTCTGATTAGCCTTAATTGGGCCCAGCAGTTGTGCCTTAGCTGTGCTGGGAGCCTGCCTCTTAGGCTGTTCTTTTTTATAAGGCACCTCCTGCTGCTCCAGGCTGTTCTCCCTCTCATCTTCCCCTCCCCAGGGTTCTGTAACTTGGTGGTTTGATAGGAACTCAGATCCTATCTGTTTGTCTGAGCTTAGCCTATCACTCTGGTTAGCCCTTTTCAGGGTAAGGCTTGGATTTGGAGGAGATAGATCTGGCACAACCCTAGTCTTGAGACTGGGGTTGTGACACCTGGGATTTCACCAATCTGTAACCACCCCTACTCACTCAGCAGGTAACATTTTAGACTTAATCTTCACCCTTAGAGATCCAACTGCAGAGCCTCAACAAACAATCTACACCACTACACCTGTCCCATGGTCAGACCACCACCTCATTGAATTCTAACTACCACTCAAAACTAACCCAGCTTCATGGAAAGATCCTATCCCACCCACCCACCAACTCCCTAATTCAGACAACCCTTCAGTCATGGCCACAGGCATTCACAATCTAAACAAAACCTGCACCCAACATCCCCACTCCATCAACCTAGCAGCCTCCACCTGGAACTCCAACATCCAATCCCTCTATAACAGCCTCACTCAGACAAAAACAATCACACCAGCAACCTCTGATCCATAAAAAGATCACCGAGGAAAGCAGAAAGAAACTGGATCAAACACCCAAACTCAGAAACCAAGCTCACTGGGAAAACATCTGGCACCTACAAAGCTGACATCCTAGAAGCGAAGAAAACCTACTACTCTCACATCCTACAGATAGCCTCAGCTAGATCCAGTTATCTCACAAACCAACTCTTCACCAATGCCCAAGGAAAAAGCCACAACAACCCAACAGAACTTGACAGTGAGACACTCTCGGACTTCTTCCAGTCCAAGGTACAAACCATCCGCAATAATCTTGACACCACCACCAGCACCAACCCCCCACCAGCATACCCCCAGCCTAACCCAAGTACCCCATCCTCTACCACTCCCCCCAACTTCATATGGCCACCCATGTTGAGGTTCTCGAAATCCTGAGAGAACTCAAGCCTTCCAGCACCATCTTCGACCCCTGCCCATCCAATCTCCTACTGTCCACAGAAGACGCCATGGCAGAATCTATCCTCCCCATCATTGACTCCTACCTCTCCACAGGGACAGTATCTCCCAACTGGAAGACAGCTATTATCAAACCCACTCTCAAAAAACCCACCCTCGACCCTAATGAACCCGGCAACTACCACTCAGTTTCCAACTTCCCATTTGTCTCCAAACTCCTAGAGCGAATAGTGCTCTGCCAATTACACCACAAACTGCACAATATGGCTTCCAAACAGGCCACAGCACAGTCAGTACTCCTGGATATCATTGATGACAGCTGGTCGATACTCGACAAAGGCAGCGATGCCCTACTAGTCCTACTTGACCTCAGTGCTGACTTTGACACTGTCAACCACCACCTCCTCTTATCCAGACTCTATGACCTTGTAATCAAGGACTCTGCCCTCCAGTGGTTCACCTCCTTCCTTCAACAAAGAAGGAAGGAGGTGAACCACTAGGAATGCACAAATCTAACCCCAAGCCTATCAAATACAGGATGTATTTATGAAATGTATTTGATATATTATTATGGGTTCTAAAGAGAACCATAGCTACAACTTTCAACTTCAGGAAAGGAAACTACGAAGCAATGAGGGAAATGGTAAGAAAGAAACTTAGGAACACTTCCAAAAAATGGCAAACGGTAGAACATGCCTGGTCTTTTCTCAAGAACACGGTGAGCGAGGCGCAAAATCTGTATATCCCCAGATTCAGAAAGGGGTGCAAAAAGAGTTGAACAAAAGACCCGGCGTGGATAACTAAAATAGTGAAGGAAGCGATAGGCAATAAGAAAAACTCATTCAGGAAATGGAAAAAGGACAAAACTGAGGGGAACTGGAAAGAGCACAGGAAGTATCAAAAAGAATGTGGTTTGAGAAGCCAAAAGAGAGTATGAAGAGAGGCTAGTCAGGGAAGCACGAAATTTCAAACCATTCTTTAGATATGTTAAAGGAAGCAACCGGCTAGGGAGGAGGTGGGACCGCTGGACAACGGAGACAGGAAGGGAGTAGTGAAAGAGGAGAAAAAAGTGGCAGAGAGACTTAACATGTTCTTTTCGTCTGTATTTACAAAGACACATCCAACATACCGGAACCTGAACAATTCTTCAATGGAAATCAAGCAGAAAAATTAACATCCATGGAAGTGAGCCTTGAAGATGTACGCAGGCAGATAGAAAAACTAAAAACTGACAAATCTCCGGGTCCGGATGGAATCCATCCAAGGGTTCTGAAGGAATTAAAGGAGGAGATAGCGGAACTACTGCAGCAAATTTGCAATCTATCCCTGAAAACAGGCATGATCCTGGAGGACTGGAAGATAGCCAATGTTACGCCCATCTTTAAAAAGGGATCAAGAGGTGACCCGGGAAACTACAGACCGGTGAGTCTGACCTCGGTTCCGGGGAAAATGGTGGAAGCACTGATAAAAAAAACATTGATGAACATTTTGAAAGAAATGAACTTCTGATAACCAGCTAACATGGTTTCTGCAAGGGGAGATCATGCCTAACGAACTTATTGCACTTCTTCGAAGGAATTAACAAACGGATGGACAAAGGAGATCCCATAGACATCATATATCTAGATTTCCAAAAAGCCTTTGACAAGGTGCTCCATGAACGACTACTCCGGAAATTGAAGAACCATGGGGTGGAAGGAGATGTACAGAGTGAAGGGTCACTACTCGGACTGGAGGAGGGTCACGAGTGAGGTCCCGTAGGGCTCGGTGCTCGGGCTGCTCCTATTTAATATATTCATAAATGATCTAGTAACAGGGACGAAGTGTGAGATAATTAAATTTGTGGACGACACCAAACTATTTAGTGGAGCTCGGACTAAAGAAGACTGCAAAGAATTGCAAAGGGACTTGAACAAACTAGGGGAATGGGCAACGAGATGGCAGATGAAGTTCAACGTTGAGAAATGTAAAGTATTACATGTGGGAAACAGAAACCCGAGGTACAACTATACGATGGGAGGGATGTTATTAAATGAGAGTACCCAAGAAAGGGACTTGGGGGTAATGGTGGACATGACAATGAAGCCGACAGCATATTGCGCAGCGGCCACTAAGAAGGCAAACAGACTGCTAGGCATAATCAAGAAGAGCATTACAACCAGAACGAAAGAAGTTATCCTGCAATTGTATTGGGCGATGGTGTGTCCGCATCTGGAGTACGGCATCCAATATTGGTCGCCGTACCTTAAGAAGGACATGGCGTTACTCGAGAGGGTCAGAGGAGAGCGACGCGTCTGATAAAGGGGATGGAAAACCTTTCATACGCTGAGAGATTGGAGAAACTGGGTCTCTTTTCCCTGGAGAAGAGGAGACTTAGAGGGGATATGATAGAGACTTACAAGATCATGAAGGGCATAGAGAGAGTAGAGAGGGACAGATCCTTCAAACTTTCGAATAATAAAAGAACAAGAGGGCATTCAGAAAAGTTGAAAGGGGACAGATTCAAAATGAATGCTAGGAAGTTCTTCTTTACCCAACGTGTGGTGGACACCTGGAATGCGCTTCCAGAGAGCGTAATAGGGCAGAGTACGGTACTGGGGTTCAAGAAAGGATTGGACAATTTTCTGCTGGAAAAGGGGATAGAGGGGTATAGATAGAGGATTACTGCCCAAGTCCTGGACCTGTTGGGCCACCGCATGTGCGGGCACGATGGACCTCCGGTCTGACCCAGCAGAGGCATTGCTTATGTTCTTTTTATAAAATTTTACAATGAATTTTAAATTGTTTACTCGAAATGTTAATGGCCTCAATCATCCTGTTAACAGGGAAAAAAACTCAATTTTTTTTTAAAACAGCAAGATGCGGATATATGTATGATACAGGAAACTCTGTAGGAGAATCTAAAAAACTGTAAGGTGGATGGGTCAAGCAATGTTTTTTTGCACCGGCAGTGGTTAAAAAAGCAGGAGTGGCTATTTTAGTCCATAAAAAATGTTCAGCTATATTTAATTTTATCTTTGCAAACCCTTCAGGAAGGTGGGTTCAAATATAGATGACTTTGGGGAAACATGTTCTGACGCTGTTTTGTATATATGCCCCTAATTTGAATCAAACAGAATTCTTTAAGACTCTTCAACAGGTACTTCTGCCACTGGCTGCCTCTAATCTAGTGGTAGCTGGGGACTTCAATGTTGTTATGGATCCATTGATAGATAAACAACCAAGTAGAATATTGAAATCAATGGGATTAGATAATTTAATTCATTCCAGTGATTTAAAAGATATCTGGCGGATTCTCCATTTTAATGTTCGGGAATTTTCCTTTTGTTCTCAGGTTCATAAATCATTTTCAAGAATAGATTATGTATTTGTATCAGATCAATTAGTTCAGCAGGTTACCAAAGCTGGCATAGATTCAGTTGTTTAATCGGATCATTCTGGAGTTTGGATTGATTTAAAATTTGTGGAACAAGACCTGTGGAATAGACCTGTGTGGAGGTTCAATAATACATTGCTTGCAAATTCTAACTTTATTGAAGAATTTCAATTAAAAATAAATGAATAATTTCAAATCAATGGCTCAGGAAATCTCTATAGAAACATTATGGGATGCTTTCAAAGCTACCATACGAGGACAAATTATCTTGTATTTGACACATGTTAGGAAAAAACTTAAATTGGAATTCTTTAAATTGGCACAAGAGATTAAGAACTTGTAGTCACAATTGGCCTCAAAGTGGGAACAAAATACTTTGCAGGCCCTCTTGAAAGTTAAATGCAAATATAATGAGATTTCCTTTCAAATGGCTAGGAAGGAGTTATTTTCTCAACAGGCTCTGTATTATGGAAATTCGAATAAAGCGTGGAGAATACTAGCTAATTATCTTAAAGCTAAAAAAGGAGAGTAAAAATTGTGGCTATCACTGATGATAATAGGGAAACTCATTCTCAAACTGAAATGATTTTAAAACAATTTTTAAGATTTTATGAAATTTTATATTTTTCCGAGTCTTATTCAAATAAGGTTTAGAATTTTTAAAAGTAATAGAGCGACCAAAAATTCCTGAGCATATAAAGGGAAATCTTGAAAAGCCTATATCACTGAAAGAATTACTGACAGCGTTGAAGTCCCGTAGAGTTGGATCCGCTCCTGGTGCTGATGGTTTCACTGTAGAGTTTTATAAATCATTCCAAATTATCCTATTACCTCATCTTTTAAATTTATATCAGGCTCAACTAACTGAAGGTTGCATATCAGGTACTATGGAAGAATCTTTAACTATATTTTTACCAAAGCCAAATAAAGATCCTACGTTGGTTTCAAATTACAGGCCTATTTCTTTGATTAATGTAGATGGGAAAATTTTGGCTAAGTTATTGGCTTTGCGCTTGGCCAAGGCTCTCCCTTATATTATTGGTATGCACAAATAATTGTTGTTCAGAGACATTCATCAAACAATACCAGACTGGCCTTTCACATGTTAAATCAAACAAAAACTATGAAGATCCGGCCTTCTCTGTATCCTTGGATGCAGAGAAGGCCTTTGATCATGTAGAATGGCCCTTCATGTATCAGGCAATGGATTGGTTTGGTATTGGTCAGGTTTTATACAAATGATACAAACCTTGTATAGTTCCCCTTATGCAAGATTATAAATTAACTAGTATTTTAGCCTGATACATTAACGGGTGCTAGAAGTCTGGCCGGCTCCCTTAGTCCCTTGCCCCCCCCCCCCCTCCTTCCCTTCCCGCGGTCCCAAAAAACCTGCGGACTCTAGCAGCATCTGCAGCACTCTACACACGCTGCTTCATGGCTTTCTACTGTCCTGTTTTACTCTGGCACATCCCTGATGACATCATCAGAGACGCAGCAGAGCAAATCAGGGCAGTAGAAGGCATGTGTAGAGTGCTGCAGACAGGTTTGGAGTGTGGACCATGGGAAGGGAAGGGGGAGCCGGTCAGACGTCGGGAAGGGATGGGAGACCGTGAAAAACTTACAGTTTTTTTGCCACGAGAGAGCAGGGAGTCCAGCGCTGGTGGCCAGTCCTGCCGCGAGTTTAGTTAGGTGCTGGAAGGCTGGGGACTCGCACATGCGCACTCCTGCCACCACAGACATACACCTCACGGATCAGGGAAAATGGAACACACAGGTAGGAGTGCGCATGCGCGGCTAGGGTTTTATTATATAGGACTAGTGTTTAAGCCCGTTACATTAACGGGTGTTAGTAAGGCCTCCTTCCCTCACATGTCCCCTATTTTCAGCCCCAGCTCCAAACCCATTTTTACCCCCCCAGACCCCTTCTCCCATCTGTTCCCTTTCAGCCTGAGCCCCCTTTTCTCACCAGCAGCATTTCCCTCCCCATTCCACTTCCCTGTCCAGCAGCACCTCTTCCCTGCTCCCCGTCCCTCTTCCCTGCTCCCACAGTCCAGCAGCACCTCTTCCCTGCTCCCCCTGTCCCTCTTCCCTGCTCCAACGGTCCAGCAACACCTCTTCCCTGCTCCCCCTGTCCCTCTTCCCTGCTCCCACAGTCCATTAGCACCTCTTCCCTGCTCCTCGGCCCAGTAGCACCTCTTCCCTGCTCCCCCGTCCCCCTTCCTTGCTCCCCCGGCCCAGTAGCACCTCTTCCCTGCTCCCCCTGTCCCTCTTCCTTGCTCCTCCGGTCCAATAGCACCTCTTCCTGGTGGGCTGCATGTCGGAAGCGCTGGCTGTTCAGAGCTGCAGGCGTCCGTGGTGTTTTCTTCAGTTGGCGTGCAGTGGTTGCACGGGTGGAGCTGTGCGCCGGGCCTTTTCGGCAGAGTTGGCACGTGTTCTTGGGCTGCCTTCGGGGCTCCATGTCCGTGCTGCTTGTCTTGGAGGGTTGTGTCGGGGCAGGGCTCCTGTGCGCAATTCCCTTGTGGTCGGCGCTGTGTTGGGGCTTCTGCTAGGCAGTGGCCTGTTGGCTTGGCGTCATGCACGTGTGAGGAGTGACAGGGCAGCGGGCAGGGAGAGAGCTTGCCTGTGCTTCCTCCAGCGGTTGGTGAGTGAGGACGGGAGGAGGGGAGTGGCCAGAGAGTTCCATGCCACCGTGTTCTGAAATAAAATCCGGCCACGGATCAGAAAACACGGCAGCAGGGAACATTATATAGGATGTATGTCTTTCTTTCTCTCTCCCTGGCCCTTTTCTTTCTGTCTCTCTCCCTTGCCCACTGTCTGTCTTTTTTTTCTCTCTTTCTTTTCCTGGCTTCTGGCTGTCTGTCTTTATTTCTGTCTGTCTCTCTCCCTTTCTGTCTGTCTCTCTGTCCCCGTCTGTTTATCATTCTTTATCTCTTTCTCCTTGGCTACTGGCCGTCTGTATATCTTTTTCTCTCTCTCCTTGGCCGCTGACCGTCTGTATTTCTTTTTTTCTTTCTCTCTCTCTCTCCTTGGCCGGTCTGTCTCTCTGTATTTTTTTCTTTCTCTCTCTCTCTCCTTGGCTGCTGGCTGTATGTTTTTCTGCCTCTCTGTCTTTCTGGCATCCTGTCTGTCATTGTTTCATTCTTTCTCACTCCTTCGCCGCTGTCTGGATGGCTGTCTGTATTTCTTTCTATCTGTCTCTCTGACCCTCTGACCCCTTATCTGTTTGTCTTTCCTTCTGTCTGTCTTTCTCCCTTTCTGTCTGTCTCTCTGGCCCTCTGTCTGTCAGTCATTCTTTCTTTCTCTCTGTCTCCTTGGCCGCTGTCTATCTGTCTGGTTTTTTTTCTTTCTCTCTCTGTCCTTGGCTGCTGGCTGTCTGTCTGTCTTTCTGGCCCACTGTCTGTCTGCCATTCTTTCTTTTTCTCTCTCTTTCCTTGGCCGCTGTGTGGATGGCTGTCTTTCTTTCTGTCTGTCTTTCTGCCTGGCCCCCTGTTTATCTTTCTGGCTGTCTCTCTGCCTGGCCCCCTGTTTTTCTGTCTCTTTGTCTTTCTGCCTGACCCCCTGTCTTTCTTTCTGTCTCTCTCTCTGCCTGGCCCCCTGTTTTTCTTTCAGTCTGTCTCTCTGACTGGCCCCCTGTCTCTGTCCTTGGCCTCCTGCCTGTATTTCTCTGTCTCTTCTGGCCCCCTTCTGTCTGTCGGCCTCCCAGCACACCCCTACCTCCAAAGCAGCCCCCTTCCCCTCTCCCCACTCCACTTCCCTGGGCCGTAGTATTCTTATAACAGCCACTGCACAGCCTCCTTCAAAGCAGCACTGGAACTGACATTTTCCAGCCCCTACTAACAGAAGAGAAAATGCCGGCGCTGCCACTGTCAAACCGCCACCGCAACCGACAAACGCGCTTGAATCCGACCGCCGTTGACACAGCTCCACAGTTACACTCTCCTGCCGGTCCGACAAACGCGCCTGAAGCTGACCGCCATTGACACAGCTCCACAGTCGCGCGCCTACAGCCACCGCACGTGCCTACAGCCCCTGCAAGCGCCATGAGGTGTGAAATAGAATACTGCCAAAGAAGCACACTTCACGGCGCCAGGAATCACAAACTTTCAAGAGTGCATGTGCGCTATATGGTTTTATTATTATAGATAATAATTTTCTGAACATTTTTGTCTTAAAAGGGGAGTTAGACAAGGGTGTCCATTATTTCCTTTGCTTTTTGACATTGTATTGGAACCCTTGTTATTGGCTATTCAGCAGGCAAAGGAGATACAGGGTATTCCCTATACAGGTCGGGAATACAAGGTCTCTGCTTATGCAGATGACATATTGCTTCATTTGAGGAATCCTGAACCCACCATTCCGCATTTACTGGATCTGATTGATAGATTTAGAAAATTCTCTGGTTATAAAATAAATTGGAGCAAATCAGAGGTTCTTCCACTAAATGTATATTGTACAAAAGAAATATTTGATACATTCCCTTTTCTCTGGAAGGAAGAGGGTATAAAATATTTAGGTATTTTGATAAAAAATACACTGGAAAAAACTATGAAAGTCAATGAAAAATCTTTATTGCTGAAGGTCACTGAAATGTGTGAGCAATGGAATCCATTACATTTGTCTTGGTGGGAGAGAGTCCAAACAGTTAAGATGATGATTCTGCCTGAAGTCTGTTACCAAATGGGTATGTTGCTAGTGTTTTTCCAGGGGTCTTTTTATAAGCAATTAAATAGTATTCTGACAAGATTTATTTGGCTGGGAAAAGCAGCAAGAATTGCCATGGTATCTCTACAAAAACTTCTACAAAAAGATCCCAGATTGGTTGACGTTGGAATGGAAACTCATGTTTCCTCTGAGATTAATCCATGTTCTCAGTATCAAAATGCCTAGATTATATAAAGAAAATAGAATATTAGTAGATACATGGAAAACATTAAGATGTGTTAATAACTTAACACCTATTTCAATACTTAAATCAACGTATCAGACCCTATGGCTAAACTCCAAGATTCAAATTGGCGGATTTAAGGTCATCTGCAAATATTGGATGAAGGCAGGTATACGTACTTTAGATGATGTTAATTTTAATGGTAAGCCTTGACTTTTCACAATTGCAACACAAATATGAACTTAATAAATCACAAAATTGAAGCAGGCCATTCAGGTAGGGTTCCCTGAATGGAAAAATCTTAGTGATAAGTATAGTTTGCCGTTCTTGTGCTTTCAAGTGGACTTTCTGGGACACCAGGCTGCTCAGTGGTACAAATTGATATCTGGATTTATGAATTAAAAAACAAGGACTGATCTTCGGGACATTTGGAGCACTGAGATTAAGCATCAAATTGCTGCGTCTCAATGGCCATGAATTTGGTCTTGGAGGATGAGATGTAGTGTCTGCATCTATGAGACAAACCTGGCTTTTTCTGTTACTTAGAGCATTTTGGACCCCAGTTCGTTTACAGAAGTTAGATAGCTCTAAATCTAATAGATGCTAGCACTGCCATCTTGAAGCTGGGACATTAGATAATTTGTTATTCTATTATCCATTCATTCTTGCTTTTTGGAAATCAATATGGGGTCAAATAAATAATTTGTTAGAAAATCCAGTGGCATTATCCTATGATACTATATTGTTTGGCATGTCAATGAGGGCTAAAAGCCAAATATCCTCTAATAATAACAGGCTTCTGCTCATTATGACAGAGGTTGCCATACAACAGATTACAAATAACCGGAAAAATTGGAAAAGGCTGAATTACAGCTTTTGGTGGAACTCTTTATGCCACATATTCAAAATGGAAAGGATAATTGCTATACAGCGGGGAAATTTAAAAAAATTTCAGGTTATTTGGGAGCCATTAACAAAATATTGCAAAGATTGAAAGTATTGGATAGAATAAACATTAATTTTTTCCCTTTGGTTTATATACGTCCAGGGTGGGGTGGGGGATGGGAATATTTTATGATTTCTTTTACTTATGAATAACTATAGGATAAAAGGGAGAGGGATTATTTGATATAGTTTAGGATTTGACGATATATTAAGTATGATTTAAGTATAAATAATTGCATTATATGTTCCACTTATTGGGAGCTTTAAAAATGAATAAAGATTAATTAACATAACAAGTTATGGGGAGGGGGAAATAATTGCTTTATGTATTAATTTTGTATTTAAAGTGCCTTCTTTGTAGTGTTTATATCTAAATTAATTGTATGGCACTGTCAAAGTTTGAAAATTAATAAAGATTAATAATAATAAAAAAATACAGCATTCCCCAAAGCACCCTTCTATCCTCCCTCCTATTTAACCTCTACATCAGACCTGTCATTGATATAGCCCAGAAGTACAACATTAAAATCCACTCCTATGCCGATGACATCCAGCTGCTCCTCCCACTAGGTGAAAAATGATCATCCCAAATCGCCAACCTCCAACACTGCCTCTCTGATATGAAAACCTGGATGACAAACATAAACTACAGCTGAACGCCTCCAAGACTGAACTTTTATGGATCAGGGAAAAAGCACCAAATACACACGCCCAACACTATCATGGGACTCCACCTTACTAACAGCAGCAGATCAAGTATGCAGCATAGGCAGGAGAGGGCAGCTGGAGCACCGGCGGGTGAATAAAATCACTCATGGTCTGCTCCGACTGCCTCTTCCTGTAGTAAAGTCAGGCTACACCAATCAGGAGCTGCTTTGATACGCAGCTCCTGATTGGTATAGCTCAACTTTACCACAGGAGCAAGCCTGCGATTCGCGAACTGATGTGGTACTACTGCATTGGACACAAATTTAAATTACTGACTACAAATCAAATTTCTCATTTAACCCCTCCTTTTTTCAGATATGGAAAACTGTATAAAGTGCCCAGAGAACCAATGGTCCAATCAGAAGAGAGATGCATGCATCCTCAAAATGACCACCTTTCTTTCCTATGAGAAGCCTTTGGGGATATTTTTGACTATTATCAGTATACGGTATTCTTCTGTTTCATCAGTGCTCTCATTTTGGGAATCTTCATTAAATATCAAAATACTCTCATAGTCAAAGCAAACAACCATAACCTGAGCTATATTCTCATCTCTCTCATGCTCTGCTTCCTCTGTTCCTTAATATTCCTTGGTCATCCTAATAAGTTTACCTGCATTCTTCGACAGATTTCCTTTGGTATCATATTCTCTATTTCCCTATCCTCCGTACTTGCAAAAAACATCACTGTGGTCATTGCCTTTCAAGCCACCAAGCCAAAAAGTAAGCTCCGGAATTGGATGGGTTCTAGTTTGTCAAATTCTATAGTCCTTTGTTGTTCTCTTCTTCAAACTCTCCTGTACCTTGTCTGGTTATGTACTGCTCCCCCATTCCCATATCATAACACTTTATCAGAAATTGGAATAATAGTAATTGAATGTAATGAAGTGTCAATAATTGCATTTTATTGTGTAATGGGACGCTTGGGATTGCTTGCTGGAATCAGCTTTGTTGTTGCTTTCCTTGCAAGAAATCTATCTGACACTTTCAATGAGACCAAACACATCATCTTCAGTATAGTTGTTTTCTGTAGTGTCTGGGTGGCTTTTATCCCAACATACCTGAGTACCAGAAGCAAGTACATGGTGGAAGTGGAGATATTTGCTATCCTGGTCTCCAGTACAAGACTGCTTGGCTGTATATTTATCTCCAAATGCTACATGATCCTTTTGAGGCCTGAGAAGAACAGCAAGAAGAATATAACAAGACATGTAAAGTCTTAAAAAGTCTGAAAATGATATTATTTTCATAAAAGAAAGCTAAAGACTCTCATTTTAAACAAAACAATTGGTGTTTGGTTGTCCTATAATTGCATTCATTTTCAAACACAATAGACACATATTTGAATGTGTTTAAGTTGATAAGTATAATCTATAAATGGAAAAAAATATTTATATGGAGAATAATCCATACAAATATGGTTTAGGAGACCTTATGGTTTTATTAGCACTGACACTGTCCCAAAATAAAGGAAATCTTAAGCTATAGCAATACTTAAGTCCACCTAATTAAAAAGGTCTCCAGTTTATATAATCAGTTGAATATTTTTCCTGAGGGAATAAGTGAATAAATATTTTTTTCCATTTAATAAAATAATAACCATAGTAACTGCTTTCTTGTTATATTATATTAGTTAATAAAGCAGAGAGATAAATTCCTAAGTGTAAACTTTTAGGGGCTAAAGAATGGATGAAATGCAAACCGTTGCTGATTGTTTCATTCTGGCAAAAAGATAATTCTAGTTAACATTACTAGAGATTCCCACCATGCACAGATACATTGTGCCTGTAGTTAGAGTTACCTGAAATAAATGGAATAAAAATACACCCAACACATTCCCTGGATATGTAGAAAGATTTACAGTAGACTAATCAGTTACATAAACAAGTTAAGTGTCTGTTAGTTTTTCTAGGGAATACCATAATATCTCTGCCAGGTCCAAATTTCTTTGTCTATTTATACGACACAAGACCAAGGCTAATGAGAAATACTTTTATTATGAAAATAGAAAAATATAATTCACAAGCCAGCAGCAATATCTAAATATTGTTCACAAAATATTCGATTACATATATGAAACTCAGTACATAATTATCACAACACACTTGCTAGATAACTAAGTAAAATTACTTCTTACACACACTAAACAATTCTTTATAAATAATAATTATTCCTGATTAGCAGCAATCTATTATAGATTATCACCGAGAGTAGCTTTACAAGCCTTATCCTATATCACAATAGGATGCACTTATCTAACCCCAGCTTAAAGATAATATAATTCTGTATCCTTACCATTCAATTAGGCCTCAGCACAAAATTAGGTGAAATGGAAGACGTCTCCTCAGCTTAGCAGATATAGAAATCCTTTGGTTACAGGAACAAGTGTTCATCAGCCACTGGTAAAGCTGTAATTTATCGGCAGCAAAAGTTTCCTTGAAGTGATGGAATTCAGATCTGTTTAAGGTCCGATTCACTCTCTCTCAGGCAGAGAGTCACACGAGGTAACTGTTCAGGTCTTAATTATTATAAAAGAGATGCGTGCAGAACACCTGTGATGAGATGTGAGTTCACCCACACCTAAAACACAGACTAATTCTAATTAGCACCTTTTCACTTGGATCACATCAGATGACTTCCTCGGACCAATCCAAAAACAGAACTTAGATGAATAGCCTTTCTGTATAAAGTCTCATACAGGCTGGGAGACACAGGCGCCTTTTGATAGATAAGCACAGCATAGGAGTATAACTCCCCCAAGATTCACACAGTCTAAGCATGAAGGCATAGATAGATGTCCTTGACTAGAATACCATTCTGGTACATACCCAGAATGCATCAGGCAGAAACAGCAAAGATGTGTTCTTCTTTCTCTTCTTGCTAGGTTCAGGCTGGAAAGATTTCTTGCAGACAATGGTTCAGGCTTGATGATGTCAGAGAGGCCTAACATTCAGGTGCAAATATCTATAGTGTCTCAGCAATTGCATTAGCCAATATTTGCTGATCTCCCAATATATAAAAATGTGGAAATTTTTTGAAGAACCCTCATACATAGTTATAAGTAGGTCATTGTTAGCTCGTCATTATGTCCCAGGAGTTCCTTTAGACAGTTTAGAAATGAGCTTTTACAATTATCATTTTAGTTACCTCAGGGTTGGCTCTATGTCTTGGTATAGAAATGCTTTTAAAAGTTTTCTGAACCTGAGATAGTGGTCACAAGATCATAGTGTAAGTGGTAGTTGGTTCCAGCATTTTGCTAATTGATATTGGATGGATAAGATAATTTGTTTGATAAACTTTATATTGTACAAACCAAAAACAAGGAAATAAAACCTCATGGAAATGGATGGGGATGGAACTATACACATTAACCAGAGATCAATTGATAAGTGTTTGTTAAAACAAAATAGTCGCTGTTATGTATTGAATTTATGAATCTATGTGAAATAAAGTGATGCGGATTATGAAATGATCTAACACGTAGTGATTGAAAACATGTTTTGATTGAAAGAAAGCTGTGCAAAACACAACATACCCAGTAGATGGCAGACTTGTAACATTGATGATTTATGAACTATGGAGACATAGTCACATGAAATGCCAAATGTCAAAATTAAATCACTCGCTGTCAACATATGGTTAAAAAACAGATAATAACCCAATGAAATATTCAAAGTATCTGATAAAATAAAGATCATCAGTTCAAAACTTTTAAGAACTACACCCAAATGAACACCATAAAAATTATTCAATATGACAAAGTACTGGAAAATGTCTTGAAACATAATGCTATCTTTTTCTAAAAAGGTTTATATATAATAGTTTGTTGCAATATAACGATACCAAACTCTGCGCCAGAGTTAGGACCAGGGAGGAGTGTGAGGAACTGCAAAGGGACCTCGATAAGCTGGAGGACTGGGCAAACAAATGGCAAATGCGCTTTAACGTAGATAAATGCAAGGTCATGCACATAGGGAAAAAGAACCCGTTGTTAGAGTATAAAATGGGGGGGGAGATTGCTGGAAGACACCGGACTTGAGAGAGACTTGGGTGTGCTAGTGGATCCATCCATGAAACCATCCGCACAGTGTGCAGCAGCCTCGAAGAAAGCCAACAGGATGCTGGGCATCATCAAGAGGGGCATATCAACCAGGACGCGGGAAGTCATCATGCCACTGTATCGAGCAATGGTGCACCCACATCTGGAATACTGCGTTCAATATTGGTCGCCGCACCTCAAGAAGGACATGGCAGTTCTTGAGAGAGTCCAAAGGAGGGCAACGAAACTGGTAAGAGGGCTGGAAAACTGCCGAGAGGCTGGATAAACTGGGGCTCTTCTCTCTGGAAAAGAGGAGGCTCAGGGGGGATATGATAGAGACCTTCAAAATACTTAGGGGCATAGAGAGGGTGGACAGGGACAGGTTCTTCAGACTAAAAGGTACGACAGGTACGAGGGGGCACTCAGAGAAACTGAAGGGAGATAGGTTCAAATCAAATGCAAGGAAGTTTTTCTTCACCCAAAGGGTCGTGGACAAATGGAATGCGCTCCCGGAGGAAGTGATCCGGCAGAGTACAATACAGGGATTCAAACAGGGATTGGACAGATTCCTGAGGGAAAAGGGGATCGTGGGGTACTGAGGGAGGTGCTGGGGTGTTGCATAAGTATAGACAGCTCACCAGGTCGTGCAGGTGCAAGGCCGGAGGGTTAGGACATTGATGGGAAGATAGGACTTCGATGAGAAACCTAGGGGGCAAGGGGGCCCCTTCTGGTGATTAAGGCAGGTCATGACCTGTTGGGCCGCCGCGGGGGCGGACTGCTGGGCGGGATGGACCTCTGGTCTGACCCGGCAGAGGCACTGCTTATGTTCTTATGTTATGTTTCTATTAATCATCTAAGGGCTCCTTTTATCAAGGTGCGCTAAAGAAATTAGCGCGCCTAGGTGCCTACACTAGAATACTGCACGGTATGGGTCTATTTAGCGTGGGCTGGGAGCGCCACGTTAATATCACTATCACGCGGTGCACGCTGCGTTAGTAAACAGTGCGCGACGAAGGCAGGTATTAGCGTGCGGTAATCCAACAGCGTTCTGACTATTCATCTTATGGGTCCAACTTTTCTCCATGTCCTGAGTACAGTAGTTTAGTGCAATCCAATACATACACCCCTCCTTAAACAAAACTGTGGTAACTTTGTTTGTTGATCATGTGGGAGTTGTGCTTCTTCCTAAGGTTCCCATGAGTGTTGAGAGAAGTGATCAGGCTACAAAAAGCACTAGTCTGCTTCTGTAAAAGGTGTGTATGGTGTTTACTCACGCAGACAACAGCATTTCATTAACCTTAATGCTGTCCTACTGTCGCTTCATTCTCATACATTAATGTCACCACCAACCTGTGCTAGTGGTGTTTGTTTAGTGCTATTCAGGATGCATTGTGTCCAGTGCTGCACCCGACACTCCATGAGTGTGTGGGACCATGTTGTTTGCTCATAAGAACCCTTACCATGCTTGGGGAAAAGAGAAGTGAGTTAGTGCAGCTCTGATCTCACTATGAGTAAACAATGCTGTGTGCAAACACACATGTTCCTTACATAAGGCTATATGTGTAACACCACAGTTTTACTGTACACGTGGTGAGGTCGGTGGATGAGGCCACCAACTGAAACAAGAACACCTCTACCCTGGGGTTCGGTCATATGTAACTCATGAGGAACATTTCAACTATTTTATTCGGTCAGACCAATGGTTAGACCTTCTCACGGTCACCAAGGCAGCTCTCTAGTATCTTGGCAAAACCCAAAGAGGCTATCTGGCTACCTTCTCATATCAGGATCACTGACTAGGGACTTTTTCTCCAGGAACCGAGAGCTACAAGTACATTGCCCAATGACCCTGTAGGTGGACTTTTCCTCCAGGAGGCCTCCCGATCCGAACAACATCTATGAGAAGAGAGTCTTGCAAACATTACAACTGCCTTACTGGGTCAGGTCAACTGTCTCTCTAAGGCAGTAGCCTCTTTTCATGTTGTCTAATACATAATTCTTAAAAAAAACTCAAAGTTAAAATGCTCCAATGAAGTATCCAGTGGGATTTGAACTAGGAACCTCAGAGGTTGGGAGGGTGGGGGGTGGGGGTGACATCAAGTTTACCACTATACCGCAGCTCCTCTACACATACACATATGACAGCATAGATGGTAATGTGTGTTTCAACATTGCTACAGTCTAGATCAGTGTTCTTCAACCTTTTTACACCCGTGGACCGGCAGAAAAAAAAAATTATTTTGTGGACCGGCAAACTACTAGGACTAAAATTTAAAAATCCCGTTTCCGCCCCATCTCCGCGAGCTCGGTCCCCACAAATCATCTGATCCCATCCACACAAGCCTCAGTTATGATTTTATATTGAATGTATTTTATTAAAGTATAAAAAGAAACAATATTCTGTAGAATTGTCATTTTATAAATACAAATAATTCAGAGCAAGGATCAACAAAACCCCTGTCTCCCCTCCCCTTCACATATATCCCCTCTACTATCAAGAAAACTGAACAAGCCAAATTATTACAGAATGCTACACAGAAATATCATGCTAACAGAATACTGAAGTAACACATGACAGGAATAGTTTTAGGGGAGTGCAACTAGGGCAACTGCCCCCTGGTCAGAGAGCGCCCTAAGCCAGCTGAAAGCTAAAGAAGCACTGCCTTGGTTTTGCAGTCCCCCAGTTATGTCTAACACCAGCTCTAGCAGGATATATATTTCAAATCTGATATATTCTAATCACAAAATAGAAATAAAATTATTTTTTTTCTACCTTTTGTCGTCTCTGGTTTCTGCTTTCAATCTTTTTTTCACTCTCTTCCTTCCAGCGTATGCCCTCTCTGTCTCTTCAATCCAGCATCTGCCCCTTCCATCCACTATCTGTCCTCTCCCCCTTCCATATGGTATATGTCTTCTTTCTATGTCCCTCTCCCCTTTCCATCCAGCTTGTGCCCCTCTCTCCTATTTACATGATTCATTTCAGCTTCACTGCTCTCTTCATTTTTATCTCTTCTACACCAGATCTATCATCGTTGTCCCTCTGCTTATTTTTCTGCTGACCCCTTCCTATCATCAATCTCTCTACTTTCTCATGCCTGTGTCTCCCCTTCCCCTCCTCTAATCTCTCTGCCAGCTGTTTCCTTCCTTTTTTCATTCTCCCTTCCCTCCTCCTCCTGTCCAGCAGTAACTCTCTTCCCTTCCTCCCCTCCCAGCAGCATCTCTCCGTCTCCCTCTCCAGTAGCAGCTGTCCCTTTTTTTTCCTTGCCCAGCAGCTTCCCAGATTCCTTTCCCTCCTCCCCTCCCAGAAGCATCTCTCCTTCTCCCTCTCCAGTAGCAGCTGTACCTTTTTTTCCTTGCCCAGCAGCTTCCCAGATTCCTTTCCCTCCTCCTCTCCCAGAAGCATCTCTCCTTCTTCTCCCTCTCCAGTAGCAGCTGTCCCTTTTTTTATCTTGCCCAGCAGCTTCCCAGATTCCTTTCCCTCCTCCCCTCCCAGAAGCATCTCTCCTTCTTCTCCCTCTCCAGTAGCAGCTGTCCCTTTTTTTCCTTGCCCAGCAGCTTCCCAGATTCCTTTCCCTCCTCCCCTCCCAGAAGCATCTCTCCTTCTTCTTCTCCCTTTCCAGTAGCAGCTGTCCCTTTTTTCCCCTGCCCAGCAGCTTCCCAGACTGATAGTGGTTTTCTCCCCTCCCAGCAGCTCTTCTTACTTCCCAGCGCAGCGATTCACGAAGGCAGCCTCGGGTCCTTTGTTGGGTCGCGCCGCCTCTGAGGAAAGAGGAAGTTGCATCATCAGAGGCAGCCGCGACTCAGCAAAAGCCCCGAGGCTGCCTTCGTGATTCGCTGTGCTGGGAAGTAAAGGAGAGCTGCAGAGATGGGAGAAAGCCACTGTCGGAGGCTCCCCAAGATCTCTCCGGCCCAGCGCACGCTTCCGATGCTGATCTTGCCGGTCCTGCGCGGACCGGCAGGAAGTTCAAATGAGTCAATCTTGCCGGTCCTGCGCGGACCGGCAAAAATTTCCTGCGGACCGCTACCGGTCCGCGGACCGGCGGTTGAAGAACTGTGGTCTAGATTGATCTGTGATTCTCACACTCCATGTCATAAGTGTTAGGGCAGTTCAAAATGCAAAGGGGTAGTGTGGAAAAGTGCCTCTTTCCAGCACAGTAGCTTCACTTGGATGCAGAGTGACCTGAAACCTTGCTGTCAGCTATTGGTTGATTTAAATGAACACTAGTGCACCCCCTCCACACACACACACACACACACACACACACACACTTCCTGTATAGCTTTAAACTTAATACAGTTGGTAGAATTCCTTTCAGTTTAGTCTGAAAGTGGAAGGAGGTTGTGGAACAGACAGGGCAAGTATTCAGTAAGTGGAATCTGTATTAATATATATTATTAACCTGTGCACGCACACACATAGTTAATAGGATTTCTTCTGCACATACTAACAATTCTGTGTTTCAATTTTTTTATACTTGTAGAGATGCCGCTGAAATTTAGAAAACCCCGCTTCTCAGGGCCTGACCTGCAGCTGCTGGCAAGGCTTATTGCACACGAAAAAAGTATCCACTGGATCAAAACGTTTCAAATCCACCTATATGTTGTTTAGGACGCCTCAGCCCCACCACTCCACCACTGCAATAGATTTGTTATTACAGCGGGAAGGCTGTGTGGTGCCTCATCATCGGCAGTCCATTATTTAACTTTTTATTTATTTTATTATTTTAAAGTGGTGAATCACAAGTATTCAAATCTTTAATGCAAATGCTGAACTTAGTAAAAGTATAAATATACACTTATCTCAGCCACCTTGGGAGTTGTTTTCTTAGTTTTCTCCTTTTATCTCACAGGGAGACCCTTGAAACAGCACTCGTGTAGTGCGAAACATGTCGGGTCTGGCTCCCAAGGTGGCTGAGATAAGTGTATATTTATACTTTTACTAAGTTCAGCATTTGCATTAAAGATTTGAATACTTGTGATTCACCACTTTAAAATAATAAAATAAATAAAGAGTTAAATAATGGACTGCCGATGATGAGGCACCACACAGCCTTCCCGCTGTAATAACAAATCTATTGCAGTGGTGGAGTGGTGGGGCTGAGGCGTCCTAAACAACATATAGGTGGATTTGAAACGTTTTGATCCAGTGGATACTTTTTTCGTATGTTATTGATTTATACTGGATTAAAGTTTTTTATAGAAAATTATAGCCAGTGATAAATAAGCTTCAAGTGGAATTTAAGATGGCTCAAAAAGAGACTCAATTTGAAGGTTATACCGAGGAATATTTTAAGAAAATTCTATCAAAACCAGCCCTACTTGATGAAGAAGATATGTCATCAGGGGAGGCCTCATGGCTAGAATTAGAAAACATAATGAAGAGAGCAATTAGGGCAGAGTTACACAGCAGCACGCTTGTGCAATACTTGAAGAGGACAATGATTCCCAGGGGATTACGTATCATCAAAGAACCCAAGATGATTTCTATAGATAAATCCTTCTCTGAACGCTGGACAGCTATTTTAAATAAATGCTCCAGAGATTTAATGATTCTCCTGGTGGAGACAACTGAAGGGACTGAGAAGGAACTTTGTGCTAAAGCGAGTGCAATGGAGAGTGAGTTACAACAAAGACCAGATATTATGGATTTTGATTCCAAACTACAGGATTTGAAGATGTCCATGAAAAAATTTAGGGAAGAGATAAAATCCAATAAAATTAAAAAATGGAAGCGTGATGAATGCGATTATTTGAATGATCAGGTATACACCTGGCAGCGAAGACATTATGCTGCTCCACTGAAAAAGAAAGTAGCATTCGATAGCACCTCAGGAGATTCAGATACCACTAGTGAATCCTCTATGGAAGCTGGCAGTGAGAAACCAGGGGAGTGTATCAATGTAGAAGGTCGCGGCAGGGGATGGACACGGCAACAACGGGGAAGAGGTGCGGTACAGCAAACAACAGTGAGAACCCGGACAGGGGCCAATCGACAATGATAAATTTATCATCTTTGCAGTTGATTTCCCATCAAGTGGAGATTATGGAAAAAGGACTGGGGTTTGTGATGACACATCCTCCTGATTTTTTCAAGTTACACGTGGCGCTTCATACATTTATTAGAAAAATGCAATTGAAAGTTTTTTTCTATACAGATACGGAACCTGAAAATCCAACAATGATAGAGGAAGACCACGAAGATCAGATCCAGCCTAAAACCATGTCTATTGAAATATATAAAGTTAAATCATCTTGGATACCTCCAGGCCCGATGGACCCCCTTATTTTTACCTTCCGACAATTGGTTAGTCAAGGGCTAAAAGAATTGGAAAGTCATTGGGAGAATAGGGGCCCTTATAATACAACTAGACTGCAACAAGAGGGTTTTAAAGAACTTTTAGAAAATGACAATATAGTTATAACAAAAGCAGATAAAGGAGGGGCCACGGTTATTCTCAATAGAATGGATTATGAGGCTGAAGCAGGCCGCCAATTGGCGGATAGTCAAGCCTATACTCCTCTGTCGGAGGATCCTACCTCAAAGTTGGGGGAAGATATTCTGCAATTTTTGAATATTCATTTAGCAGAGGGCACCATTACTAAGAGGGAATACTCTTTTCTGTTTGAAAAAAATCCAAAGGTCCCACGCATCTCATTTGTGCCCAAAATTCACAAAACCATAAGTAATCCCCCGGGACGTCCCATTGTCAACACTCGTCATTCTATCTTAGAGCCTTTATAGAAAGTGGTAGACTATTTTTTGAGGGATCAAGTCCCCAAGATAAGGTCGTACATCAGGGACTCCTCCCACTTTATTAAAAATCTTACTCAACTACAGATGGATATGAAAAATAAATGGATGATAACTCTTGATGTCATCTCTCTTTATACTAAAATCCCCCAAGAGGAAGCATTGAAAATTATCAGTGAGAGTCTACATAATAATAGCCCTCCCCACCGCATGACTACCGAGTTTTTGATGCAATTGGCAAAGTGGGTTATTAGTAACAACTATTTTGAATATCAAGGAACATTTTTTCAACAGATACAGGGGGTTGCAATGGGGGCCACGTTGGCTCCCTCTGTGGCATCCCTGTATATGGCAAAAGTTGAGGAGAAATGGGTATATGATTCAGGCTGGTACCCACATGTCTGTTTCTGGGGCCTTTTTCTGGACGATATTTTTATCGTCTGGGATGGCACCACACTTGAACTTGACTCTTTTATACAATATCTAAACTCAGTAGATCCTAATATAGGTTTCACTATGACATGCAACCAACAATCTATAGAGTTTTTGGATATCTACAGGAAGGAAAAGTAGTTACTTCTCTGTATAGGAAGCCAGTTGCACGCAACACCATTTTGCATTATGAAAGTTTTCATCCGCTAAAATTAAGGTTTAATCTGCCAATAGGCCAATTCCTAAGGATCCGTAGGGTTTGCTCTTCGATGAGTGAATATAAAATACATGCAAATAGATTGGCAGATAGACTTAGGGATAGAGGGTACCCGGAAAGATCTATTAGACAAGCATATAAGAGGGGAAAATATGCTCAATGGGAACTTCTCCTTTTAGAACCAAAAAATTCCCAAAAGCTTGAAAAAAATCTGCTCACATGTATTCTCCCTTTTTCGAAGGCCACTAAGTTGTTGGAGGGTTTACTTAGAAAATATTGGCACATTGTTCAAGCCCACACTTCACTGGAAAAATTCCCCATGATAGCATATTCACGTGGCACTACATTGGGCCAACGTTGTAATTTCCAGAGATATGGTGTCAGAGCAAGTGGGAGAAAAGGTTGTCATACGGCATGTGGCAAATGCCAATGGTGTCCCCTGGTTATTCAAGGTGACACTTGGAAAGTTCCAGGGAGACAAAGGATACTTAGGTCAAAATCAGATACAGACTGTGATTCTCAAAACGTGATATATGCAGTAGTCTGTCCCTGCGACCTTGTTTATATAGGTCGCACCAATAGAAAAATCAAAGTGAGGCTTACTGAGCATAAATCTCGTATAAATAACAAGATAATGCAGGCCCCGCTGGTGGAACACTGGGTTAAACAAAAACACACATATGGAGACATTAGATGGCATGTCATAGATGTGATCATGGGTATGGAGGGTGGGAAAGATCAAACTAAATTAAATGAAATGGAACAACGCTATATTTTTGAATTAGACACTGTGACACCACGTGGGCTAAACAGTGAAGTTGAATGGGGACACTGATAGGTTAAGATTTGGATGGTCGTCATTAAGTAGGCGGGGATAGAGTACGATTGCAAGGGATATTTAAATGGTGCCGGGAGACGCCGCCGCCATCACTGAAAAAAACTAAAACAGGAGTCGGATGACAGCGGCAGCCCCGGTGAGCGTTTTCTTTAGATATAAATTAATTTTGAAAAGTATAATATTAAGCTACATTTTTTAAACTAATTAGGAGGGGGGAGACTAAGTTGTAGTTGTTTTCTTAGTTTTCTCCTTTTATCTCACCCTTGAAACAGCACTCGTGTAGTGTGAAACATGTCAGGTCTGGCTCCCAAGGTGGCTGAGATAAGTGTATATTTATACTTTTACTAAGTTCAGCATTTGCATTAAAGATTTGAATACTTGTGATTCACCACTTTAAAATAATAAAATAAATAAAAAGTTAAATAATGGACTGCCGATGATGAGGCACCACACAGCCTTCCCGCTGTAATAACAAATCTATTGCAGTGGTGGAGTGGTGGGGCTGAGGCGTCCTAAACAACATATAGGTGGATTTGAAACGTTTTGATCCAGTGGATACTTTTTTCGTATGTTATTGATTTATACTGGATTAAAGTTTTTTATAGAAAATTATAGCCAGTGATAAAAAAGGCTTATTGCACGGCATCAGGCCTGCCTGTTTCCGGGCTCTTCAACGGCTCATGCCGTTGAGGAGTACCAGAACAGGTGGGACCGTGTGTTCTGGCGCTACCACAAACATGCGTAGTTGCCCCGTGAGGTATGTCCATGTGTCTGAATCTCTTTCTAAGGGCTCCTTTTACAAAGGTGTGGTAGCCGCTACTGTCTCCTCTTGAGCAGGGGGTAGCATGTGATGAAAAGTCATGTGCGTTAAAGCTGCCCTAAATACTCTTATTGTTCATCACACACGCTTTCCTTACAATGAGCCTAAATCTGAAACTGATCCAAAAATTGTTCCACAATATCAAATATAAACAGAGATTTTAGGGGGGGTGCGGGTATCTATTTAGGTCAACTTGACCTGCACATATGTGTGTGGGGGTGGGGGGGTTGGCCCTGTAGCATTTCAGAAATGTCCACTGTGTCAGTGCTTTGAAAAGTGTCCTCAAAATGGTATCTGTGCATGCAATGCAAACTGCTGCGTGTGACATCATGAGGTTGCATTTCTGCATGCTCAGATGCCCTCCTGCACGATGGCTGGGGGGGTATGAGGGTAAAATGGGTCAAGCCTGGGGGGAGGTCTGGTATGGCACAAAGTAAAATCTGTGAACCCTAGAGAGGAGAGATCCTTCCCATCTCTGGGCCAGGCAACTTAACTAATGTGTACCTCCCCCCCTCCCCCCATAATTTTTTTTTTTTTTTTTTTTTTATTTATAATTTTCAAATTAACAAATCAAGATACATCTTGTACAGAAAGTGATTACAACAAAAGAACAAATAAAAACATAATGAATTATATAGAAATCAAATATTTGTATAATCTCTCAAGTCCACCATTTGATCCATGATGTGAATTAAACGGAATTTTAACAAAGAACCATATTATAAAAGATAAGTGGTACGTGGTTAACTGAAATTCCAGGCGCCTTATATCTCAAGCCCTCATTCTTTCCCCTTTTCCAGGGGAGACATGGAGAGAAGGGCTGTTAACTGATTTGGTTCAAAGAAAACATATTTTTGAGAGTTATATTGAACTATACACTTGCAAGGATGTCGAAGATAGAAAGTTCCCCCAAGAGCCAAAACACCAGGTTTTAATAATAAAAACTCTTTTCTACGTCTTTGTGTATCTCTTGCCAAATCTGGGAACATCTGAATCTTTAAATCAAGAAACTTTTTCTCTTTATTTTTATTCCATAATTTTTAACACTGGTGCTCTAGCAGCAGCAGCCAGTTCCCTCATTAGCTATCAGGGCTTGGACGACAAGGGACATAACTGGTATGCAGAGGGGGTTGGTGGAAGGGATATGCAAAGGTGTTGAAAGTTTGCTACACAAGGATATGGGAGAGAGCTGTCTAGTCAGTCCTGTATCTGCCTGGGCATGAATGAGAGGGATGACAATAAAGACTGTCGGGGGGGGGGGGGGGGGGGAGCCTGAGTTACCTCTGGATGGGTAGCATGTCATGTTACTACTCATTGGGTTTTGCTCTGGTACTAGGAAGCTGCCTTGCACACCGTGAGAAGGGGCTAGCATTGATCCAGTAAGGCTATTCAAATGTTTGTAACTCACTCTGACCAAGCATAATGCTGCTCCTAGGTTCTCTATCTTTACAACGGTTGCAAGACTGTTTTTGCGCAGAAGGGCCACTAATTGTAACATCAACCCTCGTTACCAGGGTAAAATGGTGTCTGGTCATATTAATCCAGCCATGCTCTTTATTGAGACCACTGTCCAGACAGATAGCTATACATATTTATAAAACCAATATATGAAAGAAGGCTTTTCATCAGCTTTGTCAGCTTAAATGCTATCTACATGTGAGCCGCCTGCCACTCCAATGCAGCTACGCATGATGGGGGTCAGGCCAGCCACCATACTTCCATTCTACAGTGACAGGCAGCTGTTTAACGGAGGGTTTGTGACTCACCTTGTTCAGGGTAGCACACAGGCCACGAGCAAACTGAATTAGAGTCAGCGTGGTATGGGGAAGAAGGCCTCCATTCCGGTGGTGTGCCCTCAACCTTCACACATACCCACCCCCCACCTGAGTAAGGATGCCATAAGTTGCTACGTAGAGGGGGGGATGTATTGACATAGCTGGGTGCAAGTCAAAAGTACACGGATAAATCTGTTCTCCTTTTTCTCATGACCTATGCCAACCTTATACCATGTCCGCAGTAGGGAGGGAGACAGAGAATCATCAAAGGCCACTTAGGATGCTAACTTAGACTACCGGGTAAAAGCACAGCAACATTGAGGTCGGGTTAAGGATAGGGTCATGGCTCGACCTTGTTTGTCCTGATTAAAGATAGTCACCCTACCTATAAGCAGGAAACACCTAAAGTCATTCATAGCTGTCAATAAATAGCTAAGGCTGTGCCAGCTTGTCCCCTCTAGAGTGAGAGAGAAACTAGAAACATGGCTGTTCACGAAAGGTGTGGGCAACCACTTGGGAGAAAGGTGGGAAACTCAGGTCAGCTAGGTGAAGGTGCAGTGGTCCGGCATACATTCCGTCTCGCTGTCCTCCGTGTGGGGCCTAGGCCGGGGGTGGCCATGACATGAAGTTCATTGTGGAAATGTGGCAAAGCCAAATAGGACACTCACTGCCCACCGACCCCACACGGAGGACAGCGAGATGGAATGTATGCCAGGCCGCTGCACTTTCACCAAGCAGATCTGGTTTCCCACCTCTCTCCTGAGCGGTTGCCTACACCTTTCGTGAACAGCCATGTTTCTAGTTTCTCTCTCACACTAGACGGGACAAGCTGGCATATACCTAGGTTCTTCAATTGTGAGTGAAGCCATCTCTGTGTAGTGTTTCAACTAAGATCGGGGAAGGAGCGGGGAAGAAGAAATAGTATAATGCTGGTCACATATGACATCTTTTACTTACACTTTCCTTGTGTGCAAAGCTCATCTCTATTCTCTGTTTGGCAGATGGAGGATCTTAAAAAGAAGGCCCAGGAGCTGAGGTAAAAGCAGCCCCACCTTCTTGCTGAGGCACTGCAGGAGCTGCAGGCCCTGAGAGGTAAGGATGCAAGTATTGTTTAAAGCAACAAGGTCATGGGGGGGGGGCTTCACCCATTTAATGCTTTCATGTCCAGGGTCCTTGCCATGTGTTTGCCTACATCAGCCAAAGGGGACGATGGCAACATCACATTTGCTAATGTGGACACCGAGGTCCAAATTCTATAAGTCTTGGCTCAAAGGTAGCTGTCGTATACATAGAGACATAGAAACATATACACCTCCAGTGCCATTCAACTAAGCAGAGACACAATTGAGAATGTAAGGCTGACTACTGTATTGCCCCTCCCCTTATAGGTTGGCTCCCTGTATAGTCTAGGCTGGGAAAAAAAGGGCCTATATGAGTTGAACAACTGTTAGATAAGCCCCTGTTTATAGTAGGTCCGTCTTACCTATCAGTACCTGGGCGGCCTATACGGGCCCATCAGTAGAACCAGCATGGAAGAGCAGGATGGATGTTTGCGGCTGCAGGCAGGATCTGCCAATGCCATATAGGGAGCAGGGTGTGTCCTGCCTGCAGCCGTTAACATCCATCCTGCTCTTCAACGCTGGTTCTACTGATGGGCCCGTATAGGCCGCCCAGGTACTGCTAGGTAAGACGGACCCACTGGTCTGGTTTGGTACACCTATATATAAATATATATAGGCTGGGGGGGTGGGGTGGAGGAATAGGGCACATACTTACCCATCCTTTATTCATATTGATCCTGAGTTTGCACGGGTACATCTCTTGTGTCGGTGCTAGAGTCTCTCTCTCTCTGCTCGGTCTCCTGTCCTTTAACCCTATTTTCTCCATGTTGTTCCTCCTCCACACACATTCCCAGAGTTTGGACACCCCTCCTGTCTATCATCAGTGTTCTGCCTTTATAGATGAAGCCCCCCCTCCCATCCCTATCGTGTCTGTCACCTCACCCTTCCCCCACCATCTACCAGTACTATTCATAGTTTATATTACACTATTGTACATTTAACACACAGCAGACCGTCTATACTCCCAAAAGCTTACTATCTAGACATGAAAACCTGAGCCGGATATAGTCAGCAGGAAAGAGGGAATGGCAACACTGAGTCGTGGCTCGTCGTGGCTAGCGTGCTGTTTATGGGACGATATTGAGGTCAGAAGCATGATAGTGCAGTATTTTTGTAGCGCCAGTTTTTCGTATGATTCTGGGTAATTCTAGTTAGACAAACATCTGTGTTAGTTAAGGACTGCGCCCAAATAGAAGCGTACGAAAAAACAGGTGAATAAAACATTTAAATATAATGTAGCTAAGGCCAGAAGAAAAAACACACTAAAGATTAATATAAGGAAAAGAATGGTGTTTTTTTGTGTACTTTGCTGTTTGAGCTAAATCATGGTGGAAATCATGACTACATGATTACATGGAGGTTCTTTTGTATGTGCTATGACTGTCCTGTCTTAGGCCAGCATCTTGTGCCAGTGAATAGTTTCTGTTCTTTGTTCAGCTTCCCGCCTTTAGCCTCGTGGTTCTAATTGAAAACAGATGTGCTCAGGCTAGTTAGGAAAAGCATATCAGATTCCATATTCCAAACTGAGATATAAAATGTATGAAGTATGAATGGCCAAGATATGAATGAAATTATGAATGTTTGGGGCCCATGGATGTGATATGTGGAAATATAAATGGTTTTATAAGCAGAAACATTAAGAAAAAATCTTGAGCACAACATCTGGAAGTGATTAGAGTCAGTCTCAAGAATAGGGAAAAGGGGGGCATTGGAAGCCCACGCTTCAGGAAGAGGAGAGGGGGATTTAACCCCCCTTTTTTCTCCTGAGTAAGATTTCTGTGTAAGGCTGTGCAATTTGAATCTGTCAGCTTAGGAGTTTTTTTTTCCTTTAAGGCTCAGAACTTGTCAGCATGGAAGGACTGAGAATTTACCATGTTAATAATTGTGAATTCTTTTGAATGTTAATGTTAATTCAGAAATCATCTGAAACTTTGACTAACTTTTAAACATGGAGGAATGTTTCTTTGTCTAAACTTTGAGACCACCCATAGAAATGTTATTGGTCGTCAAACTTGATGATGTCACTAAACCAAAAGTTATATAATAGACTGTAATGAGATAGAAAGACGAGACCATTGTGAGAAGGCCAGTCTTTGGCCATGATGATGATCTCCCATGAGCGCAACGTAAGCAATTATGCTGTTCTTTTGATCTAATAATGGGAAAATAGAACCAATAATTCAATAAATCCTGGTTATAATTTTAAAAACTTGCGCTGGTGTCATTTTGCATGTAGAATTATTTTCAAACCTGAAGCTTTCACAAATGGCGTCAATGCCCCATGCTCAATTGGTGGCGAAACCCGGGAACTAACTAATTTGACGCCTTGAAAAAGCTTATAGGTTATTCATAGAAGCTCTAGGAACTTTAGAGATTTCGCATGGTTGTGTAACAAAAGGTAGTCACAGGTTGACTGGCTGCGCAGGAATATGGCGGAAATTAGAGATAAAACGGGACCGGAAAACTGGAAAATTGTGAGTATTACGCCTGTTTAAAAAAAAAAAAAAAATTAAAAATTATAAAAAAAAAAAAAAATTTATTAAAAATAATAATAAAAAAAAATTATTTGAGCATGCTGCTTGTATATATCTGTACATAATTGTATAAAGTTAGTGGAAATTACTTGTTAATGGAAAAAGAAAAAGAAAAAATTAGAAATAAAAGTAACACAGAAAGAATGTTGTGAAAAGAAAGAAAAAAACCTTGCAGTGCTGGCATTTTTCCATCTGGCTTTTAAACTGAGCAGTGCAGTAGAGAGCAGGTCTCCTCTGTGAACGTAAGTTTTTGCTTGTCTGATAACAGAAGTTACTGAGTTTGAGAAAAATATATATATTCTCCGGCTGTGTGTCTAAGCTTTGTCTCTGAACTAACTCTTTCTCTCTGTGAAAAAGAAAACTGTCTGTTTTAATCTGACTTTGAAAAGTTTCCCTCACCCGTCTCTTTGTTTGAAAAAACGGGCTGAGGGCACCCCCTCCTTCTTTTTCTCCCTCAGTGCATTTTCAGTGCCTATCTGAAGTAACTACTTTGAAAAGAAAAAAGAAATTGTGTTTCTCAGCTTTGTCTTTCTAAACTCCAGTTCTGTCTCTCTCTGTCTTTTTTGCTTTGCCCTAACTTTTTCTCTTGTCTCTGGAAAAAGAAAAATAAAGTTAATGGCTTCCCGTTCCCTTCAGTCTTCTTTGTTTGAAAGAGCGGGCTGCAAATGGGGGATTTTCACCCCCACCTTTTTCCTCCCTCTATGCCTTCTACAGAGCTATCACGTGTTCTCCTTTGTTCATTACCAGGCAGAGGGGAAGGGGGAGGAAAGAGGGGGAGGGAATAGAGCAGCAATGGAGTCCTTTGTCTCAGGGCTACAGATTTTCCAACAGGTATTTGCTTATTATCAGGATTCAATGTGGTCTCTCTCCGATAAAACTTTAACAGGGAAATGCATGCAGGTTGGAGTTCCGATCAGCCGGGTAATTGTTTAGTAAGGCACTTGAAGTTAATTCAAAGTGGTTTTGATGTCGAGAAGTTGAATATGTTGATTTAAGTTCAAAATGCAGTGTATTGGGAGAGCAGAGTTTACATAGCTAAGTGATCCCTGCTGTGTTAGGAACAATGGAGGTACTTTGGGAGAGTTTCAGAAGCTGTTTGTAGCCTAAGGGCTCTGTACAAGATGCATTCTAGAAAAAAAAAAAGACGTTATGTAGCTTGTTGGAAGAACAGAACTGTAATTGGAAAGTGATTTTTAAACGAGATGGTTAAGTGAAAAGGAAAAGAAAGTTAAATGTTTGGCTGTTTCAAAGCAGGGAGATAGTCTGTAGAACGAACGTACAAGAATGTGGAAGAAAGTTTTGTGAGACGTGTTAAGGAAGGATGTGCTATGAATTATGACCTGATTGTAAGGGATCTGATATGGAGGAGTTCGATAGGGAAGATGGGAGAAAAGAAAAGAATTCTGCTGGACTTGGGAATGTATTCAACAGTGAAAGGATAATTTTGTGGAAAAGAAAAAGATTTATTCCAAAAAACAGATACCATGCTTAAAAGCAGGCAAGTGTGCATAAGGGAAAAATAAAATCCCTGCCTTTATATTTTTATCTCAGGGTTCAAATTAATTTTGAATATGAATTTTTGTGCCCCTGCATGGTTTATAAAGTATTTTTAAACTTGTGCATTGTCCAAAATGTATGATTAGGGAGTAATTAAATTTAAATACATTTTAAAATTAAATTGGGAAGTTTAAAATAAAAAGATTAAGAAAAATAGAGGTTAAGTACCTATATTTTTTTGAAAATCGAAATAAATGTGAAACAAAGGGCTTGCTAACTTAGTTAACGGAAAAGAACAATTATAATAAACTTTTATGTAAGTGGATGAATTCGGAATTGAAATTTTGCTTACTTTTTACAAGTAAGCTCTTCAGGATAGGAACCTAATAAAGAATATGGAATTGAGAATAATTCCCTGATGTTAGAAAAAAAATAAAGTCTAATTTTACCATGTAGAGAATGTGTCTGCATGTTTAAATTTTCCTGTAGCCATATTTTGGTACTACAGGACCCTGAAAAAAAGTCTATTTAATCTGTATGTTTTGTGTTTCAGTTAAGAACCTTCTTTGAATCCTTTCAACAATTCAACACAGAAACTGTAACTCTGCAATACAAGAATTAGTACAGTTTGCAGAGGGGTGCCATGTGTTTCTCTTTTCTTTGTTCTTTTGTTAATGAACATGTGCTTTCCTTCCAGGATTTACACTGATCAGCAGTACCACATTCCACCACTAGAGCTGTGGAGAACACAGAGAAAAATTCCGATGCTGAATTTTCGGCGGGAATTTCAGTGTTCCTTTGTCTTCAACTGTGCTTACCTTTCAGTTGTACCAGTACGGGTGTAAAGAAAAGCAGTTCCATAGTTACAGAAAAGCCAAGCTTGAATTCTGAAAACGTTGCAGCATGAACTTTTTAAAGCCATGATTTAAATTTCACTGAAATTAATTTAGAGACTCCGACCTTACAAGTTGCTAAAACTATTTGCAAAAGACATTTCTGGACTCATATAAAAAATTTTGAACGAAAAAAACAGACTTTATCTTAAACCATGTTACTTTAAATCACTTCATTTGAATTAGGCTTCTGAACTTTAATTATGCTTTTGCATAATTTCATAGACTTATTCTGATATTGTATTAATAACTGTATTTTCTTTATCATTGTCTTCATGCATTGTTCTCAGAAAATATTTTGTTTATCCTGTATTTTAAATTTTATTTCATATGACTGTATTTCTATACACAGTGGCAGCTTCTAAGCTGTAACACAGTGCCACAATATTGTTTAATTGGGTTTAACAGATTGGGTTTTCTTAACACTGTGCATTATTTTACACTTTATTGATTTAATTCCAAGATTTTATAACATAACACTTTTGAGCATAGGGACTAATTAAATTAGGTAATACTGAGGTTCTCTTTATCTTAGGGAAATCTAGGGTTCTATTTTTCTTTAGCTATACTTTCTCTAAATTTCTGACTTTTTAAACTTTAAAAGTACTGGAGTTTCATGAATACCTCTATGAATAAAACAACAGACGTCTCTGCTCTAGGACTGTACTTGCACCTAGAACAGACACTGTCTAACTACCACTGGAATGGTAAGTTTCCTATATGAAATGGTTTAGACAGCAACTTACATAAATGTACACTTGAATGGGTTTTATCTAGAATAGTGGATGGGATTTGCTTGCATTCTCACTAGAGAATTCAAGTAAGCTTTGGGTAAGATCTTCTAGGCACCTGCCGTTGCAGGCCTAGGTAGTACATTTTTCTGGCTTTTGCTATCTAATTGGCATTTAAAAGAATATACTTGCACAGACACACTGATCCATAAGAAGAACCGTACCCTGAGTGAACCCCAGCGCCACAGATAAGACCACGAGCTCAATTATGAATATTACTTCATAAATTCAGTAATATCCAAGAGGGGAATGAGTCGTGGCTCGTCGTGGCTAGCGTGCTGTTTATGGGACGATATTGAGGTCAGAAGCATGATAGTGCAGTATTTTTGTAGCGCCAGTTTTTCGTATGATTCTGGGTAATTCTAGTTAGACAAACATCTGTGTTAGTTAAGGACTGCGCCCAAATAGAAGCGTACGAAAAAACAGGTGAATAAAACATTTAAATATAATGTAGCTAAGGCCAGAAGAAAAAACACACTAAAGATTAATATAAGGAAAAGAATGGTGTTTTTTTGTGTACTTTGCTGTTTGAGCTAAATCATGGTGGAAATCATGACTACATGATTACATGGAGGTTCTTTTGTATGTGCTATGACTGTCCTGTCTTAGGCCAGCATCTTGTGCCAGTGAATAGTTTCTGTTCTTTGTTCAGCTTCCCGCCTTTAGCCTCGTGGTTCTAATTGAAAACAGATGTGCTCAGGCTAGTTAGGAAAAGCATATCAGATTCCATATTCCAAACTGAGATATAAAATGTATGAAGTATGAATGGCCAAGATATGAATGAAATTATGAATGTTTGGGGCCCATGGATGTGATATGTGGAAATATAAATGGTTTTATAAGCAGAAACATTAAGAAAAAATCTTGAGCACAACATCTGGAAGTGATTAGAGTCAGTCTCAAGAATAGGGAAAAGGGGGGCATTGGAAGCCCACGCTTCAGGAAGAGGAGAGGGGGATTTAACCCCCCTTTTTTCTCCTGAGTAAGATTTCTGTGTAAGGCTGTGCAATTTGAATCTGTCAGCTTAGGAGTTTTTTTTTCCTTTAAGGCTCAGAACTTGTCAGCATGGAAGGACTGAGAATTTACCATGTTAATAATTGTGAATTCTTTTGAATGTTAATGTTAATTCAGAAATCATCTGAAACTTTGACTAACTTTTAAACATGGAGGAATGTTTCTTTGTCTAAACTTTGAGACCACCCATAGAAATGTTATTGGTCGTCAAACTTGATGATGTCACTAAACCAAAAGTTATATAATAGACTGTAATGAGATAGAAAGACGAGACCATTGTGAGAAGGCCAGTCTTTGGCCATGATGATGATCTCCCATGAGCGCAACGTAAGCAATTATGCTGTTCTTTTGATCTAATAATGGGAAAATAGAACCAATAATTCAATAAATCCTGGTTATAATTTTAAAAACTTGCGCTGGTGTCATTTTGCATGTAGAATTATTTTCAAACCTGAAGCTTTCACAAATGGCGTCAATGCCCCATGCTCAATTGGTGGCGAAACCCGGGAACTAACTAATTTGACGCCTTGAAAAAGCTTATAGGTTATTCATAGAAGCTCTAGGAACTTTAGAGATTTCGCATGGTTGTGTAACAAAAGGTAGTCACAGGTTGACTGGCTGCGCAGGAATATGGCGGAAATTAGAGATAAAACAGGACCGGAAAACTGGAAAATTGTGAGTATTACGCCTGTTTAAAAAAAAAAAAAAAATTAAAAATTATAAAAAAAAAAAAAAAATTTATTAAAAATAATAATAAAAAAAAATTATTTGAGCATGCTGCTTGTATATATCTGTACATAATTGTATAAAGTTAGTGGAAATTACTTGTTAATGGAAAAAGAAAAAGAAAAAATTAGAAATAAAAGTAACACAGAAAGAATGTTGTGAAAAGAAAGAAAAAAACCTTGCAGTGCTGGCATTTTTCCATCTGGCTTTTAAACTGAGCAGTGCAGTAGAGAGCAGGTCTCCTCTGTGAACGTAAGTTTTTGCTTGTCTGATAACAGAAGTTACTGAGTTTGAGAAAAATATATATATTCTCCGGCTGTGTGTCTAAGCTTTGTCTCTGAACTAACTCTTTCTCTCTGTGAAAAAGAAAACTGTCTGTTTTAATCTGACTTTGAAAAGTTTCCCTCACCCGTCTCTTTGTTTGAAAAAACGGGCTGAGGGCACCCCCTCCTTCTTTTTCTCCCTCAGTGCATTTTCAGTGCCTATCTGAAGTAACTACTTTGAAAAGAAAAAAGAAATTGTGTTTCTCAGCTTTGTCTTTCTAAACTCCAGTTCTGTCTCTCTCTGTCTTTTTTGCTTTGCCCTAACTTTTTCTCTTGTCTCTGGAAAAAGAAAAATAAAGTTAATGGCTTCCCGTTCCCTTCAGTCTTCTTTGTTTGAAAGAGCGGGCTGCAAATGGGGGATTTTCACCCCCACCTTTTTCCTCCCTCTATGCCTTCTACAGAGCTATCACGTGTTCTCCTTTGTTCATTACCAGGCAGAGGGGAAGGGGGAGGAAAGAGGGGGAGGGAATAGAGCAGCAATGGAGTCCTTTGTCTCAGGGCTACAGATTTTCCAACAGGTATTTGCTTATTATCAGGATTCAATGTGGTCTCTCTCCGATAAAACTTTAACAGGGAAATGCATGCAGGTTGGAGTTCCGATCAGCCGGGTAATTGTTTAGTAAGGCACTTGAAGTTAATTCAAAGTGGTTTTGATGTCGAGAAGTTGAATATGTTGATTTAAGTTCAAAATGCAGTGTATTGGGAGAGCAGAGTTTACATAGCTAAGTGATCCCTGCTGTGTTAGGAACAATGGAGGTACTTTGGGAGAGTTTCAGAAGCTGTTTGTAGCCTAAGGGCTCTGTACAAGATGCATTCTAGAAAAAAAAAAAGACGTTATGTAGCTTGTTGGAAGAACAGAACTGTAATTGGAAAGTGATTTTTAAACGAGATGGTTAAGTGAAAAGGAAAAGAAAGTTAAATGTTTGGCTGTTTCAAAGCAGGGAGATAGTCTGTAGAACGAACGTACAAGAATGTGGAAGAAAGTTTTGTGAGACGTGTTAAGGAAGGATGTGCTATGAATTATGACCTGATTGTAAGGGATCTGATATGGAGGAGTTCGATAGGGAAGATGGGAGAAAAGAAAAGAATTCTGCTGGACTTGGGAATGTATTCAACAGTGAAAGGATAATTTTGTGGAAAAGAAAAAGATTTATTCCAAAAAACAGATACCATGCTTAAAAGCAGGCAAGTGTGCATAAGGGAAAAATAAAATCCCTGCCTTTATATTTTTATCTCAGGGTTCAAATTAATTTTGAATATGAATTTTTGTGCCCCTGCATGGTTTATAAAGTATTTTTAAACTTGTGCATTGTCCAAAATGTATGATTAGGGAGTAATTAAATTTAAATACATTTTAAAATTAAATTGGGAAGTTTAAAATAAAAAGATTAAGAAAAATAGAGGTTAAGTACCTATATTTTTTTGAAAATCGAAATAAATGTGAAACAAAGGGCTTGCTAACTTAGTTAACGGAAAAGAACAATTATAATAAACTTTTATGTAAGTGGATGAATTCGGAATTGAAATTTTGCTTACTTTTTACAAGTAAGCTCTTCAGGATAGGAACCTAATAAAGAATATGGAATTGAGAATAATTCCCTGATGTTAGAAAAAAAATAAAGTCTAATTTTACCATGTAGAGAATGTGTCTGCATGTTTAAATTTTCCTGTAGCCATATTTTGGTACTACAGGACCCTGAAAAAAAGTCTATTTAATCTGTATGTTTTGTGTTTCAGTTAAGAACCTTCTTTGAATCCTTTCAACAATTCAACACAGAAACTGTAACTCTGCAATACAAGAATTAGTACAGTTTGCAGAGGGGTGCCATGTGTTTCTCTTTTCTTTGTTCTTTTGTTAATGAACATGTGCTTTCCTTCCAGGATTTACACTGATCAGCAGTACCACATTCCACCACTAGAGCTGTGGAGAACACAGAGAAAAATTCCGATGCTGAATTTTCGGCGGGAATTTCAGTGTTCCTTTGTCTTCAACTGTGCTTACCTTTCAGTTGTACCAGTACGGGTGTAAAGAAAAGCAGTTCCATAGTTACAGAAAAGCCAAGCTTGAATTCTGAAAACGTTGCAGCATGAACTTTTTAAAGCCATGATTTAAATTTCACTGAAATTAATTTAGAGACTCCGACCTTACAAGTTGCTAAAACTATTTGCAAAAGACATTTCTGGACTCATATAAAAAATTTTGAACGAAAAAAACAGACTTTATCTTAAACCATGTTACTTTAAATCACTTCATTTGAATTAGGCTTCTGAACTTTAATTATGCTTTTGCATAATTTCATAGACTTATTCTGATATTGTATTAATAACTGTATTTTCTTTATCATTGTCTTCATGCATTGTTCTCAGAAAATATTTTGTTTATCCTGTATTTTAAATTTTATTTCATATGACTGTATTTCTATACACAGTGGCAGCTTCTAAGCTGTAACACAGTGCCACAATATTGTTTAATTGGGTTTAACAGATTGGGTTTTCTTAACACTGTGCATTATTTTACACTTTATTGATTTAATTCCAAGATTTTATAACATAACACTTTTGAGCATAGGGACTAATTAAATTAGGTAATACTGAGGTTCTCTTTATCTTAGGGAAATCTAGGGTTCTATTTTTCTTTAGCTATACTTTCTCTAAATTTCTGACTTTTTAAACTTTAAAAGTACTGGAGTTTCATGAATACCTCTATGAATAAAACAACAGACGTCTCTGCTCTAGGACTGTACTTGCACCTAGAACAGACACTGTCTAACTACCACTGGAATGGTAAGTTTCCTATATGAAATGGTTTAGACAGCAACTTACATAAATGTACACTTGAATGGGTTTTATCTAGAATAGTGGATGGGATTTGCTTGCATTCTCACTAGAGAATTCAAGTAAGCTTTGGGTAAGATCTTCTAGGCACCTGCCGTTGCAGGCCTAGGTAGTACATTTTTCTGGCTTTTGCTATCTAATTGGCATTTAAAAGAATATACTTGCACAGACACACTGATCCATAAGAAGAACCGTACCCTGAGTGAACCCCAGCGCCACAGATAAGACCACGAGCTCAATTATGAATATTACTTCATAAATTCAGTAATATCCAAGAGGGGAATGAGTCGTGGCTCGTCGTGGCTAGCGTGCTGTTTATGGGACGATATTGAGGTCAGAAGCATGATAGTGCAGTATTTTTGTAGCGCCAGTTTTTCGTATGATTCTGGGTAATTCTAGTTAGACAAACATCTGTGTTAGTTAAGGACTGCGCCCAAATAGAAGCGTACGAAAAAACAGGTGAATAAAACATTTAAATATAATGTAGCTAAGGCCAGAAGAAAAAACACACTAAAGATTAATATAAGGAAAAGAATGGTGTTTTTTTGTGTACTTTGCTGTTTGAGCTAAATCATGGTGGAAATCATGACTACATGATTACATGGAGGTTCTTTTGTATGTGCTATGACTGTCCTGTCTTAGGCCAGCATCTTGTGCCAGTGAATAGTTTCTGTTCTTTGTTCAGCTTCCCGCCTTTAGCCTCGTGGTTCTAATTGAAAACAGATGTGCTCAGGCTAGTTAGGAAAAGCATATCAGATTCCATATTCCAAACTGAGATATAAAATGTATGAAGTATGAATGGCCAAGATATGAATGAAATTATGAATGTTTGGGGCCCATGGATGTGATATGTGGAAATATAAATGGTTTTATAAGCAGAAACATTAAGAAAAAATCTTGAGCACAACATCTGGAAGTGATTAGAGTCAGTCTCAAGAATAGGGAAAAGGGGGGCATTGGAAGCCCACGCTTCAGGAAGAGGAGAGGGGGATTTAACCCCCCTTTTTTCTCCTGAGTAAGATTTCTGTGTAAGGCTGTGCAATTTGAATCTGTCAGCTTAGGAGTTTTTTTTTTCCTTTAAGGCTCAGAACTTGTCAGCATGGAAGGACTGAGAATTTACCATGTTAATAATTGTGAATTCTTTTGAATGTTAATGTTAATTCAGAAATCATCTGAAACTTTGACTAACTTTTAAACATGGAGGAATGTTTCTTTGTCTAAACTTTGAGACCACCCATAGAAATGTTATTGGTCGTCAAACTTGATGATGTCACTAAACCAAAAGTTATATAATAGACTGTAATGAGATAGAAAGACGAGACCATTGTGAGAAGGCCAGTCTTTGGCCACGATGATGATCTCCCATGAGCGCAACGTAAGCAATTATGCTGTTCTTTTGATCTAATAATGGGAAAATAGAACCAATAATTCAATAAATCCTGGTTATAATTTTAAAAACTTGCGCTGGTGTCATTTTGCATGTAGAATTATTTTCAAACCTGAAGCTTTCACAAATGGCGTCAATGCCCCATGCTCAACACACATGGGTACATATAGGTAGCAAGGGTTAGCCTCAAAAAGGTACCCTGGCCTTTTATAACTGTTATGTGAGGGCTTGATGCACTGAGTGTGGCAGGTAGTAACAGCAATAGGGGGGGGGAAGCTGTGTCTTCAACATTTGCTCAGCACCTGACTTCCAGGCCACAACATGTTAAACCTAGCCTCTCGTTGCCCACCACCCAAACCCTTCATTACCTGAATGGCCTCCCACAATATCATTGTGCCCCCCCCCCAGCAAGGGGAAGGCTGTGTCTGTCAAGCACATCAACAGATATGTATACATATAGATAGCCCTCTTTTAACACTCTGGCTGTTGAACCACAGCTAGCCAGCGGCTAAAACCACAACATTCTGACGCTCAGGAAAAAAATTGATGTATGAATAGAGGATAGATAGGTGTCACTGTCATGGCCAGAATTCCATGTTAGTGCGATGAACACAAGCAAATAGGATTTGTGTTGCTGTCATACCTTCTGATTTGGTATGTTTGCTCGCTGACAAAGTATGAGTAACTGCATTATTACATCAATAAGGGGATCGGTCACTGACATATGAAGTGTATTCTACAGCTAGGGGGGGGTTCACTTATCTGTGGATGGTGTTCTATGTCACAATATATGATGACTAATGTAGGCCACAATAGTTTGCTATACAAGCTGAGCTGCTTGCATACAGAGTGGTGTAGGAAATCCAATGGAGGGTGTGGGCCATATATGGTATGATGTGCTACACCACTACCATTTCTACTAGCGTGCATGTCTATAGTGCTGTGTTGTCCAGATAACATTGAAAAAGGGCTCTCTGCTCAGAAGAGCTTACAATGTGATTAGGACACACACATCTCTAATATAATATTGAAGGCTTCAAGTGAGACACAAAAGGAACAAGGTCTTCGACAACCCCACCCCCTTTCAGCATGCATACAGCTAATACATGCATTGGAACAATATATGCACAGGGCTGTGTTAATAAACGCCTAAAAGGGGGGGCTATATATGTGGGAGAAGCTGAGATATCTGCCCCAGGAATTCCATGAGCTATCTCTACAATCCACACAAAGCGATTGTAAAATAGGGTGGAATGTTTCAGCCACTATCAGCAGCACATTTGTAAGTAGGGTATGGTGTTATAAGCACTCCCACCACCAATGATTCTAATGTTGCATGATCAGGTAGCCACCTGCCTGCTACATTCATAGCACATCTTCAATTTGTCTTTTGTGTACTTCAGCCACCTGAAGACATGGCCAGCCTCAGCAAGATGAGGAGCCAGCAGCCGGGCCTTCAAGATCCCCAGCAGCACAGATGGGGCAGGCACTCCACTACCAGTTGGGGCAACGCTAGCAGCTGCCAGGGCAGCTTCCACAGCCGGGCCCTCTTCTACAGCCGGGCTCTCTTCCACAGCCGGCCCCTTTTCAACAGCTGGGCCCTCTTACACAGCTGGCCTCTCTTCCACAGCTGGCCCCTCTTCCAAAGCTGGCCCTTTTCAACAGCTAGTCCCTCTTCCACAACCAGGCCCTCTTCCACAACCAGGCCTTCTTCCACAGCCGAGCCCTCTTCCACAGCCGGCCCCTCTTCCACAGCTGGGCTCTCTTCCACAGCCGGGCCCTCTTCCACAGCTGGCCCCTTTTCAACAGCCGGGCTCTCTTCCACAGCTGGGGCAGCTTCCACAGCTGGGCCAGCTTCCACAGCCGGGCCAGCTTCCACAGCCGGGCCCTCTTTCACAGCTGGCCCCTTTTCAACAGCCGGCCTCTCTTCCACAGCCGGCCTCTCTTCCACAGCTGGGCCTTCTTCCACAGCAGGGCTCTCTTCCACAGCTGAGCTCTCTTCCACAGCCGGGCCCATCTCAACAGCCGGGCTCTCTTTCACAACTGGGCCCTCTTTAGCTGCCTGGGCCCTTTCAGCCTGTCAGGCCCCTTCAGCCTCTTCAGCCTTTGGGACAACACCTGCACCCATTGCTCCACCAGCCCCCCCTTGACAAGAGCAGCACCCCCATGTAGAGGGGGAAACCCATCCTGCTGCCACTCCTCCCCTACAGTACACATCTCCTGGGGTCCGTCAAGGGACAGCTCCCCCTTGGGGACCCCCAGGTGGGGAATCTGAAGCTGCAGAGTAGGAGCTAGGTGGGATGGAGGGCCGGTTCACCATCCTCCAGGGTCAGGTGTGTGCCATCTTGATGCACCTCCAGGCCCAGCACCAGTCTGCTGGTCTGAGCGCTCAGATCGAGCAACTGGAGATGAGCCTCAGTGCCACTATAAATCGCCATGTGAGGGCTGGAGAGGACCCACATGTTGGACCTCCAGGCCACCATAGTGGCGCTGCAGGCTCGTGTGCTGGCCCTGGAGGGTTGCATTGTGAACCTGGGGGGTTGGGGCCCAGAGAGGTGTGCTCCACCTCGGCCCTAAAGCTCTTAGAGAACCAGCCATGTTCCCCTTGTGCATTGCAGGTGCTCCTTTTTGCAAGGGGGTGCTTTATCCAATTCCCACCCCTCCCTGCCCCCCTCTTTATAAATAGTGTTGTTACAAAAAGTTCTATTTTATTGTGTTTATTTTTGAAAATATATTTATGTTTATATTTTGAAACAGTGTCTGGTGTATTAACTTCTCTAATTGTAACTGGTTTGCAACTACTTGCTATACATGGCCAGAACAGGTTTAATACAATCCAGTCTGAGGAGAAATGGATGAGAATCTGGCTCTCACCAATAAAGGCAAGCCTCCAGTTCCCTATAGGTGGAAGGGAGGGGGGGCCCATGAGGAAATGCCAGACAACTATCAACTTACCCTTTAAAAAAAAAACCCAACCAACAAAGGTGTCTACCAGGACTGATATGAAGAAAACATTTATTTTCCAACTTTCAGCTTCTTCGCTGGGTCATTCAACAAATCTGATAAACTTCACACTAAATACTTCTTAGCAATGGAGTTCATGTTTGCAATCCTTTAAATTCTTGCCAAACTAGTCCATATTTATCAGCATACCTAGGGTTGCCAGATTTTCCTTTTGGAAAATCCAGACCCCCTAGCCCTACCCCCAGGCCCACCTAGTTATACCCATTAGAGAATGACACGGTGACAAAATTCATCACCGTTCCCGTGGGAAACCATCTTCATGTCATTCTTTAAGGAGAGAGGGAAGAATCAGAATATGAATGGCCACAACCACTGACCCACAAACTTTGCTTTGAAGAATGCTGGTGTAGAAGGACCGAGGTTGAAATAGACACTAGAAAATGACATGGGATTATTTCCAGCAGTTATCCGCGGGGACGGGAACGGTGATGAATTTTGTCACCGTGTCATTCTCTAATACCCATCCCACCCTAATCCCGCCCCCCAAGCCTACCCTAGCCCCACCCCATCCACTGAACACAAACAGGCCGACAATCATTTCGTGGCCGGTAACCACTGCTTCAGGGCCTTAACGCCAAATCCAGGCTATCAGTATGCAGATCCTAACTGCTGCTTTCAAAGCTTTGCATACTGATAGCCTGGATTTGGCGCTAAGGCCCTAAAGCATTGGTTACTGGTCACGAAACAATCGTCGGCCTGGCCTGTTTTTGTTCAGTGGTTTTTACCATTAATCATTCTCAGCTATTTTTTGCTCCCACCTGCTAATTTTAAACCTGTGTGAAATTTTTTTGCCTATGATGCTTTGGTGGAAGAGTGTGGGTACACCTCTCCATTTGTCTGAGGCTTTTCTTTTGCTTAATTAATAAGCTAGCTTTCTTGGCTAGTGTGGTGCTTTTGTTTTGGAATGATATTTTTGTACTATACTTCCCTCCATTCCTCCCTTTTTTTTGTAAAGGTATATGTGATCCATTCCCATTCCTTTGGAAGGAAGAGGGAATAAAATTCTTACGTATAATGATTCAGAAGACATTGGAAGATACAATTACAGTAAATGAAAAATTCTTATTATTGAACGTCAAATAAATGTGTGAGCATTGGAATCAGTTACATATTTCTTGGTGGGGGAGAGTCCAAACCAACAAAATGATGATCTCACCTATAGTTTGTTACAACATGAGTATGTTACCAGTTTATTTTCAGAGTTCTTTTTATAAAAAATTAAATGGGATTCTTACAAAATATCTTTAGCTTGGTAAAACTTCTAGAATAGCCTTAGAATCTTTGCAAAAATCTCAATCGATGAGAAGGGTAAATTTTCTAAATTTTTAAAGATATCATCAAGCTTTTATTTTGTGACTATGAGAGAAACTTGGTTCTTTTTGTTATATAGAATATTTTTGACCCCGGTTCGTTTACAAAAGTTGGATAATTCTAAGTCTAATACAGTGGTTCCCAAACCTGTCCTGGGGGACCCCCCAGCCAGTCAGGTTTTCAAGATATCCCTAATGAATATGCATGAGAGAGATTTGCATACCTGTCACTTCCATTATATGCAAATCTCTCTCATGCATATTCATTAGGGATATCTTGAAAACCTGACTGGCTGGGGGTCCCCCAGGACAGGTTTGGGAACCACTGGTCTAATAGATGCTGGCACTGTCAACTTGAAGTAGGGACACTGGATCATCTTTTATTTTATTGTCCGTTGATACCAGTGGCGTACCAAGAGGAGAGCGGGGGGGGCGGTCCACCCTGGGTGCATGCCTTGGGGGGGTGCACAGCCGGCTGTTATCACTGCCTCTAACGCTAGCCCTGCAGCTCTGGACTTCCCCACACCTGCTCCCTCCAAATTGCCAATGCTTCGGTTACTCTTCTTTTTTCCTCCCTCTCCCGCATGGCACCATCAGCTCTTAGTCCCTCTAACCCCGGCCCTGCAGCTCCGGACTTCCCCACACCTGCTCCCCCCCCCCCCCCCACGATCGCTATTATTTTAAATGTTATGGCAGCCGCGGCGCTGTATCCATGGGAGAAGACTTCTAACCTCTGCCTACCCCGGAACTCTTCCTGCAACAGCAACTTCCTGTTCCCGCCTAGGCGGGCGGGGTTAGAAGTCTTCTCTGATGGATACAGCGCCGCAGCTGCCATAACATTTAAAATAATAACAATCAGGGGGGAGCAGGTGTGGGGAAGTCCGGAGCTGCAGGGCCGGGGTTAGAGGGACTAAGAGCTGATGGTGCCAGGGTCCCGCATGCGGGAGAGGGAGGAAAAAAGAAGAGTAACCGAAGCATTGGCAATTTGGAGGGAGCAGGTGTGGGGAAGTCCAGAGCTGCAGGGGAGAGTGTTGCTGTACCCAGCTGGAGGGAGAAGGAAGATGAGGGAGGGAATGAAAGGAGATGCCAGGGCTTGGAGGGAAGAAGGAAGGTATGCCAGACTAAGGGAAAAGGAAGGGGGAGATCTCAGAGCATGGAGGGGGAGGGAAAGATGGAAGGAAAGGAGAGAAATGCCAGAGAATCAGGGAAGGGCAGATACTAGACTGTGGGGTGTGAAGGAAAGAAAGGAGAAGAGAGAGATGCCAGAGCATAGGGGATGGGTTGGTGACAGAAAGAAAAAAATGGAGAGGTGGCAGAGCTGAAATCAATCATGTACAAAGGAGAGAAGGGGCACAGGATAGATAGTTATGAAAGGAGCATAGAAAGAAGGAAGATGTATGGAAGAGAGAGAAGGCAGACATTGGATGAAAAGGGCAGAGATGGCAGTGACTGGAAGGGGCGAGACAGAAGGTGAACAGTAGATGGAAGGGGTAGAGAGAGGGAAACAGACACTGAATGGAAGTGTGGGGGAGAGGAGGGACAGCCACTGAATGGAAGTGTGAGTGAGAGGAGTGGGGAGGAGAAAGAAAAAAGGGCACATGCTGGATTGAGGGATGAGGATAGAGTTAGATACTGGAAGGGGTGAGGGAAAGACGTGGCAAGCTTTAGGTAGACAGTAAAAAAGGACATTGATGAAAGGGTAGTAAGAACATAATCTAGACATATGCAGAAAATAAATTGAAAAGGAAAATGAGGGAAAAATGGGAAAGGGATTGCAGAGGAGAGGTGTGGGAGAGGGAAAGAGAGGAGAGAGATGCCAGACCAATGGGAGTGAAAGGAGAGTTGGAAGGGGGAGGCATACAGTTTCTGGAAGGGGCATAGAAGGAGAGAAGATGCCACATAGGGGAAGAGAGACCGCAGACAGTGAATGGAAGGAAGAGAGTTACAAGAAGATGAGGAAAGCAGAAACCACAGAAGACAAAGGTAGAAAAAATTTTTCTATTTATTTATTGCTTTAGGAGACATGTGTCACTGTTTCTGTGGTGTTGCATTGTATGCAGAGTCCAGCTTCTTACTGGTTCAATTTAACCTTTGTCTATGTATTTCTATTTTATCCCTCCTTTTACAAAACTGTGGAGCACTTTTAGTGCCAGCCGTGCTGGTAGCAGCTCTGATGCTCAGAATTCTATGAGCGTAAGAGCTGTTAACACTGTGGCTAAAATCTACACTACAGTTTTGTAAAAGAGGGAGGGGTTAGTTTGTGATTACATATTCCATACTAGGCGAAGATGTTTTCTGTGTTCTGTGTGTTCGAAAGACATGGTTTTTTGTTAGGCTTGACTGCAGGACTGATCTGTACTAGTTTGGCTTGTTTAGTTTTACAATGGGTGTATTGATCTTGTACTGCTCACTGCAGTATGTAAGATGCTGCCTTTTCCTAGGTACTCACGTGTGACGTGTGGCTTGTTACTAAAAATCATGTTTTCTGTTCAGATGGGGGAGGTGTCAAAAAATGATGGGCCCCGGGTGTCACATATGCTAGGTATGCCATTGGTTGATACTCAATTTTTCGAAGTCAATTTAGAGCAAAATTAATATGTATTAGGTGTCTATTCCATTGTCATATGATGTGGTTTTATTTGGATACAACCTAAAACTAGTTACCCCAGCAGCATATAATATAATCAGGAAAATAGTATATAATACTGCTCATACTGGACAATACATATCTGTATTAGAGGCCCAACATACTTGAAGGGCTCTGGCCTCAGAATCGGAGCCTACGCACAGCAGTGAATCACAAACTGAGAAGATCCGCGTAGTTAATACAGCTCCTGCTCCAATCATTGGCCAGTAATTTAATCTTTTTTTTGAAAAAATTTTTTATAAAGCAATTTAATGAAGCTAAAACCCTTTCAACTTTAAAGGGGTATTATACATATGTAGTAGCCAGGATTTGAAAAAATGTGAGACCAAAAAGACTTATCTCAGAACTTGACTTGTCTTTATACCATGTTCAGTCACCAGTGTCTAATTTGCCGACGTGGCCACGTTTCGCGGGAATTTTTATCATCCGCTGCGTCAGGGCCACCAGGACACTCAAAATCACAGGCTCACTAAAAAATCAGAAAAAGAATTAGAGCATTCACACTTTCAAAACCCACCAAAACACATAACAGTAAACTAACACTCACATCAATTCACTCGATCACAGATTTTCAAACCGTATCAAGATGGCAGCAACCACAATTTTATAGCGTACTCGTGACATCATAACGTAACAACACGCACCCACGTCATCATTCATTCATCACAATATACTCTAATAGAAATATTGCCATTCAAACGATCTATTAAGGCCCATTGGCCATAATAAGAACATAAGCAGTGCCTCCGCTGGGTCAGACCAGAGGTCCATCGTGCCCAGCAGTCCGCACACGCGGTGGCCCAACAGGTCCAGGACTTGGACTGTAATCCTCTATCTATACCCCTCTATCCCCTTTTCCAACAGGAAATTGTCCAATCCTTTCTTGAACCCCAGTACCATACTATGCCCTATTACGTCCTCTGGAAGCGCATTCCAGGTGTCCACCACACGTTGGGTAAAGAAGAACTTCCTAGCATTCGTTCTGAATCTGTCCCCTTTCAACTTTTCCGAGTGCCCTCTTGTTCTTTTATTATTCGAAAGTTTGAAGAATCTGTCCCTCTCCACTCTCTCTATGCCCTTCATGATCTTGTAAGTCTCTATCATATCCCCTCTAAGTCTCCTCTTCTCCAGGGAAAAGAGTCCCAGTTTTTCTAATCTCTCAGCGTATGAAAGGTTTTCTATCCCTTTTATTAGACGTGTCGCTCTTCTCTGAACCCTCTCGAGTAACGCCATATCTTTCTTAAGGTACGGCGACCAATATTGGACGCAGTACTCCAGATGAGGACGCACCATCGCCCGATACAACGGCAGGATAACTTCTTTTGTTCTGGTTGTAATACCCTTCTTGATTATGCCTAGCATTCTATTCGCCTTCTTAGCGGCCGCTACGCACTGTGCCGTCGGCTTCATTGTCATGTCCACCATTACCCCCAAGTCCCTTTCTTGGGTACTCTCCTTCAATAATATCCCTCCCATCGTATAGCTGCACCTTGGGTTTCTGCTACCCACATGTAGTACTTTACATTTCTCAACGTTGAACTTCATCTGCCATCTCGTCGCCCATTCCCCTAGTTTGTTCAAGTCTCTATGCAATTCTTCGCAGTCCTCTTTAGTCCGAGCTCCACTAAATAGTTTTGTGTCGTCCGCAAATTTTATTATCTCACACTTCGTCCCTGTTTCTAGATCTTTTATGAATATATTAAATAGCAACGGCCCAAGCACCGAGCCCTGCGGGACACCACTCGTGACCCTCCTCCAGTCCGAGTAGTGGCCCTTCACTCCCACCCTCTGTTTCCTACCCGCTAACCAGTTTCTGATCCATCTATGTACATCTCCTTCCACCCCATGGTTCTTCAGTTTTCGAAGTAGGCGTTCGTGGGGTACTTTGTCAAAGGCTTTTTGGAAGTCTAGATATATGATGTCTATGGGGTCACCTCTGTCCATCCGTTTGTTAATTCCTTCGAAGAAGTGCAATAAGTTAGTTAGGCACGATCTCCCCTTGCTGAAACCATGTTGACTGGTTGTCAGAAGTTTGTTTCTTTCAAAATGTTCATCAATGTTGTCTTTTATAAGTGCTTCCACCATTTTACCTGGAACTGAGGTCAGACTCACCGGTCTGTAGTTGCCCGGGTCACCTCTTGATCCCTTTTTAAAGATGGGCGTAACATTGGCTATCTTCCAGTCCTCTGGGATCACGCCTGTTTTCAGGGATAGATTGCAAATTTGCTGCAGTAGTTCCGCTATCTCCTCCTTTAGTTCCTTCCGAACCCTAGGATGGATTCCGTCCGGACCCGGGGATTTGTCAGTTTTTAGTTTTTCTAGCTGCCTGCGTACGTCTTCCAGGCTCACTTCCATGGATGTTAATTTTTCTGCTTGATCTCCCTTGAAGATTTGCTCAGGTTCCGGTATGTTGGATTTGTCTTCATTTGTAAACACAGACGAAAAGAACATGTTAAGTCTTTCTACTACTTCTTTCTCTTCCTTCACCACTCCCTTCCTGTCTCCATCGTCCAGCGGTCCCACCTCCTCCCTGGCTGGCTGCTTCCCTCTAACATATCTAAAGAAAGGTTTGAAATTTCGAGCTTCCCTGGCTAGCCTCTCTTCATACTCTCTTTTGGCTTTTCGAACCACACGGTGACATTCTTTTTGATACTTCCTGTGCTCTTTCCAGTTGTCCTCAGTTTTGTCCTTTTTCCATTTCCTGAATGAATATTTCTTAATGCCTATCGCTTCCTTCACTATTTTAGTTATCCATGCCGGGTCTTTTGTTTGACTCTTTTTGCACCCCTTTCTGAATCTGGGGATATACAGATTTTGCGCCTCGCTCACCATGTCCTTGAAAAAAGACCAGGCATGTTCTACCGTTTGCCATTTCTTGGAAGTGTTCCTAAGTTTCTTCCTTACCATTATCCTCATTGCTTCATAGTTTCCTTTCCTGAAGTTGAAAGTTGTCACAATGGTTCTATTTCCTTTCGGTATTCCTACTTCGACCTTGAACTTGATTATATTATGATCGCTGTTTCCCAACGGTCCTACTATTTCCACTTCCTTTGCAGGTCCCTTTAACCCATTTAGGATTAGATCCAGAGTGGCATTTCCTCTCGTCGGTTCTCTTACAAGCTGCTCCATGAAGCAATCTTGTATAACCTCTAGGAATTCTGTCTCCCTAGCGCATTTTGAGCTTCCAAGACTCCAGTCTATCCCAGGATAGTTGAAGTCTCCCATAATAACCGTGTTACCACTTTTGCATTCACGCTTCATCTCGTTTTCCATTTCTTCATCTATATCTCTGGTTTGCCCGGGTGGACGATAGTATAGACCCATCTTTATTTCAGGCCCTTTCCTTCCAGGTATTTTAACCCATAGCGATTCCAGGTTGTTGGTCGTCTCTGCTTTGTCCATTTTTGTCGATTGTATGCTTTCTTTTATGTATAGGGCTATTCCACCTCCTTTCTGTCCTGACCTGTCCTGGCGATAGAGCTTGTACCCTGGCAGTGCTGTATCCCATTTGTTTTCTTCATTCCACCATGTTTCAGAGACTCCAATGATGTCTATGTTTTCTGCATTGGCCATGGATTCCAATTCCCCCATTTTGTTTCTTAGGCTCCTTGCATTAGTATATATGCAATTTAGATCCTGGTATTTTCTTGTCTTCATTTCCTTTCCCTGTGCTTCGGTCTTTAGTTTATTCTCTTGTGCTACAATACTTCTAACCTCCTCTTCTGTGTTAGTCAACTCCTGTAATTTGACCATTGTTTCTTCCCAGCCTTTTTTCCCTCTAGTATCTTCATGGGATACCTTCTTCCGAATCGTCAACGCTTGGTCGACTGTCGGCTTTCCCCTTCTTCTTAGTTTAAAGCCTGTTCTATTCCTCTCCTGACGTTGTTTGCTAGAAGTCTAGTTCCCGCCGTGCTCAGGTGCAGTCCATCTCTCCTGTAGAGCTTGCTCTTGCCCCAGAACATTGTCCAGTTCCTCACGAAGTGGAATCCTTCTTCCTCGCACCATTTCCTCATCCACGCATTTATTGATTGTAGTTCCTCCTGTCTTTTCACATCTGCCCTCGGTACCGGTAGGATCTCTGAGAACGCTATCTTCTGAGTCCTCATCTTCAGCTTCCTTCCAAGAATCTTGAACTGTTCAATCAGCGCGCTTCTTCTATAGTCTCTCCTGCTGACATCATTCGTCCCGACGTGGATCAATACTGTGGTCTCTTCCGTCTCCGCTCCGTCCAGGATCTTTCCAATTTTGTCTACGATGTCCTTGGTTCTTGCTCCTGGGAGACAGGTCACCAGTCGATCCTCTCTCCCTCCTGCTACGTGGCTGTCCACATGCCTCAGATCGAGTCTCCCACTAGGATCGCTGACTTTCCCTTCTTTAATTTTCGCTTCGGTCTTAGGTCAATGTCCTTGGAGTACTTCGCTGCTTCTTCTTCTATGTCTTCGATGTACTTCGCTGTTTCTTCTTCTAGGCATCGACTAGCCATTTTCTCCCCCTCGTGTGATGTTCCTCTGTGGGCGTCTTCTTTGAGGTCATCTGCTTCTTCTTCTCCCTTCCATGTTGGTGTTGGTGTAACTTCGTCTTCCATCTGAAGTTCGTTCTCTTCCACCCTCCTCCTGTAGGCTTCCTCAATGAATTTCTCGAGTTCCCTGACTTCCTCCTCAATGTGTCTCTCGTTCATGAAGTATAATGTATCCAGCCTGTTAATCCAGCGCTGTTCTCTTTGAGCCAGATATCTCCTAAAGTTTTTAGAAAAATTGGATGTAATTAAACCTGCTCTTGACTCTATCCTTGTAACTATAGATGTCTGCTCTCTCTATTCAATTATACCCCAAACTGAAGCACTTCAAATCATTCATGACACTTTAGAAAAAAGATTAGATTTTGCAGTTCCAACTAAGTTTATTTGTTCTTTAGCTAAAATAGTGTTATGTGAGAGCTTTTTCATGTTTGAGGGCCAGCTCTTTCATCAGAAATCTGGTATTGCTATGGGGATAACGATGGCCCCCGCTGTTGCGAACCTGTTTATGGATAGGTTTGAGTGTGACTGGGTGTATGACTGTGAACTTTTCAAATATGTGGCCTTCTGGACCAGATACATTGATGACATCTTTTTAATCTGGAATGGGAGTCAAGTTGAGTTGGAACGATTTTTTACTTATCTTGATACCTGTCATCCCAACGTACGTTTTACCCATGCTTATAGTACGAACCAGATTTCCTTTCTGGATGTGTCTGTTGAGATTAGGGATGGTGGTTTTCACACTACAGTATTTACTAAACCTACTGATTGTAATTCTACCCTCCACTATTCCAGTGCCCACTCTAGTTCATTGAAAAAGAGTCTACCTTATTCCCAGTTTTTACGTATGCGTAGGATTTGTTCCTCAAAAACAGACTTCAAACGTCAGGCTGATATCCTTAAACAAAGATTTCTGACCCGGGGCTACCCCCTTAAAGTTGTGTCTTCAGCTTATAAAAGAGCATTGTATTGTGATAGGGAGGCCCTGTTTGCTCCGAAGGGCTTGAACATTCAGAAACCAGGGGAGCAGGTCATGACGTGTATTGTAACGTACTCGAGCCAGTGTCACCGTATGGTGCGCTCGCTAAAAAGACATTGGGCGATTTTACAAACTTCTGGCACTTTTAAAGCTTACGATCTAAGGATAGCTTTTCGGAGAACTAGAAACTTGAAAGAAATTCTGTGTCCCTCTATGCTTTCTAGTGCTGAGTGTGATACTGTATGGATGGGTCACAGGGCCTGTGGAACGTGTCAGATGTGTGGTCTTATGATGTGCACTAATAAGTTCTGTAATCCTAAAGATAATAAAGAGTACACCTTAAGACACACGTCTGACTGTAAATCCTGTGGTGTAGTATATATTATAAAATGTCCCTGTGAGTTAATCTATGTGGGGCAGACATCCAGAAAATTCACTACACGACTTACAGAGCACAAAAGTAACATCAAGAATAAGGTAATTGGGGCTCCATTAGCGAGACATTGTATCGATAAAGATCATGATTTTGGTTCCTTACGGGCTTTAATTTTGGAGTTGGTTGTTCCGGGTAGGAGAGGGGGGGACTTTAGGAGATATCTGGCTCAAAGAGAGCAGCGCTGAATTAACAGGCTGGATACATTATGGCCAATGGGCCTGAATAGATCGTTTGAATGGCAACATTTCTATTAGAGTATATTGTGATGAATGAATGATGACGTGGGTGCGTGTTGTTACGTTATGACGTCACGAGTACGCTATAAAATTGTGGTTGCTGCCATCTTGATACGGTTTGAAAATCTGTGATCGAGTGAATTGATGTGAGTGTTAGTTTACTGTTATGTGTTTTGGTGGGTTTTGAAAGTGTGAATGCTCTAATTCTTTTTCTGATTTTTTAGTGAGCCTGTGATTTTGAGTGTCCTGGTGGCCCTGACGCAGCGGATGATAAAAATTCCCCCGAAACGTGGCTGCGTCGGCAAATTAGACACTGGTGACTGAACATGGTATAAAGACAAGTCAAGTTCTGAGATAAGTCTTTTTGGTCTCACATTTTTTTCAAATCCTGGCTACTACATATGTATAATACCCCTTTAAAGTTGAAAGGGTTTTAGCTTCATTAAATTGCTTTATAAAAAATTTTTTCAAAAAAAAGATTAAATTACTGGCCAATGATTGGAGCAGGAGCTGTATTAACTACGCGGATCTTCTCAGTTTGTGATTCACTGCTGTGCGTAGGCTCCGATTCTGAGGCCAGAGCCCTTCAAGTATGTTGGGCCTCTAATACAGATATGTATTGTCCAGTATGAGCAGTATTATATACTATTTTCGTGGTTTTATTTGGGACATTGTTGAAACTTAATAGCCCAATAGACAAGTATAAAAATAGACTTTTTATTATGACAGGAGTTGTCATGCAATTAATAACTAGAAACTGGAAAAATTGGGATAGGATGAATATTTCTTTTTGGTGGGAAACACTTTGTTTATACTATAGATATGAAAGGATGATAGCAGAACAATCTGGAAATAGTAAGAGGTTCAAGGAGATTTGGAGTCCATGGGAGGCATTTGTCAAGCAGCAGAATGATTAAATCCTTAATTCATGGATTTACTTAGATTTCTACACACATCCAGGCAGGGAGGGAGTGAAAGGGGGGAGATAGGGTAATTTGTTTCAGTTGTTTGCAAGAATATAAGTGATGTTATTTGGTATTGTTGTATGTATAATTGTTGCATTTTTTATAAGTTTTGAAAATCAATAAAGACTTTTGAAAAAAGAAAGATTTACCCTGTATTTTAATTTTAGAGTTGTTCCAGAGGGACCAGTAAGTAGATCCTGCAGATTTAATTAGAAGAATAGAGTCTATCATATTAAGTGACTTAGTTGTAGCCACAAGGATGAGGAAGTATAGTATTAACTATATGATGAATAATGGCAAAAACATTCAATTTCAAGCCAACTAGGACTTCATGCAATACTAAAAGATGGATCCATAACACTCCTTGTCTTAAAATAAAGGCCCAATGGTAATGGTAGACATGTGGAAAGTTCACACCACCTTGATCAGTAGGTAAATACCATTTTTCAAGAGCAATGCATGGTTGTTTTCTATTCCATAAGATATTAGTAAGAGCTTTATTAATCTCCTTGTAGATACTCTTTGGAAAGAATATTGGAAGCATGCTGAGAACACAGAGGGGCATAATTAAAATAAATGTCTAAGTCTGTTATTGGCCTAAGGTGCTAGTCGCCCAAAGTTGGCAGCAGAAAAATGTCCATTCTTAAAAAATATGTCCAAAATGTTTTTGTTTTTTTGAGAATCAGCTACTTGTACATCCAGGCATTTATTCACCCAGACTGCCACTATGTCTACCTTTATACGATATTCCTGACCAAAAATTTGTCCAAGTCCCAAATGCCCAAAACAAGACCTTTTAGACTTGAGAGGAGCCAGTCCTTTGATTAACACCACAATTCTCTAACTGGCATCTGTGTCATAAGCGCCAGTTAGAGAATTGGGGAACCCATCGCCCCCACCCCTGAATGTCCATGGCAAGAGGAGTGCCCAGTTCCTCCTGCCACCATCAAGACATCACCAGGCAGGAGGAATGCCCAATCTCTCCTGTCAGAACTCCCCCCACATATGAAAGTTAGGATGCTGGATCCCCCCAGCCCACCCTGACCTCCACCCAACCAGATATCCCCCTAAGTGTACCTGAACCCCCCTCCCCAAGTACACCCAAACCCTAAAGTATCTTAAAAGTTGGCCCGTCAGCTGGATGCATTTTCTATCTGGCTGGCAGGCCCACCTTCACTGAAAGATGCACCTGCCCCTTCCTGGTGCATTGTGTGAAGGGGCCTAAGGCCCAGTTTCCAGGTTTATTAAAATTTTGATAAAACACTAACCATAAATTCTAAGCATTTTACAATTTTAAAAAAGGCACCTAAAGGCCCTACTATAGGTTGTATAAATCAAATATTTTACCCTTTTTCATCTGAAAAGGACACAGGATTAACTTTAAAAAATAAAACTTCTGGAGAATCCAGTGGCATACCAAGGGGGGGTTGGGGGGCGGTCCGCCCCGGGTGCATGCACCAAGGGGGTACATAGCCGGCCACCCTCCCTATTCTGCTGCTGCTCTGTCTAACCACAGCATCCCGGCACCGGCTCCCCCGCAGAGTCATTCCTTAACCCGGCCGGCAACATGACTTCAATCCATCGTGCGGCCTCACTGGTGGGCGAGCGAGCTAAGTCTCCTCTCATTGGTTGCCTTTGCCGGCCCGCTGCGTGGTAGGTGGAGGCAAAAGGTGAGGTGGGCTGGTTTGCGGGGAAAAAGTGCAGGGCCCACAAGACTTCACCTCCGGCATCAATTCTAACGTCGGAGAGGAAGTTCTGGGCCAGCCAATCGCTGTCTAGCTGGCCTGGAACTTCCTCCCCGTTAGAACTGATGCCAGAGGTGAAGTCTTGTTGGCCCGGCGCATTTACTTGCCAGGTCTGGCTTGGGAAAGGAGCAGGGAGAAATCAGCTGCTGGCTTGGGGGTGGGGGTAGGGAAAGAATCAGGGAAGTGGCGAAATGGCAGGATGGCTTGGTGGGGGCAGGGGAAGAGAGAGAGAAAGAAAGAAAGACAGGCAAGCAGGGGGAGAGAGAAAGAAAGGCAGAAATAAAGAGGGGGGCCAGGGGGAGAGAGAAAGAAAGGCAGAAATAAAGAGGGGGCCAGGGGCAGAGAGAAAGAAAGGCAGAAATAAAGAGGGGGCCAGGGGGAGAGAGAAAGAAAGACAGAAAGAAAGAGGGGGGGACAGGAGGAGAAAGAAATATTGGCTTTACAAAAGAAGCTCCCATGGCCATTGGTTCAAGCTCAGAAAACAAGAGACTCACTTAAAAGATAAGTGGCACTGTTTACCACATTTTCTGTTTGCTGTTTTTTCACTAAAATATAAAAATATAAGCATAATTAAAAAAAGCTTAAAAAATGATATGTATGCCCGATGGAAGACAACGTGTAAACCTGTATATTGCTATCTCAGTGTGACTATTCCGATCACTGTGTAGCACAGGTATCTGAGGGCTACATTCATCTTACCGAGTGCCAGCAAGTCCGTTTTTTCTGTTTCTTTACAAAAGAAGGACCAGAGACTCATGAAATCACCAGACAAAAAGGTAGGAAAATGATTTTATTTTCAATTTAGTGATCAAAATGTGTCCATTTTGAGAATTTATATCTGCTGTCTATATTTTGCACTATGGCCCCCTTTTACTAAACCGGTTTTTAGCACAGAGAGCCTATGAGCATCGAGAGCAGTGCAGTGCATTCAGCACAGCTTCCTGCACTAAAAACCACTATCGCGGTTTAGTAAAAAGGGTGGGGGTATTTGTCTATTTTTGTATAGTTGTTACTGAGGTGACATTGCATAGAGTCATCTGCCTTGACCTCTTTGAAAAAACCCTTGAATATAAATGATAATTAACATTTTCTCTGCGCACAGTGCGCTTTGTGTTTTTTTTTTTATTTTGTTGTTGATAGATCATTTTGACTTGGTCATTTTAAAAGTAGCTCGCAAGCCCAAAAAGTGTGGGCATCCCTGCTGTAAACAGTGGTGTCCATCCCAGCTTGTGCTCCCTCCGGTGGTCGTTTCACTTCTGGCCGGCTCCCCTGCTGAAATCTGCAGGCGACGGCTCCTCAAGCATTCCGCGGCTGCGTCGGAAGCATTCCCTTTGACGTCACAACATCAGAGAGAAGGCTTCCGACATAGCCACGGATCGTGTGAGGTGTAGATGCCCGCTGCTTTGAGCAGGGGAACTGGCAAGACATGCTGGGCAAAGAAGACATGTTGCTGCTGCACAGGGAAGTGGAGAGGAAGAAATGCTGCACAGGCAAGGGGAGAGAAATACTGCTGCTGCACAGGGAAAAGAGAAGAAATGCTACTGCTGCACAGGGAAGGGGGTGAGAGAAATGCTGCTGCTGCAGCATCCAATTGGGGAGAGAGTTAAGGAGGGAGAAGGAAGACAAGGGAGAGGAACCAGAGATGCCAAGTCCATGGGAGGGAGGGAAAGGAAAAAAGGAAAGGAGATACCAGACCATGGAGGGGGAAGAATAGATGCCATGGCATGGGGGTAGGGAAAGGAAGGAGATAGAGATACCACACCATGGTGTGGAGTGGGAAGGAAGGAAGGAAAGGAGAAGAGAAAGAGAGAGATGCCAAAGCATAGGGGAAGGGGTGGAGATAGAAAAATGGAGAGGGGGTGAATCTGAAATGAATCATGTGCAAAGGAGAGAAGGGACCCCAGATATACAGTTTATTGAAGGGACATAGAAAGAGGGAAGATGCCATATGGAAGAGAGAGAGAGGGTGGACAGTAGATGGAAGGGGCAGAGAGAATGTGGGCAGTAGATGGAAGAAGTAGAGAGAGAGGGCAGAAGCTGGGTGGAAGGGACAAAGAGAAGGCAGATGTTGCATAGAAGGGAGAGAGGACAAACACTGTATAGAAAGAAGAGAGCAAAGAGAAGATGATTAAAGCAGAAATGACAAAAGGTAGAAAGATTTTTTTGTTGCTTTACTTAGAATCAAGTAGTATTGTAACTGTATTGATAAAGGTTTATAAATAGGAAATGAAAATAAGGCAATTTTTTGGACTAAACCCCTTTCCTCAGGACAGGATAGCATAACAGCAGTATACTGTACTGTTCTGAAGAAAGATTTGGCCTCTGAAAGCTAATTTAAATTAGTCCAATAAAATGGTATTTTCTTATTTCTTATTTGTTTTATTTTTATTTGTTAATTTGTAAAGTGATGATTGTTATGTATCAGTTTTTTCAAATTTACATCTACTGTCTTTATATTTTGCACAGTATTAGAGGACATGTGTTACTGTTTTTGTGCTGTTGTGGTACAAGCCACATCAGACGCTTGGGTGCTCCGGACCGTCTCCGAGGGCTACTCGCTCAACTTTGTGTCCGCGCCACCGGATCAACCCCCGGGGGCTGCCTCTTACAACCGAGCACAACTTCCCATCCTTCTGGCCAAAGCCAGGGCTCTGTTGAAGCTTCGGGCGGTGGAACCGGTCCCCAAAGATCAGCTGGGGAAGGGGTTTTATTCCCGTTACTTTTTGGTCCCAAAGAAGACCGGGGACTTACGCTCCATTCTGGATCTCAGGAAGCTCAACAAATTCCTGGTCCGGGAGAAGTTTCAAATGCTGTCTCTCCCGATCTTGTATCCTCTTTTAGAGGAAGGGGACTGGATGTGCTCCCTCGATCTGAAGGAAGCGTACACCCATGTTCCGGTGCACCCCGCCTACCGGAGGTTTTTACGGTTCCAGGTGGGAGACCTGCATCTTCAGTACAGGGTCTTGCCCTTCGGCCTGGCCTCGTCCCCTCGAGTCTTCACGAAGTGCATGGTTGTGGTCGCGGCAGCCCTGAGATCTCGTGGGCTTCACGTATTCCCGTACCTGGACGATTGGCTCATCAAGGCCCCGACCAGGGAGGGGGTTATCTCAGCGACCCGACAGTCTATCGTCTTCCTGCAGAGACTGGGGTTCGAGATAAATTTTCCCAAGTCACAGTTATCCCCGGCCCAGTCTCTTCAATTTATAGGCGCAGTGCTGGACACTGTGCGCCTGCGTTCATACCTCCCACCTCCGCGGTTGGAAGCCTTGGTGCGGATGGGCCGTCTGATCTCTCAACTGTCGGTGGTGTCGGCCCAGCGCATGATGATGCTGCTGGGCCACATGGCATCGACGGTCCACGTCACTCCCTTCGCCAGGCTGCACCTGAGGATTCCTCAGTGGACCCTCAGTGGTGTCAGGATCGCGATCCGGTGTCTCGTCTCATTGCGGTGACTCCTCCTTTGCGAAGATCGCTACGTTGGTGGACCAACTCTTCCAATCTGTCAGGGGGTTTACTGTTTCTCACCCCTCCCTTTCGCAAGGTTCTGACCACAGACTCCTCGGAGTACGCGTGGGGAGCCCACCTCGACGGTCTTCGGACGCAGGGCCTATGGTCTGCCGAGGACCGTCGTTGTCACATCAACGTGCTGGAACTTCGTGCCATCTTTCTGGCGGTTCGAGCGTTCGACCACATCCTGCAAGATCAGGTAGTCCTCGTTCGTATGGACAACCAAGTGGCGATGTACTATGTGAACAAGCAAGGTGGGACGGGTTCTTGGCCCCTCTGCTCGGAGGCTCTTCGCCTTTGGGAGTGGGCGGTCTCCCGGAACATCTTCCTACAGGCGGTCTACATTCAGGGAGAACAGAACTGTCTAGCGGACAAATTCAGTCGGCTTCTGCAGCCGCACGAGTGGTCCCTAAACACCGGAATCCTGCGTGAGGTTTTCGATCGCTGGGGGACGCCGCAGGTGGATCTGTTTGCCTCCCCGGAAACCCGCAAACTGCCCCTGTATTGTTCTCGGATGTACTCCCGGGACCGTCTGGAAGCAGATGCCTTTCTTCTCGATTGGGAAGGGAGGTTCCTGTATGCGTTCCCTCCTTTTCCTCTGATCATGAGAACGTTAGTGCGTCTCAAATCGTCCGCGGCCACTATGATTCTCATTGCGCCTCGGTGGCCGCGTCAGCACTGGTTCTCCCTGCTGCTTCAGCTCAGTACCAGGGATCCTCTACTTCTGCCTGTGTTTCCTTCTCTGCTGTCTCAGAGTCAAGGTTCAATGTTACATCCCAATCTTCAGTCCTTACACCTGACAGCTTGGTTTCTTGCTCCTTAACTTCGCCCTGTGTGTCTCAATCTGTGAGGGATGTGTTGGAAGCCTCCCGCAAGATTTCGACCAGGCTTTGTTATTCACAAAAATGGACCAGGTTTTCCACCTGGTGTTCTTCTTTTCACCTGGATCCTGTTTCGGTTCCGGTGTCCTCGGTCCTGGAATATTTATGGCACCTGTCTCACTCTGGTCTGAAAACCACTTCTGTGCGTGTTCATCTCAGTGCCATTTCGGCTTTCCATCAACAACTGGATGGACGTGCTCTTTCGCTCCATCCTTTGGTGACGCGTTTCATGAAAGGGCTACTCAGGGTTTGTCCCCCTCTTAAGCCTCCTCCCGTCGTGTGGGATTTAAATGTGGTTTTGGCTCAACTGATGAAACCTCCTTTTGAGCCACTCGACAGGTCTCTTTTGAAATTTCTGACTTGGAAGGTGATTTTTTTGATTGCTCTCACATCCGCAAGACGGATTGGGGAGTTGCAAGCTTTGGTTGCGGACCCTCCCTTTACTGTGTTTCATCATGATAAGGTGGTTCTCCGCACACATCCGAAATTTTTGCCAAAGGTGGTGTCTGATTTTCACCTCAATCAGTCCATTGTCCTTCCTGTGTTCTTTCCGAAACTCCACTCCCATCCTGGCGAGACGGCGCTTCACACGCTTGACTGTAAAAGGGCGTTAGCATATTACCTTCAACGCACCAGGACTCATAGGAAAGTTCCTCAATTGTTTTTGTCCTTTGATCCTAATCGATTAGGGCATCCTGTTTCCAAGCGCACTCTGTCTAACTGGTTGGCTGCTTGTATTTCTTTTTGCTATGCTCAGGCTGGTCTTCCGCCCCCGGGTCGAGTCACGGGGCATAAGGTCAGAGCGATGGCAGCCTCTGTAGCTTTCCTCCGTTCTACACCTGTGGAGGACATATGCAAGGCTGCCACTTGGTCTTCGGTTCATACATTCACCTCCCACTACTGTCTGGACACATTGTCCAGAAGCGACGGCCGGTTTGGCCAGTCGGTATTGCGTAATCTGTTTTCCTAAATTGCCATCCTCCCACCTGCCCTTTTTTGGTTGGCTTGGAGGTCACCCACATGTGAGAATATCATGCCTGCTTGTCCTGGGATAAAGCACAGTTACTTACCGTAACAGGTGTTATCCAGGGACAGCAGGCATATATTCTCACAACCCGCCCGCCTCCCCGGGGATGGCTTCTTTGCTAGTTATGGAACTGAGGACCACGAGGTGGGATGCGCCCTCTAGTGGGCGAGAAGGCATGCACATGCGTGGTGCAGTGTGCAAACTTGAAACTTCAATCAAGTTTGCTTGAAAAGCTGTCCGCGCTGGGGCTCCGTAGATGACGTCACCCACATGTGAGAATATATGCCTGCTGTCCCTGGATAACACCTGTTACGGTAAGTAACTGTGCTTTTCGAACACACAGAACACACCTTCGCCTAGTATGGAATATGTAATCACAAACTAACCCCTCCCTCTTTTACAAAACTGTAGTGTGGATTTTAGCTACGGAGGTAACAGCTCTGATGCTTATAGAATTCTGAGCATCAGAGCTGCTACCACCACGGCTGGTGCTAAAAAACGCTTCAGTTTTGTAAAAGGGGGGATAAAATAAAAATACATAGACAAAGGTTAAATTGAACCAGCAAGAAGCTGGACTCTGCATACAATGCTTCACAGAAACAGTGACACATGTCTCCTAAAGCAATAAATAAATAGAAATTTTTTTCTACCTTTGTCTTCTATGGTTTCTGCTTTCCTCATCTTCTTGTAACTCTCTTCCTTCCATCCACTGTCTGCCGTCTCTCTTCCCCTATATGGCATCTTCTCTCCTTCTATGCCCCTTCCAGAAACTGTATGCCTCCCCCTTCCATCTCTCCTTTCACCCCCATTGGTCTGGCATCTCTCTCCTCTCCTTCCCTCTCCCCCACCTCTCCTCTGCAATCCCTTTCCCTTTTTTCCCTCATTTCCCTTTTCAATTTATTTTCTGCATCTGTCTAGATTATGTTCTTACTACCCTCTCATCAATGTCCTTTTTTACTGTCTACCTAAAGCTTTCCACCTCTTTCCCTCACCCCTCCAGTGTTTCCCTAACTCAATCCTTTTCTCCCCATCATGTGTCCTCCTTTTATTTATCCCTTCCTTCCATCATATACTCTCTTTCTCCAACCCTTCCATCTAGTACCTTCTCCTCTCTCTGTCCACTTATCATCCAGCATCTGCTCCCCTCTTTCTCTCCTCCCATTTCCTTCTGGCATTTGCTCCCTTATCTCTCCCATCTGCACTTCCATCCAGCATAGGCTCCCCACTACCATCCAATGTCTGCCCTTTCTCCCTCCATCCACCCCTCTTCAATCAGCATCTTCCCCCTTTCTTTCTCTCCAATATCCTTCCCCCTTATGTCTCTCCCCTTTCTCTGTACATCAATTCCATCAGCACCACCCTTCCATACCACCCTGCCCCCTTTTTTCCCTCCACCACTCTTCCATTCCAGCAGTCCTGCTCCTTTCTTTCCCTTCATGCAGCAAGGTCCCGCAATGATTGTAGCTGCCTGCTGCCAATCCACCCCACTCTGACGTACTTGCTCTAGAGCGGACTCAGCACACCTGCTCCTCCAAAATTGCCATGCTTCGGTTCCTCTTCTTCCTTCCTCCCTCCCCCCCCGCGGGACTCTGCGGCACCATCAACTCTTACTCCCTCTAACGCCGGCCCTGCAGCTCCGGACTTCCCCGCACCTTCTCCCCTCCCCCCCCGGATCGCTATTATTTTAAATGTTATAGCCGCGGGGCTATATCCATCAGTGGAGACGTCTAACCTCAGCCTGCCCCGGAACTCTTACTGCAGCAGCCGCCCGTCTAGGCAGGAACAGGAAGTCACTGTTACAGTAAGAGTTCCGGAGCAGGCCGAGGTTAGACGTCTCCACTGATGGATACAGCCCCGCGGCTATAACATTTAAAATAATAGCGATCCGAAGGGGGGGCAGGTGTGGGGAAGTCCGGAGCTGCAGGGCCGGCGTTACACCAATGAGAACAAGGGGCAGACCGCCCCCCACTTAGTACGCCACTGATTGCGGGGATCATGAAGGAGCCGCCGCTGCTGCATCTTAGGCGAGCAGGGCAGACTGCCACCGCCGCCGCTTCCTCTAACCTCCGCTCGAGTGAGCGACACCAGAAGCATGAGCGACGCCACTGAAAATAGTGAGCGATCGCTCATGCGCTCACCTTAGAGGGAACACTGAATTAGGGACCACATCCGTTCTCCTCCAATCCCCAGGGATCACTCCCGTCTCCAGAGATTTGTTGAACAAGTCCATAATAGGACTCGCCAGAACCTCTCTGAGCTCCCTTAGTATCCTGGGATGGATCCCGTCTGGTCCCATCGCTTTGTCCACCTTCAGTTTTTCAAGTTGCTCATAAACACCCTCCTCTGTGAACGGCGCAGAATCTACTCCATTTTCTCATGTAACTTTGCTAGACAATCTCGGTCCTTCTCCAGGATTTTCTTCTGTGAACACAGAACAGAAGTATTTGTTTAGCACATTTGCTTTCTCCTCATCACTTTCCACATGTTGGTTCCCAACATCTTTTAGCCTAGCAATTCCATTTTTCATCTTCCTCCTTTCACTAATATATCTGAAAAAATTTTTGTCTCCCTTTTTTACATTTTTAGCCATTTGTTCTTCCACCTGTGCTTTCGCCAGACGTATCTCTCTCTTGGCTTCTTTCAGTTTCACCCTGTAGTCCTTTCTGCTCTCCTCTTCTTGGGTTTTTTTATATTTCACGAACGCCAATTCTTTCGCCTTTATTTTCTCAGCCACTAGGTTGGAAAACCATATCGGCTTCCTTTTTCTCTTGTTTTTATTGATTTTCTTCACATAAAGGTCCGTAGCCATTTTTATCGCCCCTTTCAGCTTAGACCACTGTCTTTCCACTTCTTTTATGTCCTCCCATCCTAACAGCTCTTTCTTCAGGTACTCTCCCATAGCATTAAAGTCCGTACGTTTGAAATCTAGGACTTTAAGTATCGTGCGACCGCTCTCCACTTTAGCCGTTATATCAAACCAAACCGTTTGATAATCGCTACTTCCAAGGTGAGCACCCTCTCTCCATTTGTGAGGACCAGATCCAATATCGCTTTTTCCCTTGTGGGTTCCGTCACCATTTGTCTGAACAGAGCCTCTTGAAAGGCAACCACAATCTCCCTACTTCTTTCCGATTCTGCAGACGGAACATTCCAGGTTGAAATCTCCCAACAACAGAACCTCCTCTTTCCTTCCAAACTTTTGGATATCCACAATCAGATCCTTATCAATTTGCTGCGATTGAGTCGGAGGTCTGTAGACTACACCCACATAGATAGAAGTTCCATCTTCTCTTTCCAGAGCAATCCATATCGCTTCTTCCTCTCCCCAGGTCCCTTGCATTTCAGTCGCTTGGATATTGATCTTTACATAGAGAGCTACTCCTCCACCTTTTTGACCATCACTGTCCTTCCTAAAAAGATTATATCCCGGTATGTTTGCATCCCATCCATGTGATTCACTGAACCATGTCTCTGTGATAGCGACAATATCTAGATCTGCCTCTAACATCAGGGCTTGCAGATCATGAACTTTGTTGCTTAGACTGCGAACATTTGTGGTCATCGCTTTTCAGCTATTTTTCAGCGATAATCTCCTTTTTCATATGGATTTTTGTTTCTTTTCACTTTCTGTTGCAATACTAAGAAATGAGTTGCTGATATTGCTTATGTTGCAGTCTTTATTACTATCACATCTTTTCTTTTGCCGGGGGTGGTCTCTATAATTGTCCTATTATTAGTCATAGGTGCTGGAATGGGGGGTGGGGCACAGGGGCCGTGGCTTCCCCCAAAATTTGATCCCTGGTGGTCAAGGGGAGCAACAGGCAGGAGTGAGCTTTCCGCACTCCTGCCCGCCTCTAACCAGGTCGGTGATAGCTGATTTCTTCTGCCGCTTAGCAGCAACCAGCAGGAGTGCAATTGGTGCTGCCTGCTCGGCGCTCATCGGCTTCTTTGATTGGCTCCCATGAATTCTTACAAATCATGAGAATTCACAGGAGCCAATCAAAGAAGCCGATGAGTGCTGATCAGGCAGCGCCAAAGTGTGCTTCTGCTTGTTGCCGCTCAGTGGCATAAAAAATCAGCTGCCACCAACTGGGAAGAGGTAGAAGAATGGGGCAGGGTGCACTGCAGAGCCTGGGAAGAAGGGGGGCTGGGTACAGAGTCTGACAGGGGTTGGGAGTTAAGGAAGGGGGCTGGGTAAAGAACCTTACAGGAGTTGGGAGGGAAGGGAGCTGGGTGCAGAGTCTGACAGGGGTTGGGAGGGATGGAAGGAAAGGGGTTGGTTGAAGAGCCTGACAGGGTTTGGGAGGGAAGGAAGGAAGGGGGTTGGATGAAGAGCCTGACAGGGGTTGGGAGAGAAGGGAGCTGGATGCAGAATCTGACAGGGGTTGGGAGGGAAGGAAGAAGGAGGCTGGGTGAAGAGCTTGATAGGGGAGGGAAGAGGACTGGGTGCAGTGCCTGACAAGGGAGGGAGGGGGCTGGGTATAGAGCCTGGCAGGGAGAGGCTGGGTGCAGGGGCTAAGGCGTTGGAAAGGCAGGGAGGATAGATGTTCACGGGGTTGGGAAATATAGATACTGCACGTACTGGGAGAGGGTTGGGAAGTACAAATGCATGGGCTGGGAAGGGGTTAGGAAAGGAGGAAAAGAGAAGATGCTGCACAGGTAGAGTAGTGGGAAAGGAGAGAAATAAATGATGTCAGTGGGGGAGGGAAAAGGAATGGAGAATTGTTGGACATAGGTGTGTGGCATGAGAGGGAAAGAGAGATGATATATATGGGGAAAGGAAGAAAGAGGGAGAATTGTTGGACATAATAGTGGTGTAGAGGAGGGAGGGAGAAATGTTACACTGGGAGGGAGGAGAGATGACCCAAGGAAGGGAGAGATGTCAGACCACTGGAATGGGAAGGAGATAGAGAGAGAGAGATTCAAGACCACAGAATGGAAGGGAAGGAGGGGAGAGAGAGATGACAGACCACAGAAAGGAGAGGAGAGAGATGTTAGACCTTGGGAAGAGGGAGGGAAGGAGAGAGAGAGATGCCAGACCATGGGAGAGGAGAAAGATGCCAGACCAAATGAGGGGGTAGAGGGAAGACAGAGAAGTCTGACCTTGAGAGAGGGATGAGGGGGAGGGGAGACAGAGGGAGGAGATGATGCACAGTGATGGGTAAGACATGGAAGAGATAAGAAGAAATGCTTCTTATGGATAGATGGGAGTAGGGGAAAAGAAAGAGGAAGGAGATGGTACACATGAATAAATGAGAAAGGAAGGCATGGAAAAGTAGATTTTGAGAAGAAAACAGAAAAATGGAAGAAAGTTGAATGTTAAAAGTTAATTCTCAAGACAGATGTATGGCAGAAATTGAAGGAGAGAAAAACAGCAAATGGATAAGGTAGCCTTGGATACACAGTTAAGAGCATGGACAGAAGGACGTGCAGCCATAGACCGGGAAAGATGGTTTGAAAACCAAAATCACCAGACAACAAAGATAGGGGAAATGATTTTATTTTCAATTTAGTGATTGAATTGTGTCAGTTTTGAGAAATTACATCTGCTCTCTATATTTTGCACTGTTCAGGAAGAAATGCATTTGTTTCTATTTCTCTGGGGTTGTACTGCATACAGAGTCTTGCATCTTAGGGTTTTGTTTGTATATATTAGTACGTTTAGTTTGTGGTCTTGTATTTGCATAGGGGTTATCTGTGTTCTGCATGTGTGACAAAGGCCAGGTGTTCTGGTAGGAATGAATGTTGAGAAACATACAATGTTCTTTGCATAGTTTAATTTTGTGGTTAACCATTATGTATCCTATATAATAAAAGGCTAACTCGCGCATGCGCATTCCTATCTGCATGCTTCCATGATCAGTAGTTCCGTGGCCGCAGGAATGCGCATGCGCGAGTCCCCAGCCTTACTTTCCAGCACCTACCACTAACCGCCAGAGCTGGACTTCATGCTCTCCGTGTGCGACACTCCCTGCTCTCCAGTATGGCGGTCTCCCCAAATTAAAAAAGATACTAGGCCATGCAGATAATGGGGGAAGCTGAAGAAGTCAGCTGTTTGCAACGGCCTGCACTCGCTGTTTGCAACGGCCCCGCCCCGTTCCTTCCCTTCCTCCATCAGGTACAGTTCAGCTCCGCCTATGTTAAAAGGAGCTGCTTTGAAATTGGAGCCCTGCCGCCACCATAACACGTTCCCTCTGCCGCGGTCCCATATGTCAGAGAAGGGGCGGGACCAAGGCAGAGGGGAAAGTGTTACGGCAGTGGCAGGGCTCCGATTTCGAGGAAGTGGCAGTAGGAAGTGGCAGCGGATCAGCTTGGGGACAGGCAGGCTTTGACATGGCTTTGGGAGAGGAGGGAGAGGAAAGAGGGGTTAAAAAGGACATAGGAAGGAGGCACTGGGGCACTAAGGACATAGGAAGGAAGGATGGAGGGAAGGGGCATTGGGGGCACTAAGGACGTAGGAAGGAGGCACTGGGGACACTAAGGATATAGGAGGGAGGGGGCACGGGGGGCACTAAGAACATATAAAGGAGGCACTGGGGGCATTAAGGTTGTAGGAAGGAGGGAGGGGTAACTGGGGGCACCAAGGACATAGGAGGGAGGGAGAGGGCACTGGGGGCACCAAGAACATAGGAAGAAAAGAAGGAGGGAGAGGGCACTGGGGGCACTAAGGACATAGGAGGGAGGGAGGGAGTAAGAGGGCACTAAGGACATATGATGGAGTCACTGGGGGCATTAAGGACATAGGAAGGAAGGAGGGAAGGGGAAGTGGGGGCACTAAGGACATAGGAAGGAGGGAGGTAGGGGCATCAAGGACATAGGAGGGAGGGAGGGAGAGGACACTAAGAACATAGGAAGGAGGCACTAGGGGCACTAAGGACATAGGAGGGAGGGAAGGGGCACTGGGGGTACCAAGGACATAGGAAGGAGACACTGGGGGCACTAAGAACATAGGAAGGAGGGAAGGAAGGAATAGAAAGGAACAATTGTTGGACCTGAGTGAAGAAAGAAGATGCACAGTCAAAAGAAAGTACAACCAGGAGACTCATGAAATCACCAGACTGCAAAGATAGGAAAAATGATTTTATTTTCAATTTAGTGATCAAAATATGTCCGTTTTGAGAATTTATATCTGCTGTCTATATTTTGCACTCTGGTCCCTTTACTAAACTGTGATAGTGGTTTTTAATGCAGGGAGCTGCGCTGAATGCCTTGCGCAGCTCCCGTGCTCATAGAGTTCCTATGAGCATTGGGAGCAGCATGGAGCATTCAGTGCCATTCCCTGCGCTAAAAATTGAAACAGGAAGTTGCAACCAGAAACAGGATGTAGATGTCCCATTTTGAGGAAAAAAATATATGGTCAAGTTAAGTATTACAACAGTAAACTTGATAGCCCAGAGAAGCGTTGCTAGAGAGACTTTTCCCTGATGCAGCGGGGATGTAATTCTATCCCGCGAAACATAGGCCGCGTTGGATGACTGAAAGTAATAAGTAATAAGCAATGGCCTTGGTTTCTAAAGAGCATAAGCTAAGTTCTCAAAGTCTGAAATGAACTGAAGTAGTTTACAGCACAAATGCACTTTTTGACATAGCACTTTGAAAACCCAGTGCACTTCTTCAAGCATTATTTTTCCCGTCCGTTTTGAATTTTGAAATGAACTGTGAGGTTTCTTAAGTACAAAGAATTAATGAATTGTGAGATTTTTAAACAGTTGAGTTTAGTATAAATTTGTAGAAATCAATTTAGATAGAATTTTAATATAAATTAATTGAAGATTGAAGAGTGATGAATTAAAGAGATAAAGTAATTTAAGGAATGAAGAATGAATTAATTGTTAGAATCATGGTAGGGAGGATGGGTTCAAGCCGGTGATGCAAGCAGGAGTAAGGGAAAAGAATTGTCTTTCTCTCTGAGAAAACCCAGAATAGGTGAAACTCCATAATCTTAGGCCCGGTCATATAATAATAAGAGAGAAAATATCACTTGCAGTGTCATTTTGACTTATATCGGTGGTTCCTCATTTTGGACACATTAAGTATTAGGCACATTACAAAGTAATACAAAACCTTAAAGTCATACAGGACCTATAAAGCAAATCTACCATATTATCATAGCACTTACTTCTAAGGGTTTCTTTTACGAAGGTGCGCTGGCGGTTTTAGCGCATGCACCGTATTAACGCACGCTATAGCGCGCGCTAGCAGAAAATCTACCACCTTCTCAAAAGGAGGGGGCAGCGGCTAGCGCATGCGGCATTTTAGCACATGCTATTCTGTGCGTTAGGCACCTTCGTAAAAGGATCCCTAAGGCCCTGATTCTGCAAGGTGCATCCCGATTTTAGGCAGCTGTAGGCGTCCTACAGCTGTCTAATCAGCCAATCATAAGAACATAAGAAGTTGCCTCCACTGGGTCAGACCAGAGGTCCATCCTGCCCAGCGGTCCGCTCCCGCGGCGGCCCATCAGGTCTGCGACCTGTGAAGTGGTTACTGACCACTTCTATAACCTACTTCAAGTTCTATCTGTACCCCTCTATCCCCTTATCCTCCAGGAACCTATCCAAACCTTCCTTGAACCCCTGTACAGAGTTCTGGCTTATCACCTCCTCCGGAAGCTTGTTCCATGTGTCCACCACCCTCTGGATAAAAAAGAACTTCCTAGCATTTGTTCTAAACCTGTCCCCTTTCAATTTCTCCGAGTGACCCCTAGTGCTTGTGGCTCCCCACAGTTTGAAGAATCTGTTCTTATTCACTTTCTCTATGCCCTTTAGGATTTTGAAGGTTTCTATCATGTCCCCTCTAAGTCTCCTCTTCTCCAGAGAGAACAGCCCCAGCGTTTTTAACCTGTCAGCGAATGAGAAATTTTCCATACCTTTTATCAGTTTAGGCGCCCTCCTCTGCACTCCCTCGAGTACCACCATGTCCTTTTTGAGGTACGGCGACCAGTATTGAACACAGTACTCCAGGTGCGGGCACACCATTGCGCGATACAGCGGCATGATGACTTCCTTCGTCCTGGTTGTGATACCCTTTTTGATGATGCCCAGCATTCTGTTTGCTTTCTTTGAGGCTGTCGCACACTGCACCGATGGTTTCAGTGATGTGTCAACCATCACCCCCAGATCCCTTTCAAGGTTACTCACCCCTAGCCGTGTTCCCCCCATTTTGTAGCTGAACATCGGGTTCTTTTTCCCTACATGCATGACTTTGCATTTCTCTACGTTAAAACTCATTTGCCACTTATTTGCCCAGTCTTCCAGTCTCGTTAGGTCCCTTTGCAGGTTTTCACATTCTTCTGTGTTCCTAACCCTGCTGCAGAGTTTGGTGTCATCAGCAAATTTGATAACCTCACATTTTGTCCCCGTCTCCAGATCGTCAATAAATATATTGAACAATAGAGGTCCCAGCACCGACCCCTGTGGAACTCCGCTCATGACCCATTGCCAGTCTGAGTATTGGCCCTTTACTCCAACCCTCTGTTTCCTGCCTGCCAACCAGTGTTTGATCCATCGGTAGATATCCCCTTGCACCCCGTGGTTCCACAGCTTTTTTAGTAGCCGTTCGTGAGGTACCTTGTCGAAGGCTTTTTGGAAGTCAAGGTAAATGATGTCTATGGATTCCCCCTTATCCATCTGGCTGTTTATTCCCTCGAAGAAGTACAGCAAGTTTGTGAGGCACGACCTTCCCTTGCAGAAGCCATGCTGGCTCGCCTTCAGTTGTCCATTTTTTTCTATGTGTTCGCAGATTGTGTCCTTTACCATTGCTTCCATCATCTTTCCCGGAACCGAGGTCAAGCTCACAGGCCTGTAGTTTCCCGGGTCACCCCTTGATCCCTTCTTAAAGATGGGCGTGACATTTGCTATTTTCCAATTCTCTGGGATCTCCCCAGTTTTTAGGGAGAGGTTACATCCAGTCCTCTGGGATCTCCCCAGTTTTTAGGGAGAGGTTACATTACAATCGAGATGAACGTTTTTAAAAAAATGCTACCCAGGCAGGCTGCCTATATTAAAGGCACCTCCGGGAGCCTAGGGAGGCCCGCAAGATGCCTAAGCTCGCCTAAGGGCTTTAGGCGAACATAGGCGGCCCTACGCGTCTCCCTAGTAGAGGAAGAGACGCTTAAAATGTAGGATTAGTGGGATGGGCGGACCCGCTATGCCTAAGGCCTGATTGGTCCAGGCTTCTAGAGCCTGGGACAATCAGGCCATAGACTTAACGGGGATGGGCCGGGAAGGGGCGGGTTGGCCTCATTTTGATGAGGCGGGCCTGCCAGCTGGACGGCAGCAAGACCCAGCCGGCCGGCCAACAATTTAGAGGTTAGTTGGGGGGACATTAGTTGAGGGGAAGGTTAGGGGAATCATCAGGGGGGGTATTTAGCATGGGGGGTCCGAAGGGGGTCTGGCTTTCTGGCAGGAGGGGTTGGGCACCCTCCTGCTGCGATCAAGAGTTTCGGGGGTGGGGGCAGCATTAGCTTTCCGGCAGGAGGGGTTGGGCACCCTTCTGCCGGCAATTGGGAGTTTGGGGGGATTGTTCCGGCTGGAGGGGTTTGGCACCCTTCTGCCGGCAATTGGACAGGCGGCCGCTATATTTATCCCTTGCCGCGATAAGTGTAGCGGCCGCGTCTACTCTAACCCGATTCTCTAACTGGCATCTGTAACATGGACGCCAGTTACAGAATGTGGTTAGTGTAGGTCCGATTCTGTATAGGACGCCCCTCCCTGGCATCCTATACATAATCAGGGCCTAAGAGTCACACAAGGGTCTACCAAGGAAAAGATAGCACTGTAAACATATCAGTGGACACAAGAACATTAATATACCTACTAAGCTAAATGGATTAGTAAAGATCAGTTCTAGATAGACATTCAGTGCTATCAGAATAATTGGCCTCTTTCACACAGACAGACCCTCAACAAGCATGGGATAAATATCTACAAACTAAAAATAGAAATATGTTGATGAAAGTTAAATTAAAACTGTGACTCTGCATACAATAATGATGCATTTCTGTTCTGTGCAAAACATAAAAATTATTATTTGAAAAATAAAATTGTCATTGCATAGTATAATTACTTGAGAACACATCTGTACCAGAATGGACCATGGGAATACCAATCCTTAATCCTACAGGAAACTAGAACAACATCTATGGCAAAAAAAAAAAAAAAAAAAAGTTGGATCTTGCCACTTGAGACCAGAACTATAATCTCAGCAGGAACAATAACTAGCAATAACAGAACCTGGCATTTTACTATTACTATTTTATAAATTATTTCTTTCTGTACTGCTAGCTCTTATCTTTTATGCTCATATTCAGTGCATTCATTTACTCCCCTTTTACAAAACTTGAAAAGTGGTTTTTAGTACCAGCTGGTGTGCTGAATGCTCTGTGCTGCTGCCGATGCTCATAGGAACTCTATGAGCATTGGAATAGCACAGAGCATTCAGTGTGTTGGCCGACACTAAAAACTGCCTTCACAGTTTTATAAAAGGGGGTTAAATTGCTACACTCACTATGTATGGTTAAAGTAGTGTGATTGCCCATTAGTCTATTTTAAAGTATGGAAAAAATGTTAATAAATACAAAAAGAATAAGGTGATACCTTTTTTATTGCACTAACTTAATCCATATAAGCAGGAACCTTGTCACTATTTATACATATAAAGTAGATCTTTATTTGGTTGGTTTAAGTAATATTCAGAACAGCATAACGTATTTTTCGCTCCATAAGACACACTTTTTACACCCCTAAAAAGAGGTGGAAATAAGGGTGCAACTTATGAAGCGAATACCCAAATACTACCCCACTCCCTACCCCCATTGCCTTATCTCAATTCCACTGCCCTGCCTCACTGGACGCAGCTCCCCCGTTCCACTGCCCTCGCTCACTGGACGTGGCTGCCTCTCCAGCGGCAGAGTGGCGCACGGGGCTGCCTGCCTGGTTGGCTGATGCAGCCACCTCCTCCTCTACAACAGCAGAGTGATGTGCAGGGCTGCCTGCCTGGTCCTGTGCCACTTCCTGCGAGAAATCAGTTCTCGCGGTAGATGGCGCGGGACCAAGCAGGCAGCCTTGTGCACCTCTCTGCCACTGGAGAGAAGGAGGTGGCCGCATCAGCCAATCAGGCAGGCAGCTCCATGCGCCACTAGACCACCAGAGGGCGGACAGGGTACAGAGCCTGGCAAGGAGGGTGGACAGGGTTCAGAGTTGGCAAAGAGTGTCGGGTTGGGTGCAGAGCCTGGCAGGGAAAATTTGGTTCAGAATTTTTTTTCTTGTTTTCCTCCTCTAAATCTAGGGTGTGTCTTATCGAGTGAAAAATACAGTAATTTCATGATCTAGCCATAACATATGCTGCCTCCCCTTAATTCTACCTCCAACTCTATGCATGCATTTTATGCATAAACTAGAGAATGACCTGGGGACAAATTTGTCCCCATTCCCGCAGGAACTCAATTTCCCCATACTATCCCTGCAAATTTTGTCGCTGTCCCTGCCCCATTCCTGTAAGCTCTGCCTTAACTGTACAAGCCTCGAATAATAATGATTTTAAAGTATTTGAGGCTTGTGTAGATGAGGATGGAAAATGAGTTCCCATGAGGGATAGGAAAATGAGTTCCCATGAGGACGTGGAAAAATTTGTCCCTGTGTCATTCTCTAGCACAGTGTTCTTCAACCTTTTTACACCCGTGGTCCGGCAGAAAAAAAAAGAATTATTTTGTGGACTGGCAAACTACTAGGACTAAAATTTAAAAACCCCGTTTCCACCCCATCTCCGCGAGCTCGGTCCCCCAAAATCATCTGATCCCATCCACACAAGCCTCAGTTATGATTTTATATTGAATGTATTTGATTAAAGTATAAAAAGAAACAATATTCTGTACAATTGTCATTTTATAAATACAAATAATTCAGAGCAAGGATCAACAAAACCCCTGTCTCCCCTCCCCTTCACATATATCCCCTCTACTATCAAGAAAACTGAACAGGCCAAATTATTACAGAATGCAACACAGAAATTTCATGCTAACAGAATACTGCAATCACACATGACAGGAATAGTTTTAGGGGAGTGCAACTAGGGCAACTGCCCCCTTGTCAGAGAGCGCCCTAAGCCAGCTGGAAACTAAAGAAGCACTTCCTGGGTTTTGCAGTCCCCAGTTATGTCTAACACCAGCTCTAGCAGGATATATATTTCAAATCTGATATATTCTAATCACAAAATAGAAATAAAATTTTTTTTTTCTACCTTTTGTCGTCTCTGGTTTCTGCTTTCAATCTTCTTTTCACTCTCTTCCTTCCAGCGTCTGCCCTCTCTGTCTCTTCAATCCAGCATCTGCCCCTTCCATCCACTGTCTGTCCTCTCCCCCTTCCATATCTGTCTTCTTTCTATGCCCCTTTCCCCTTTCCATCCAGCTTGCACCCCTCTCTCCTTTTTACATGATTCATTCCAGCTTCATTGCTCTCTTCATTTTTATCTCTCCTACACCAGATCTATCATCGTTGTCCCTCTCTGCTTATTTTTCTGCTGACCCCTTCCTATCATCAATCTCTTTACTTTCTCATGCCTGTGTCTCCCCTTCTCCTCCTCTAATCTCTCTGCCAGCTGTTTCCTTCCTTTTTTCATTCTCCCTTCCCTCCTCCTGTCCAGCAGTAACTCTCTTCCCTTCCTCCCCTCCCAGAAACATCTCTCTTTCTCCCTCTCCAGTAGCAGCTGTCCATTTTTTTCCCTTGCCCAGCAGCTTCCAAGATTCCTTTCCCTCCTCCCCTCCCAGCAGCATCTCTCCTTCTCCTTCCCTCCAGGTCCAGTAGCAGCTGTCCCTTTTTTTCCCTTGCACAGCAGCTTCCCAGATTCATTTCCCTCCTCCCCTCCCAGCAGAATCACTCCTTCTCCCTCTCCAGTAGCAGCTGTCCCTTTTTTTCCTTGCCCAGCAGCTTCCCAGATTACTTTCCCTCCTCCCCTCCCAGCAGCATCTCTCCTTCTCCCTCTCCAGTAGCAGCTGTCCCTTTTTTTCCTTGCCCAGCAGCTTCCCAGATTCCTTTCCCTCCTCCCCTCCCAGAAGCATCTCTCCTTCTCCTTCTCCCTCTCCAGTAGCAGCTGTCCCTTTTTTTCCCTTGCCCAGCAGCTTCTGATAGTGGCTTTCTCCCCTCCCAGCAGCTCTTCTTACTTCCCAGCGCAGCAATTCAGGAAGGCAGCCTCAGGTCCTTTGTTGGGTTGCATCATCAGAGGCAGCCGCGACTCAGCAAAAGTCCCGAGGCTGCCTTCATGAATCGCTGCACTGGGAAGTAAAGGAGAGCTGCAGAGAAGGGAGAAAGCCACTGTCGGAGGCTCCCCAAGATCTCTCCGGCCCAGCGCAGACTTCAGATGTTGATCTTGCCGGCCCTGCGCGGAATGGCAAAAATTTCCTGCGGACCGACACCGTCCGCGGACCGGCGGTTGAAGAACTGTGCTCTAGCATAAACTTTCCTTTTACAAAACTGCACAAGAGGTTTTTAATGCTGGCTAGTGCACTGAAAGCTGTGCTCTGCTCCGACACTCATAGGAACTCTAAGACCATTAGAGCAGCGCAGAACATTCAGTGTGCCGTAAACAGCGTGAACTTTTTAAAAAAGATGACATGCATCAGCATAAGTGCTGATCAGCCAAATGTCACTTAATGCCATTTTGTATGTTTTTCTCTTTTGAAAATGAGCCCATGATGTCTTGAAAGGCCTCCTTGTGTTACTCAGTTGGCTGATATTTTTTTCAATTTTTAAGATATTTTCTACAAGGCAGCTACAGTGGTACCTTTGTTTGCGAGCATAATTCGTTCCAGAAGCAAGTTTCCAGTGCAGGTGATTGAGGCCAGCAGCATCCTAGACTTTTAGAATAAATGGGATACCTATGTGGGTTCCCTACAAGGGTCAAGTCAAGGAATAGGGTCGCTAGGGTATAGACTTGAAGGAGCGGGTCAGTAGAGTGGCTGTATGATTAAGGAGGTCAGTAGACTTAAAGGGGTGGGTCAATAGAGTGGGCAGACTTGGTGGGCTATAGCCCTTATCTGCCGTCATCTTTCTATGTTTCTATGTAATCCAAAGCACTCGTATATCAAAGCACATGTCCTCATAGAAAATAACTGAAACTCAGACGATTTGTTCCACATCTCAAAAATTGGTATGGATAGTAAGTATACGCAGAAGAGGGAGGGTTAAGTGACTTTGCCCAGAGTCACAAGGTGCTGCAGAGGAAATTAAACCCAATTCCTTAGCCAAAAGGAGCCAGAACAAATGAGACCGACTACTGTACCTCCCTCATCGCCCGACTCACTTCCTTCACTTCTAGCTTCTCTAGCGTCGGGAGCTGTGTGTGGCATGGAGGACTGCCAGCACCACTGTCACCTGCAGTCTAGGAATTAGCAGTCTTCCATGAAACGTCACCCACGAGCCGGCTGCCAGCGTCTCCACCTCTAACAACCACAGATCCTCCAGCAGGGTCCTTTATTGTCAGCGGTAGCCTTTTTAGCAACCCAATACACGCCTGAGTTCAGGAAAGCGCAGGATTGCCCTGTTTATGGTGCAACGGCAGCAGCCCTGAGCTATCTTTTGATTGCCAGTGTCCTTGGGTGGAAAGCGGCTGAATAGGCACGCGCGCAGCTGGCAGGAGGACAGGCATCCACACGACCGCCCTGGCGTTCTCAGACTCCGGCAATGTTTGAGGTGGTGCCGGTGTCTCTGCATATTGTTACAGCTTGGCAGCAGTTTCCAGTGGCCTCGCGTGGATAGCCGGTAGCTCAACAGCTTTCACTGAGGGGGGCTGGCTGTGTGGGCAACTGCAGCGTACTCTGACCCGGCTCTTCATTTTCTGCTGACAGCAGTGATTCGGGCCGGCCTTGCCTCCACCCCTTCCTCCCTGCGCTCTCCACTTTCTCTCCCCACCCAATGTGCCACTCGGGTGCCTCTGGAGCTGTGCCAGGCCCTGTCTGCAGCAGCCTTTGCCTTCTGTGCCCTGCAGTTTCTATTGGTGCCGCCGCTGCACATAGAGAGAGGAAATATAGACACGTGAGTAAGTGCTCATTTACCGAAGCAACACTTGGTTTGCGAGTCAAAATTTGCTGGAGTGTTTTGCTCATCTTGCAAAACACTCGCAAACCGCGTTACTCGCAAACCGAGGTTTGACTTTATTTGATACTGAAGGTAATCACCAGGTAGAGGTGGATCTCAGATAAAGGGGGTGTTCAGGGGATTGGGTGTGGACAACTTTTTGCTGTCCAAACTGGTTCATCTTCAACTCTTTGTTTATTTTGTATGCAAAATCTCACCGTGCATTGGATACATGTCCATCAAATGTTATATGATTAACTACCCCTAAGGGACAATTATTTTGTTGGCTCACAACCATGTTATCAATGGATAGATTCCCGACTGAAGCAAATTTAGAATTCCTATTACTGCAAATGTACAAAATGTTAAAGAATCTATAATGTTAGTCTCTAATAGACACATTGCCTCAATCCCAACTTTCATTGTTGGCCTCCAATTGAAAGAGTTTTTCTAACATCATATGATTTTATACCTGTTTCAATTAGGCTTCAGGTTATTTTACAGTACCAAGGTAGTGTTGGGCTCTATGTTAGATACCATCCATTTTTTATTTAGTGAAGGTAAAAGTGTGCTGATTCTTCAGTTTGACATGACATGTCTTTTTTATCTGGTAGATCATGACATCCATTTTTTCTATCCTAGATCAGACTGGTATGCCAGTCTGGTTTTGGACTGGCTCTAGGACAGCGGTCTCAAACACACGGCCCATGGGCCGCATGTGGCTCTCCAGGTTTTATTTGCGGCCCGCGGTTTGGATGCGATCGACAGCATTTCTCTTCCCCTTTCCCTTCCTTTTGAGCAGCAGCGTGTCTGGCCTGCTCATTCCGTTCAAAGCCGCTGGTTGGCGGTTCCTCGCGCTATCCACTCCTTTATCGGAAGCCTCTCTGACATCACAACATCAGAGAGGCTTCAGATGCAGGCGCGGATCTTGCAAGGAGCCACCACCTGCAGGCTTTGAACGGAATGAGCCGGCCAGATACGCTGCTGCTCCACAAGGAAGAGAACGGAAGGGGAGAGGAAAGAGAAATGCTTCTCCTACATAGGAGAGGGGGACCCTAGGGAAATGCTGCTGCTGTACAGGGAAAGGGAGAGGGAGGGAAAGGGGAAGAGAAATGCCTCTCCTGCACAGGAAAGGGGGAAGGGAAATGCTTCTTCTGTTGCTGCTGCACCCAATTGGGGAAAGAGAGGGAAGGAAGGAGAAGGGAGACATGTCGGTACTTGAGAGAGTCCAGAGAAGAGCAACTAAGCTAATAAAGGGTATGGAAGACCTCTCATATACTGACAGACTGAAGAAGCTGAGGCTTTTCTCCCTGGAAAAGCAGAGACTTAGAGGAGACATGATAGAAACCTTCAAGATCATGAAGGGCATAGAAAGAGTAGACAGGGACAGATTTTTCAAATTACGGGGAACCACAAGTACAAGGGGGCACTCATAGAAATTGAAAGGGGAAAGGTTTAGAACAAACGCCAGGAAGTTCTTTTTCACTCAGAGGGTGGTGGATACATGGAACACGCTACTGGAGGATGTTATAAGCAGGAGCACACTACAGGGCTTCAAAGTGGGTCTGGACAGGTACCTGGAGGACAAAGGGATTGAGGGGTACAGATAGGAGTAGAGGTAGGTAATAGGGATAGGATTAGAGGCAGTTACAAAATTAGTCAGGGACACTGTTCAGGCAATTAGGCCTGATGGGCCGCCGCGAGAGCGGACCGCTGGGCAGGATGGACCTCTGGTCTGACTCAGCGGAGGCAACTTCTTATGTTCTTATGTTCTTATGAGAGGAGAGGAACAAGAGAAGTCAAGTTCATGGGAGGGAGGGAAGGAAAGGAGATATCAGACCATGGAGGGGGAGGGAGAGATGCAAGAGCATGGGGGAAGGGAAGGAGACAGATGCCAGACCAGGGGAAAGGAAGGAAGGAGGGAGAGAAAGGAAGGAAAGAGATGCCAGACCATGGAAATAGGACAGAAGAAGAGAGAGATAGGAAGGGAAGGTAAGACATGGAAACGTAGATTTTGAAAAGAAAGCAGAAAAATTGAACATTAAGTTAATGCCAAAGATGGATGCAAGGCAGAAAGTGAAGACGGAGAGAAAAACAGTCAAAGGACAAGAAGGCCCTGGAAACATAGTTGAAAGCACAGAAAAATAAAGTCACCAGACAACAAAGGTAGGGAAAATGATTTTATTTTCAATATAGTGATTGAAATGTGCCAGTTTTGAGAAAGAAAAGATATTAAACTTTAAATGTGAGGGCTGCAGAAAAAAATAGAGTACTTAGAGGGCCACAGAAAAAAATAGTTAATGTCTTATTAAAGAAATGACAATTTTGCATGAGGTAAAACTCTTTATAGTTTATATATTTTTCCTTTTAACTGTTAAAGGAAAGTTTTATAAACTATAAAGAGTTTTACCTCATGCAAAATTACCTACAAGTACCTACAAATCCAAAATGTGGCCCCGCAAAGGATTTGAGTTTGAGACCACTGCTCTAGGATGTCTTGAAATCTAGATCATATCAGGTCAAGCTCGAGAATTTAGTTTCCGGGGAGTGGTGGATGCAGTACTCCAGGTGAGGGCACACCATGGCCCAGTACAGTGGCATGATAACCTTCTCTGATCTGTTCGTGATCCCCTTCTTTATCGTTCCTAGCATTCTGTTTGCCCTTTTTGCCACTGCCGCACATTGCGTGGACGGCTTCATCGACTTGTCGATCAGAACTCCCAAGTCCGTTTCCTGGGAGGTCTCTCCAAGTACCGCCCCAGACATCCTGTATTCATGCATGAGATTTTTGTTACCGACATGCATCATTTTACACTTATCCACGTTGAACCTCATCTGTCATGTAAATGCCCATTCCTCGAGCCTGATTATGTCATGTTGCAGATCTTCGCAATCCTCCTGTTTCTTCACTACTCTGAATAACTTCGTATCATTCGCAAATTTAATCAACTCACTCGTCCTACCTATGTCCAGATCATTTATAAAGATGTTGAAAAGTACCGAGTCCTGCAGCACCTTGGTGATGCTTTTCTAGTCCGAATATTGTCCATTTACCCCCACTCTCTGTTTCCTCTGCTCCATCCAGTTTTTAATCCACGTGAGTATTTCACCTTCGATTCCATGGCTCGCAATTTTCCGAAGTAGTCGTTCATGCGGAACCTTGTCGAACACCTTCTGAAAATCCAGATATACAATGTTGACTTAATCGCCCTTGTCTATCTGTCTGTTTACTCCCTCAAAGAAGTGCAGCATGTTCATCAAACACGATCTGCCTTGGCTAAAACCGTGCTTACTGGTCCTCATCAGCCCGTGTCCGTCAAGGTGATCAATGATGCTGTCCTGTATAAGTGACTCTACCATCTTTCCCGGTACCGAGGTCAGACTCACAGGTCTGTAGTTTCCCTCAAACCTTTCTTGAAGATCGGCGTAACATTCACCACCTTCCAGTCTTCCAGAATCTTTCCCGATTTGATCGACAGATTGGCTATTAGTTGAAGTAGTTCAGCTATGGTCCCTTTCAGTTCCTTGATGACCCTCGGATGGATGCCATCCGGTCCCGGGGATTTATCGTTCTTAAGCCTATCAATCTGCCTACACACCTCCTCTAGACTGACCATCAATCCTGTCAGCTTTCCATCTTCATTTTCCAGCATATAGCCTGATGGGTTCCGGTATGCTGTGTACATCTTCGGTAAATACAGATGCAAAAAATGTGTTCAGTTTGTTGGCGATTGCTTTGTCCTCTTTTAGCGCTCCCTTTATTCCATGGTCATCCAACGGTCCCACCACTTCCTTCGCGGGTTGTTTCCCCTTAATATATCGAAAGAATAAATTGAAGTTTTTTGCCTCCTTGGCTATTTTTTCCTCGTAGTCTGCACCGGCTGTCATATGTATGACTACCTCCCCTCGGGGAGACAGTCATATGTATGCGGTGGTGTCAGGAACTGGAAAGCTTGAAGAAGGAAGTCAAGCGACTAGAGGACAAGATACATGAACTAGAAGGACTTTACACCACGGAAGACCCAGTCAGGACAGCTGAAGATTTCACGAGCGAGAGACACATCAAGGAGGAAGTCAGGGAACTTGAGAAATTCATTGAAGAAGCATACAAGAGGAGGGTGGAAGAGAACGAGCTTCAGATGATAGAAGAAGCTACACCTACATCGAAGGAAGAACAAGAAGCAGAAGACCTCAAAGAAGACACCCACAAAGAGAAATTGACCAGTCGATGCCCAGAAGAAGAGAGAGCGAAGCACACCGAGGACATTGACCTGAGACCGAAGCGAACATTGAAGAAGGGAAAATCAGCGATCCTAGTGGGGGACTCGATCCTGAGGCATGTGGACAGCCACATAGCAGGAGGGAGGGAGGACCGATTGGTGACCTGCCTCCCAGGAGCGAGAACCAAGGACATCGTGGACAAAATTGGAAAGATCCTGGAAGGTGCGGAGACGGAAGAGACCGCAGTATAGATCCACATTGGGACGAATGATGTCAGCAGGAGAGACTACAAAAGAAGTTCGCTGATAGAACAGTTCAAGATTCTGGGAAGGAAGCTGAAGATGAGGACCCAGAAGATAGCATTCTCAGAGATCCTACCGGTACCGAGGGCAGATGTGAAAAGGCAGGATGAACTACAATCAATAAATGCGTGGATGAGGAGATGGTGTGAGGAAGAAGGATTCCACTTCGTGAGGAACTGGACGACGTTCTGGGGCAAGAGCAAGCTCTACAGGAGAGATGGATTGCACCTGAGCACAGCGGGAACTAGACTTCTAGCAAACAATGTCAAGAGAGGAATAGAACAGGCTTTAAACTAAGAAGAAGGGGAAAGCCGACAGTCGACCAAGCGACGATGTTTCGGAAAAAGGTATCCCGTGAAGATACTGAGGGGAAAAAAGGCTGGGAAGAAACAATGGACAAATTACAGGAGTCGACTAACCAAGAAGAGAAGGTTAGAAAGATTGTAGCCCAAGAGAAGTATCTAAAGACCGAAGCACAGGGAAAGGAATTAAAGGCAGCAAAATTCCAGGAGCTAAATTGCATATATACTAATGCAAGGAGCCTAAGAAACAAAATGGGGGAATTAGAAGCCATGATCATTGCAGAAGACATAGACATCATTGGAATCTCTGAAACATGGTGGAATGAGGAAAGCAAATGGGATACAGCACTGCCGGGGTACAAGCTCTATCGCCAGGATAGGTCAGGACAGAAAGGAGGTGGAATAGCACTATACATAAAAGAAAGCATACAATCAACAAGAATGGACACAGCGGAGACGACCAACAAGCTAGAATCACTATGGGTTAAAATATCAGGAAGGAAAGGGCCTGAAATAAAGATAGGCCTATACTATCATCCACCCGGACAAACCGGAGACATCGATGAAGAAATGGAAGCCGAGATGAAGCGAGAATGCAAAGGCGGTAACACGGTTATTATGGGAGACTTCAACTACCCTGGGATAGACTGGAGTCTCGGAAGCTCAAGATGCGCTAGGGAGACAGAATTTCTGAAGGCTGTACAAGATTGCTTCATGGAACAGCTTGTTAGAGAACCGACAAGAGAAAATGCCACTCTGGATCTAATCCTAAATGGGCTAAGGGGACCTGCAAAGGAAGTGGAAGTAGTGGGACCGTTGGGAAACAGCGATCATAATATGATCAAGTTCAAGATGGAAGTAGGAATACCGAAAGGAAAGAGAACCATAGCGACAACTTTTAACTTCAGGAAGGGTAACTACGAAGCAATGAGGGGAATGGTAAAGAAGAAACTTAGGAACACTTCCCAAAAATGGCAGACGGTAGAACATGCCTGGTCCTTTTTCAAGGACACGGTGAGCGAGGCGCAAAATCTATATATCCCCAAATTCAGAAAAGGGTTGAATAAAAGACCCGGCGTGGATAACTAAAATAGTGAAGGAAGTGATAAGCAATAAGAAAAATTCATTCAGAAAATGGAAAAGGGACAAAACTAAGGTAAACTGGAGAGAGCACAGGAAGTATCAAAAAGAATGTCACCGTGTGGTACGAAAAGCCAAAAAAGAGTATGAAGAGAGACTAGCCAGGGAAGCACGAAATTTCAAACCGTTCTTTAGATATGTTAAAGGGAAACAGCCGGCTAGGGAGGAGGTGGGACCACTGGATGACGGAGACAGGAAGGGAACGGTGAAGGAAGAGAAAGAGGTCGCAGAAAGACTTAACATGTTCTTTTCATCTGTATTCACAAACGAAGACACAACCAACATACCGGAACCTGAGCAATTCTTCAATGGAAATCAAGCACAAAAGTTAACTTCGATAGAAGTGAGCCTTGATGATGTGCGCAGACAGATAGAAAAACTAAAAACTGACAAATCCCCGGGTCCGGATGGAATCCATCCAAGGGTGCTGAAGGAACTAAAAGAGGAAATAGTGGAACTACTACAGCAAATTTGCAACCTGTCTCTGAAAACAGGTGTGATTCCGGAGGATTGGAAGATAGCCAACGTTACGCCCATCTTTAAAAAGGGATCAAGAGGAGACCCGGGAAACTACAGACCGGTGAGTCTGACCTCTGTTCCGGGGAAAATGGCGGAAGCACTAATAAAAGAAAAAATTGATGAACATTTTGAAAAACACGAACTTCTGATAATCAGCCAACATGGTTTCTGCAGGGGGAGATCGTGTCTGACCAACTTATTGCACTTCTTCGAGGGAATTAACAAACAGATGGACAAAGGAGACCCCATAGACATCATATACCTAGATTTCCAGAAAGCCTTTGACGTCTACTCCGGAAACTGAAGAACCATGGGGTGGACGGAGCCGTGCATAGATGGATCAGAAACTGGTTAGCGGATAGGAAACAGAGGGTAGGGGTGAAGAGACACTACTCAGACTGGAGGAAAGTCACGAGTGGTGTCCCGCAGGGCTCAGTGCTCGGGCCACTGCTATTTAATATATTCATAAATGATCTAGAAACAGGAACAAAGAGTGAGATAATAAAATTTGCGGACGACACCAAACTATTTAGTGGAGCTCGGACAAAGGAAGACTGTGAAAAATTGCAAAGGGACTTGGACAAATTGGGAGAATGGGCAGAGAGATGGCAGATGAAGTTCAATGTTGAGAAATGTAAAGTATTGCATGTGGGAATCAGAAACCCGAGGCACAGCTATACGATGGGAGGGATGTTATTGAATGAGAGTACCCAAGAAAGGGACTTGGGGGTAATGGTGGACATGACAATGAAGCCGACGGCACAGTGCGCAGCGGCCGCCAAGAGAGCGAATAAAATGCTGGGGATAATCAAGAAGGGTATTACAACAAGAACGAAAGAAGTTATCCTGCCGCTGTACCGGGCAATGGTGCGTCCACATCTTGAGTACTGCGTCCAGTATTGGTCACCATACCTTAAGAAGGATATGGTGTTACTCGAGAGAGTTCAGGGGAGAGCGACACGACTGATTAAGGGGATGGAAAACCTTTCATACGCTGAGAGATTGGAGAAACTGGGTCTCTTTTCCCTGGAGAAGAGAAGACTTAGAGGGGATATGATAGAGACTTACAAGATCATGAAGGGCATAGAAAGAGTAGAGAGGGACAGATTCTTCAAACTTTCAGAACATAAAAAAACAAGAGGGCATTCGGAAAAGTTGAAAGGGGACAGATTCAAAACAAATACTAGGAAGTTCTTCTTTACCCAACGTGTGGTGGACACCTGGAATGCGCTTCCAGAGGACGTTATAGGGCAGCGAACGGTACTGGGGTTTAAGAAAGGATTGGATAATTTCCTGCTGGAAAAGGGGATAGAGGGGTATAGATAAAAGATTACTGCACAGGTCCTGGACCTGATGGGCCGCCGCGTGAGCGGACTGCTGGGCGCGATGGACCTTAGGTCTGACCCAGCGGAGGCATTTCTTATGTTCTTATGTTCTTTTACCACCTTATGGCATCTGCATTGATGTTGTTTGTGCTTGTTCTAGTTTTTGTACATTTTGACCTTTTCCATTCCTTAAATGAAGTTTTCTTGTCTCTGATCGCTTCCTTCACCTCTACAGTGAGCTACGCCGGTTCTTTGTTCTTTTTCCTCTTGGATCCCTTGTTGATACACGGTATACATAGATTTTGCACCTCAGTGACTATGTCCTTAAAAAGGGACCAAGCTTGCTCTAGTGTTTTTACAGTGTTTATCCTCTTCTTAATCTTCGTCACTACCATGAGTCTCATCCCTTCGTAATTCCCTTTTTGGAAGTTCAGTGCCATGGTTGTTGTTTTGGACCGATGTTTCTCCACTGTGTCCAGATCAAAGCGGATCATATTGTGATCGCTGCTTCCCAGCGTCCCTTCTACTTTTACATCTTGTGCAAGTCCTCGCAGGCCATTTAGAATTAAGTCCAGAATTGCATTTCCTCTAGTATTTTCCTTGACAAGTTGTTCCAGGAAGCAATCGTCTACAGCATCCAAGAACTTGGTCTCTCTAATGCAGCTGGAGGTGCCTAGGTTCCAATCTATTCCCGGAGAGTTGAAGTCACCCATGATAACTGTGTTGCCTCCCTTGCAGTTGCATTTAATCTCATCTGTCATTTCTCTGTCAATTTCTTCAGACTGCCCTGGGGGTCGGTATTAGATGCCAATTTTCGTTTCCAGGCCATTTGTTCCTGGAATTTTGACCCATAGAGACTCTAACTTATCCGTCAGTTGTGGCATGTTCTCTCCAGTATATTCAATTTCCTCTTTGATGTATATGGCAACGCCCCCACCTTTTTGAGTCACTGTCTCTGTGGTATAGTTTTTATCCCAGTAGCACAGTGTCCCAGACATTTTAATCAGTCCACCACAAACACAGCTAGCCCCACATACACAAGGTCCCTTCCAATGCACCCAGTAAACCAACCATCTGGGGTCACAGTGTGCGGAAGAGAGAAGGTCCAAAAATGGCAAGGGCTTCCTCAAGACCAACAAAGGCCCAGACAGGCTCCAGGATTCCAGAGGCAACACCCGCCAGCTCAAAATGCAGTAGAGGGTCCGGGCTCCGAAGGCAAGGCATCCAAATACTCCTGGGCTGCTTCCACGGTTTCATAGGTCTTCCACCCAGTGCCTGTCCAAATCTTCAGAAGCGTTGAGTAGAGCAGCATAAAAAGTTGCTTGTGATCATAGAGCGCTGTACACACCCGGGAAAAACTCCGTTGACACTCTTGTAAAGCTGGAGAATAATCCTGGAATTGACGGATCGGGTCACCTTCATAGCAGATGGTATTCTTCTTTAGTTTGTACTGCCTCATTAATTCAGCTTTGTGGGCATAATTATGGATTTTGAGTATGACCACCCGAGCACGGGTGCGGTCCTCTGTTGTCTGGCCCAGGCGGTGTGCACGCTCGATCCTTAGTGGCCCCATGCCAGACAGCAGTGGAAGTTCCGCCTGGAGCCAGGACTCCAGAGCGGGCAGGAGTTGGTAGTCAGAGAGCGCTTCTGGCAGGCCCACTAGACGAAGGTTGTCCTTCCGGGAATGGTTCTCAAGATCTTCAAGTTTGTCTGACTGCTGCCGCAGTTGCTCCGGGAGGGAAAGCAGGTCAGCCGTGGATGAGGTGCGCGCCTGGTTGTCTCAGTGAGGAGAGACTCCAAAGAAGAAAGCTGCCCCAACAGATGTTCAAATCAGGAGTCAAGGGCACGCACCACCGATGCGGAAAGCACCTCTATGTGTGCCTCAGATAAGGGAAGCGCAGGGCCCGATTCCACCGCCGCCATCTTTGGGTCCGTCTTCTGCAACCACATGTCCTTCTCCTTTTCTTTTCACGTAGCTCTCCCACTCATAGACGGGCTGAGCTGGTGGCAAACCTGTCCATACACTTATCCCACCTCGATACAAAGGGAATAGATGAGTTTAAAGGCTAAGATAGGAGGGAAAGGACCCGGGGTCCCGGAGCTCGAGCAAGACACATCTCGCTCTGCTCAGCACATCACTTGACTCCTCAAAGTGACATTTTATAAAAAGTATGTGCCACTTGCGGTAAATGATTTGAAAAGGGGATGTGGTCAGGGGTGGATTGGGGGCATTCCTAAAAGTTATGAGCAAGTTTATAGAATATATCCAAACTGCACACAACTTAGGCCCAGGCGTTTAAGCCTGGTTTTAGTTGGCTTAGATGGGTGCACCTAAAAGTTATGCGATGTACAAGGTGCCAAGCATGATTCTATAAGCTGCACTCAATTTTTTCAGAATCACACTTAGTTCTGTACTAGTCAGAACTCCCTGGCCTAAAGGTACTGCTGATCTCCTCTCCATTTCACTGTTGGCTGAATCTGACAAAGGAATTTTGTTCATGCTGCACAACTTCAAGCACATTCACAGATGTATCAGAAACCAGCCAAAGTTGCTGAGAAATAACTTTCCCACTCCTACCTTTTTTGTGCTTTCCATATATGTTGCATTTTTCTCCTCTAGAAAAAAAAATGTAGTTCTATCCCTTCTACCCTCTTGTACCAGTTAGTCTGTATGTTTGTCTGGTTTATATCATTTCATGTTTAGTTTTTAAATTGTATCTTTTAATGCTTTTTTTAATCAATTGTATTTCGCTTAGTAAAACATGATAAGCAATCAAATCAAATTTTAATAAAAACTGGAAACTTGAAACTGATAAGTACCTGGCTCAGACACGGTCAAACTCAAATCTGAAGCTTATGAGGAAAATGTGAGAGATACAGCCTCAGCTCCCTGAAGTTATAGGTTCAAACTGCTGTTTGTGACTCTGGGCAAGTCACTTAAGGACAAATTCTATAAGAAGCACCCAAAAGTTAGGCACCAAATTAGGCATTGTTCAGCACGATTCAAACACACTTGGGTGCTGTTTAGTGAATCGCGCTGAGCGGCACCTATTTTGGAAGCGCCCAATAAATAGGCCAGCTCTAGGCACAACTAAAAGTTAGGTGCCTAGCTGAGCGCTTAAGCACGCTAAAGAGCAGCGATTCTGCAACAAGGCGCCTAACATGTAACCACGCCTATGCCTAAGGTGCATTGCGCCTATTTTTTTTAAAGACCGCCTAAATTTATAGAGGCACCTTGTTGCAGAATCACTCTTTCTTGATAGGCACCTATGTTCTAATTATTGCTGATTAAAAAGTTTAATTGAGCTTGTTAATCAATTTAGATAGGCACCTAGGGCACCTCTGCAACAGATGCCTAACATTAGGTGCCAGTTTCAGAATTTGGGCCTTAATCCTCCACTGCTCCAGGTACATTAGATAGACTGTGAGCCCACCAAGACAGATAGAGAAAATGCTTGAGTACCTGATTGTAAACCACTTAATATACCTTGTCCAAGTCTTTTAATATTCACTCTTTTCCCCACCCATATTAATTATTTTAACCTTTCATTTTTTTTAACATTGTAAACCAGGTAGATGCACATTGATGGTCGGTATATTAAAATTAATAAAACTTGAAACTATATCAAATCTCAATCAGTCACTGTTTGATGTGTGTTGATGAATTAAATGTCATTTACATATTTGCTATGATTAAAGAATTCTTTAAAAAGAAAAGGTACCAGGGACAAAGTGGGGGGGGGGGGGGGAAGTGACGTCACTCGCCCGAATGGCAGCCTAATTTTCAAGCTCTGACAGGGCTTGTGATCAATGTTACTTGGTTTGCTTCCCATGGGTTGTTGCTGCTCCCTTAGCGTGAATGCTGGGGAGGAAGACGAGTGGTAAGACAAGGGCGATTGTAGAATTCCGCTGTACCAAGACGAGAGGTAGCTGGAGGTAAGGAAAACTGGTGGAATTTCCCGCCAATTGAGAGCAGTCGCGAACCCGGACGTCCTGGTACTGTTTCCCCTCGAAGAGCTGGGAGTGCATGCACAGCTGAGAGTGGAGATCGCCCTTGGCCGAGTGGACCTGTTGGTGCGGTGCTGAGTCTTGATGGGCGGACGCATTTTGCTGTGTGACCGGAGTTTCAGGAGCCTTCCCGATGAGGTTGGCTCCGAGAGAAGAGCTAGAGAGGGAGCGGTGGCGCTACGAGGGAGGAAGCAGCAGCAATGACAGATTGGTGCACTTTCTCCGACTGGAAAGAACAGCGCGTCTTGCGAGGGTTCCAGTGACCCTCGGCAGGAGTGGGAGAGTAAAGTGTAGGCCGAGCTCGTAATTACTACAGCAGGAGCAGGAGGAGAAACAGCCCTACCATACTACAGATCTCCTGGAGAAAAAGTCTATTCGGATTGTGGATTAACTTATTAATACAGCAAGGTGGTAAATATTCTATGCACAAGTTCAGGACAGCTAAATGTTTAACAAGAGACTGTAAAAATTTGGAGATTGAGATGTTATAAAGAAGCTTTAAATGAAGGAATATTTTAATTTTTCAATAGGCAGTTAATTACATTATAATGAAAATGTTCTGAAAGCAATGGTGATTGAAATATTTCTTAAGTGAATTAGAACCTTTGAATATAAGTGTAATAACAGGTGAAATATATGGCGAATCGCCATAAGTTAGATAAATTTCATTTTAATGATACATCGAGTGGTAAACGTATAACAAATACACCTCCAGTAGTAGCTTCCAAAATGGCATCTCCAGATCAGCTTCAATTATCACCAATAGTGGCTAGTCCAGAAAATAATGCCATAGCCTTGAAAAAGATCTTAGAAATTGGATTTCAGGACTTGAAGTCAGAGATAAAAGGAGTGAGAGAAGATCTTAAAACAGCCCTCACTGAAATCAGAGCGGAAATAACTGAACTGAGAAGCAGGATTGAGGCTTCTGAACAACATGCACATCAGTTGGGAAGGAGAAATTAAAGAAATTAAAATGGTAATGTCTCAGCAAGCAAAGGAGATTACAGACTTGCAAACACAAACCGAAGATCTGGATAATAGATCCAGGAGAAACAACTTAAGTTTTAAAGGAATACCTGAAACTGAACAATATAGAAATTGTATGGAAGTCGTGAAAGATTTTTGTAGCCAGCTACTGAGTCCTGAGGAGATAGTGGACAGAGTTAATATTAACATCTTAAGAGCACATCGTAGTTTGGGGATGAGTAGATCAAGTACCCCAAAACATAAGAACATAAGCAATGCCTCTGCTGGGTCAGACCTGTGGTCCATCGTGCCCAGCAGTCCACTCACGCGGCGGCCCAACAGTTCCAGGACCTGTGCAGTAATCCTCTATCTATACCCCTATATCACCTTTTCCAGCAGGAAATTGTCCAATCCTTTCTTGAACCCCAGTACCATACTCTGCCCTATTACGCTCTCTGGAAGCGCATTCCAGGTGTCCACCACACGTTGTGTAAAGAAGAACTTCCTAGCATTCGTTTTGAATCTGTCCCCTTTCAACTTTTCTGAATGCCCTCTTGTTATTTTATTATTCGAAAGTTTGAAGAATCTGTCCCTCTCTACTCTCTCTATGCCCTTCATGATCTTATAAGTCTCTATCATATCCCCTCTAAGTCTCCTCTTCTCCAGGGAAAAGAGATCCAGTTTTTCCAATCTCTCAGCGTATGAAAGGTTTTCCATCCCCTTTATCAGATGCGTCGCTCTCCTTTGAACCCTCTCGAGTAACGCCATGTCCTTCTTAAGGTACGGAGACCAATATTGGACACAGTACTCCAGATGCGGATGCACCATCGCCCGATACAATGGCAGGATAACTTCTTTCGTTCTGGTTGTAATACCCTTCTTGATTATGCCTAGCATTCTGTTTGCCTTCTTAGCGGCCGCTGCGTACTGTGCCGTCGGCTTCATTGTCATGTCCACCATTACCCGCAAGTTCCTTTCTTGGGTACTCTCATTTAATAACATCCCTCCCATCGTATAGTTGTACCTCGGGTTTCTGTTTCCCACATGTAATACTTTACATTTTTCAACGTTGAACTTCATCTGCCATCTCGTCGCCCATTCCCCTAGTTTGTTCAAGTCCCTTTTCAATTCTTCGCAGTCCTCTTTTCAGACGTTCAAATACTTAAAGGGTATTAACGTAGAACAAAATCTTTTCCAGAGAAAGGAAAATGGTAAAACCAGAGGACATAATTTGAGGTTGAGGGGTGGTAGATTCAGGGGCAATGTTAGGAAATTCTACTTTACGGAGAGGGTGGTGGATGCCTGAAATGCGCTCCCGAGAGAGGTGGTGGAGAGTAAAACTGTGACTGAGTTCAAAGAAGCGTGGGATGAACACAGAAGATTTAGAATCAGAAAATAATATTAAAGATTGAACTAGGCCAGTTACTGGGCAGACTTGTACGGTCTGTGTCTGTGCATGGCCGTTTGGAGGAGGATGGGCAGGAGAGGGCTTCAATGGCTGGGAGGGTATAGATGGGCTGGAGTAAGTCTTAACAGAGATTTCGGCAGTTGGAACCCAAGCAAAGTACCGGGTAAAGCTTTGGATTCTCGCCCACAAATAGCTAAGAAGAAAAAAAAAAAAAATTTAAATTGAATCAGGTTGGGCAGACTGGATGGACCATTCGGGTCTTTATCTGCCGTCATCTACTATGTTACTATGTTACATTTCTCAACATTGAACTTCATCTGCCATCTCGTCGCCCATTCCCCTAGTTTGTTCAAGTCCCTTTTCAATTCTTCGCAGTCCTCTTTAGTCCGAGCTCCACTAAATAGTTTGGTGTCGTCTGCAAATTTTATTATTTTGCACTTCGTCCCTGTTTCTAGATCCTTTATGAATATATTAAATAGCGGCCCGAGCACCGAGCCCTGCCGGACCCCACTCGTTACCCTCCTCCAGTCTAAGTAATGACCCTTCACTCCTACCCTCTGTTTCTTACCTGCCAACCAGTTTCTGATCCATCTATGTACATCTCCTTCCACCCCATAGTTCTTCAGTTTCCGGAGTAGGCATTCATGGGGCACCTTGTCAAAAGCTTTTTGAAAATCCAGATATATGATGCCTAAGGGGTCTCCTTTGTCCATCCATTTGTTAATTCCTTCGAAGAAGTGCAATAAGTTCGTTAGGCACGATCTCCCATTGCAGAAACTATGTTGGCTGGTTATCAGAAGTTCGTTTCTTTCAAAATGTTCATCGATGTTTTCTTTTATCAGTGCTTCCGCCATTTTCCCCGGAACCGAGGTCAGACTCACCGGTCTGTAGTTTCCCGGATCATCTATTGATCCCTTTTTAAGGATGGGCGTAACATTGGCTATCTTCCAGTCCTCCGGGATCATGCCTGTTTTCAGGGATAGATTGCAAATTTGCTGCAGTAGTTCCTCCTTTAATTCCTTCAGAACCCTTGGATGGATTCTGTCCGGACCCGGGGATTTGTCAGTTTTTAGTTTTTCTATCTGCCTGCGTACATCTTCAAGGCTCACTTCCATGGATGTTAATTTTTCTGCTTGATTTCCATTGAAGAATTGCTCAGGTTCTGGTATGTTGGATGTGTATTCGTTTGTGAATACAGACGAAAAGAACATGTTAAGTCTTTCTGCCACTGCTTTCTCCTCCTTCACCACTCCCTTCCTGTTTCCGTCGTCCAGTGGTCCCACCTCCTCCCTAGCCGGTTGTTTCCCTTTAACATATCTAAAGAACGGTTTAAAATTTCATGCTTCCCTGGCTAGCCTCTCTTCATACTCTCTTTTGGCTTTTCGAACCACTCGGTGACATTCTTTTTGATAAATATCTTTCCAGTTCCCCTCAGTTTTGTCCTTTTTCCATTTCCTGAATGAATTTTTCTTACTGCCTATCGCTTCCTTCACTATTTTAGTTATCCACGCCGGGTCTTTTGTTCGACTCTTTTTGCACCCCTTTCTGAATCTGGGGAGATACAGATTTTGCGCCTTGCTCACTGTGTTCTTGAGAAAAGACCAGGCATGTTCTACTATTTGCCATTTTTTGGAAGTGTTCCTAAGTTTCTTCCTTACCATTACCCTCATTGCTTCGTAGTTTCCTTTCCTGAAGTTGAAAGTTGTCGCTATGGTTCTCTTTCCTTTCGGTATTCCTACCTCAACCTTGAACTTGATCATGTTATGATCGCTGTTTCCCAACGGTCCCACTACCTCTTCTTCCTATGCAGGTCCCCTTAACCCATTTAGGATTAGATCCAGAGTGGCATTTCCTCTCATTGGTTCTCTAACAAGCTGCTCCATGAAACAATCTTGTATAGCCTCCAGGAATTCTGTCTCCCTAGTGCATTTTGAGCTTCCAAGACTATCCCGGGGTAGTTGAAGTCTCCCATAATAACCGTGTTACCGCTTTTGCATTCTCACTTCATCTCGGCTTCCATTTCTTCATCGATATCTCTGGTTTGCCCGGGTGGATGATGTGGGTATCATTAAAAAGGGTATCACGACCAGGATGAAGGAAGTCATCATGCCGCTATATCGTGCAATGGTGCACCCACATCTTGAGTACTGTGTCCAGTACTGGTCGCCGTACCTCAAGAAGGACATGGCAGTACTTGAGGGGGTCCAGAGGAGAGCAACTAAACTGGTAAATGGTATGGAAAACTTTGTTTGAAGCTGTAAATCCAGACACTATTTGCCTTCTTTTGCAGATATACTACAAGGCTATTTTATGTTTGAGAGATGTGTTTTCTTATCCTATTGTAAAGTGAAATCAATTGTTTTCATAGAAGGTTTAGATAAAGAAAGGCTCTGCTAACCAAAAAGCACCTTTAGACTTTGGCCTTTAGATAGTAAGATGCTTGTTATTTCTTTTAAAGTTTCATGTGACCTGTCACCATATATGGTTTGTATTTACGTCATCTGCTGACAACACTGAATCATGTAAAATGATATAAAAAGAGTTGTAGAACATTCAATAAATTGGACATGTTTGGGAGATCTGTTGTCTCTAAGATATTGTCCCCAGATGCATCTGACTTGCTAATGACAGAGTGTGTGAGGCAGTAATTGGGACCTAATCCTTTCAGGGCATAGAGAAGGTGGACAGGGACAGATTCTTCAGACTGTGGGGAACCACAAGTACAAGGGGTCACTCGGAGAAATTGAGAGGGGACAGGTTTAGAACAAATGCGAGGAAGTTCTTTTTTACCCAGAGGGTGGTGGACACATGGAACGCACTTCCAGAGGTTGTGATAGGCCAGAGCACACTACAGGGTTTCAAGGAAGGTTTAGATAGGTTCCTAAAGGATGAGGGGCTTGAGGGTTACAGATAAATGTAGAGGTAGGTTACAGAAATGGTCAGGAACCACTTCACAGGTCACAGACCTGATGGGATGCCGCGGGAGCGAGCCGCTGGGCGTGATGGATCTCTGGTCTGACCCAGTGGTGGCAACTTATGTTCTTATCTTTATTTCAGGCCCTTTCCATCCCATATTTTAACCCATAGTGATTCCAGCTTGTTGGTCGTCTCTGCTGTGCCCATTTTTGTCGATTGTATGCTTTCTTTTATGTATAGGGCTATTCCACCTCCTTTCTGTCCTGACCTGTCCTGGCGATAGAGCTTGTACCCTGGCAGTGCTGTATCCATTTGTTTTCTTCATTCCACCACGTTTCAGAGACTCCAATGATGTCTATGTCCTCTGCATTGGCCATGGCTTCTAATTCCCCCATTTTGTTTCTTAGGCTCCTTGCATTAGTATATATGCAATTTAGATCCTGGTATTTTCTTGTCTTCATTTCCTTTCCCAGTGCTTCGGTCTTTAGTTTATTGTCTTTTGTTACAATCTTTCTAACCTCCTCTTCTGGGTTAGTCGACTCCTGTAATTTGTCCATTGTTTCTTTCCAGCCTTTTTTCCCCTCGATATCTTCACGGGATACCTTCTTCCGAATCGTCGACGCTTGGTCGACTGTCGGCTTTCCCCTTCATCTTAGTTCTTAGTGTGCTTTGGAGACTATCTATTTAAGGAAAAAATACTTCAAGCTGCTCGTAACCATCCACAATTCATGTGTAATGGAATTGTAGTTTTTCAAGATCTGGCTCCTATGACTCTACAGAAAGAAGAGCTTTCCACGAGGTGACACAAGTTTTGCATTCAGAGGGCCATTGATATCGATGGATGTTTCCTTTTGCAATGTGGATGACCATTAATGGAAAATAATGTAGAGTGGATACAGTGGAAGACACCTGGATTACTATGAAAGACTTAGGTTGTAACAACTTCCCTAATGGATCACCTGTAGTGACATTAAAGAAATCAGTGAGACCAATAGAGACCTCAAGTATGGTTACTCTGTCAACTAAGAAATTACCATCTTTGGAGAAATGATTAATATCAAAAGATATGGGCTGTGAAAATCTGCCGGAGGTTCTTCAGGGGGAAATTGTCCCTCAGGGGCTTGGTAGACTGTTATGCGATCTGCTAGGAAAGTGGCATTATGAGAACCTAGAGAGCTGCCTGAGGTGAGGGACTTAAGTTTCCTCAGTGGTCGGAGGAGCAGATGGCGACGTTTCCTGCAGGATTTTTGGACTTTTATTAATGATGGACTATCTTTTTAAGCATGTGGTGGGGGGTGTTTCTATTTTGCAATGGTTAAGAACTATGGTTGGGCAGATTGGTGTGGAGTGTCTGGAAGAGGGTAGAGGGATGTGTGAATTTGTAGCGAGTTGTTTGAGTGTGGTATGAGGGCTTGGTGGGTGTTATTAAAGTGGAAGGAGAGCATGGGGAGATATTTGCCTTTTGGGAGAGACTTCAACTTTTCTCACTGGCTGATCTGGGTAGATTGAAATCAGCATGTTCGGGAAGATGGGGGAAGGGTCATGGAATGTAAACGGGTTGAATAATCCAGGGAAGAGAAGCATTGTTTTTCAGGAATTGAAGAGAATGCGCTGGGATATATGTTTATTGCAGGAGACACATTTAAGACCTCGCGATGAGGCCTTGTTGCGTGATTACACTTCCGAACAAATCTGGACACATCAGGACAGGGACACCATTACTAAAAAGGGTGGGATTGAGATTTTGGTGAAAAAGGTCTGGGACTGGTTCTTGAACAGACATATCGAGACATTCATGGGAGATGTTTGGCGCTAAGGGGAACCATTCAAGGACAACGAGCGACCATAGTGAATATATATGGGCCCAACTCTGCGCAGGCAGAGTTTTATAAAGCGTTAAAAGATGAGTTGTTGCTGTTCATCCAAGGAGCTGTCTTGTTGGGGGGGGATTTTAATGTGATCCTGGATGGGAGACTGGACCACTCTAAGAACATAAGAATTGCCTCTGTCGGGTCAGACCGGAGGTCCATCGTGCCCGGCAGTCCGCTCACGCGGCGGCCCCTCAGGTCCAGGACCTGAAAGTGCTCCTACCCTAACTCACATACGCTTTTCGCTTTTGTCCTGTAGAGTAACCTTCTATCTATACCCTGCAATCCCCTTTGCTTCCAGGAAGTCATCCAGTCCCTTTTTGAAACCCAGTATTGTACTCTGTCCTATTACCTCCTTTGGAAGCTTGTTCCAGGTGTCCACCACCCTCTAAGTGAAGAAAAACGTCCTTGCATTCGTTTTGAATCTGTCCCCTCTCAGTTTTTCTGGATGACCTCTTGTTTTTGTTGTCCCCGCTAGTTTGAAGAATCTGTCCCTCTCCACTCTCTCTATGCCCTTCATGATTTTATACGTCTGTATCATGTCTCCTCTCAGTCTCCGCTTTTCCAGGGTAAAGAGCCCCAGTTTGTCTAACCTTTCGGCATATGAAAGGTTCTCCATTCCTTTTATCATCCTAGTTGCTCTCCTCTGGACCCTCTCAAGTATCGCCATGTCTTTCTTAAGGTACGGTGACCAGTATTGGACACAGTATTCCAGATGTGGTCGCACCATTGCTCGATACAATGGCAGGATAACCTCCTTCATTCTGGTAGTGATACCTTTTCTGATAATGCCCAGCATTCTGTTTGCTTTCTTTGAGGCCTCTGCACATTGCTCCGCTGGCTTCATTGTTGTATCCACCAATACCCCCAGGTCTTTTTCTAGGGTGCCTTTCCCCATCACCCTTCCTCCCATCGTAAAGGGGGCAGGGGTTCCATTAGGGCATATACCAAAGCATTTAAGGTTTTTATGCAGGCTTTGGGGCTAGTGGATTGTTGGAGACTTTTACATGGGACACAGAGGAATTATACATATTTCTCCCATGCACAACAAACCTATACACGGATTGATGGGGTTTAGATACATAGAAATCATTGGGGGGAGATTAAAGAGGTTGATATTGGGAGTATACAAATCTCTGATCATGCACCGGTTTCAGTGGATTGGGTGGGAGCCATTGTGGGTGGAGGGATCCGCTATTGGAGATTGAATGAGTCATTACTGACAAAGCCTGAGGTGAAGGCTGAGATTATTCAAAGTATAGCTACTTACTTGGAATTTAATGATACTAAAGATGTGTCTGATGGGATCTTATGGGACGCTTTGAAATCAGTCCTCAGAGGGATTTTTATTAAATGGGGAGCTCGCCTTAAACAACAGGACCATGCTGACCTTACGAGAACGGTTGCTTGCTTTAGAACTGACTCATAAATGGACTTTAGAACCCCTGATTATGATTCAATTACAATTGTTACAGGGGGAGTTATATCAACTTCAAATGGAAGAATATACTTTTATGAGAGAACGATTTCAATCTTATCTATATGAGCATAGCAACAAATCTAGTGCTCAGCTGGCACGTTATATTAAAATAAAACAAGCCAAGGGGACTATCACTTCAATCAGAGATGAGAGGGGTACTTTACAGGTTACGGATGGGGTTATTGCCATTTCTTTTTTGCAATACTATCGCCAGTTATATAGTGCTGAAGGGGAGGCTGGCGGTGATATCATGAACCAATATTTGGATGGAGTGGATTTACTTAAGTCTTTCACCTGAGGACCACTTACTCTTGAATGCACCGGTCACGTTAGGGGAGGTTTTGGGGGTTATTCGGATGGCTAAGACAGGGAAGTCCCCGGGTTTGGATGGATTTACTAGCAAATTTTACAAAACATTCGGTGAGCAAGTGGGGCCTTTGTTGGTTCGGGTGATGAATAGAGTGCAGAGTGGTGAGCGTTTACCTAGAACTATGGGAGAGGCTGGTATCACGCTCTTGTTGAAACCGGGTAGAGACCTGTTAAATTGTGGATCATATCGGCCTATTTCCCTTTTGAATGTTGATGCCAAATTCCTAGCTAAGATTCTGGCCCTGCGTTTGGGGAGGTTCCTTCCTGGTCTGATCCATCAAGACCAATCGGGATTTATTCAAAGGAGACAGGTTTGTGATAACATTAGGCGAACTTTACATTTGATGTGCCAAATGAAGCAGGATCCAGAAAGCACAGTTACTTACCGTAACAGGTGTTATCCAGGGACAGCAGGCAGATATTCTTTACGCATGGGTGACGTCACCGACGGAGCCCTCGGTACGGACCTTTTTAACTAGAAAGTTCTAGTTGGCCGCACCGCGTGTGCGCGAGTGCCTTCCCGCCCGACGGAGGAGTGCGTGGTCCCCAGTTAGGATAAGCCAGCTAAGAAGCCAACCCGGGGAGGAGGGTGGGACGTAAGAATATCTGCCTGCTGTCCCTGGATAACACCTGTTACGGTAAGTAACTGTGCTTTATCCCAGGACAAGCAGGCAGCATATTCTTTACGCATGGGTGACCTCCAAGCTAACAGAGAGGGAGGGGGGATGGTTGGCCATTAGGAAAATAAATTTTGTAACACAGATTGGCCGAAGTGTCCATCCCGTCTGGAGAAGGCATCCAGACAGTAGTGAGTAGTGAACGTGTGAACTGAGGACCAAGTGGCTGCCTTGCAGATTTCCTCGATGGGCGTGGAACGGAGGAAAGCCACAGAAGCAGCCATAGCTCTGACCCTGTGGGCCGTGACAGCACCTTCCAGTGAGAGACCGGCCCGAGCATAACAGAACGCAATACAGGCAGCAAGCCAATTGGAAAGCGTCCGTTTGGAGACAGGACGACCTAGACGGTTAGGGTCGAAGGACAAAAAGAGCTGAGGAGATGAGCGGTGAGCCCTGGTACGGTCAAGGTAGTATGCAAGGGCACGCTTACAATCCAGCGTGTGCAACGCTTGTTCCCCAGGATGAGAATGGGGTTTAGGGAAAAAGACAGGCAACACAATGGACTGGTTGAGGTGAAAAGCCGAGACCACCTTGGGAAGGAATTTAGGATGGGTACGCAGAACCACCTTGTCATGGTGAAAAACAGTGAATGGTGGATCGGCGACCAGTGCATGCAGCTCACTAACCCTCCTGGCAGAGGTGATGGCAATGAGGAAAAGCACCTTCCATGTAAGAAATTTGAGCGAAGTTGTGGCAAGAGGCTCAAACGGAGGTTTCATGAGCGCTGATAAAACCACATTCAGGTCCCAGACGACAGGAGGAGGCTTCAGAGGTGGTTTGACATTGAAGAGGCCTCTCATGAACCGGGAAACCAGTGGATGAGCCGTGAGAGGTTTTCCGAGGATAGGCTCATGAAACGCAGTGATGGCACTGAGGTGGACTCTGATGGAGGTAGATTTGAGGCCTGCATTGGACAGCAAGAGCAAATAGTCTAGTACAGTTTCCACCGCTAAAGAGGTGGGATCGTGATGACGCCGTAGACACCAAGAGGAGAACCTGGTCCACTTCTGATGGTAACATTGGAGGGTGGCCGGTTTCCTGGAGGCGTCCAAAATGAGGTGGACTGGCTGAGACAGATTCTCTGGAGAGGTCAGCCCGAGAGAAACCAAGCTGTCAGGTGGAGCGAGGACAGATTGGGATGTAGAAGAGACTGCTGTTGCTGCGTAAGCAGAGTAGGAAACACAGGAAGAGGAATGGGTTCCCTGGAGCTGAGCTGGAGCAGGAGGGAGAACCAGTGTTGTCGAGGCCACCGAGGAGCGATGAGAATCATGGTGGCCTTGTCCATGCGGAGTTTGGATAAGGTCCGCAACATCAGAGGAAGTGGAGGGAAGGCATACAGGAACCGATCTCTCCAGTCGAGCAGGAATGCATCTGGGGCCAGGCGATGAGGAGAGAAGAGTCTGGAACAGAACTGGGGCAGCTGATGGTTGTGAGGCGCTGCAAAGAGGTCCACCTGTGGAGTGCCCCAGCGAGCAAAGATGGAGTGGAGTGTTGAAGGGTCCAGCGTCCACTCGTGAGGTTGAAGGATGCGGCTGAGATTGTCGGCCAGGGAGTTCTGTTCACCCTGGATATAGATAGCCTTGAGGAAGAGATTGCGGGCCGTGGCCCAGGTCCAGATGCGGAGAGCTTCCAGACAAAGGGGGCGAGATCCAGTGCCGCCTTGCTTGTTTATGTAGTACATGGCGACTTGATTGTCTGTGCACAGGAGAAGAACCTGGGGACAGAGAAGATGCTGGAAGGCCTTGAGGGCGTAGAACATGGCTCTGAGTTCCAGGAAATTAATGTGATGTTGACGCTCCTGTGGGGTCCAGAGTTCCTGGGTGCGTAGATCTCCTAGGTGAGCTCCCCATGCATAGGGGGAGGCATCCGTGGTGATGACCATGGAGTGAGGGGGTAGATGAAAAAGCAGACCCCTGGAAAGATTTGAGGAGTTCAACTACCATTGGAGAGATTGCTGAAGAGATGATGTCACAGAGATGGGATGAGAAAGAAGATCCGTAGTCTGTGACCATTGGTTGGCGAGAGTCCATTGAGGTGTTCTGAGGTGGAGACGTGCCAGAGGAAGGACATGTACTGTCGAGGCCATGTGACCCAGGAGGACCATCATCTGTCGGGCAGGAATGGAGTGATGCATGAGCACCTGATGACAGAGGTGGAGCAGGGTCCGCTGACGATCGGAGGGGAGAAATGCCCTCATTAGTGTGGTGTCCAGAACTGCTCCAATGAATTGAAGTCGCTGGGTGGGAAGCAGATGCGACTTGGGGTAGTTGATCTCGAACCCCAGGAGGTGGAGGAGAGAGATGGTGTGTTGAGTAGCTTGTAGCACAAGTTGAGACGTAGGAGCTTTCACCAACCAATCGTCCAAGTAGGGGAATACTTGGAGGTTGTGAGACCTGAGGAAGGCCGCTACCACAATAAGGCACTTGGTGAATACCCTGGGCGATGAAGCGAGGCCAAAGGGTAGCACTTTGTACTGATAGTGGCAGTGTTGCACCTGGAATCGCAGGTAGCGGCGTGAATTCGAATTGATTGGGATGTGAGTGTAGGCCTCCTTGAGGTCCAGGGAACATAGCCAGTCGTGTTGAGAAAGAAGAGTGTAAAGCGTGGCAAGGGAGAGCATTCTGAATTTTTCCTTGACGAGATACTTGTTGAAGTCCCTGAGATCGAGAATGGGACGGAGGTCTCCCGTCTTCTTGGGAACCAGGAAGTAGCGGGAGTAGAATCCCTGACCCCTTTGTTCCGGAGGCACTTCTTCGATGGCATTGAGAAGAAGGAGGGATTGGACCTCCCTCAGGAGGAGGGGGGTTTGGGAGGAGTGAGAAGCAGACTCTACGGGAGGGTTGTCCGGTGGAAGAGTCTGGAAGTTGAGAGAGTAGCCGTGGCGGATGATGTTGAGGACCCACTGGTCCGATGTGATGACCTCCCAACGGCTGTAGAATATGAGGAGAAGGCCTCCGATTGGTTGTGGAAGAGGCAATGAAGGTGGAAGACTGGCTATGCCCTGGAGAGAAGAGTCAAAAGGGCTGAGACGGCTTTGCAGGTGGAAGAGGCTTGTTGGGTTGATTGGACTGAGAACGAGCCTGGGCCTGGTGTTGGTGCTGCCGGGGCCGCCGAGGTTGTTGGGAAGGCGGATTGAGTGGCCTGGCTGAGAACCTGCGCTGATAGGAGGATTGAGGCCTGTAAGGTCGGGCAGGCGGAGCCTTTTTCTTTGGTTTAATCAGGGTGTCCCACCTGGTTTCATGTGCAGAGAGTTTCTGGGTGGTGGAATCTAGGGGCTCTCCAAAATGTTCATCCCCAAGACAGGGGGCGTTGGCCAGACGATCCTGGTGGTTAATGTCCAAATCTGAGACTCTCAGCCAGGCCAGGCGGCGCATGGCGACAGCCATGGCAGAGGCACGGGAGGTCAGCTCGAAAGAATCGTAGATAGAGCGGACCATAAATTTTCTCAACTGAAGGAGACCAGAGATATGTTGTTGAAAAAGTGGAATCTTCCTCTCCGGAAGATACTTCTGGAGGGCGGACAGCTGTTGAACCAAGTGTTTCATGTAAAATGAAAAATGGAAAGAATAATTGTTCGCCCTGTTGGCCAGCATGGCATTCTGATAGAGCCTCTTGCCAAACTTGTCCATGGTTTTACCCTCTCTGCCAGGAGGGGTGGAGGCATAGACACTGGAGCCCTGAGTCTTCTTCAAGGTGGATTCAACTAGAAGAGACTCATGGGGCAATTGGGACTTATCGAATCCTGGAATTGGGATAACAGGTACTGTAAGGGGGTTCTCCCAATTTTTGTAAAAAGTCTCCCGTAAGATGTCGTGTACGGGCAATTTAAGAAACTCCTTAGGGGGTTGCTCAAAATCCAGGGCCTCCAGAAAGGCTTGGGATTTTTTGGAGTCTGACTCCAGAGGGAGAGATAAAGCTGCTGACATCTCCCTGAGGAACTTTGAGAAGGAGGATTGCTCAGGTTTGGAGGTGGTATCGGGTGCTGAGGGATCCTCATCAGATGAGGAGAGATCCTCCTCGGTACCGGGGGGGGACTCTTCCCATAAGTCTGGGTCCCGGACCTCTGGGTGCGCATGCCGAGACACCGGGGTGGAAGGTTCGGTATGGTGAGTCTTGGATAAAGATTTCCCAGAGCGTACCGAAACGGTACCGGGAGAAGAGGACCGGCGTTGATCCCGGTCCCGGGAAGAATGGTGCCCCGCCCGGTCCCGAGGCGGATCCGTAGTGGTATGGGAGTGAACCACAGGATGGGCATGAAGTTGCTCAGCCGAAAGAATCGGCATGGAGGTATTAATTGGTACCGATGGAGTGGATACCGGAGGCTCGGTACGGGGCTCGGGCCGGTCTGGTACCGAAAGGAGCTGTGCCAGGATAGTAGGTAACAGGTGCTGGAGTTGGTGCTGCAGCTGTTCCTGTAGTTGAGATTGGAGGATGGCCGCAATGCGGTCATCCAGGGGTGGCACCGGAACCGCTTTCTTTTGTTTCGGTTCCTTAGGTGCCGCTCCACGCCCCGGCGATGAGGAGGCCGATGACGAGGCACTCACCGAAATCGGGGCGGAGCGTTTTCGGGGTCGGCGTGAAGCCGGCAAGGTCGGTGTCGCTACACTGGCTGGTGGACGCTCGAGGGAAGAGGGAGGCTTCTTAGCCGGTTTACCTGACGCCAGCGGTGCCGATGTCGGGTCAGGCGGTGTCGAAGTAGGCGGTGTCGATTTTGATGGTACCGCTGTCGATGCCGAGGAGTCCATCGTCGACCCGGTGCCAAACAAAAGGTTTTGCTGGATTTGACGATTCTTGAGTGTTCGCTTTTTAAGAGTGGCACAGCGGGTGCAGGAGTCCGCCCGATGCTCCGGACCCAAACACTGCAAACACCAATTGTGTGGGTCAGTGAGGGAGATCGGGCGTGCACACCGCTGGCACTTCTTAAAACCGGCTTGCGGGGGCATGAAGGGAAATACAGCCTCCGCAAAATCGAACCCCGAGGCCTGGATAATGGCAACAGGCCCCGCCGGGGCAAAGACGAAAAAAGGGGAAAAAGTAAAGTTTTTTGTTTTTTTTTTGATAAATCAAAGAAAAAGTAACCCGAAGGCATAATGAAAAGAAAATGGAAAAAATATTGCGAGCGGGAAGGCAAAAAAGTGAGTTCAACGGCCGTTGAAAAACACACGCGTCTTCTTCGCTCCGCGGAAATGAAGAAACTGGGGACCACGCACTCCTCCGTCGGGCGGGAAGGCACTCGCGCACGCGCGGTGCGGCCAACTAGAACTTTCTAGTTAAAAAGGTCCGTACCGAGGGCTCCGTCGGTGACGTCACCCATGCGTAAAGAATATGCTGCCTGCTTGTCCTGGGATAAAAGGCAGTATTGATGGTGGTAGATGCCGAGAAAGCATTCGATCGTGTATTCTGGGAGTTTTTATGGGCGGTGATGGGGAAATTTGGGCTGGGGGGACCGTTTAGGGAATGGGTTTGGGCGTTATATCGGGAGCCTAGGGCTTGTCTTAAGATTAATCAGACATATACGGATTTCTTCCCTATTGCACGAGGAACTCGTCAGGGGTGCCCGCTCTCCCGTTTGCTATTTTCCCTCTCGATTGAACCGCTGGCGATTTTGATTCGGAATCATCTCCAAATGCGGGGGATTGTAGTGGATGGTATAGAACATCTTATAGCTTTATTTGCGGATGACATCTTGTACATCGTGGATCTTGACAAGTCAGTGCCACTGGTGTTAGATGTTATTGAAAGGTATGGGAGAGTTTCAGGCTTTAAAATAAATTTGGATAAGACTGAAATGTTAAATCTGTCTCTGGATGGGAGCATGGTCCATGCCCTTCAAATATAGTATCCGTTTAAATGGGCGAGTAAGAGTATTAAATATTTAGGTATTTATCTTCCCGGTGATCTCACTGGTTTATTCGAAGCTAATTATGGGCCAGTTATTCAGAAAATTAGAGCTGATCATCGACGATGGCATGGCCTTTGGCTATCTTGGGGGGGGAGGGGCACTGCAGTTCTTAAAATGAATGTACTCCCGCGCTTATTATTTTTGTTTCAAACTTTACCCATTCCGATTCCTCCTCGGAGGTTTAAATTGTGGCAAACGGAATTTCAAAGGTTTATATGGCAAAATAAAACACTACGCATTTTCCAGACTGTGATGTGGGCTAATGGAGATTAGGGAGGTAAAGGGGTTCCTAATCTTTATTGGTACTATGAAGCAGCGCAATTGAAGATGATTTTGGATTGGGAGGTGGGGTCACATAAATGGGGGGTGATGTTGGAGCAATCGTTTGTTCCTCAATGTCGCTTGCAGGCTCGTTTATGGTCATCATTTACAGAAAGGCAGTGGGCCGGTGACACAACCAATCCTTATATATTGCATCTGATTAAGATTTGGGGCAGATTGCGTCTCGAGTGTAATCAGGGGACATCTGTTTCTACATTAGTGGGTTTTAGGGATGAACCTCAATTTTTAGTAGGTACCACTAATCCAGTTTTTGAACGATGGGTTTCTTTGGGTTTAACTAAATTTCGTTATTTAATGCAAGGAGGGAAATTGGTTTCCTTTGAGGGGTTACAACATTCTTATGGGGTACAAACCGGGAATTATCTTGCCTACCTCCAAGAGAACTTTCATGAGAACTAAAGGATGGGATAGGGAATCTCCTATAGAGGGTGAACATTTAGAACAGCTCTGGGGGATATTGCAGAGAGTACATAGGCCCATTTCAGTTATATATCGATATTTGAAGGGTCGTGTGGTGCCTAAGTGTGTTTATCGCACCCACTGGGAAAGGGATTTACATTGTACATTCACCAGTAAAGAGTAGGATATTATTTGCAAGGAGGTGGGCCAGGCTTCTCTTTGTGCTCTGATTCAAGAAAATGCCTATAAGGTTTTGAGTCGTTGGTACTACACTCCTGAGAAACTTTGTAAGATGTATCCCAGTCCTCTGACCAATGTTGGCGTTGCCATGGGGCAATAGGATCCTTTTTCCATATCTGGTGGGAGTGTGTGAGCTTGGTCCCCCTTTGGACACAAGTGATGCAAACTTTGTCTCAGATGGTGGGAGTTGCAATACCTCATACTCCACAAAGTTGTTTATTGAGGTTGACTAACATATGTGTGACCAACTGGCAAACAAAATTAATGCGGCTGGGTTTGGCAGCTGTCAAATGTCTTATTGGAAAAAAAACTCATTGGAAAAAAACACTAGTGCCTACTGTGAATGAATGGAGGGTGAAATTATCTATGATGGGGAAAATGGAATTGTATGTGGCCAAGTGCAGAGGTTCTTCCTTGCATACCTGGACTATTCTTTCCCACAAATTGGATTTTTCATGAAAAGGGGGTAGGGGGGATTAGATAATTGAGATAAGCATTATGTAGTTGGAGGGGAGGGAGTGGGGGGAATGGGGAGGGTTGATTAATGTTGGAGGGAGTAATAGAGTTAATGGAGGGATGGGAGTTCTTGTTGTTACTGATGGAAGGCCGGAGTCCCTGGTAACACGGGGTACGGATGGCTCGGTTTGTCTGTTAGATGGTATGGGGGTACACTGAGAAAAACAAAACTATTTTAAGGTTATTTGATCCTGGAAAAGGTTATGGGGTTCATAATAAAAAAAAACGTTTAAAAATTGTCCTAAATGGCTACTTGGACGATCAAAAAGCCTGATCGTCCAAGTACCCATAACCAAAGCTGGTTTTTAGACGTATCTAAAAACAGCTTAGGCCTTTCCCCTGCCTCTAAACGCACAGAGAGAAAAGAGGTGGGTTTAGAGGAAGGAAAAGGGCGGGCAGTGGGCGGGAGGTGGACCGACCTACACCTAGGCGTACAACACATATAACCAAAACAGTTGACAGGTTGCCTAGTCGGCACTTAGACCTTTTTGACTTAGACGAAGTCAAACCAGGTCTAAGTGCCGAAAAAGGGGCCACTGAGCTGATGGCCGCTGGTGCGATAAGTTCAGCGGCCCGGCAACCTACCCACCACAACCATCGTGGCAGGAGACATGCCCAATCTCTCCTGCCATGATATATCACCCCCCCCCCCCGACAATGTCGGGGCAAGAGGGAGCCCAAGCCCTCTTGCCCCGTCGAACAGCGCCACCCCTCCCCTGATAACATCAGGGCAAGAGGGAGCTCAAGCCATCCTGCCCCACGATCGCTAACCCCCCCACCTATACGAACGGGCCAGGAGAGAGCCCAACCTCTCCTGGCCCCGGTGACCCCCCCACCTACACAAATGGGCCAGGAGGGAGCCCAAGCCCTTCTGGCCCCGGTGACCCCCTACCCCCCACCCCCACTACAATATGGACAGGAGGGATTCCAGGCCCTCCTGCCCTCAATACAACCCCCCTCCCCACAACGACTGGCCCTCCAGAACCCCTGATCGCCCCCCCGCCGACCCATGATCCCCCGGCCGACCCCACGACCCCTCCACCCCCACCCCCCTTCCCCCTACCTTTAATGTTGGCCAGACGGACGGGTGCCAATCCCGCCCATCCGGCAGGCCAGCCGGGTCTAGAATGGGGCCGGATTGGCCCAGGCGGCAGAAACCTCGCCCACAGGTGGGGCCTGAGGCGCCTGAGCCAATTAGAATAGGCCCGGGAGCCTTAGGCCCCTCCTGTGGGTGGGGCCTTAGGCACATGGGCCCAACCCAGCTCATGTGCCTAAGGCCCCACCCAGCCTATTCTGATTGGCCCAGGCACCTCAGGCCCCACCTGTGGGTGGGGTTTCTGCTGCCTGGGCCAATCCAGCCCCACTCTGGACCCGGCTGGCATGCCTTATGGGCGTGCTTGGCACCCGTCTGTCTGGCCAACATTAAAGGTACGTGGAAGGAGGTGGGGGTGGAGGGGTCAGCAGGGGGGCTCACGGGTCGGCGGGGGGGCTGATCGGGGGTTTTGGGTGGGCAGTTGTTGGGGGGAGGGGGGTTGTGTCGAGGGCAGGAGGGCCTGGGATCCCTCCTGCCCGTATTGTAGTGGGGGGTGGGGGGTAGGGGGTCGCCGGGGCCAGGAGGGCTTGGGCTCCCTCCTGGCCTGTTCGTGTAGGTGGGGGGGTCGCCGGGGCCAGGAGAGGTTGGGCTCTCTCCTGGCCCGTTCGTGTAGGTGGGGGGGTTGCTGGGGCCAGGAGGGCTTGGGCTCCCTCCTGGCCATATCGAGTCGGGGGGGGGGGGCACGATCGCCGGGACAAGAGGGCTTAGGCTCCCTCTTGCCCCGATATCGTCAGGGGTGCCATGGCTGCCATGGGGCAAGAGGGCTTGGGCTCCCTCTTGCCCCGATGTTGTCGGGGGAGTCACGGTTCAATCTGTCAAGAGGGCTCGGGCTCCCTCTTGCCCCGATGTTGTTGGGGGGTGGTTGGGGTTTCACGGTTCGACATGGCAGGAGGGCTTGGGCACCCTCCTGCCTGGATCATTGTGAGGGGAGGATTTTGTAACCGGTGTTGTTTTTGACAGACACCGGTTACAAAATCCAGCTTTTAGGCGAAGGACTGGCTCCTCCTTCGCCTAAAAGCCCTTCTGTTGGACGTTTGGGGCTTAGGCGTTTTTTTGGTTCATTATGGCCAAAAAGTGTAGATGTCGTGGGGGTGTACTTTTAGACGTAGTGGTGATCTGGGCGTTTAGTAGATGCAGGCCATAATCAAAACAAGGACAAGGGTTTGTTTTGGTTATGGACACTCTCCCTGCTTTTGCTTTGAACGTTTAATGACAGGACAAAAAGGGACTTAGACGGTTTTTTTTATTATGCCCCTCCACGTGAATGGGTAGTGTTATACCCCTATTTGTTATTTGTTATCTCTGTTTTATATTTCATAGTATTTTACTCTGTCTTACTGTTTTATACTCAATAAAAAATTTAAGAATGAAGAAAAAAAAAATAAAAAGATACCAACCATTTTTATTTTTTGTGTCTTCTATTTTTGTCTCTGTTAATATAATAACCCTGCTCTGACCACCCTCCCCCTACCCCCTCTCCTCCCCTCAAAATCTGCTGAGGATGATCCCATAAATATATGTTTAATGTGACCATACGTCAGATCTTCGGGACACCAAAATGTCCCATTTTCAGAGACGGCGTCCCAAAGCTGTGTATGGGGACAATGGGACAGGCGATCACAGAGAATGGGCTCTCTCCCTGCTTCCCTGCCTGCTGCTACAACAGTCAGAAGGAAGTGCAACCAGAGACTCATGAAATCACCAACCAACAAAGGTAGGAAAAATAGTTTTATTTTCAATTTAGTGATCAAAATGTGTCAATTTTGAGAATTTATATCTGCTGTCTATATTTTGTGCTATATTTGTCTATTTTTCTATAGTTACTGAGGTGACATTGCATATTTTAAAGTCATCTGCCTTAACATCTTTGAAAAAACCCTGAAATTCATAAATGATAATTAACGTTTTCTATGCGTACAGTGTGCCTTGTGGTTTTTAAAAAATAATTTTATGATTACCATTATGATTAATAAGATTTTGTGTGTACATGAAAAATGAATGGAAGAAATTGGGGGTGTATCTTGTGTCGATTCCATTGCAGTTATCCAGAAAATATGACTGTCCAGGTTGTCTCAGAGAATTACTTAATCTCATCTGATAAGATGTGCTGCTTGAATCAACTTTACTTTGACACAGTAGCATAGCCCAGACTTGTCATTTTGGTTGGGCCCAAAGTTATGTTGGGTAGGACTTTCCAAACTACCCCCTCTACTACATAATTTATTCTACATCTTGTCCTCTCTCCTTCTGCCTCTGGATTTGGCATTTGCTGCCACCACTACCGCCCCCAGTGTACCTCAGTTTCTGGGTGGTGACGGCATTCATCTGCTACTTGTGCTGACCCTACATGCTTCCCTCTGCTATGCCCCATCAGAGAGAAGACTGGAAGTAACATCAGTGAGGATGGGACACAGCATTGATCCTGCCCGCAAAGATGATGAAGTTCAGGAAGGGGGAGGTTTAAAAAGCGGGAGAGTTGCCAGGCTGTGGGCTGGTGAGTGGGAGCAAATGCCAGATCCAGTTGTGGGAGAGGCGGGAGAAAGGCAGCCATTGCTGAATTGTCTTGGGTGGGCCTGAGCCAAGGCCCACTCATATCTTTGCGACTGCTTTGACAAAAGCTGAGTTTAGCAGATGCAGTGGCGTAGCTAGGGTGAGAGATGCTCGGGGCAGTGGCACCCCTCTCCTGCCCTCATCTCTGCCCCCGATCCCCCCTGCTGTATTTTCTCCCCTTCCCCCAAGAATTTCAATGTGCTCATTGTGACCCTGTCATCTATCCCTCTCTGATGCGGTACTCAGAGAGACCCCACAGGAAAGAGACTTGAGAGTACTGGTCGACAAGTCAATGAAGCCGTCTGCGCAATGTGAAGCAGCTGCAGAAAAGGCAAACAGAATGCTAGGAATGATTAAGAAGGGGATCACAAACAGATCAGAGAAGGTTATCATGCCGATGTATCGGGCCATGGTACATCCCCACCTGGAATACTACGCCTATAATTGGTTGCCGTACTTGAAGAAGGACAAAGTACTACTCAAAAGGATCCAGAGAAGAGCAACTAAAATGGTTAAGGGGCTAGAGGAGTTGCCGTACAGTGAGAGGTTAGAGAATCTAGGCCTTTTCTCCCTTGAAAAGAGGAGACTGAGAGGGGACATGATCGAAACATTCAAGATAATGAAGGAAATAGACTTAGTAGATAAAGACAGGTTGTTCACCCTCTCCAAGATAGAGAGAATGAGAGGGCACTCTCTAAAGTTAAAAGGGGATAGATTCCGTACAAAAGTAAGGAAATTCTTCTTCACCCAGAGAATGGTGGAAAACTGGAATGCTCTTCCAGAAGCTGTTATAAGGGAAAACATCCTCCAGGGACTCAAGACAAAGTTAGGCAAGTTCCTGATGAACCGGAATGTACGCAGGTAAGGCTAGTCTTTGACCTAAGGGCCGGGAACGGACTGCTTGGCACGATGAACCACTGGTCTGACCCAGCAGCGGCAATTCTTATGTTCTTATGATGTCACTTCCTATGACAGCAGGAGAAATGATGCAGTCTAGAGGACCAGGTTAAAGTTGTTGCTCACAGTGATAAACAACTAGAGATATGGGGAAGGGGAAGGGAAGGGGGTACGCACATGGCGAGGGGAGGAGTGGAAAGAGGTGAGGCGGAGAAGAGGAGGCGTGCTGGTGCCCCCACCAACATGGTCCCTGGAGAGGACCTACCACCCATCCTGCCCCCTTGCTATGCCACTAAGCTTTCCTTAGATTCAAATGAATGCAGTTCCAATATCTATAAGAAAGCGAGGAAAGCCAATAAATCTATGCAATGGAACAAAACCAGAACACCATTAGAATTCTGTGGGTCTGATTTGAAAATGGCAATTGATGTTCAAACAACTTTGTGTGCAAATGAGTTTCGTGGAAGTCCACCATAATCCCATCCAATCAGCCATAGGAGACAGCGACTGACACATGCACAGAATAGCTATGTTGCAGGGATGCATGATCGTCAACCTTAGGCATGCCTTTTTGTAGCACATCATAAAAGGGGCGGGGCAGAAAACTAACAAACCATGCAAATGTGAAAACATGAGATATATATGCTTTTTTCTACACTGCTTTGGTGGGACATACGCAATTGGCAGCCCCAGACCAGCAGGTTTACATTTTTAATGGACACATCTTCAGCACACATGAGATGTGCTCTTTACATACATGTATATTATATGGTTCCCAATCCCATAAAAAGTATTCAATCATTCAATCAGTGGCCCAGACCTGCCGTCATATGCTTCTAACACAAGCATTTCAACGCTACCAGTACCTCTTGACCTGTCACTAATTTTGGATCGTTAAAGGCTAGCGCTTCATTTTGTGTATCATTGATTGGCATGCTCATTTTAATAATGATGAGCTCATTGTAATCCATTTACATACGATTATCAGAGGCTGCTAGAAAACATGGAAAAGACCGTGAATAGCATTTTGGGCATCGATAGCTGAAATACTTTGATGCTAAACCGGTTAAAACTGTTTTAATGTTGACCCTTAAAGGCATAGTGAGTTTTGAGCAAATGGGCTTGAGTCAGGAGCTGATGCTCAAAACTACCACCAGCATTAACATGCATTTAACGCCCAGTTTGCACACACATTATTGTGCACTGAATGATCAGAGGGCTTGAGCACCAGCGCTAACGTACATGGTAAAGATCACATGGTATAAGGTACATGGTCACAAATTGTATTGAAATATATTTAAAAATAGATGGCAACGAGGCCAATAAGTATTCCTTCCCAATGCACAAATTAAAGGAAATGATAGCCCATAATGTTGAAAATTGATCACCAGGTCAGGGATAGCCTAGATGGTTTTGAGGCAGAGACAGATTGACCACTGTGACAATAGAGCAGTACCCTCAGTAGTAGGGGGCGCACCAATGGCATAGCGAGGGAGATTAGTACCTGGGGCAGTGGCACTCAGCATCACCATGCCACACACCCCTCACTCTTCCCCATCGTATCATGCATCCCCTTCTCTTCCCTGCCAGATGAGTGCCCTGCTCCCATGTAGCTCTTGAAATGTTTGCTGGCATGAGCAGTACCTTCCTGACTGCTGCTCATGCCGGCTGCCTGCTGCGCAAGCTGGCCAGAAAGTGATGTCTGAAGGAAGCCGATGAACTTTTAAAGAGGTATATGGAGGGGTAAAGAGGAAGAGAGGCACCAGTGCTGGTGCCACCCTTGAAGATGGCATCCAGGACAGTCCACACCCCTGCACCCCTTAACTATGTCCTTGGGTCCCACTCTCCTCTAGCATCCATCTTATTTAATCATGTTTAATTGGGGGTTAGGGGCATTAGGAGCCCAAGACCCTTATTGCCCATGCCCCAGATCACTGTAGTGATCACTGGTGCGGGCCCAGGAAGTGACATCAGAGGAAGATCCAACACTGGCATGAGCAGTAGGCTGGGGTTGTTGCTTGTGTTGGGAACGTTAAAGAGATATGTGGAAGGGAAGGGGCGCACACACGGTAGTGGGGATGGGGAAGAATCAGGAGGGGTGGAGATTAAACTAAATTAAAGTAAACCTTAAGCTTATATACCACATCTTCTCTATAAGGATAGAGCTCGACACGATTTACAAGAGTTTAAGAAAGGAAAATATAATAAGAATTAGTGGTTATATAGAGAGCAGCAGAATTTACATTCTTGAAAAGATTAGTAAAGGTGCCGGTGCCCTCACTAATACAGCACCCGGGATGGACCGCCTCCCCTTACTACGTCACTGCCTCTATCCACTTCCTGTTTAATAGTATGATTTAACCATGCATAAAATAAAAAAATCATTGCATTGAGCATGCTGAGCTAGGTTTTGTGTGTATGTGTGTGTGTGTTACTGTTGTGTTGTGGGTCATCTGTGTGCATCTTCAGCATACAGCTTTGATCATGGTGCTCTTAGCTTGCCAGGGCTGACCTGAAGTAAAATCCCTCTCCTCACCTCCTCTCCTTCTCTTAGAACAGCTTGCTTCAATTTGTTTAAAAGTTTGTGTGCCATACACTTTTAGCCTTATTCAATAAGGTCAGTTTTCAACGAAGCCTTTTTCTCTTGGCTCATGATATTGGAATTTTTCTTTTGTCTTTACCATATTACAACTTTAACATTCCTAGATAACAATCATCACACAGTCTCTGCCTGTGAGGTCACGTGTCACACAGCAGGTGTAAACTAGTTGACAAGCAACGAGAGCAAGTGACCCCGGGCGAGATGCCTGTCCTAATTTGGTCTCGAGCTGCAGAGGAACAAGTCATTGCAGGAAAAGAAAAAGGAAAACATAACAAAATAAACACCAGGTGTGCTCAGGCAGAAAAATAAATAGTTATTAATTAGTTATCACTCTCTGAACCTTGCGCTGTTTTAATAACACAGCATATTAATTATACCCTCTGACAATTATATTGATGTGCAGTAAAAATAATCATTGACAATATGAAGACTGGAGTTTCAGGCTATCAAGCAACTTTATTTTTAACCTTTCAGGGTCAACCTGAATTCTACTGTGCTTTCCTACTTCTGATTTTTTTCTCCTGAATTAAACAAACAAACAAACCTTAATTTCCCCTTCTGGACGTTTTTTCTTAACTGTCCTATACCTTTGGCTATTGCCCCCATTTGCCCCTTACCTTTCTTCTCTCCCTCTTCAGCAGTTTTTTCATGTTACTATTACTACGACTACAGTAGACTCTTTATTAACTGGAACTCAAGCAACCAGCAAAAACAGATAAATAAATAAATAAAAATGGAAATAAAATCAATTTCGCATGGAAATGTAAGTGTAAACTTGACATACCACATCTCAGTACACCCATGCTTTGTCTATCACATCTCCAGTAGTTTGTCTGGAGCAGTTTAAGGTATGGCATAGTATGGTGGATAACAACTGAATAAAAACTGGAATCAGCAGTGAACAGCTAAGCAAACGTGAAAGCTCCTATGCGATACAGGGCTTTTGTTTTGCTCAACTTTCACGTTTGCTCAGCTTTTGCCCTGCTTTGCTCAGCTTTCACGTTTGCTCAGCTTTTGCTCTGCACCACGTAGGAGCTTTCACGTATGCTCAGCTGTTCACTGCTGATTCTAGTTTTTATTCATTTGTTATCCATCAGGTTTTCTTGTATTAACACACTGTAGGACCCCTTCAAAACAAGGATCATGTCGGGTCCGGATTTATCAGTCCTTTTGGATACAAACTGTTTTATGATTTTATTTATTTTTATGATTGTTTATTAAAGACTTGGTATCCTGTACATCATCACTGCAGTTTTTGTTTTTATTCTTCGACTCGATATTTCACTGCAGTTCTGTTGGATTCTTTGTTTGTTATGGCATAGTATGCGGTATTAGTTAGGCCTATTTTTAATAGCAACTGTCAAGCAACCAGAAACTACATTTATCCGGCATCTATCGATCACCATGGGTTAGTGCTGCCCGATTCACGATTCGAATCGGTTCACCGATTCACTTTGGGTGAATCGATTTGAATCGATTTACAACATTAAAAAAATTGGCTTCCCGATTTGGACCCTCCCCCCTCGCCCCCTAAAGTAGGAGCGGCAGCGCTGCTCTTGCTGGCAGGCCGCTGCTGCACCTGCTTTAGAGGGCGAGGAGGGAGGGTCAGTCGGGAAGTGCTGATGTCGGCTTCCCTCCGGCGTCCAGTTCCCCCCTTGCGTCTGGTTTCCCATCTTGGCTTCCCGCTTCCCCCCTGGCCTCCCCGTTCCATTTACCTTATAGATGCAACCTGCAAAGAAGATCGCAGTTATAACAGCTTTGCAAACTGCTTTGAGCTGTTTCCTCCGCAATCCTGCCTCTGATGTCAGAGGTGGGGCAATACCGCAGCAGAGGAAACAGCTCAAAGCAGTTTGCAAATCCGCTATAACCGCAATCTTCTTTGCAGGTTGCCTCTATAAGGTAAATGGTGTGGGGAGGCCAGGGGGAACACGGAGGCCTTCCCGGGGGGATGGGGGGGACAGGCCTTGGGGGTACATGCCTTTAAGGGGGGAATAGGCCTTTAAGGGGGGAATAGGCCTTTAAGGGGGGAACAGGCCTTCAAGGGGGGGGACAGGCCTTCAGGGGGGGACAGACATTCAAGGGGGGACAGGCCTTCAAAGGGGGGACAGGCCAGGGATATTGGCATAGGCCTTCAGGGGGGACAGGCAGGCCTTCAGGGGGACAAGCCTTCAAGGGGGGGGCAAGCCTTCAAAGGGGGGACAGGCCATCAGTGGTGGGGTGCAGGCCATTAGGGGGAGGTGCAGGCCTTCAGGGGGAGACAGACCTTCAGGGGAGGGGGCCCTGGAGTAGAAGTACACTGAGGGAGGGAGGGAAGGGGGTTCAAAGAGACGCGCATATACCGGACTTTGGGGGGAAAGAAATAATGGGTCTAAAAATAGAGGAGAGGGAGAGAGATGATGGACAATGGAATTTAAGGAGGGAAGGAACAGAAAGGAAGAGAAGTTGGACACAAGGGATGGTGTTGAGGGGGATAGAGATACTGGAGAGGAGGGTAGTTGGAAAAAGAAAAGGAGAGATAGTGGACACTGGGGTGGTGAGGAAGGAGGGAGAGTTGCTGGATGAAAGGGTACTTGAGAAAAGGTGGATCTGTGGATGGAGATGAAAAAAAGGAAAGATGCCAGACCTCCGGAGGAGGGAAGGAAAACGGAAGAGGTGGATAGAGATGGCAGATGGATGTTTAGCACGGAGAAAGAAGAAAGAAGGAGACCCTGGCAAGCAAGTTAACAGAAGACAATCAATGCCTGGGACCGACAAGTTTTGAATAATGACCAGACAACAAAAGGTAGAAGAACTAATTTTATTTTCCATTTTGTGATTACAATATGTCAGATTTGAAACGTGTATCCTGCCAGAGCTGGTGTTAGACTGCAAATGTGAGCTAGGATTTAACAGAGAGAGGAAAAGTCTTTTTTGTATGTTTATTTTGTTTACACCACAGTGCCAGTGTGGTTAGGAGAAGGCAAAGGGGGTGAAGAGGCTATAAAATAAACCCACCAGGATGTTTGAAATAAACATCCAATTGGGCAAGAAAATCGAATCGAAAAACCAATTCAATAGGCTGAATCAAATCGAATCAAATTTTTTTTTCGTGAATTGGGCAGCACTACCATGGGTATCAGTTAACTGAGAGTCTACTGTATTTATTATTTCTATAGCGCTAACAGACGTACTCAGTGTTGTACATTAAACAAGCAAGAGACAGTCCCTTCTTGAAATAGTTTACAATCTAATTATAATTGCCACAGAAACTCCACTTGGTTACCTAAGGTCACAGTTTGACAGCAAATTCACCATGACCTAGCCGGAAAATGTTTGCCTGATATAAACTGATTATACTACAGGGGCTAAATAAAACTTTAGATCCATGTAAAAATTGATCCTGGAATATTAGACAAAAAAATGACTTCCTTTCCCATGTAATTTCTGTAAGTTTTCTTTTACTGTGGCTACAGATACGCATTTTAGGGCAAATTTTATAAGAAGCGCCCATAAGTTAGGCACCGAAGTAGGCACTGTTCAGCGTGATTCAAGTAAAATTGGGTGCTATTTCATGAATCATGCTGAGCGGCACCTATTTTGGAGGCGCCCAATAAATAAGCCAGCTCTAGGCACAACTAAAAGTTAGGCAGCCATGCGAGCGCTTAAGCACGCTCATGAGCAGTGATTCTGCAAAAAGATGTTTAACACGTAGCCACGCCCATGCCTAACGTGCATAGCGCCTATTTTTTTGAAGGCCGCCTAAATTTTAAGAGGTGCCTTATTGCAGAATCTTTCTTTCTTGATAGGCATCTAAGTTTAATTATTGCTGATTAAAAAGCTTAATTGAGCTTATTAATCTATTTAGGCACCTCCAAAATAGGTGCCTAACATTAGGTGCCGATTACAGAATTTGGGCCTTTATTTCCTTTCTTAGGATGAACAACAGAAGGTTAATATTTAGAGCCAGAAATTATCACATTGTTTTAAACACCAGTTGCATATATTCAGTGCTGCTATACAAATATACACTGGAACTGAATATACATTGAATGAGGTCACCACTGATGGTTATATGTTCAACAGTGACAGTGAGGATTTTTTGCATGTAAAAGACCCTCTGTACAATGAATCCACATGTAAAGGACATACAGTGGTTGTTTCATAACTAGGGAGTTTGGGTGGTGGTGCTCGGCATCACTGCACTATGAGCCCCCTGCTCTTTCCCGCCATGCCATGCACACTCCACTCTCCTCACCACTTGATCAATGGCCCTGTCCCCATGGATACCTCTTGGAATATTCACCAGTGTGAGCAGCATCTACCACCTGCTGCATGCACTGGCCTCGTCTCCATTCTGATATCACTTCCAGGGTGCTGAGACTGTAGCTGCGACATCATCCGATGACAACATGGAGCTCCTCTGAGCATGTGCAGGCCCCTCTCACCAAATCCCCTCCATATCCGTTTCCTCTCCAGTCAGTCCTTTAGCTATAGGCAGGTTCATCTGAGAGGGAAGGTGGGTGGGTTTGTGTGGCTGACTTATCCTGCTGTCCACAGAGAACTCCTGTTACAGGTAAGTAACAACATTTTCTCCATGGACAAGCAGGATGAGTCAGCCACATGGGGTGACTCCCAAGCTGAGGGCTATGAAGGGGCATTATGCTGACAATGTTTTGTTATGCTCTTCACAGCCCATGTCGTGCTGTGGTAGGATGAAGTTGCATGGAGTAGATCGAGACCTAGACAAAAGGCCCAGAGTTCCCTCAGATGGAAGACCACACCTGAAGAAAGTAAGGGTAAGAGCCCATTGGGACAGGAAGGGTTGCGACTCAAGGCACTAGGAACTAGAGGAAGCTGCATTCAGAAGGGAGCAAAAGCCCTTCTGAATGCAGATGGCAGAGTGGAAGGTGGAAGGTGCTGCTTGCACTAGCAAGCATTTCAAAAAGTATGCAGGATGGGGAAGAGAGGAGGAGACATGAAGACAGAGTCTGGGGTGGTCCTCCCTGCCCCCTCTTAGTATGCCACTGTTTAACACATTGTAGCATAGCATTTTAGCATACACTAAGCCCAGATTTAATGCAGCACTCTCTGGGGGTGTTCTATTTTTTTTTATTGCAGATTGCATTTGTTAATGTAAGGGACCAGTTAGTGCCTCCTATTTAAGGAATGCTGTCTCCTATATTAACCATTAGGGCTAGATTCAGTAAATAATGCTAAAAACGGTGCCAAAAAATTAGACGCTCTGTGTTATTCTATAAAAGCCACTCAAAAGATAAGCACCCATTATAGAATTAGCATAGGGGCCCTGATTATATAAATGATGTCTAAAGTTAGGTGTCTAGATCAGCATGCCTAGCCAATCTAGGTGCCTAAGTTAATTATTTAAAAACTCTCTATTTGGGGCTGACAATTAAAAATGAGCACCTCGAACAAGCTTAAATTGCACTTAATTGACTGTTAGGTACCAAACTTGGTAGGTGCCTACCACTTTAAGGTAGGCACTCAGTCTAAGTAACTACCTCAAAGTAGGTGTAGTTGGGGTGGATTGTGGGAATATTTTATATGTAGGCACATAGTTTGGACTTAAGCACATTCAGATTGCCAGTGCATCTATCTTATATCACATTCTTGACCAAAATTTTGTCCAAGTCCCAAACGCCCAGAACAAGACCTTTTGGAGTTGGGAGGGGCCAATCTTGTAATGGAGTGACCACCTAGACATGGCAACAGAGCAGTGGGGCACCTTACAGGTCACTGATATGAACTACACATAAAGAATGCCACATAAACATCTCACCAGAACTCCCTTATAGGTTATGGTGAGCCCCCTAAAATGTATTATACCCACCTGTCTACAACCCCAATGGCCCTTATGGCTGCAGGTGGTACCTATATGGTAGCAGAGTAGGGTTTTCAAGTTTCAAGTTTCAAGTTTCAAGTTTATTATGATATTTGATTAAACGCTTTTCAGATTACAAAGCGTTTTACAAAGGCAATAAAATCACAAATACATTAAAATTAAAAATGACTACTTTAAAAAAGTAAAAAACAAACTGGGGTGACATGCCACATGAAACGGTAGGAAAGAAAGAAAAAATACAATTTTAAAATAAAATAACCAAAATGGGGTAGTACATTAGGAAGGTGAGGGAGAAAAAATTTAGAACAGAAGAAAAATTTAAAAGGGAAGGGGATCTTAATTTGATGAAGGGTGATGAAAGTAGGAAATAACCAGCAAAAAAAAAACAAAAAAAAAAACTTTTAGTTAAAGGCTTCTTTAAAAAGAAGACACTTTAAGCTATTCTTAAATTTTTGCAAGTCTGGTTCAAGTCTTAAATAAAGAGGGAGTGAGTTCCAAATTGTTGGAGCAGTAACCGAGAAAATCAAGTCACGGCGAGTACCAATGATTTTTAAAGAGGGAACATATAGGGTGGATTGTGAGGATGATCTGAGAACTCTAGGCGAATTGTACGGAATCAGATGTCTATCTATAAATGCTGGAGTATTATTTTTTAATGTCTTAAAGACTAAAAGAGCTATTTTAAATGTTATCCTATATGAAATGGGAAGCCAATGGGCATGTTGGAGTAGAGGCGTGACGTGGTCGAATTTTTTAGAACCTGAAATTACCTTTATTGCGGTGTTTTGTATAATTTGGAGGCGCTCATATGTTCTAACATAAATGTAGTGGTTAGAGGGGATTATGGGACTTGCTACTCTTCTCTATGGTTCACTAGCCCACCCCCGGGCTATTTAAGACACTTGTGTACAGCTTGTGAGGATAGAGAGGAACTCCAGAGCGACTTGTGTCGGTTAGAAACATGGGCGGAGAAATGGCAGATGAAGTTCAATGTGGAGAAATGCAAGGTAATGCATTTAGGCAATAAGAATAAGGAATACGAGTATACAATGTCAGGTGCAACTCTGGGGAAGAGTGAACAAGAAAAGGACCTGGGTGTACTGATAGATAGGACCCTGAAGCCATCGGCACAATGCGCGGCAGCGGCAAAGAAGGCAAATAGAATGCTGGGCATGATAAAGAAAGGAATCTCGAGTAGATCGGAGAAAGTTATAATGCCGCTTTATAGGGCAATGGTCAGACCACACTCGGAATACTGCGTCCAACATTGGTCTCCCTACCTAAAGAAGGGTATAAAACTGCTGGAGAGGGTGCAGAGACGAGCAACAAAACTGGTGAAGGGTATGGAGAAACTGGAATATGAGGATAGACTTATAACACTAGGATTGTTCTCCCTTGAGAAAAGGAGACTGCGTGGGGATATGATCGAGACCTTCAAAATACTGAAAGGAATCGACAAAATAGAGCAGAGAAGATTATTTACATTGTCCAATTTGACACGGACTAGAGGACATGTAATGAAGCTAAGGGGGGACAGGTTCAGGACTAATGTCAGGAAGTTCTGCGTCACTCAGAGAGTGGTTGACACCTGGAATGCCCTCCCAGAGGAGATTATTGCGGAATCGACCGTCCTAGGCTTCAAGAGCAAACTAGATGCATATCTCCTTAAGAGAGGCATATAAAGATATGGTGGACTATAAATTACGCCAGGTGTACACCTGGCAGGGCCTCCGCGTGTGCGGATCGCCGGACTTGATGGACTGAAGGTCTGATCTGGAGATGGCAGTTCTTATGTTCTTATGTTCTACTAGGCTTTCCAATACCAGGTACTGAAGTTCTGGAGACAGGTATGTACTTTTTTATTCTGATCTTTGTGGGGGTTTGAAAGGGTTGGTGAAAATTGGGGGAGTGTGTGTGGGTTTTCACTTTGTCTCTGCAGTGGTTATACCTGTTTTCACATCATCTAACTCACAACATCTAAGTTTCATCCAGGATGTCTAGTAAAATATTTGATTATCCCTGCAGGTCATCTAAGTCTAAGTCAGCCCTCATTCTGCCCACATACTGCCCTGACCTTTCCTCCAAATATACCCCTTTCAGCTCTGGGTGCACAGCAGCATAAAAAGTCCCACAATGTGTCCAGAAAGTCAGTTTGATTATCAGCACTTAGGCAACCTATCTATTAGGACATCAAAATGCTGACTTAGGTGGGTTTTTAGATATGTTTAAGTTTTGATTATGTGCCCCATAACTTTTAATTAGTCCCAATTAGCATCAATTATGAGGTGTTAATGGCCAATTATCAGCATCAATTAGGTCGACCAATTAAGGGCTAGAATCACTAACCCTCCGATCCGTGTGCGATCCTTGTGCGATTGGAAGCAGGCCAACCGATTCGCCAACCATCTGCATGCAAATGGAGGCGATCAGAGGCACGCCCCCAACCAACTGCACAGATCGCTAAAGCCCTGACAGTAGAGACAGGAAACAGTCTACTGTCAGGGCTTATGCCGGCTTTTTAAATTTTTTTTAAATTTAAATTTTTTAGATTCAAACATTTTTTATTGATGCAAACATCATCAAATACAGCAAATATAACATCAAAGCACAGCAATAATGCATCAACTATTATATTATAATATAATATACATAATAAAAGACAAATTCCAATTTCAATAAACCCCCACTATATCTATATGTGTTTGAACCTTTACCATCCCTCTCCACACCCACCCCTCCCCACCCAATAGTACTCTCTACCCAATGATACTCTGTTCATTTAACTAAATAAAAGCCCAATTAAGAGATCCAACTGAAAATCGCACTACGGCCCTTAGGATGCAAATCTTGCAAATATGAACCCCAGATTTGTATAAATAACATCTTTTGCTTTCTTATAATTCTAGCATCTCTAGCTTCCCAAATGGCCAACTGATGTAATTGGTTTCGCCAATGCCAAACCTTGGAGGATCAGGGATCGTCCAATATTGTAGTATACATTTTCTAGCCAAGAGATTCATTTTCCTACACAACGCCCTATTTCCTTTAGGTAAATGGCTAAGAGCTTCTGGCAAATCCAAAATAAAGAAAGAAGGAGAACGGCGCAATGATCTTCCAATTATTTTTGACATATAATTTATTATTCGCTTCCAAAAGTGCTGAATTATGGGGCAAAACCAAAATGCATGACCTAATGTATGACTCTCCCTCCCACATTTATGACATAAAGGAGTAGGAAGACCTCCACTATAAAACAATTGTGTTTGTATATAATAGGCACGTAATGTAACCCTATAATACGTTTCTCTTAACCATGACCAAGGTGTCGTTCTTAAAGTACGGGCAACATCCCAATGTCTCAAATTAAGCTGTAATTCTTTCTCCCATTTCTCCCGAATTTCCTGATAGTTCTTGTCTGGTTGTAATTTTTGCAAAATGGAATGAATACATGACACCGAAAGAGACATCCCCTCCTCCTGAACAAACAACTCTCTCAATCTAGCACCCAAATGCAAACTCAACTGTACCCTGTCAAGGGATCTCACATAATGTTCCACTTGTATACATGCAAATTGCACTCCCCAAGTCTCTCCCACTTTATCCAACAATTCAGTACGAGTCAATAATTCTCCCTCATTTCCCAGTATATGTTCCAATCTTAAAATTCCTTTTGCACCCCATAATCTATACTCCCTAGAGTCTCTACCTGGAAGAAAAGTCAGATTACCCTACAAAGGCAAAAGATCAGTAACCATTGGATTCCCTCCCAATAATTGCACAAACCAAAACCATACCGTCTGTAAATTATTAAATACAACACCTGAAAAAATAAGAGATGGTAACGCATTTCGCGCACTATGTAGTAACGCAAAAATATCATAAGGAGCTAAAAACTCCTGTTCCATCTGAAGTGGAGTATAAATACTTGTCACATTTACCCAATCACCCAAATGACGAAGTAAACACGCATAATTATAAATCCGTATATCCGGTAAACCCAACCCCCCTCTATTCCAATTACCCAGCAAATATGTCAACTTTAATTTAGGTTTCTTATCAGCCCAACTAAAATGAGTAATTTTTTTTATAAAAGATCTTTAAATCCTTCTTGAGTAAAAACAATGGTAACGTTTGCAACATATACAACCATTTAGGAAAGATAAACAACTTAACCAAGCAGATGCGACCCATTAAAGAAAGGGGCAACATCTGCCAGGTATCCAACAATATTTCCATATTCTGTTGAAGCCTATCCACATTAAGACGATATAATTGAGTAGTCAACATAGTCATTACTGTCCCCAAATACATAAATTGCCCTTGTGCCCAAGTCAATGGAAACTCTGACTCCCATAAAGCTTTTACCGCCACAGAGGATGCAAGTGCCTCAGATTTACCAAAATTTATATGGAAACCTGCATAATCACCGTATTCTTTAATAAATTCCAATAATGCAGATAAAGAAGACAAAGGATCCGTGAGATGTACTAAAATATCATCTGCAAAAGCCGAAAGTTTAAAAGTAGTGTTTCCAATATCAATCCCTCGTATAGATGACATTGCATATATATCCCTAATAAGGGGGTCTAAAGTAAGTACAAATAATAACAGAGATAACGGACAACCCTGTCTCATCCCCCTATAAATAAAGAACTTAGTTTCAAAATCCTTTAACACCAATTTAGCTTGTGGAAGCGCATACAAAGCACGGACCGCAGACACAAAAAAACCCATCAAAACAATACACTTTCAATGTATCATATAGGAAATCCCAATGTACCCTGTCAAACGCCTTTTCAGCATCAAAACTGACCAACACCGAAGGTAAATTATACATCGCCCTATGTTCGAAAGATAGTAACAATTTTCTCATATTTTTAGTAATTCTCCTTCCCTTCACAAATCCCACTTGGGCGTCATGAATGAGGGAGGGCAAAACAGAGGCCATCCTATTTGCCATAATCTTCGCTAACAGTTTTACCTCCGTATTCAATAAAGAAATAGGATGATATGATGCCGCTTTTTCAGGGTCTTTATTCGGCTTAGGCAATACCAGAATACGTGCCGTATTCATACCATCAGACAAAGCCTCTGCACCAACCATGATGTTAAACATCCTTGCAAGTGGATTGATAATCTCTTCTTTTAAAAGTTTATAAAACTCTATTCGCATGCCATCCTCACCTGGCGCCTTCAGCAAAGGACTATTCCCAATTGTCCAGTACACTTCTTCTGGAGTAATTGGCTCATTCAGACGCACCCTATACTCTCAGAAATACAGGGCAATTTTATCCCATCCAAATATGAATTTGTTAATAAACCCCTTTCTAACAGAGGACCATAAAGAGATTTGTAATAGTGAAAAAAAATATCTCCTATCTCCGGATCAGTTATAACCCGCCTCCCTTGTTCATTTATCAAGGCTCTAACCCTATTGGGGCCCATTCTAGATGAAACCAAACGGATTAATAGTTTTCCCCCTTTATTCCCTTGTTTATACAGTTGAAATTTATAATAAGCTATAGATTTATGTGCTCGCTGATATAGAAAGGAATTGAGAGTTATTTGGTATTCCATCAACTCCTGTCTAAGCGTTGAGTCACTCAAGTGCCCATATTTCTTCCTAACCTTTACAATATCCCTTTCCAAATGCAAAATTTCTCTATCCCGAGCTTTTTTAACATGACAACTATAACTTATTGTATCTCCTCTCAACACTGCCTTTGCCACTTCCCAAAATAAAATAGGATCCTCTTCTGCATGAGCATTATGCTTTTTATAATCTATCCATGTACTCAATAATCATTCACTATATTTTTGTCCCTATATAGTGCTAGCGGGAACACCCATCGCCACATCCTTTGAGACCCCCTACCATTCTGCCACCTCGCATATACCCATGCATGATCAGAAATTGTATAAGGACCTATATCCGTCTGTACCAAATTCCGAAACACCGAGTCCGTTACCCAAATGTAGTCAATACGAGATTGTGTACCATGTGCTCGAGATACAAGAGTATAATCCCTCTCAAATCCCTCCAAGAGTCTATTAATTCCAGATTTTCACTAAATTTTTGGCTCTCCCTTTCCCCTATTCGACACATAGTACCCCCTGGCCCCGTACAATCCAAATTAGAATCATGCACAGCATTAAAATCACCACCAATAATTAAAGAGACCTGAGCAAAGGGCAATAATAATCGGGTTAAATAGGTTAAAAAAAAAACCCGGATCACTATCATTTGGAGCATATACACAGCAAAAAACAAAATTCTGTTGCGCTATAATCCCCTGACAGAGTACATATCGTCCCTCTCCATCTTTACTCAAAATTTGTAAATTATCCACTAGACCCCTACGAAACAAAATCGCTACTCCTCTGTGTGTACTTTGTACATTCCCCAACCCACCATTGCTTCAATTTCATATGTTCAATATCATTTAAATGAGTCTCTTGAAGAAAGGCCACATCCACCTTGTGACGTTGTAATTGCTGTAAAATTTTTGTACGTTTGATGGGAGAATTAATTCCCCCCACATTCCAAGATATAAAATTAACCAGAATCCATTTTTGTTAGCCATCCCACATACTCCTCCATCAAAATCTGTGTAACTCGGCCATCCCAGTCACTGACCAAGTTCCACTCTAACATCAGCTGACCATCCAGTTTCAAAGCTAGAAAGAGAGTACCATTTCCTTTCACCCATCCCTTTATTCCCAATTCTTCCCCTGCTTTATCACTATAATTTCCTACCCCCCTAAACCCTACCCAAAATTGTATTTCAAGATCTACCATATAGATCTTAAGATCACAAGAAAGAAGTAACCTCATCATCCCAACCACCCCAAAATACTTCTTCAATTTCCAGATAAACACCTAAGAAATCCCCACCTTCAGAACATCCCTTTCAACACATTTTACTACTCTCAGACAGACCCACCACTATTTTCAACACCAATAAAAATTCTTTATTAATTTTCAAAACTACAATAGTGCAATACAACCAATGCAGCACATAGTAATACAATAAAAGCACATTCATCTTTCTCTTGTTCATAATCATCCATTTCCCCCCTCAACCAAACACTTATCATTCCGTATAACAAGCATATATTATCATAAATATCCTATCTATTCTGAATAATTATATCTTCTCACCCATCTCAATTATAAATATTCAAAAATCAATTTATGACATAAAGAATCCCTCTCCCCCCCTGCCCTGGATATGTACCAAAGTAAAGAACAAACTGACTCACAGTCAACAAACAATTACAATGAGGTAGCATAAGATGCCAATGGGCCCCATATTAATTTAAATATATTACCATGTCCTAAATTTTCAGCATTTATTCTTTCAAATCTATAACTAGAGCAAAGACTTGCCCACCAGAATGAAAAATTTAAAAGATCACAGTTCTTCCAATTTCGAGTGATCATCTAGAATAGATGGCTATCCCTGTCATTATCAGGAAAAGGCGACCTTTGTATTGATCTATAAGGGGCTTAACATTTAAAATTGTACCACATATCTGCCCGATAAAAAAAATTAACCTCCCCCAACAAGTGACCCGAACCCTCCAAAAAATTTGCCCTGCAGCCGCATTTAGAAAAATTATGGCAGGAGGGTTCCCACTCCCTGCTGCCATATCTAGAACTACTAACCCCCCTCCTAACAAGTGCCCCTAACCCCTCTCCCTCCCCAAGCCCCCCCCCCCCAATTTGCCCTGCAGATGCATTGAAAAAAATTATGGAAGGAGGGTTCCCACTCCTTCCTGCTATCGGTCCCACCCAAAACTAACAGCCCGAGGAGGAGGAGCCAGAGGTACCTCAGCCAATCAGGGCCTTAGGCCCCCACCCCGTGCATCACACAATGCACCGGGGCATGTCCTAAGGCCTCAGACTCATCGCGGGTGGCATTGGAGTAGGAGGGATTGAGCACCCCTCCTGCTCTATTAAAGGTATGGGGAGGGGGGGTGGGGAGGGGACCAGGGTGGGGAGGGGAGGGGGCATCTGGGGCGGTGGCATCAGAGAGTTGGCATTCCTCCTGCTGTTACATTAGTTTTTGGGTGAGACCGATGGCAGGAAGGAGTGGGAACCCTCCTGCCATAATTTTTTTTGATGCAGCTGTGGGTCAAATTTTTGGGGAGGTTCGGAGAGGGAGGGGGGTTAGTAGTGTAGATATGACAGGAGGGAGTGGGAATCCTCCTGCCATAATTTTAAAGAGCCCGAGTAAGGTACAGGGAGGGGTGGGCCGGGCAGACGGTGGTTTCGCGATGGCAGGAGGGAGTTGGCATCCCTCCTGCCATTTTTGCAGGGATGGGGTGGGCAACAGTGGGCCCGATGACAGCGGCGGCAGATTTAAAACCATGGGCTTGCTCTGCTAAAAAGCGTTGTGAGCCCGTGGTTTTAAAGGGCAGAAGAGGGCAGGAGAGTTGGCCAGGATAGAAGTGACTGTTCTTCAGCAATTGCTTCTTTTCTGATCTGCAAGCCCAATCAGTGTTAGCTAAAATGTTTAGTGAATCGCTGTCCTCCCAAATTTGCATGCCATTTCCCTCATTTGCATGCACAGATCAGGAGGGGATCGCTAAACACTTTAGTGAATCGGGCCAGAGGGAAATCTGCTTGCTAAGGGCTCGCAAACCAATCAGTACACGATCGGTTTGCTTTGTGAATCTAGCCCTAAGTTGTGTGTGTACATCTGCAACATACACTGATGTACATTTACAACTTTAGGCACCATATACAAAATTTGGGGGTAAATGTATTGAATAACGCTACACTTAACCACAAATTGGTACCAATTAATATCCTTTCTTTAATTTTCTATACTCTTCTCCAAGGGGAGCTTAGGATGGTCTACATGAATTATTCAGATTCTCAAGCATTTTTCCCCGACTGTTCTGGTGGGCTCACAATCTATGTAATATACCTGGAGCAATCCCCATTGCTCCAGGGAGCAGCACACAAGGAGGGAGCTCACAAGGAGCAGCATGTGTTTGAACCCACAACCTCAGGGTGCTGAGGGTTGTAACTTTAACCACTGCACCACACTCTCCCTTAAGAGTTCATACGCTAACAAATTTACTGCACACTAATAATTAGCACAAGCTAAATGCTAAAATGCCTATTATATTCCTATGGCCATTTTAGCAGTTAGCGTGCACTAATCATTAATGCACACTAGCAAATTTAATGCCCTAATTTAGATATTATTCTATAATGCATTTTGCATACTACTTGAAAAATTGTGCTCCCACGTTTACAGAATTAGGGGTAAGTGCTTAAGGCTCTTTGGGCTAGATTCACTAACCTGCTCGATCATGTATTTGGTCAGATCAAAGGTCCATCTAGCCCAGTTTCCTGTTTCCAACATGGACAATCCAGGTCACAAGAACCTAGCAGAAACCCAAATAATAGCAACAATATAATCTCCTAGGTCAAGGCTTGGAGAAAGAAAACTACATCTTCTAACAGTCAAAGAATATTCTCTACCCCACGGGGAGCTAGAGATGGAGTCCTTGAGAGCTTGGTAACTGGAAATTCCAAGCTCCTTAATATTCTGTGAAGACATGGAAGAGAATGAGAAGAGGTAGGAGAATGGCTCACCAGAAGTGGTTTCTCCCAAAGAAATGATAAAGCAGAGTGTATGGGTGCACTGAGTCAAACACTCACACTCAAATCTAGTTCTTGGAGTTGCCCAGGCCAGGTTGGATTTTCCTATCGTATCCTGGGCACCCCATTGCAAACGTGTTGCTCCAAACTGCAGATTTAAAAGCTCCACTACTTCTGGGAGCACCATTATGAGTTGGGACACATAGTAAGTGGTCGTGCTGCTAATACCACTTATGCAACTGTGCCACTTATATTACTGAGAAGTGAGAGGCTATCCTGAGCTGTTGGCACCATTGTAGTTAGGCTATTTTTCAGGTCCGTATGCTTTCTTGGCTAGTTTATTAGTACTGATAGGTTCGCAAAGGGTGTTCCTGATTGCCTGCTACTCCCTGCATTGAGTCAGCTGCAAATTTTCTGTGAGCAGAGTGAGTTCAGATCAAAACTGCACAATGCCTTGCCTTAGAGCAATGAGCTGCACCTCATAGCAGATGAATATTACAACACCTAGAAGCCAGTGCTTTACTTTGGCACCATTCATCTTTTTGCTTTCTTGCCTCTGCCATCCTTTCTGATTGCAGTAGGGTTACCAAATGTCCTCTTTAAAAAAAGAGGACACGTGACCCTGTACCATTCTGCCCCAGCCATGCCCCATCCTGCCCCCAGACCTGCCCCTATATGAACCTTGTTTCTTCTTCTCTGAGCTCAAGGCCATGTCTGTGCGCATGCGTGTGCCATCCTCGTGTCGCATCCGACTACCAGGTTTTGAAAATCTGTCCAGGTACCCAGACAGTCCTCTAAAAAAAGGACATGTCTGGGTTTTCCTGACTCTGGTAACCCTAGATTGCAAGCCCCTCAACCAGAAAAATTACTCTTATAACGTGCAAAAACACATAACTGAACATCATTCTTTTAAATATTAATCTTTGTTTCACATCTGTCTATATCTATATGTGCTAGCAAATGAATAATAAAAACAAAAAACTGTGGATGCTGATGTTCTTAGAATGATTTATTATACACTCTTTCACATTAAAACCATATAAACATAAAATACAAAAGTAATAGTCCAACCGGTATTTTCATATATTTCATTTTACATCTTTTTGAAGGTGTGGTCTCCAGAATTGTACACAATATTCTAAATGAGGTCTCAGCAGTCTTATACGGGGGCTTCCTACTGACCATACCTCTCCCTATGCACCCTAGCATTGTTCTAGCTTTTGCTGTTACCTTTTCACACCCAAGTCCCAAAGTGTGCTATGAGGGGGTTGAGATGAAATTTTTCACCCACCCACTTTGGTCTTGGGCCTACCCTAAATAATCTGCCTGGCTATGCTACTGATAAAACAGTATGAGCACATGTACTGTATATATGAGGGATTGAATATGCATCAGAACTTTTGCCATGCAGCTTTGTAAAAAAGGCCCATAGTGAATACCTATAGAACTTTGGATCAGTTCAATCAGATATTGTATGCATGGACAGCAGAATGCTTTTTAGTTTGGGGAGGACAAAAAGCTCCACCTAGCAGGATCCTGCAATACAACCTCTCTCTCCTGCTCCCAACTCCCCCCCCCCCCCAAACCTCCTCCCAGTCACTGTAATTGTAAGTCTTTGAGCATCCACCACGCAGCGTCAATGAGCAGCCCTGCTTATTTAGCAAGGCAACAATCTCTTTTTCAAAAGTTATGCACTCTTTAGGATAAAGAAGTTAGATTGATTTTTTTTTTTTTAGTTCAAAATTTTTATTGAAAGCTTTTGTAATACAAACACAAAGCAGAATAAAATCAATACAAGGCTGCCATTTGTAATTAGAACAAATAACTGTTTTCTCATACAATGGCAGCAACATAAATAAAACTGCATCAACAAGAGAACCAGGAGAAAAGTATGGGGAGAGTGAAAAGGAGAAGAGAAAAGAAAAGAAGTGGGGAAAGGGTGCATACTAATATCATAACAATACATATGCGAAAGGAAAATAATTGTGGTCAGGAATGTAATTGTGACTGTATAAAATTATCAAGGAGGTTCTGGAAAGATAAAGTTTTAGAAGTTAGATTGATTTTTAATTTGAAGTCTGAACACTTATCTCCTGTTTATCAAAGAGTGCATTGGCTCCCTCTAGTGGCTAGAGTTTTATTTAAGCTCAAGTGTTTTATTTTTAAAGCATTGTATGGTTTAAACTTTAAAGCTATATTGGGTGGATCAATTCTTATTTGCCTCTCGGAGTCGTTCATCATGTAATCTATCTTTTTTCAAGTTCCCATCAGTTAAAAGTTATACTCATACAAGATACATAAGTCAACAACTATCTTATGAAGCTACATATTGGGACTCTGAGTTTGGGCCACTTTTTAAAATGTCTATGACAAAGGTGCCCAGACTTTTTGGGCTTGCGAGCTACTTTTAAAATGACCAAGTCAAAATGATCTACCAACAATAAAATTTAAAAAAACACAAAGCACACTGTACACAGAGAAAATGTTAATTATCATTTATATTCCATGGGTTTTCAAAGAGCTCAAGGCAGATGACTTTATGCAATGTCACCTCAGGAACAACTATACAAAAATAGACAAATATACCCCTCCCTTTTTACTAAAACGCGATAGTGAGTTTTAGCGCAGGGAGCTGTATTGAATGCCCTGCGCTGCTCTCGATGCTCATAGGCTCCCTGCACTAAAAAAACGCTATTGCAGTTTAGTAAAAGGGGGCCATAGTGCAAAAGACAGCAGATATAAATTCTCAAAACAGACACATTTTGATCACTAAATTGAAAATAAAATCATTTTTCCTACCTTTGTTGTCTGATGATTTCATGAGTCTCTGGTTGCACTTTATTCTTCTGGCTGTGCATCCAATATTTCTTCCCTTCTTTCAGCCTGCTGTATGCTTCCAGACCTCATTCCCTCCACCAACTTTTTCTTCCTCTCCCCTGTCCCCCTCCCCTTTCTTTCTGTCTTTCTTTCTGTCTCCCTGCCCATATTTCTTTTTGTCTGTCTTTCTCTCTCCATGCCCCTTCTTTCTGTCTCCCTGCCTCTCTTTCTTTCTGTCTGTCTTTCTCTCTCCATGCCCCCTTTCTTTCTTTTTGTCTCCCTGCCTGCTCCTAAGCCACTGCCGCTGCCATTGGGGAACAGGCCTCCAATCCAGCACTGCTGCCATTGGGGAACAGGCCTTCAAACCACCGCCACCCCAAGCTCTCCCTGCTCCCCCACAGAGAAGCGCTGAGCCAACCAACTTCACCTACCCAACATCATTTCTGAAGTCGGAGAGGAAGTTCCGGGTCAGCCAGGCAGCGATCGACTAGCCCGAAACTTCCTCTCCAATGTCAGAATTGACATCGGGTAGGGGAAGTTGGTCGGCTCAGCGCTTATGAGTCGGGAAGCAAGTAGAACTCGAAGGCAATGTGATTGACTCACGTTGCCTTCCTGATCTACCGGTCGATCACGATCAACCTTTTGAGCACCCCTGGTCTATGACATATGCATTTTAGAAAGCTTTAAAAAAATTAGTTGTTTTCTAAATATTTGTAGATTTTAAATGATGTTAATGCATTTTTAAAGGTAATTGAATTGTAATTTACTGTTAATGTTCAGTTTTATTATATGCACATCATATTGAACTGCAAGGTATTTGCTATGCAGAAGCACAATTTTATGTTATGCTTAATGTGACCATATGTCCTATTTTGAACGGGAACATCCTGTTTTTAGATCGCCTATCCCGTTGTCCATACGCACAGCTTTGGGACACTGAAATGTTCCATTTTCAGAAAAAGCGTCCCGAAGCTTTGCATGGGGACAATGAGACAGGCGATCTAAAGCAGTGTTCAACCGCCGGCTTGCAAAAATTTCCTGCCTGTCCATGGAGATCAGGGGGGCCCAATGAACTTGCCCGCAGCAGTGCCAGTAGTGTCAGCACAGTGATTCACTTTGGCAGCCTTGGGGCTTTTGTTGAGTCGCGGTCCACCTCTGATGATGCAACTTCCTCTTTCCTCAGAGACGACCCATCAAAGGACCCAAGACTGCCTAAGTGAATTGCTGTGCTGACGGTACTGAGAGCTGCTGGGAGGGGAAGGGAGGAAAGGAGGGTGGAGGGGAGAACAGGAAGGATGGACCGTCAGATGAATCCCCACTTCCCGGTACTGGATGTGCTCTTGCAAACCCACCTGTTTCCTTCTTCTGGCAGCGGTGGGCAACATGGCCTGGGACCCGAGTCTTGCATGATAGAGCATGAAGTTGGCCTGCACTTTTCCCTGGGAGGGCTGCAATTGCCCAGAAATACCACAAATGATAGCAAATAGGGTCACACTTTACTTTTTCCACCCAACGAACCTCCAGTAAGATATTTGAACCTCGATTGTTCTTCACACCTGGCCTTAAGATGCTTCTGAGCTCTCGCTGTTTCATTTTTCTTTACAAACCTTCTCTGCACTTTTTCCATTGTCAATAGCTGTATGGGAGTACAACCTGTAGACGCACACTAAATCTTACCCTTTGCTCCCCACCTTCCCCCCCATTAGAGCTTCTTTCAGATCACTGGTCTTTAGCTGAGCTCACATCCAATAAGATCAGTGAGAAAGTGGTGAGCAGGACGTGAGGCACTCAAAATGTAATTTGTTTGAACTGGAACTTCTCTCTTTTGCACTAGGGTCATTGCAGTGATTGACCCGAACCAGAAGTCACATAACTTGGCTCCTTTTGGAACACTACAACCAAGACTCCTGATTGTGGTCATCTAAGCATAACTTCCATGGAATGACCAGAAATACACACACCCAGACCTGTGCACCATTTATTTGGGGACCAGGCATTCTGACCCAGAAATTATAACTGAAGACTATTGCAGTTGTCATTTGATCAACTGGCTAAACAGCCTTCATCTGCTGATGTCAATGTATCATATCCCCAGTGGGAATGTATACTGGGGAGTTAACTCTGACCTCTAAAGCAGTGTTCTTCAACCGCCAGTCCACAAAATAATTATTTTATTTCCACCGGTCCATAGGCGAAAAAAGTTTGAAGAACACTAATCTAAAGGTAACACTTCTCCCTGCTTTGCCGACACAGTAACAGATCAGATACGTGCAGCAGCAACTGCACAAGCCTCCCCCCCCACACACACACACATCAATTCTGGTGTCAGAGAGGAAGTTCCAGAATTTCCTCTCCAACGTCAGAATTTATGTCGGGGGGGAGGGAAGGCTTGTGCAATCACTGCACTCACCTGGCCTGTTGCTACAGTGGAGAATGTGGGGTTCAGTAATTGAACCATCCACCCTACAGCTACAGTTAGAGTTTATTTAATATAACACAATTATTAACACAAAAAGTTAAATCAAAGTGGTTTATAATAATAAAAGTAAGAGTAACAATTCAAACACACAAAACAGACAAATATTAATTGGAAAAAGAGGAAAGGGGAAATTTACATTGTATTATAGGGCTCATAATCAAAACAAAAATACGTCTAAAAACCCAGTTGGATGACCTAAAGACAGGTCATCCAAATGCCGATAATCAAAACAAGTTTTTAGATGTATCCAGAGACTTTATAGGTCTCTGAATCCCACTGTGTGCCCAGAGCTGAAAGCGACATTTTTGAAGGAGTGGTTAAGGTGGGAGGTGGGTGTGATGAGGGCTGACTTACACTTAGTCCTACTGCAGATATGTTCAAAAGTTTTACGAGCCTGCATGGATGGAACTTATACATTGTGACTTAGATAATGTAAAGAGCAGAAAACACAGGAGATGCTACCTTCACAAACCGTGAAAGCAGAAAAACAACAAATGTGACTGATTGGTATTCAATCTTGTTTATTGAATAGAAAAACTTGACATAGTAACATAGTCTGCCCAACCTGATTCAATCTTAATATTTGTTGGTTTTTTTCTTCTTCTTCATAGCTATTTCTAGGCAAGAATCCAAAGCTCTGCCCAGTACTGTTCTTAGGTTCCAACTACTGAAGTCTCTTCAAAGCTCACTCCAGTCCTCTCAGCCAATGACGCCCTCCCCAGCCCATCCTCCACCAAACGGCCATATACAGACACATACCGTGCAAGTCTGCCCAGTTCTTCAATATTTACTATTATTTTCTGATTCCAGATCCTCTGTGTTCATCCCACGCTTTTTTGAACTCTGTCACCATTTTCATCTCCAGCACCTCTCTCGGGAGAATATTCCAGGCATCTATCACCCTCTCCATAAAGAAAAATTTCCTTACATGATTGTGTTTTGGCACTGACGGGCCTGTCTCAGGAGGCTGAACTTAGGTTGAGATGATTTTAGTAAGAATGTTCAGTCTTCAAGACTTATTTCTGTATTACATTAAATGTATGCCAATGACTAAAGAGCTTTCTTGAATATTGGGTGCCTTTGTCTTTCCTTTCTGGTCACCACGGTCAGGAGCCTCCAGCGTCAATCTGAGTAGCACACCTACTAACCTATCTATCTTTCCCTAGCAACAGCAGCAGATGAATCCAGAGACCAATGGGATAGCACACATCTACCAGCAGGTGGAAATAGAGAAACTGATTAACAGGTGGTCCCATTGGCTGGCACTCCTCCTGTATCTCCAGTATTCTCTATCTCCTAGCAGGAAATGGTCGCTATTCAACTAGCTCCTCAATTCTGGCTGTGACTGGAACTTTATTTTCTCTTGTTGAGGTTTCTCTTCAGTGAGACTGCCATTTTGTTTTTCCTGTTGAGGTTTCTCTTCAGTGAACTGGTAATGCTATTTCTCCTGTTGAGATTTTCTCTTCAGTGAGACAGGGGTGTCTGGCTGAATGGTGCCGGCTTTAGGAGTTACACCTGCCCCCCCCCCCCCGCAGGTCCCTGCCTCACTCTCCATCCATTGCTAGAGGGTCTGACTGGGTCTCAATTTTTTTTCTTCTTTCCCTTCTCTGTAAAAAAAAAAAAAAAGAGACCACGGTTGCTACATTCTGCTCTGTTACTGCTGCTTAACCAACTTTAACTGGCTTCAACCGGCCCTAACAACAAGATTGTGAGTATGTCTCTGGTTTTTAATGTTGGTTGAACTTCAGGTTCTGTTTGGGAGTCTTAGTAATGTGGGTTCGGTCAATATATGTTTAAGGAATGGATATTTTATTGAGGCTAAGTTTTATGACTAGAAATCCGTGGAGGGAGCCGGGACTTCCCGCCCTTTGCATGCACGCGCTTGGTTTCCTTGTTGGTTACAGAGTGGCAGTAGCGGTGCGATTTCATGCTCGCACTTGTTCTCATTGTTGGGTTTCAGTGTAGCAGTAGTAGTCCTGTTTATTCTGAGGCTCTCTTTCATCGGTGTTTGTCACGGCCATGTGCAGCTGATTGTGCAGGTGCCGGTTTATAGCAGCACGCATGAGATGGGACATGTTTTTTCCGGCGCTGTGGGCCGTTCTTCTGGTTATTCCCCGAGTCTGATTTTCTTTCTATGCAAGCTGCGGCAGGGTAAATTTTGTGGGGCTTGAACCCGACTATGTTTCTAGGAGCGTTGATGCAGCGGCCACGTGTCAGCGAGAATCAGGCGTGCACTTGGGTCTCCGGCGATGGCGGGAGAGCTGCAGCGTTCCAGTAGTTTGTTTCCAGCTGATTTTGGTCAGGGTATGCCGGGGCTTCTCTCCTTTCCGGTTCAGACAAGTTGTTTGTGTTTCACCAGCTTTGGGACAAGCTTGGGCAGATTTATATGTCTATGTCTGTGTTCCTGCTGTACTCCCTTGAAGGAAGCTGCTTGTTTAATCGGACTCTGGGGTTAGCACTCAAGGGGTTTACCAGAGAGACTCTGACCTGTGCTAGGTCACCCAGTCTCGGTTTGTCTCCGGACTGGAGCGACATACGGCAACTCACGGCACGGTGAGATCAGCAGTAAGATAGTGCCCTGTATTTCACACAGGTATCTCATTGTCTCTCTTGGGGTCCCTGCAGATTGAGCCTTTGTCTGTTGGTAACTGTCCTTATTTGGGCCTCTGTGCTGAGCTGCATGTGTCTAGTAGTGGCACAGGATATATATGCCCAAAGGTAGTACAAACAGTTTCCAAGTTCGGGCTGTCTCTATGGGCATAATGACACTGTGCATCTTCCTGCGGCCAGGACTCTCTTTCTCTATTTCTGAGGGGGCCTGGACTTCAGATTTCCATGCTTATCATGCTGGTTTCTCCTGTCGCCATTTTCTCATGGCACATGCTAGACGGGCCCCCGACCAGACAGGAAGGGCTGTACAGCTCCTTTTAATCAGGAGCCAGTTACCTATTCTATCAAACCCACGGAGGATCACGCGCTTTGTGGCTGTTAGCCTCATCCCTGAAGCTCTCATTAGCGATGTGAGCTTTGTCTGATACCTGTAAGGATGCTGTTGTTTTCCACAGGGCGGTAGATGCAGCATCTTGATTGAGTCTAGTATGTATTCACTTTAAAGGACATACGTATTTCGCTCATGTTGCATGGAGTTAGTACTGTTTTCATGGTTCCAGTATATTCCTCTTTACATTGTGAAACTTGATTTTTCCTAGGAGAATCTTCTTGCAGATCCTACAGTTCTCATCCTGCCATTCCCTGACCTTCTGCACTTCATTCTGAGGGGATTTTGACTTCTTCCAATGACTCTTCAGGCTTTCTCATGAGGGAGAAGCCGCTATAATGTCAGGTCAGGGGGTTTTGAAGATTTTTCAGGATGCTTGCAACTTTGCATCCTCCTCAGTTTCCAGTTCGTTCTTGGAGTCTCTATGTTTTGTGTTTCCCTTTTCAGTGTTACTGGTCCTCAGGACAGTTCTTGTAGTTCTTCGGGAACTAAGGGACGCTGTTCCACTTCCTGCATGGTGCCCAAGACGGGGGCATTGGGCTGGCTGGTCCCATTCTGTTGAATTAGTTTCTCAGGGTTACACATTTCTGCAGAAAAACTGGGAGAATATTTACATTTTCCCTATGGACTCAGAATCGGCACTAGGTTTGCTTGCCTCTCTTTGAGCAGTGCTTTCGGTTTTGGCACATGTCATTTCACCTACCCAAGGCTTCAAGAACATTTTAGAAAATGTGGGCAGTGGTACCATTTTGGCGCTACCAGGTGATTCACCTAATTTCTTCTTGACTGACTGCTTGATTCGGACGTCTTCCAGTCGGGCCATTTGACTGACATGAAAAGGGTGGTTTCTTTTCCTCAGTTCTTTGGACGTGAATCTTCGAATTTGCACAGCGCTCTTTTCTCCTGTACTATTTATAGGTATATCGGGGAGATGTTTTTATTCATATAAGAGAGAAATGTGTTTCATCCCAGAGACTAGGGCGATGGGTCATAGTCTCAGGTTTGCATTCTTCTTTGGTCACCATGACCCAGAGTATGGGATTCTGTACAGGTTATAGGATCCATGTTGCTGACTCCACTGGGAACTTCGGCTTGCTTTCCCATTATAATGCTACAGCAGTCGCTTTTGTTCCGGTGGTTCCCGGCATCTCAGGTCTCCAATTATTTGGTAGGCTCCTCATGCATCGCTCTGTATGATTTGGTGGCTCAGCGAGATTTCTCTTTTCAAAGGCATGCCTCGGTCTTTGCTGGACTAGCTCATGGCCACCAAACATCCCAGGCTGTCAGGTTAGGGGGCTCGGTGCCTTCCATCCTCAGCTCCAGGAGTCTGGCCTTAAGAGGCAACTCAGTACTTGTTCATTCTTCTACTCTTGAGCATGTTCAGGCTACCTTTCTGGAGCTCCAGACCATTCTTCCGGAATGCCGCTGAGGGTCCTTTCAGTCAGTATTATGATGGAGGTATTTCTCTACAGCTTGGGCAGTAGGTGATGTACTCAGTTGCCAGGTACAGTTGTTGTTCTACTTCAATGGGTGGACCCTCATCTTCCTCTTCTGTTGGCAGATCATTTTAAGGGTCAGGAAAAGAGTTTGGATAGACTTTCTCTCCGCAAAATCTGAGCATGGCCCATTTATTGTATGTTACAGTGTACAGCACTGTACACTCTAGAAAGTGTAAACGTTAGTAATAGTGAAATCTTCTACATCCTGGATATTGGGAATTTTGGCTCAGGCATCCCAGCTCTTTTTATGGACGTGAGATCTCCTGGAACTAGACCTCATAGCCTCGTCTCACAATTCAATGCTTCCTAGCTTCTTCGGCGGACACAGGGAGTGGGAGTTAGAGGGGGTAATAGCGTGGCTTCTTTCTCACCTCTGGTTTATCTTTTTCAGTGTTTTTCCCTGGCTGATGATGGCTTGGATTTGCCATCTCAAGCTCGCTTTCCAGGCACAGTATTTGTAGAATATCTGGCTTGGCTGCGCCATCCTTGCTATGCGGATCTGATGAGTCTTTCTACAGCCGGACTAAGAAGTTTCCTGGTATCTCCGGATTTGCACACCTAGGGTCCGATCAACATGGATATTCGTACTACTTTGGTATTACGACCTTGCTTTTGATAAGTCATGACTGACGTGTAAGGGTTATGCGAAGCAGGTTGTTTCTTCTCTTATCCAGGCGCTACAGACGTCTTTACCTGTGGCTTCTGCTTCCTTTTGGAGGTTTTTCCTTTCTTGGATACTTCTCAACATTTGCACCCTTCCAGAGTTCCTTTTTGGCACAGGTGTATTGCCTAGGGCTTAGCATTCAATTCCCTTCAGTTTCAAGTGCCATTCTTAGCTTGTTACAAGGGCTAGGTATATTGCTCTTCGATTACTTCTCAGCTTCATGTAGTTCAGTTCTTAAACGGAGTACGGTATATTTGTACACCTCTTAGGAAGCCCTGTCCGGAGTAAAATCTTCAGGTACTTCTTCGCAGTTTACCAAAGGCTTCATTTCCTCCTTATGCTGTTGAACACGGGGTTTCTTGTGGCCATGGTTTTGGCTCTGCAGTTTTCCGAGTTGCAGGCCTTGTTCAGCAGGGATTCCTATTTCTGATTTCCAAAATCTGGGGTATCAGTTCGGACGGTACCACAATTCTTTCTAAGGAGGTGTCATCCTTTCTTTTATGACACGCTCACTTTTCCTTCCTTCTTCCTTCTTCCTGGGAGGAGAAATGGGGAAATGTGCTTTTATTCACTGCATTTTTTTGAAAGTGCGTAGCGTTCTCCGCGAGCAAGATTTCTAATGATTTTTAGTTGTTTAGATCATTTTTTGTATTTTTCAAGGGACGCCTCAAACATATGGCGGCGTCCAAAGCCTCCATTGCTCGATGGGTCCAGGAGGACATTCTTTACGCTTGCTTGATGGCAGGGAAGCGGTTGGTGAAAGAACTTCATGACCATTCCATCAGAGTGATGGCTACTTCTTGGACTCGGTCCAGAGGTTTTTTCCTTGGAGGAGTTTTGTCTCGCAGCTACTTGGTCTTCCGAGAGTGCTTTCTCTCAGCATTACTGGTTGGATGTGGGGGCGCATGTGGTAGATGTGTTTAGTGCGTCAGTTGTTGTGGAGGCGGCGTTTGCTTCCCACCCAGATTGAGGATTGCTTTGCTACATCCCATTGGTCTCTGGATTCATCTGCTGCTCTTGCTAGGGAAGGAAAAATTATGTTCTTACCTGTTAATTTTCTTTCCCTTAGACACAGCAGATGAATCCAGAGCCCCACCCTTTCTGGATATTGTCTGTCGGTTTTTTCTTTTGCAACTTTCGAAGTTTGTTATTATTGAGGGTTGTATTCTGCATTATTGCCTTTTGAGATTAGTTATGGGAAAGAAGGTTTTTTTTTCCATGCTCTGCCTATTGATGTTTATAGATGCTTGGACATTGAGCTATACTGGAGATACAGGAGGAGTGCCAGCCAATGGGACCATCTGTTAATCAGTTTCTCTATCTCCGCCTGCTGGTAGATGTGTGCTATCCCATTGGTCTCTGGATTCATTTGCTGTGACTAAGGGAAAGAAAATTAACAGGTAAGAACATAATTTTTCCATGATACTAGTTCAAGCTTCTCTACACAACACCTTTCAAGTTTTTCCTACCTTACATGTTCCTTGGTCAGATCACTTTTTAGTTTCTTTTCAACATCAAATCTTTGATCACAGCCAAAAACAAAAGCTTAAAACAATATCTTCCAGGAACTATAATAACTTGGAAGCTGACTCTATTGTGTCCAATTTCGACCTTAGCCTACACAAATTATCTAGTCTCTCAATCGACGACAAAACTTTAGAATGGAATAATTCTATTACTAAACTCCTGTTACTACCTTTACTATTTCCCCTCGCAAATTGAAAAATCCATGGTATTCAGCTAATTTAAATCTTATCAAAACACAATACGCTCCCTTGAACTTAAATGGAGACGGAAAAAAACACTCTTCAATCTTAACAAGTTTAAGAAACACGCAGCATATTACAAATCTGAAATTAATAAAGCTCCACTAGTGCACTGCGATACTCAAGAAAACAGAAGGGAGGTGGGACTGGAACCAATGAAGGTAACTCAAGAGAACAAGCGCACCCTAAGCACAAATAAAAAGGCCAAAAACAGAAAACTATTACTGTTGGGGGATTCCATCATCAGAGGCATTAACCTTGGAACACAAGGCGAGGAGACCAAAATAATGAAATGTCTTCCAGGATCCTCAGCTACCAGGAGTTCCAGGCAAATACAGACTATAATTAAGGAAGAAACTAAGGATTTTAACACTGATGTTGTTATCCATCTGTGAACAAATGGCCTGGCCAACAACACCACACTTAAGAACATAAGAGACATAAGAACATAAGAAGTTGCCTCCGCTGAGGCAGACCAGAGGTCCATCTCGCCCAGCGATCCGCTCTCGTGGCGGCCCATCAGGCCCACTGCCTGAACAGTGGTCTCTGACTAATTTTACAAATTACCTCTAATCCTATCCCTCTAACCTTACCTCTACTCCTATCTGTACCCCTCAATCCCTTTGTCCTCCAGGTACCTGTCCAAACCCTCTTTGAAGCCCTGTAGCGTGCTTCTGGTTTTCACATCCTCCGGTAGCGCGTTCTTTGTATCCACCACCCTCTGGGTGAAAAAGAACTTCCTGGCATTTGTTCTAAATCTTTCCCCTCTCAATTTCTCTGAGTGCCCCCTTTTACTTATGGTTCCCCATAGTTTGAAAAATCTGTCCCTGTCCACTCTTTCTATGCCCTTCATGATCTTGAAGGTTTCTATCATGTCTCCTCTGAGTCGTCGCTTTTCCAGCGAGAAAAGCCCCAGCTTTTTCAGTCTGTCAGTATATGAGAGGTTCCCCATACCCTTTATCAGCTTAGTTGCTCTTCTCTGGACTCTCTCAAGTACCGCCATGTCCTTCTTGAGGTACGGCGACCAGTACTGGACACAGTACTCCAGGTGCGGGCGCACCGATGCACGATACAGTGGCAGGATGACTTCCTTCGTCCTGGTTGTGATACCTTTCTTAATGATACCCAACATTCTGTTTGCTTTCCTTGAGGCTGTGGCGCACTGCGCCGACGCCTTCAATGTTGTGTCTACCATCATTCCCAGGTCTCTTTCAAGGTTGCTCACCCATAGCGGTGATCCCCCCATCTTGTAAGTGAACACTTGCAGCACAGAAAGCTTTTCAGGAGCTTGGTGAGGGCGTGAAACCTTTTGTAAACACTTTAGCTTTTTCTGAAATACTGCCTGCATATGGAAAGGGAGAGCAAAGAATGAAAAACACAGAGGACTTTAATAGATGGCTCAAAGCCTGGTGTCATCAAGAAGGCTTCAGGTACATAGGAGGATAGGGAAATACACGGAAGGACAAGAAGCTATATTGCACTGATGGGCGACATATTACTACAGCAGGAAAAAGAAACCTTGCAGAGAAATTTAGACAATATTTTTCTAGGCATTTAAACTAGAAGGTTGGGGTGGTGTATGTATGAAGGACAATTATAGAGACAACCCCTGGCAAAAGAAAAGATGTGATAGTAGTAAAGACTGTAACATAAGTAATATCAGCAACTCATTTCTTAGTATTGCAACGGAAATTGAAACGAAACAAAAATCCATACGAAAAAGGAGATTATCGGTGAAAAATAGCTGGAAAGCGATGCCACAAATGCTCGCAGTCTAAGCAACAAAGTTCATGATCTGCAAGCCCTGATATTAGAGTCAGATCTAGATATTGTCGCTATCACAGAGACATGGCTCAGTGAATCACATGGAAGGGATGCAAACATACCGGGATATAATCTTTTTAAGAAGGACAGAGATGGTCAAAAAGATGGGAGTAGCTCTCTATGTAAAGATCAATATCCAAGTGACCGAAATGCAAGGGACCTGGGGAGAGGAAGAAGCGATATGGATTGCTCTGAAAAGAGAAGATGGAACTTCTATCTATGTGGGTGTAGTCTACAGACCTCCGACTCAATCGCAGCAAATTGATAAGGATCTGATTGTGGATATCCAAAAGTTTGGAAGGAAAGAAGAGGTTCTACTGTTGGGAGATTTCAATCTGCCAGATATGGACTGGAATGTTCTGTCTATGGAATCAGAAAGAAGTATGGAGATTGTGGATGCCTTTCAAGAAGCTCTGCTCAGACAAATGGTGACGGAACCCACAAGGAAAAAAGTGATATTGGATCTGGTCCTCACAAATGGAGAGAGTATCTCTAATGTTTGAGTGGGTGCTCACCTGGGAAGTAGCGATCATCAAACGGTTTGGTTTGATATAACGGCTAAAGTGGAGAGCGGCCACACGATAATTGAAGTCCTAGATTTCAAACGTACGGACTTTAATGCAATGGGAAAGTACCTGAAGAAAGAGCTGTTAGGATGGGAGGACATAAGAGAAGTGGAAAAACAGTGGTCTAAGCTGAAAGGAGTGATAAAAATGGCTACGGACCTTTATGTGAAGAAAATCAATAAAAACAAGAGAAAAAGGAAGCCGATATTGTTCTCCAACCTAGTGGCTGAGAAAATAAAGGTGAAAGAGTTGGCGTTCGTGAAATATAAAAAAACCCCAAGAAGAGGAGAGCAGAAAGGACTACAGGGTGAACCTGAAAGAAGCCAAGAAAGAGATACGTATGGCGAAAGCACAGGTGGAAAAACAAATGGCTAAAAATGTAAAAAGGTATACAAAAATTTTTTCACATATATTACTTAAAAGAGGAAGATGAGAAATGGAATTGCTAGGCTAAAAGATGCTGGGAACCAATATGTGGAGAGTGATGAGGAGAAATCAAATGTGCTAAACAAATACTTCTGTTCTGTGTTCACAGAAGAAAATCCTGGAGAAGGACCGAGATTGTCTAGCAAATGGAGTAGATTCTGCGACGTTCACGGAGGAGGGTGTTTATGAGCAACTTGAAAAACTGAAAGTGGACAAAGCGATGGGACCAGATGGGATCCATCCCAGGATACTAAGGGAGCTCAGAGAGGTTCTGGCGAGTCCTATTAAAGACTTGTTCAACAAATCTCTGGAAACGGGAGTGATTCCTGGGGATTGGAGGTCACAGGGATGAAGCAGGAAACTACAGGCCGGTGAGCCTCACTTCAGTTGTTGGTAAAATAATGGAAGTGTTGCTGAAAGAAAGGATAGTGTACTTCCTTGAATCTAATGGGTTACAGGATCCGAGGCAACATGGCTTTACACAAGGTAAATTGTGCCAAACGAATCTGATTGAATTTTTTGATTGGGTGACCAGACAGCTGGATCGAGGACATATGCTAGATGTAATTTACTTGGATTTCAGCAAAGCCTTTGATACAGTTTCTCATAGGAGGCTGTTGAACAAACTTGAAGGGCTGAAGTTAGGACCCAAAGTGGTGAACTGGGTCAGAAACTGGCTGTCGGACAGACGCCAGAGGGTGGTGGTTAATGGAAGTCGCTCGAAGGAAGGAAAGGTGACTAGTGGAGTCCCTCAGGGTTCGGTGCTGGGGCCAATCCTGTTCAATATGTATGTGAGTGACATTGCTGAAGGGTTAGAAGGAAAAGTGTGCCTTTTTGCAGATGATACCAAGATTTGTAACAGAGTAGACACCAAAGAGGGAGTGGAAAATATGAAAAAGGATCTGCAAAAGTTAGAGGAATGGTCTAATGCCTGGCAACTAAAATTCAATGCAAAGAAATGCAGAGTAATGCATTTGGGAATTAATATATATGCTGGGAGGAGAGAAGCTGATATGCATGGACGGGGAGAGGGACCTTGGGGTGATAGTGTCCGAAGATTTAAAGGCGAAAAAACAGTGTGACAAGGCAGTGGCTGCTGCCAGAAGGATGCTGGGCTGTAAAAAGAGAGGCGTAGTCAGTAGAAGGAAGAAGGTGTTGATGCCCCTGTACAGGTCATTGGTGAGGCCCCACTTGGAGTATTGTGTTCAGTTTTGGAGACCGTATCTGGCGAAAGACGTAAGAAGACTTGAGGCGGTCCAGAGGAGGGCGACGAAAATGATAGGAGGCTTGCGCCTGAAGACGTATGAGGAGAGACTGGAAGTCCTGAATATGTATACCCTAGAGGAAAGGAGAGACAGGGAAGATATGATTCAGACATTCAAATACTTGAAGGGTATTAACGTAGAACAAAATCTTTTCTTGAGAAAGGAAAATGGTAAAACCAGAGGACATAATTTTAGGTTGAGAGGTGGTAGATTCAGGGGCAATGTTAGGAAATTCTACTTTACGGAGAGGGTAGTGGATGCCTGGAATGCGCTCCCGAGAGAGGTGGTGGAGAGTAAAACTGTGACTGAGTTCAAAGAAGCGTGGGATGAACACAAGATTTAGAATCAGAAAATAATATTAAATATTGAACTAGGCCAGTACTGGGCAGACTTGCACGGTCTGTGTCTGTGTATGGCCGTTTGGTGGAGGATGGGCTGGGGAGGGCTTCAATGGCTGGGAGGGTGTAGATGGGCTGGAGTAAGTCTTAACAGAGATTTCGGCAGTTGGAACCCAAGCACAGTACTGGGTAAAGCTTTGGATTCTTGCCCAGAAATAGCTAAGAAGAAAAAAAATTTAAAAAAAATTTTAAATTGAATCAGGTTGGGCAGACTGGATGGACCATTTGGGTCTTTATCTGCCGTCATCTACTATGTTACTATGTTACAGTTACTTACCGTAACAGGTGTTATCCAGGGACAGTAGGCAGATATTCTCTACATGTGACGTGGGTGACATCATCCACGGAGCCCCGTCGTGGACAGCGTTTGAAGCAAACTTGATTGAAGATCTCAAAGTTTGCTAGTGTTCTCCACGCATGCATGCCTTCCTGCTCCACTAGAGGGCACATCCCCTCCTCGTGGTCTTCAGTTCAGATAGCTAGCAAAGAAGCCAACCTCGGGGAGGTGGGAAGGTTGCGAGAATATCTGCCTGCTGTCCCTGGATAACACCTGTTACTGTAAATAACTGTGCTTTATCCCAGGACAAGTAGGCAGCATATTCTCTACATGTGGGTGATCTCCAAGCTAACCAAAAAAGGGACAGAGAGAAGTTGGCAATTTATGAAAACAGATTACGCAAAACCGACTGGCCAAACTGGTCATCGCACCTGGAAAAGGCATCTAGACAGTAGTGAGAGGTGAAGGTATGAACTGAAGACCAAGTGGCAGCCTTGTAGATCTCCTCAATAGGTGTGGCTCTGTGGAAAGTGACAGACACCGCCATCGCTTGGACTTTATGCCCCGTGACCCGACCTTGCAGCGAGAGACCAGCCTGAGCGTAGCAGAAGGAAATACAAGCAGCCAACCAGTTGGATAAGGTGTGCTTGGAAACAGGGCGTCCCAACCGAGTAGGATCAAAAGAGATGAACAGTTGAGGAGCCATCTGATAGGGCTCGGTAAGGTGCAGGTAAAAGGCTAACGCCCTCTTACAGTGTGAAGCGCCACCTCACCAGGATGTGAATGGGGCTTCGGAAAAAAGACCGGAAGAACAATGGACTGATTGATATGAAAGTCCGAAACCACCTTGGGCAAGAACTTTGGATGAGTACGCAGGACCACCTTGTCATGATGAAATACAGTAAAAGGCGGGTCTGCAACCAGAGCTTGCAGCTCACTGACTCTGCGAACAGACGTGAGAGCAACCAGGAATACCACCTTCCAGGTGAGGTACTTCAAATGAGCTTTATCAATGGGTTCAAACGGAGGTTTCATCAATTGAGCCAGAACCACATTAAGATCCCAAACCACCGGAGAGGGCTTGAGTGGAGGATAAACATTGAAGAGATCCTTCATAAATCGGGAAACCGTCGGATGGTCGGAGAATGGTTTCCCATCAAGCGGCCGATAAAAGGCAGCAATCGCACTGAGGTGGACTCGAATAGATGTCGATTTGAGGCCAGACTGAGACAAGTGGAACAGATAATCCAGCACTGAAGGCAAGGAGGCAGAGAGTGATTCCATGTGGTGCTCAGCACACCACGCAGCAAATCTGGACCATTTCTGGGAATAGCATTGACGAGTGGAGCTCTTCCGAGAGGCCTCAAGAACATCCCTCACCGACTGAGAAAAGTTGAAGGAGGAAGACATGTGGCGAGGAACCAAGCTGTTAAATGTAGAGACTGCAGATTGGGATGCAACAGCGAACCCCAACAATGAGACAGCAAAGAAGTAAACACAGGAAGAAGCAGAGGCTCCCTGACACTGAGCTAGAGGAGCAGGTGCCGGTGCCACCGAGGAGCTATCAAGATCATAGTGGCGCGGACCGACTTGAGGTGTACCAGAGTCCTGAGAATCAGAGGAAAGGGAGGGAACGCATAGAGGAACCCACCCATCCAATCAAGAAGGAAAGCATCCGCCTCGAGTCGATCCCGGGAGAACATCCTCGAGCAGTATTGAGGCAACTTGTGAATGGAGTTCCCCACCGAACAAACACCTGCCGCAGAATGTGAGAATGGAGCGACCAATTGTGCGGCCGAAGAAGGCGACTCAACTTGTCCGCCAGACAATTCTGTTTGCCCTGGATATACACCGCCCAAAGAAAGATGCTGTGGCGCAGCGCCCACTGCGAAAGCCGAACGGCCTCCCTGCAGAGCGAGAGAGAACCTGTATCTCCTTGCTTGTTCACGTAATACATCGCCACCTGATTGTCCGTATGCACCAGGACGACGCAATCCTGCAGCAAATGACAAAAAGCCACCACGGAGTTGTAAACGGCCCGGAACTCCAGAAAGTTGATGTGGCAGTGACGATACGTACTCGACCACAGACCCTGAGTCCAAAGGCCATCGAGGTGCGTTCCCCAAGCGTATGCCGAGGAGTCCATCGTCAGAACCCTCTGATGCGGGGGCGTGAGAAAAAGTGAACCTCTGGACAGATTGGAAGAGTTGGTCCACCAAAGGAGCAAGCGTTTCAAGGAGGAAGTCACCGCAATGAGTTTGGAAGCGGGCTCCCGATCCTGCCGCCACTGAGACACCAGGGTCCACTGAGGAACACGAAGATGCAACCTGGCAAATGGCATGATGTGAATGGTGGAGGCCATGTGTCCCAGCAGGATCATCATCTGCTTGGCCGAAACCAATGACCTCTGAAGCACCAGCTGACTCAGCCACAAGAGGACGGCCTGCCGAGGTGGAGGCAAAAAGGATCGGAGGTGGACCATGTCCAGCACTGCCCCGATGAACTGCAGGGACTGAGAGGGGCACAACTGGGACTTGGGGAAGTTGATCTCGAACCCCAGACCCTGAAGAAAGATAATAGTCTGACGGGTCGCTGAAATAACCCTCTCCCTCAACGGGGCCTTGATAAGCCAATCGTTGAGGTACAGGAAAACCTGGAGGCCCTGCGACCGCAAGGCAGCCGCCACCACCACGAGGCACTTCGTAAAGGCTCTTGGGGACGAAGCGAGCCCGAATGGGAGGACCTGATACTGCAAGTGAAGGTTCCCCACCTGAAAGCGTAGAAACTTTCGAGAAGCCGGGTGGATCGGAACGTGAGTGTAGGCTTCCTTTAGATCCAGGGAACACAACCAGTCCCCCTCGTCTATCAAAGGATACAAGATGGGAAGCGAAAGCATGCGGAACATCTCCCGAATGAGGAATTTGTTCAATTTCCGTAGATCCAGGACAGGGCGAAGGTCCCCGGTCTTTTTGGGAACCAGGAAGTACCTGGAATACACCCCTGAGCCCCGTTGACAAGGGGGAACCTCTTCCACCACCCACAGATGAAGAAGGGCATGCAATTCCTGAAGCAGCAGGGGCAGCTACTCCACTTCCATAAGAGACTCTCTTGGAGGCCTGTTCGGCGGGAGAGAACGGAAGTTGAGGGAGTACCCTCCCGGATGACAGAGAGGACCCAGGAGTCCGTAGTGATCTCCTCCCAACACTGCGCAAAGGCACACAGACGTCCCCCTATAGGCATAGGGGAACCTCCAGGGCAATAGACATGGCTTTAAACTGACGAGAGGGGAAAAGCCGACAGCCGATCTGGAGACGACGCTTCGGACAGGAGTATCCAATGAAGATATTGCATGGGAAAAATGCAAAGTAGGCCTCAAAGACAAGCGGGAAAAATGCAAAGGAGGACTCAAGGACGATCTACAGGGGTCCAAGGAACAAGTGATTAGAATTAGTATGTAGTGACTAGAATTAGTATGTAGAGAAAACAAAAGAGGAGGAGGTTTAGCAATCATAATAAAAAACAATCTCAACATCGATGTCCTAACCAAGTACTCCACCCCTTACCTAGACCTGCTAGCCTGCCAAATATCTGACAAATCACTAACTGGAAATCTGAACTGCCTTCTTTGCTACATTACTCCAGGCAAATGGAACACCGCAAAACAAGAACTTGAAGAATTCATCTTCCAGAACTCTCTCTCTTCCACACACAACTTGATCCTTGGAGACTTAAATCTCCACTTAGAAGATCAAACATCCAAACAAGCAACAGATATACTCTCATACCTCAATTCCCTATCCTACCAAATTCTCAACCCAGAACCTACACACGAAAAAGGTCATCAACTTGATATAGCAGCTTACTCACCTCCAAACCAAAACCCACAAAAAATACACATCTCAAATGGGTCCTGGCACCCTACCCTCTGGTCAGACCATTACAAATATTCATTCACTATCAATTGGGCTCAAAATAACAGCAAACCCATCCCAAAGAAATTGCACATCAAGATCAGACCGAAAATCGAACCTACCACATTCTGGAACACAGTTGACCCCGAAATAGACCCCAACAACCCCAAAGACTTCATAAACAATTGGCGAACCCTCAGTGAAACCACATTAAATGAACTAGCTCCAATAAAAAACAAATACAAAATAGACAGACCATCCAACAAATGGTTCGACGACGAACTCTTACAATTAAAAAGGAAATGCAGACAACTGGAAAGGTCATGGAAAAAACAGAAACATAATCATACCAAAGACGAATGGAAAATCCAAATCAAACTATACAATACCAAACTGAAGGAAAAACGAAAAAACTTCTACTCTAAACTCATTGGCACTGAAAAACCAGACACTAAAAAACTTTTTGAAATCGTAAGAAACCTCACCGACACCAAACCATTTCTCGCCACCCAAGGAAACCAAACTCCCACAGCCACCCAATTAGCGGACTATTTCAAACACAAAATCATCACAACCAGATCCACATTCAACAACTCACGAATCAACTTAGAAGAAATACAAATCAATCCCACAATAGATGAAGCAATCCCAGCAGACAGGATCTGGACAACCTTCCCAAAGATTCAATGGTCAGACGTGGACAGGCTTTACAAAAAATACAGCAAATCCTCATGTGACCTGAACAACTGTCCCCCATACTTACTAACTACTGCCTCCACCAAATTTAAAGCCAACCTCACACTATGGCTTCAAACTACACTAAGGGAAGGTCATTTCCCACCGGAACTAGGAGAAATCATAATTACTCCTATCCTAAAAGATCCCAAAGGTCCTATAGACAATCCTACAAACTACAGACCAATCGCCTCAATCCCACTATATATCAAACTAACAGAAGGCCTAGTCGCACAATATCTCTCCAACTTCCTTGAAGACCATCACATACTGCATCCATCCCAATCTGGATTCAGATCTAACCATAGCACAGAAACTCTACTGATATCACTATTAGACACAGCCCGACAACACCTTAGCAAAGGAAACAAACTACTTCTCATTCAACTCGATCTCTCTGCTGCATTTGACCTGGTTGACCACCCCACACTACTTCAGACATTAGATGCAATAGGAATCTCTGGTAATGTTCACAACTGGTTCCAAGGCTTCCTCAAAACTCGAACATACAGAGTCAAGTCAAAAGAGCATCTATCCGACCCATGGTCAAACCCATGTGGAGTACCACAAGGATCGCCATTATCTCCTATATTATTCAACCTCTTCATAGCATCCCTCGGCATTACCCTAGATGCCCTAAACACAATATCATTCAGCTATGCGGATGATATAACAATCCTCATCCCCTTCAACATACAAGACCCCTTATCAACAAACCACCTGAAAATAATAATGGAAACGGTAGAAAAATGGATGTCAAGTCATAAACTGAAACTGAACTCGGAAAAAACTAAATTCCTACTATTAGAGAAGGAAAAAAAACCATCATGCACAGAACTGGAAGTAAACACAATCAAGTACCCAATGCAAAGCACACTCAAGATCCTAGGAATTCAACTAGACAGAAATTGCACAATGCAGACCCAAATCCACAAAATCATCCAAAGAGCATTCTTCACAATGCGTAACCTAAGAAAAATAAGAAAATTCTTCATCAAGGATCAATACAAGATAGTAGTACAATCCCTAGTTCTAAGCATAGTAGATTACTGCAACAGCCTATACCTATCATGCCCAAACTACATGATAAAACAATTACAGACCGTTCAGAACACGGCCCTCAAACTCATCTATTCCCTCAGCAAATTTGACCACATCACCAATGCTTACCTTGACTCACACTGGCTACCAATAAAAGCAAGATCCCAGTTCAAATTCTACTGTCTACTATACAAAGTAACACACGGAACAGCACCCAGCTACCTAAACAAAAGACTACACCGTAATCTCTTACACAGATTAAGGAGAACTCAAAACCTATTCGCTTACCCTCCTCTCAAAGGTACACGACGCATGAAACTATACGACAGCCTTTTAGCTACACAGGCAGCAAAAATTGACACTACCATTTCCAATCTACTGATCAAATCAATAGACATAAAAGAATTCCGAAAAGAAATCAAAACTCATCTCTTCAAAAATACTTTCCATCATCTTAACCTCAACATAGCACTAGAAAATACACACACGAACACCCCACCATAACTATACCTAAACATTGGACAACTCTCTTCATCAACCTACTATTCATCTACCATGAGCTCTAAATTTCTCCTGGAATCTTCCAGTCTAACAATTGTAACTTGATACATTCCTGATTCTATGTACTGTAATATTCCTGAAATTGTCCAGTCTCTTAATTTGTAATCCGCTTAGAACCGCAAGGCACAAGCGGAATAGAAATCTGTAATGTAATGTAATGTAAGTGATAACAGAAAGCGACGAGAAGGAAAAACAGCAGAAACTAGAGGGACATGCAGGAATGGGGAAGCCAACTGAGGATGAAGAAAACGCACCACGGGAAGGCGATGAACTAAAAGAAATTCAGGGGCTGGCAGCCCAGGGGGACAATGACAAGAGAATCAAACCACGAGGAAACACGGCAGGGAAAGTAAAAAAACCAAGACTTAAATTGTTTGTATACCAATGCAAGGAGTCTAAAGACCAAGATGAGAGAGCCAACCAGAAGTCATGGCCAACAAAGAGGACCTAGACATAATTGGAATCACAGAAACATGGTGGTCTGAGGACAACAAATGGGACGTTGTACTGCCAGGGTATAAACTCTATAGGAGAGACAGGACGTACAAGAAGGGTGGAGTAATAGCGATATACATAAAAGACTCCATTCAGTCGACCAAGATGGATACGGCGACGAGGGCGGAAGGGTTGGAATCCCTATGGGTTAAGTTACCAGGAAGAAAGGGAGCTGACACCAAATTGGGACTATACTATCACCCACCTGGACAACCAGAAGCAAGCGACAATGATCTAGAAGCAGAACTGAGGCAGGAATGCAAAAGCGGAAGTGTGATGGTGATGGGGGATTTCAACCACCCTGGGATAGATTGGAGTATTGTACACTCCAACAGTGCGAGGGAAACCAAGATCATAGAGGCTGTAAAGGGATGCTTCATGGAACAGCTGGTCAAGGAACCAACTCGAGGAGATGCCACTCTCGACCTCATCCTCAACGGACTAGGGGGACCTGCCAAGGAGGTGGTAGTAGTAGGACCACTAGGAAACAGCGATCACAATATGATCCAGTATAAATTAGAAGTAGGAACATCAAAAGTAAAGAGAACCACAGCGACAGCACTCAACTTTAGAAAAGGAAACTACGATGCTATGAGGAAAATGGTGAAAAAGAAACTCAAAAACAGCTCACGGAAAATGGAGACCTTAGAGAAAGCCTGGTCCCTACTCAAGGACACGGTGCAAAAAACACAACACCTGCACGTCCCCAGGTTTAGGAAAGGGTGCAACCAAAATCGAACAAAAAAAACCGGTGTGAATAACAAAGGAAGTGAAGAAGGCAGTAGGTGACAAGAAAACATTGTTCAGAAAGTGGAAAAAGGACCAAACTGAGGAAAACCGGAAAGAACACAAAAAACACCACAAAGAATGTCACCGGGTGGTTAGGAAAGCAAAAAGAGAGAACAAAGCGAAGTTGGCTGGGGAAGCGAGAAACTTCAAACCGTTCTTCAGGTACGTGAAGGGGAAACAACCGGCGAGGGAGGAAGTGGGACCGTTGGATGATGGAGACAGAAAGGGAGTGATAAAGGAGGAAAAAGAGGTAGCAGACCGGTTAAAGAAGTTCTTCTCGTCGGTCTTCATGAGCGAAGACACATCCAATGTACAGAACCTGAGGAGATCATAAGTGGGGATCAAGATGAGAAGCTGGAGCGAATAGAGGTAAGTCATGAGGATGTCCTCCGACAGATAAATAGATTGAGAAGCGACAAATCACCGGACCCAGATGGAATCCACCCACGGGTACTAAAGGAAATAGTGGAAACACTCCGGCAAATATGTAACCTATCTTTGAAAACTGGGGAGATCCCGGAGGACTGGAAAATAGCAAATATCACGCCTATCTTTAAGAAGGGATCGAGCGGTGACCCGGGAAACTACAGGCTGGTGAGCTTGACTTCGGTTCCGGGAAAGATGATGGAAGCACTGATCAAGGACAGCATCTGCGAGCACATAGAAAAGAATGGGCAGCTGAGGGCGAGCCAGCATGTCTTCTGCAAGGGAAGGTCATGCCTCATGAACTTACTACACTTCTTTGAGGGAATAAACAGTCAGATGGACAAAGGGGAACCCATAGACATCATTTACCTCGACTTCCAAAAAGCCTTCGACAAAGTACCCCACGAACGGCTGCTTAAGAAGCTGTGGAACCACGGGGTGGAGGGGGATGTACACCGATGGATTAAACACTGGTTGGCGGGCAGAAAACAGAGGGTTGGAGTAAAGGGCCAATACTCAGACTGGCAATGGGTCACGAGCGGAGTTCCGCAGGGGTCAGTGTTGGGACCGCTCCTGTTCAACATATTTATAAACGATCTGGAGACGGGGACGAAATCTGAGGTTATCAAATTTGCGGATGACACCAAACTCTGCAGCAGGGTTAGAACCAAGGAAGACTGTGAAGACCTACAAAGGGACCTAACGAAGCTGGAAGAGTGGGCGAAAAAGTGGCAGATGTGTTTTAATATAGAGAAATGCAAGGTCATGCATGTTGGGAAAAAGAACCCGATGTTCATGCAATGGGGGATCATTGCTAGGAGTAAGCAACCTTGAAAGAGACCTGGGTGTGATGGTGGATACAACAATGAAAGCATCAGCATAATGTGCGACAGCCTCAAAGAAAGCCAACAGAATGCTGGGTATCATCAAGAAGGGTATCACGACCAGAACGAAGGAAGTCATCATGCCGCAGTATCGTGCAATGGTACACCCGCATCTGGAGCACTGTGTCCAGTATTGGTCGCCGTACCTCAAAAAGGAGATGGCAATACTTGAGGAGGTCCAGAGAAGAGCGACAAAAATGATAAGAGGTATAGAAAACTTTTCATATGCCGACAGGCTGGAAAAGCTGGGGCTGTTCTCCCTGGAAAAGCGGAGACTTAGAGGAGACATGATAGAAATAGATCCTGAAAGGCATAGATAAGGTAGATAGGGATAGATTCTTCAGACTGTGGGGAACAACAAGTACAAGGGGGTACTCGGAGAAACTGAAAGGGGACAGGTTTAGAACCAATGCCAGGAAGTTCTTCTTCACCCAGAGAGTGGTGGACACATGGAACGCACTCCCAGAGGCTGTGATTGAACAGAACACAATACAGGGATTCAAAGTGGGTTTGGATAAATTCCTGAAGGATAAGGGGATTAAGGGGTACAGATAGAAGTAGTTATAGGTTATAGGATGAGTTCAGGGCCGCCGCGGGTGTGAACTGCTGGGGGCGATGGACCTCTGGTCTGACCCAGCGGAGGCAACTTCTTATGTTCTTATGTTCTTATAGGAGGCCTGGAACATATACAGCCGAAGCTGCGCCAGAGTATCCACAAGCCGGCGAAAATTCGCATGGCGCTCGGTAGGCAAATCTGCCTCGAAAGAGGGAAGAACCTTAACACACCACTTGAGATAGGAAGTAAAGATAAAGTTGTAACTCAGGACTCTGTTCGCCATCATAAAGTTCTGATAAAGACATCTCCCGAATTTGTCCATATTTCGGCCCTCTCTGCCTGGCGGGACAGCCGCATACACCTTGGATGGATGAGACTTCTTAAGGGTAGACTCCACTACCAAGGACTGGTGGGAAAGCTGAGCCTTTTCAAAACCCTTACAGGGCACCGTACGGTACCGAGATTCCATTTTAGATGGAATGGCCGGAATAGCATACGGGGTCTCCAAGTTGCAAAAGAAAGTCTGTTGCTACACCGGGTTCAAGGGAAGCCGCAGTGAGTTGTGGCTCGTGGCTCGTGGCTCGTGGCTAGCGCTGTTTATGGGACGATATTGAAATGGATGTCAGAAGCATGATAGTGCAGTATTTTTGTAGCGCCAGTTTTTCGTATGATTCTGGGTAATTCTAGTTAGACAAACATCTGTGTTAGTTAAGGACCGCGTCCAAAGTGTACGAAAAATAGGTGAATAAAACATTTAAATATAATGTAGCTAAGGCCAGAAGAAAAAACACACTAAAGATTAATATAAGGAAAAGAATGGTGTTTTCTTGTGTACTTTGCTGTTGAGCTAAATCATGGTGGAAATCATGATTACATGATTACATGGAGTCCAGTTTAGGTTCTTTTGTGTGTACTATAACTGTCCTGTCTTAGGTCACCATCTTGTGCCAGTGAATAGTTTCTGTTCTTTGTTCAGCTTCCCGCCTTTAGCCTCGTGGTTCTAAATGATAACAGATGTGCTTAGACCAGTTAGGAAAAGCATATTAGACTCCATATTCCAAACTGAGATATAAAATGTATGAAGTATGAATGGCCAAGATATGAATGAAATTATGAATGTTTGGGGCCCATGAATGTGATATATAAATGGTTTATAAGAAGAAACACTAAGGAAAAATCCTGAGCACAACATCTGGAAGTGATTAGAGTCAGTCTCAAGAATAGGAAGAAGGGGGGCATTGGAAGCCCACGCTTCAGGAAGAGGAGAGGGGGGATTTAAACCCCCCTTTTTCCTCCTGAGTAAGGTTTCTGTGTAAGGCTGTGCAATTTGAATCTGTCAGCTTAGGAGTTTTTTTTCCTTTAAGGCTCAGAACTTGTCAGCATGGTAGCACCATGTTAATAATTATAGATTCTCTTGAATGTTATAATGTTAATTCAAAAATCAAAAGTAATTTTCTGAAAACTTTGTATAACTTTTAAACATGGAGGAATGTTTCTTTGTCTAAACTTTAAGACCACCCATAGAAATGTTATTGGTCGTCAAACTTGATGATGTCACTAAACCAAAAGTTATATAATAGAATGTAATGAGATAGAAAAACGAGACCATTGTGAGAAGGCCAGCCTTTGGCCACGATGATGATCTCCCATGAGCGCAACGTAAGCAATTATGCTGTTCTTTTGATCTAATAATGGGAAAATAGAACCGATAATTCAATAAATCCTGGTTATAATTTTAAAACCTTGCGCTGCTGTCATTTTGCATGTAGAATTAATTTCAAACCTGAAGCTTTCACAAATGGCGTCAATGCTCCATGCTCAATTGGTGCCGAAACCAGGGAACTAACTAATTTGACGCCTTGAAAAAGCTTATAGGTTATTCATAGAAACTCTAGGAACTCTAGAGATTTCGCATGGTTGTGTAACAAAAGGTAGTCACAGGTTGACTGGCTGCGCAGGAATATGGCGGAAATTAGAGATAAAACGGGACCGGAAAACTGGAAAATTGTGAGTATTACGCCTGTTTAAAGAAAAAAAAATTTAAAAAAAAAAATTAAAAATAATAATAAAAAAAAAAATATTATTTAACAATAAGGAGCATGCTTGTATATATCTGTACATAATTGTATAAATTTGTGGGTAGAGGGATATGAAGTTAGTGGAAATTAAATATTAATGGAAAAAGAAAAAGAAAAAATTAGAAATAAAAGTAACACAGAAAGAATGTAACAGCCCAGTGGAACAGCAAAGGTGGCTTGTGAAAAGAAAGAAAAAAAATCCCTTGCAGTGCTGGCATTTTTCCATCTGGCTTTTAAACTGAGCAGTGCCTGTCTGAAAGAAGAAAAAAATTAAGGTAGAAGTGCCCAGTAGAGAGCAGGTCTCCTCTGTGAACGTAAGTTTTTGCTTGTCTGATAACAGAAGTTACTGAGTTTGAAGAAAAAAAAAATATATTCTCCGGCTGTGTGTCTAAGCTTTGTCTCTGAACTAACTCTTTCTCTCTGTGAAAAAGAAAACTGTCTGTTTTAATCTGACTTTGAAAAGTTTCCCTCACCCGTCTCTTTGTTTGAGAAAACGGGCTGAGGGCACCCCCTCCTTCTTTGTCTCCCTCTGCATTTTCAGTGCCTATCTGAAGTAACTACTTTGAAAAGAAAAAAGAAATTGTGTTTCTCAGCTTTGACTTTCTAAACTCCAGTTTCTGTCTCTCTCTATCTTTTTTGCTCTGCCCTAACTTTTTCTCTTGTCTCTGGAAAAAGAAAAATAAAGTTAATGGCTTCCCGTTCCCTTGCTGTCAGTCTTCTTTGTGTGAAAGAAAGAGCGGGCTGCAAATGGGGGATTTTCACCCCCACCTTTTTCCTCCCTCGATGCCTTCCACAGAGCTATCACGTAAGCTAGAAGGCGGGCTTTTTTTGAGCTTCTCCTTTGTTCATTACCAGGAAGAGGGGAAGGGGGAGGAAAGAGGGGGAGGGAATGGAGCAGCAATGGAGTTCCTTTGTCTCAGGGCTACAGATTTTCCAACAGGTATTTGCTTATATAACGAATTTGATTCTTCTTTTTTGAGAAGTCTCGGAGCAAGTCTGTTTACATATTAAAAGGGTTTATTGAGAACTGGTAGTTTAGCAAGACATGAGAATCCTATGTATCCGTGGCTTAAATTTGTTTCCGATGTAGTAGAAAAAAGAAAAGCTTATGTAGTGTGAATATCAGGATTCAATGTGGTCTCTCTCTGATAAAACTTTACCAGCTAAGCACGAGCATGTAATTCAATTGTTTTGATGTCGAGAAGTTGAATATGTTAATTTAAGAAAAAAAAAGGGCTTCTGTACGCTAGCTAAGTGATTCTTGCTGTGTTGAGAACAATAGAGATATCTTTGCTGAACTTTTTTAGTGTTTAGAACCATGTGGGTTTGCATCCCAGTAAGAATAAAGAGTGAATGCCACGTATTTTTAAAAGTTGTAAGAGTGTTGAAAGAAAAAGAAATGTAGAGTCAGAAGGCATCAGAAAGTGAAGTGAAAAGGAAAAGAAAGTTAAATGTCTGGCGGTTTCAAAGCAGGGAGATAGACTGTAGAACGAATGTACAGGAATGTGGAAAGAACGCTTGTGAAATGTGTTAATTCCCTGATTGTAAGGGATCTGCTATGGAGGAGTTCGATAGGGAAGATGGGAGAAAAGAATTCTGCTGGACTTGGGAATGTATTCAACAGTGAAAGGATAATTTTGTGGAAAAGAAAAAGATTTATTCCAAAAAACAGATACCATGCTTACAAGAAAGATTGTTTTTGTGAGCAAGCAAAGCAGTGCATGAGAAAAAAAATTCCTGCATTTGTAGTTTTATCTCAGTGTTTCAAATTAATTTTGAATATGAATTTTTGTGCCCCTGCATGGTTTATAAAGTATTTTTAAACTTGTGCATTGTCCGAAATGTATGATTAGGAAGTAATTAAATTTAAATGCATTTTAAAATTAAATTGGGAAGTTTAAAATAAAAAGATTAAGAAAAATAGAGGTTAAGTACCTATATTTTTTTGAAAATCGAAATAAATGTGAAACAAAGGGCTTGCTAACTTGGTTAACGGAAAAGAACAATTATAATAAACTTTTATGTAAATGGATGAATTCGGAATTGAAATTTTGCTTACTTTTTACAAGTAAGCTCTTCAGGATAGGAACCTAATAAAGAATATGGAATTGAGAATAATTCCCTGATGTTAGAAAAAAAAAACGAAAGTCTAATTTTACCATGTAGAGAATGTGTCTGCATGTTTAAATTTTCCTGTGGCCATATTTTGGTACTACAGGACCCTGAAAAAAAGTCTATTTAATCAGTATGTTTTGTGTTTCAGTTAAGAACCTTCTTTGAATCCTTTCAACAATTCAACACAGAGACTGTGACTCTGCAATACAAGAATTAGTACTGTTTGCAGAGGGATAACGTGCCATGTGTTTCTTTTTTCTTTGTTCTTTTGTTAATGACCATGTGCTTCCCTTCCAGGATTTACACTGATCAGCAGTACCACATTCCACCACTAGAGCTGTGGAGAACACAGAGAAAAAATTCCGATGCTGAATTTTCGGCGGGAATTTCAGTGTTCCTTTGTCTTCAACTAATGAGCTGTGCTTACCTTTCAGTTGTACCAGTACGGGTGTAATGAAACAGCAGTTCCATAGTTATAGAAAAGCCAAGCTTGAATTATGAAAACGTTGCAGCATGAACTTTTTAAAGCCATGATTTAAATTTCATTGAAATCAATTTAGAGACTCCGACCTTACAAGTTGCTAAAACTATTTGCAAAAGACATTTCTGGACTCATATAAAAAATTTTGAACGAAAAAACAGACTTTATCTTAAACCACGTTACTTTAAATCATTTCATTTGAATTAGGTTTCTGAACTTTAATTATGCTTTTGCATAATTTCATAGACTTATTCTGATATTGTATTAATAACTGTATTTTCTTTATCATTGTCTTCATGCATTGTTCTCAGAAAATATTTTGTTTATCCTGTATTTTAAATTTTATTTCATATGACTGTATTTCCATACACAGTGGCAGCTTCTAAGCTGTTACACAGTGCCACAATATTGTTTAATTGGGTTTAATAGCTGATATCATCAGTCCTTTTAATGATTTTAGTTTAAATTTGAGAAATGAGTTCCTGCAACACACACAGAAAAAAGAAAACTTATATCTGATGTGCATGCATTATCTGCACATAAGTACATTTCCATATTAAGCATATATTTGGGTTTTCTTAACACTGTGCATTATTTTACACTTTATTGATATAATTCCAAGATTTTATAACATAACACTTTTGAGCATAGGGACCAATTAAATTAGGTAATACTGAGGTTCTCTTTATCTTAGGGAAATCTAGGGTTCTATTTTTCTTTAGCTATACTTTCTCTAAATTTCTGACTTTTAAACTTTAAAAGTACTGGAGTTTCATGAATACCTCTATGAATAAAACAACAGACGTCTCTGCTCTAGGACTGTACTTGCACCTAGAACAGACACTGTCTAACTACCACTGGAATGGTAAGTTTCCTATATGATATGGTTTAGACAGCAACTTACATAAATGTACACTTAGATGGGTTTTATCTAGAATAGTGGATGGGATTTGCTTGCATTCTCACTAGAGAATTAAAGTAAGCTTTGGGTAAGATCTTCTAGGCATGCCTAGGTAGTACATTTTTCGGGCTTTTGCTATCTAATTGGCATTTAAAAGAATATACTTGCACAGACACACACTGATCCATAAGAAGAACCGTACCCAGAGTAAACCCCAGCGCCACAGATAAGACCACAAGCTCAATTATGAATATTACTTCATAAATTCAGTAATATCCAAGAGGGGACTGAGTTGTGGCTCGTGGCTCGTGGCTAGCGCTGTTTATGGGACAATATTGAAATGGATGTCAGAAGCATGATAGTGCAGTATTTTTGTAGCGCCAGTTTTTCGTATGATTCTGGGTAATTCTAGTTAGACAAACATCTGTGTTAGTTAAGGACCGGCGCCCAAATAGAAGTGTACGAAAAATAGGTGAATAAAACATTTAAATATAATGTAGCTAAGGCCAGAAGAAAAAACACACTAAAGATTAATATAAGGAAAAGAATGGTGTTTTCTTGTGTACTTTGCTGTTGAGCTAAATCATGGTGGAAATCATGATTACATGATTACATGGAGTCCAGTTCTTTTGTGTGTACTATAACTGTCCTGTCTTAGGTCACCATCTTGTGCCAGTGAATAGTTTCTGTTCTTTGTTCAGCTTCCCGCCTTTAGCCTCGTGGTTCTAAATGATAACAGATGTGCTTAGACCAGTTAGGAAAAGCATATTAGACTCCATATTCCAAACTGAGATATAAAATGTATGAAGTATGAATGGCCAAGATATGAATGAAATTATGAATGTTTGGGGCCCATGAATGTGATATATAAATGGTTTATAAGAAGAAACACTAAGGAAAAATCCTGAGCACAACATCTGGAAGTGATTAGAGTCAGTCTCAAGAATAGGAAGAAGGGGGGCATTGGAAGCCCACGCTTCAGGAAGAGGAGAGGGGGATTTAAACCCCCCTTTTTCCTCCTGAGTAAGGTTTCTGTGTAAGGCTGTGCAATTTGAATCTGTCAGCTTAGGAGTTTTTTTTCCTTTAAGGCTCAGAACTTGTCAGCATGGTAGCACCATGTTAATAATTATAGATTCTCTTGAATGTTATAATGTTAATTCAAAAATCAAAAGTAATTTTCTGAAAACTTTGTATAACTTTTAAACATGGAGGAATGTTTCTTTGTCTAAACTTTAAGACCACCCATAGAAATGTTATTGGTCGTCAAACTTGATGATGTCACTAAACCAAAAGTTATATAATAGAATGTAATGAGATAGAAAAACGAGACCATTGTGAGAAGGCCAGCCTTTGGCCACGATGATGATCTCCCATGAGCGCAACGTAAGCAATTATGCTGTTCTTTTGATCTAATAATGGGAATATAGAACCGATAATTCAATAAATCCTGGTTATAATTTTAAAACCTTGCGCTGGTGTCATTTTGCATGTAGAATTAATTTCAAACCTGAAGCTTTCACAAATGGCGTCAATGCCCCATGCTCAGCAGGGACTCCCGGGGAGAGTAGGGGAGCTCCATCTCCTCCAAATATTCTTTAGTATACTTGGAATCCGACTGGAGGTCCAAGTTCAATGCCTTCCCCATATCTATAACAAAGCAGGTAAAGGAAGACGGTCTACTCTCAGAATAGCCCTCATGGGGGGTGGTTGATTGAGACCGTAAGGCAGCAGAAAAGGAGGGGGAAGCCTCCATGGAATACTGCGGAGGGATATCCATATCCACCATCAGGGACGCTGAAGAAGCCCCACTAAAAGAACGGGGGGAATCAATTAAAACCTGCGTTTGGAAGTACCCGGGGGGAGGACCCCGGGATCCGGGCCCCCGAGGCCCCATAATGCCTCCGCGGGGAACCATGTCCCAAAGACAAGCCCCGTGAAAAGGAGGCAGGATCCCCCGAGGTCGGTGCCTCGCGAACAGGCAATCGCAGCAGGCTCAGGTTGGACAAGGTGAGGTCCGAAGCTTTAATGGACCCTGTAGTGCGAGGACCCGGGGACCTACCCTGCCTCGAGGGGGACGCCCGAGGATGCTTCGCAAGACGCCTCGACTGGTGCCTCAACCGAGGTCGACCCGAGGGAGAGGCGCGCTCGATGGAAGAGGCGAGGAATCCGACGAGGATAGCCACCGAGACCGGCGTACCCTTTCTCGAGGAACCTCGACAGGGCGCTCAGGCTGGTCAACAGCGTGCGAGGTCGAGGCCGGTGCTAGGTGAGCCAATGCCGAGGAGAGCACCGAGGATATGATCGCCTTCAACACCTCCTCAAACATCAGCAGGGTGACCATAGAAGGCCGAGTAGGTGCAGCAGTGCGTTCCACTGAGGGCGACCTCGAGGAAGAGCATTCCTGTATGGTGGACGCATGCTTGGAGGATTTGGAGGGTGGTCTCGTCGAGGCCTGCGGGACTACACTCACCACCTGGATGGCCAGAGACTCCAAGGAATGCTTCTTCGATAGCTGAACTGAACCTGAGGAGAGAAGAAGGGACTTACCCGGAGCTGTCTTCGAGGTCGAGGCTGCCGAGGCCTTCGAGGTCGAGGGAGACTTGCCCGGTGCTGAGGTCTTCGAGGCTGACGTCGAGACCGAGGCCGAGGTCGAGGTTGAGGCTGAGACCGGGTCTAAGCAGGAGCAGCCTCCATGGTGAAGAGCTACTCAATCCAGACCCTACGATGGCGAAGAGCCCGAGGTTGGAGAGTGGCACAGCGAGGACAGGAGTCCATCGGGTGTTCATCTCTGAGACAGAGAATACACCAGCGGTGCGGGTCTGTGATTGAAATAACCCGACCGCACTGGGAACACTTTTTAAACCCAGTGAGAGGCCGGGACATAAGTCAGGAAGATGGCGATCCATGGTCGCCAAAAGGAAAAACAAAAAATTACATGAACGGGTAAAGAAGATAAATAAACCGCACAGCGACTCCCGATGAAAATAAAGAAGCCGCGGTGCTAGAAAGGCTCTTAGAGAACACAGAGAAGAGAGACAGGGCTTTCTGGCTTAGCGGAAAACTAAGAACTGAAGACCACAAGTAGGGGATGCGCCCTCTAGTGGAGCAGGAAGGCATGTATGCGTGGGCAGCACTAGCAAACTTTGAGATCTTCAATCAAGTTTGCTTGAAACGCTGTCCGCGACAGGGCTCCGTGGATGACGTCATCTACATGTAGAGAATATGCTGCCTGCTTGTTCTGGGATAAATGTTCTTCTTCATTGTGATATTAATGTTAAGAAATTTGGTTTATTTTGAGTAAGGGAATTTTTTGTCTTGTTAACCTTGTCTGTGTCTGTGTTTTAGTCAGGGCAGGCTGCGGGATTTGTTGCCTGAGGAAACAGAGGCTGCAATGGAGAGGGGCAGTTTGGGCTCTTCTGTGGAGGTTTAACAGCCTGGCAGCACAGCAGTCCCCTGTGTGGAGCAGCAGTTAGCATTGGGCTGCCATTTGGTGAGTGGGTAGAGTGGGTTGGCTGTGAGGGAGATGGGATGTGAAAGGTGTTTGCTCGCTAATGTACAGTGTGTGAGAGAGGGACTTACCTATTGGGGTTAATTTTGTGTGACACAGAGAGGTCTTTCTGTTGAGGTGTAATTTTGCCAGGTTGTTTCTTAGTAGGCTAGTTTGGGGGAGATAGAAACATGGAAAGTGACGGCAGAAAAAGGCCGAGGCCCATCGAGTCTGCCCACTCCATTGATCCACCCCCCTAGTTAATCGCTCTCTGATGACCTTTCCCTCATAGAGATCCGACATGAGCATCCCATCTGTTCTTAAAATCTGGCACGCTGCTGGCAGGTGGTTGGTCTTTAGTTCACGAGGGTAGTGACTGGCTGGTCTGTGTGCCACACAGTTGGGCATTTCTGGAAAGGTTTGCAGCTTTGACGCTGAATTCTGGTGTTAGAGGTAAGGAGGGAGTTGGGAGGTGCCGATGCTGCTTTCAGGTGTTTGTTTTTACAGCTAGGCAGAGTTGTGGATTTGCGGCCTTCACAGATTTGGTGTTCCCGTGTCTGGGAGCTGAAGAGCACTGGCAGCTGCCATTGCAATAGTTGTGTGCTCAGCGGCTGCATGACTGTATGGCATCACCATTTTCACAGCATTGTGATTTTAAATTTTGTTTGGAGTGTCAATAGGGGCCATCTTCCTAATTTTCCTTTTGTGCTGTGGCCTTTCTGGATCTCTTGGATCTTCCTGTGACTGGCATTCTTTCTGTGGCGATTCAGCTTGGTGTCAGCTGTACTGATTTGTTAGCTTAGCTGGAGATGACCTGTTCTTGGTGTTTCAGGTACATTCATATTATGTACTTGTGGTATTTTTCTGGGTTTGTGGTGTGTGTGTGTTAGAGGAAATAGATTTCTTGGTATTTGTCTCTGTGGAAAGGGGGGCATTGTAATAAAAATGAGGGTTTGGTTTATTTGTGCTGGAGAAATTAAAGGGAAAAGTTTTTATGGTGTTAGTGGGGAATCATCTAGGTAAGTGGTGAGCAAACCTGAACAAAGTTATTGTAAGGGTAACAACCCATTGTGTATGTCATGTATAGGAAATACTGAGTGGAGTGCAGTGAAAAGGGTTGATGTGAATTGCTTGTTCACTCTTTCCAAAAATACTAGGACTAGGGGGTGTGCAATGAAGCTATTAAGTACTAGATTTACAATAAACCAGAGAAATATGTCTTCACACAACATGTGATTAGTCTATGGAATTCATTGCTGGAGATTGAGGTGAAATCAGTTAGCTTAGCAGGGTTTAAAAAAGGTTTGAATACTTTCCTAAAAGAGAAGTACATAGGACCTTATTCAGATGGCTTGGGGAAATCCTTTGCTTATTCCTATGATAGGCAACATAATTTCTGTTTTATTACTAGGACATGGAATTTGGATTATAGGATCTCATTAAGTTCTTGGGTCCTGGGTTAGCTACTGTTGGAAACAGGATACTGTTCTTGCTGGACTTTTGGTCTGTCTCAATATCATAATTCTTATGTTCTTATGAGGTGTAAGGCATCAGAGGCACTATTGGATAGAGTTAATGGGAGGTTAGTCGAGTAGTCTGGAAAGCGAAGATGGAGATGGAAGGATAAATAGCTGCCATGGTAATGATGGGGGACAAGACATTTTTAGATTTATTAGGGATAGGAAGACATGCAAAAGTGATATTGTGGAACCCAAGGGTAATAAGTAGCAGCTGATAAAGAGATAGCTGACTTCTTCACTAATATTTTCTGTTCTGGGTTCACAGCAGAAGTGTTTGGGGAGGAGGGTGTAGAAATGAAGACGTCTGGGACTGGTTTTCCTAAGTGTTGAACTAAGTTTTCTCTTTAATAAAATGCTGAATTATGTTTCATTGCAGACCTAACTTATCTCATGTTCTAGCCTGCCTGCACTGGGTGTTTTAGCTTGGGCATTCTTGCTTCTTATGGCTATCTCAGCTATCTTAGATAAGTGACATGCTAGTGTGAGCTTAGGACCAATGATTGTTAAGAAAAGTAACACGTGAAAAGTTTTTTCTAGAATTCAGTTGTATAGCCAGAAGAATCTCTGTAACTTCCTGGTTTCAGAACTTCTGAAGCCAGCTTGGGCTCAGGGGTCCGCATATGCTGAATAAATATCTGTGCTTTCTTCAAGTCTCTAAGTTTTGTGGTTGCCCAAAGTGACCTTTCACAAACACCTCATGTGATTGATTTTCAGTGGCTTGGGTTTGTGAGGGTTCATTAGAACTACGGGTGGATACCGCGAGGTATATCCAAGGGCAATGCAGGAATTTGGGGGTAGTTCTGGTGACTCTGCTGACTGACCTTCTCACTGCTTCTTTAGAGTCGGGAGTGGGTAATGCAGGAATAGAGCAGGGAGGATGTGGTTTCTCTCCACAACAAATGGAAAAAAGGCAGCACTAGGGATATACAGGCCGGTAAGTTTGACTTTTTGTTAAGTAACTCAATAGAAACACTTTTATAACAGAGCTTGGGGATTCACTAGGGATGGATTTGGATAAGGGGAGTGTGGTGAATTGGTGTATTTTGATTTTAGTAATTTTACCATTTTCATAAGCATATCGTACTCAGTGTTCTCGGTATGGGGGGCTCCACTGGTGGTCTGGGGCAAGAACTAGTTGATCTGTAAGGTGTCAGTGGGTTGTGGTCCCAGGAGATGGCTATGCCAAGGGGGGATCTTATCAGTAGTGTGTTTGAAGATTTGTTATTGGGCTTGTTCTTGTCACAATTTTGTAAGTGGGATTGTTGTAGGGTTGTAAGTAAGATTTGCCTTTTTGTGGAGGAGGCCAAAGCAGTAATGGACTAGACAGTCCTGATGGTGTGCCTAACAAGGATGGGCTTAAGTTTGTAGAATGACTTCATATTGTGCATGCTCAGAAATGCCAGGTCATGCATTTGAGTTGCTAAACCACAAGGGCATGGTACGATTATGGGGTGAAGACCTTGGTGTACGAATTAAGTGGGGGTTTAGTATGATTGTATGTGATGAGCTTCAGGAGGCAACCAGGTTATAATAGTGCTAGCAAAAGCTAGACAGATGTTTGGGTGCATGGGGATCAGTATGGCCAGCAGGACAATGGAAGTTTGCTGCCCCTCTCTAAAAAATTTTGGTGAAACCTCATTGTGAATATTGTGTACATTTAAGTTCGGTTCATAGGAAGGCTACTACAAGGGTTGATGGTCTATGTCCTATAGGCATATGGGAACTGAGTTCATGATCTCCATCTGTATACTTTGAGGAAGGGCACGAGAAGGGAGATAATAGTGATGTTTAAATACCTATGTGGCCCAACTATACATGAGTTGACTCCCCTTTTATTAGACAGCAAATCCAGAGTAAGAGGGCAGGGGAAGCAGTGCTAGGCTCTGCAGTACTGTATGGCATTACGTTGTTACAGAAGGTAAGGTAAATGCATGAAATAGTTTTGGAATTCCAGTAGGTGTAGGAGTAGTAGATGAATGAAATAGTTTCTGAATTCGGAAAGGCATTGGATAGGCACATGGACTCTCTGGGAGAGAAGAGGAGTTAATTGTTGCTGTGGAGGGTTATACTGGCTGGACATTTTGGTCTTTATCTGCCCTTATGTTTTTTTCTAGGTGGCTTTGCTTGTGTCCTCAGACTGGGTTACGAGAACTGCAAAGCGCTGAGCTAGGTGCTGGGAGCCAAACTGCTTTGTTTGACTCATTTTCTGCAATTTTGGGTGCCAGAGGTGCATTGCTCCTTTCTCATATGGAGCAGCCACATGTTCTATTAGTACTGTATGGTTTGTTTGTAGGATGATTTTGGAAGATGGTTCACTGAACATTTGCTGGTGTGGGAATTTTATGGAAGTTATGAAATTGGTACTGAAATTGGTTGTGGGTGCGTGTGATCCAGTGTCCATGTGCAGGTTTTACTTGTTTGTTTGTTTTTTGTATGAGGGTTTGGTGACATTTGTTTGCAGTATTGCCTGATGTGTGCACTTAGCAGCTTATCGAGTGGGTGAGCTGGCACCTTCTCGACCTGCTATTGTGTTCACGGGGTAGCTCTCTGGAGATGTTGGGTTGACTGCAGGTTAAATGCAATTGCCTATTCCCCAGTCACCTGCTTTGGAAGGATCAGGAATTTGGATTCTTTTGTACATGTGTGTGGAGTAACGGGAATGTGCAGTATCTTGTGTACCATTCTAGTGGGCTGGGGAGGATAGTCTTAGCTGTTTCTGAGTCCAGTGGGGCATGGACTATAGATTTTATGGTTAGGTGTATGGAGCATTTGTTGGTAGTGACTCTTGCTAATCTTTTTTCAGCAAAGACAATTTCCTAATCTCCTATTCTGTTTCACTCCTGATTCTTTTGGTGGGTTGTGACATTTGTTCAGCAAAGGGAGAGGATTTCATACTGCCCCTGAGGCGGGATCTTTGTCTGTGTTTTCCCTAATGCCCCCACCCCTTTTGTTTTGTTTGGTCCTCTATTGAGTGTGTAAGGAGGATTGGGACATGGTTGCTATTGAGTGATTGTATAAATGGGTTTAATACTGAGCTTTTGGAGTTACGGATAGCTTTTGGGGGTTTAGAGTGGTTTCTCATGAGTTTGTTGCAGCTGTTTTCCCTGGACATTATTGTCCTGATGCTGTCTACCTTTCAGGCATAGGTTTGGCCAATTTTATTGGGGTATAAGAACATAAGAACATAAGAAATGCCTCTACTGGGTCAGACCTGAGGTCCATCGTGCCCAGCAGTCCGCTCACGCGGCGGCCCAACAGGTCCAGGATACTCTTTAGGATTTGTTGGAGACTTGTTTTAAAGCTGTTGGCCGCCGCTTATGTGGTGGGGGAGCGGTGACAAGCTCGAGGCTGTCACAGCTTATGGCGGAAAATGGGGTTTGGCCCAGTTGGATCTGGGAGATGAGCAGTTAATAAATAAACAAATGTAACACTTGTATGCGATACCGCTGTGAAGGGAAGCATGGCCTTGCGTCACCGTGGATCATGTTTGGGGGAGGGGAAGCATGGCCTTGTGTCACTGTGGGTCATGTTGGGGGAATGTTATAAATTTAAAGACTTAACGAGAGCTAGGTTTGACACCGAATAGCTCCCTGGGTGTGTTTGAAATATGCATTGGGGGTTTGTTGGTTTTTGACACAGATTGTATTGTAAGTGGAAATAATATTCAGAAAGATAATAAAGCTGCGGCCAAATATTTATTCCAATAAAACTGAGTTGTGTGATTATTGATTGATGGTGATTAGCTTTCAGTTGCAGGTGACGGGAATGCGAATGTTAATGTTATAACCAATAATCAACTTTTATATCTCAGTGCCAGCATCTATTACATGCAACATTGTAATTTCTTGAATAAGATATTAATTTTTCTTTTCCCATCCTCCAAGTACCCTATTTTTCCTGCAGCCCTCATAATTCACATTTAACATCTTTCCTTTCTCAAATCTGACACATTTCACTCACTATATATATAATATAATCATTTTCCCTACCTTTGAAGTCCGGTGACTTTATTTGTCAGTGGTTTTAACTATGTTTCCTGGCACATTTGGCTATGAACTATTTTTCAATGTTTCCTGGCCATTGGTAGCTTGAGTTTTGCTTTAGCTGTGATTTCAGCACACAGTTGTCTTGCATGCATTTGACTATGAATGCGGACGGTGAAATTATGCGGGTGCACGAACGACGAAACTTTGATTTGCACATGCGCTCTTAGCGTTTTATTATTATATATAAATAACCATGTAGTCGCGCTTTTTTACAGCACCCTATTATTGCTATACTCGTTTATCATGCAATTCACAAGGGAGGCAAAATTATGCGAGTGTACGAACAATGAAACTTTGATCTGCACATGCGCTCTCAGCGTTTTATTATTATATATAAATAACCGTGTAGTCGCACTTTTCTACAGTGCCCTATTGTTGCTACATTCGTTTATCTTGCAATTCACTAGCGCACATCTTATATAGCTTAAACCGTTAGCGTGGAAGCCACATGGGAGGTGAAATTATGCGAGTGCACGGACAACGAAACTTTGATCTGAGCAAGTGCACTCATCATTTTATTATCATACAGTCGCTTATCTTGCAATTTCGTTGCAAGCATCTTATATAGCTTTGAACAGTAAAAAAGTAAGGAAATGAAAATATAAACATACCTGCAAATGAAGAAATTTGGAAGTAGTGTCGCTCTCATCAAAGGCGAGTGAAATCCGTGCAAGACAAATACCTGTTATAGAGCAAGTTCTAGCAAGACCAGAAACTTTACCTATAATGGACACAGTCAGGCAGCGAAAGAAAGGCGGGCTGTTCTCAGCACATATAAAAGGAGTAAACGTAACCATAGTAATGAAAATGCATTCACGTGACTTATATTCAAAGCACAAAGAGGCTAGGTAACCATAGTGATAAAGATGCACTTGCAAAATACCGTCACGTTTATGTGAATGTGGGCGTGAATCATTTATGTGAACGTGCACGTGATTGTGTTGTTAACCTTTTGTAGCGTGCTCCATTTTGTGGTGCGCTCAATTGTCTTCGCTCAATTATCTTCGCTCAGTTGTCATTGTGCTCAATTGTCTTATGCTCAATTGTCTTGCGCTGAATTGTCATTGCGCTGAATTGTCGTTGCGCTGAATTGTTGTTGAGCTTAATTGTCATACGCTCAATTGTCTTGTGCTCAGTTGTCTGCGTGTAATTGTCCAGGTGCTTTTCTCTTGCATGCATTTGACTTGCCACCCCCACATATGTCACCTCCTCCCCCACCCCACAATATTTGTCCCCAGATAGTAAGTCATATGTGTACCAAGTTTGGTTGAAATCTCTCTATGCGTTTCAGAGTTATGTTGATTATTCATCTCAACGAGCCCGAAAACACTATGGGCAGAAACTAAAATATGTCATTTTTAATCATTTTTACACATCACCCCTTCCCACTCCCACAGTGTTTGTACCCAGATTGTAAGTAATGTATATGCCAAGTTTGGTTGAAATCTGTCCTTGCATTTCAGAGTTATGCTGGAACGTACATACATACACACACACAGATACATCCGATTTTATATATATATAGATTTGTTTAAGAACATTTATAATTTGCAATTCTAATGCTCACTCACCTGGCACAGTTAAAACACAATGAAACTTAGGATCTGATATTCAAAATGATTTAACTGGTCAGTGATGGTCACTAGCTGGTAAAATCACAGATAGCTGGCTATCCCCAAATACTCAATGGGAGATAATTGGTTATCTCTACTGCATATTAACAGTTAGCCTATAGCCATGAGCTGATTTTTCTAAGGTTATAACGAGCATCTACAAAGGCTAAGATTTGATATCAGGAATAGATGTCATTTCAAATGACCCTCTTGGATACCCAGGCCAGATGTACCTCTTGTATTAAAGAAGGCAGAGGCAAGATCAAATGGATTCCAAGCATAAACAACATGCTGTCATTGAATTTTTGATGAATGACGGGGTGCAGACAGCCCGACATTCACACCATCTATATACGTTGCTCATGTCAATGTTATCATCTCCTTAAACAATCTCTAATCTTTTGTGGATGCATGGCTCACCATACACTATAAGGGGGTTAAAGAGAGATGTGTTCCTGGTTCTTTATATGTGAACTTCACTGCATTGCTCCTTAAGGTGCCCCACTGCTTTGCTGGGATGTCTGTGTTGCCTGTCTATTAAAAATTATGGCTCCTCTTTCATCCCAATGGTTCAAAAAGATACAGTAGATGCACTGAAGAAAAACACATCTGAGAAATGGGCATTTCTGAAACAAAACTACATTGTGCTGTTTCAAAAATGGTCATATTCAGCAAAATATCTAAACTCAGATTTGGATTTTATATTGAAAATGCACCTCTACATATTCTTTTTTTTTTAGATACGGTGACCGTGTGAATTGCATAGTAATTTTATTCCACAATTTAGGACCCATATGCCCAAATTTATGTGAATATTTAGAAAAACCACTAGCTCATTCCCACTTCCCAATACCTTCCCGAATCCCCAAAGCAACCTCATCTACTCTTTATCTCCTCTAGAAATTACCAGATATCTTCCTCATATAATACGTTTTTTGTAATTCTTTTGTAATCCGCCTTGAACCGCAAGGCAATGGCGGAATAGAAATCTCTAATGTAATGTAATGTAATTTCACTCAAAATCTAAAGAATTGTTTTGAGATAAGTGTAAAAGTCTAGATAGCACATATGGTAATAATAAATCTTTTAAATAAGATGGACCATTTCAAAAAAAGCATGCAGTGAACCATAGACAAAATATTAAATTCCACCCTCCACTCTATCAGTGGATTGTCACCAATTCTGTTTCTGAATATAGTATTTTTTTAGGAAATAATGCTACCTTCTATGGCAAATAATATGATAATCTCTGTCGGTCTCCATTCCACATGGTGACATTTCCAGAACCAGAGAAAAGCATGTCTTTCAGTGCATGTGCAAGGGCATACACAGCATTATAAATGTGTAGTATCTTTATCTATACTACAGGATTTCATGATGCTTTGGGGGCACTGGTTTTCACACAGTCCAGTCCACCAACTTTTAATTATACTAAATTTAGGAAACATAATGGGATTTACCTCACATATACATTTTAAAAAGCTTAGAATATGTTTCTTTATTCTTGTGACTAATAAGGTGTTATTCTTTAAATTGAATTCCTTTGCATAGGTAAAGTAGAAATCAAAGTCAGTTATGGTGATAAAAACTTTGCCAGCTATCTCTAGAATATTTATCTCTCCCAACATACTCCATGTACCTTCCGTATGAAAAAGGCAAATGAATATATTAGTTGATGATTTATGAATAGTCATTAATTTTGTCAATTTTTTCTTGTGGGCAAAACATGGATGTTATTGATTATTTCTATGCATTCAATGCAGGCTCCATTCTGCTCAATCCTTTCTTTCAAGATATAGATAAACCTCAGACTGCTGGCATTATCAGATGCAATGATACCAACCCAAGTCCAGTTGAAATATTTCAGTAATTTCACAATCCCAGTAGTGATGTTAAGAATACTTTGCATAGTCTAATATAGATATGGAAATACATAAGAACATAAGAATTGCCGCTGCTAAGTCACACCAGTGGTCCAACGTGCCCAGCAGTCTACTTCCACCATGGCCCCTAGATCAAAGACCAGTGCCCTAACTGAGTCTAGCCTCACCTGCTTATGTACTGATTCAGCAGGAACTTGTCTAACTTTGTCTTGAATCCCTGGAAGATGTTTTCCCCTATAACAGTCTCCGGAAGAACGTTCCAGATTTCTACCACTCTCTGGGTCTTCCTTTGCTGGCTGGAGCTCATCAGATTGTGTACGTCAAGGTGATCAATGATATGGTCCTTTATCAACACCACTACCATCTTTCCCGGTACTGAGGCCAGACTCACTGGTCTGTAGTTTCCCGGAACTCCCCTCAAACCTTTCTTGAAGTTCGGCGTAACATTCGCCACTTTCCAGTCTTCCGGGATCCTTCCTAATTTGATCGACAGATTGGCTATTAGTTGAAGCAATTCAGCTATAGCCTCTTACAGTTCCTCGATTACCCTCGGATGGATGCCGTCTGGTCCCGGGGATTTATCATTTTTAAGCCTATCAATCTGCCTGCATACCTCTTCTAGACTGACCGTCAGCCCTGTCAGTTTCCCATCTTCATTTCCTGCATATAGCCTGTCAGCTTCTGGTATATTGTATATATCCTCTTCGGTAAATACAGATGCAAAAAATGTGTTCAGTTTGTTGGCAATGTCTTTGTCCTCCTTTAGTACTCCCTTTATTCCATGTCATCCAATGGCCACACCCTTCCTTCGCGGGTCATTTTCCCTTACTTTATTGAAAGAGCAGCTTGAAGTTTTTTGCCTCCTTGTCTATTTTTTCCTTATAGTCTCTTTTGGCCCCTCTTACCACCTTATGGCACCTGCTTTGATGTTGTTTGTGCTTTTTCCAGTTTTCTTCCATTTTTAACCTTTTTCATTCCTTAAACGAAGTCTTCTTGTCTCTGATCGCTTCCTTCATTGCTACAGTGAGCCATGCCGGTTCCTTGTTATTTTTCCTCTATGATCCCTTGTTGATACATGGTATATATAGATTTTGTGCCTCAGTGATTGTGTCCTTAAAAAGGGACCATGCTTGCTCTAGCGTTTTTGCAGTGCTTATCTTCTTCTTTATTGAAATGATTCTGAGAAGAATAGCTGATCTGTCAAGAAATCTAGGGGTCCTTTTACTAAGGTGTGCTAAGCCTGTTTCTTTGTTTTTTAATGCAGTAAAGATTTAGCTTTCCAGAAAACATTCACCAATTTTGTTTATAATTTCCATCACTTAAATCAATTAAGCTATTCTGTCAACTTGCCCCCTCTTCTACAAAGCCACGGTAGCCCATAGAGATATAAAGGGCTTCGGGGCTGTTACCGAATGGCAGCCACTAGCATGGCTTTGTAGAAGAGGAGGTTAATGCTTCTTTTAGTTATCAAGCTCCAACTATTTGGAATAAACTTCCTCTCACTGCTAGATCAGAAACTAATTGTCTAGTTTTTAGAAAGCTTTTAAAAACAGTTTTATATAAGACATTTTTGAACTGATTGTTTTTATGAAATTTTTTTCAATATTGTTTGTTTCTGATCATCTGCTTTATTGTAATCTGCCTGAAACTCATAAGGGCTATGGCAGAATATAAAAAGCTCTGTAATGTAATGATTAATGTAAAAGAATGAATTGATTTTTATCTATTTAAAAATATTACATGTTCAGAGTCCATTCAAACAGCTGCAAATTGTTAGATAGACCTCTGATCATATCCTGATGTTCTCTTTCTTCACCTGCAGAGATTGATTTATTAAGTATGGGGTTTATTGGTGGGATTTTGAGTACTAAGAGCTTAGCAATTTAAATATATATAATTGTATGTGTAACTAGGGAATACAATCTTTATCAAGGAAGAGGGGAGAAGCTATTGGCCCTGGTCGAGGGCGATGCAGTGTTTTCCTCTGCTGCCCCGGGTGTTTACCATCTTGCCTGCTCCCTCCTCTATCTTGCTGCAGTGTTTGTATGTTTGTGCGGCCCCAGAAACATTTTGGCCCAGGGAAGCCAAAAGGTTGGACACCCCTGCCCTAGAGTAATAGATTAGTAATGTACAGTCTAATGCTTCTGGACACCATCTGGACAGTACACATTAAAAAGATGCCCCCAAATAATGACTTCCTAGCTCCAGAGCAGACTCTCAGCCTTCTGAAGCTACTCCCCTTCCTGAGGCCACCCCCTCCTTCAAACATATTATCAGACCCTTGAGTCAACCCTATTTCCCAGAAGCAACTGTTTCTAAAGTCCCATTCCCAGACCCCTCATTCACCTGAAGTCACCCCCAGCCGCTTAGTATTCAAGGTGTAACTTCACCATAAAGCGATGCAAAGGCATAATAACATTTTCATCTTTGTTTTCCATTCATTTAGTGTGGGCAAACTAGATGGGCCGTGGCCCTTTTCTGCCCTCATGTTCTATGTTTCTATCCTCAACAATGACACCTACTGTAGATCCTTTTCCTGCGCAGTGACTCCTAATGTGGAACACTGAAGATCCTCTTTTCCACATGCATCATTTTGAAGCCCAGTCTCCCAGTCTCACAAGGTCCTCTTTCAATTTTTAATACCATTAGCATTCACACTTTGTCACCTTTACATCCACAATCATACCAATAAATACACCACCAAATATTTGTGGATCAATCAATTTGGCCACAGATTTATTTTATCCCCAAGACCTTATCAAACATTATACAATTTCATATCAAATTCCAACAATACCTCGAATAACATTTCACCCCCTTAGGGAGCTAGTTTCAGTGCTGAAACTAGCTCTCCATTAAACTGTATCCTTCAACATCCCCTAAAACAGGGCTGCCCAAGTCCGGTCCTCGAGATCTACTGGCAGGCCAGGTTTTCTGGATATCCACAATGAATATGCATGAGAGAGATTTGTCTGTACTGCCTTCTTGGTATGCAAATCTCTCTCATGCATGTTGTTCATTGTGGATATCCAGAAAATCTGGCCTGCCAGTAGATCTCGAGGACCGGACTTGGGCAGCCCTGCTCTAAAACATGGCCCACAGTAATGCCAGGCCATGCTTCCCTCACAGTGGTGCTGCCTATGAGGTTCAAATGTCATCATTTATCATATGTATATTTACATACCTCAACTGTGCTAAAGCACTTTTTATGCTCACCCCTTATTTTGTTATAAGTAAGCTGCAACCCCCCCCCAACCCAACATAATCCCTTTTAAAAACAAACACAATTACCACAACATAAACCAAGGGAAGGAAGGAGGGGAAATTTCCTAAGCCCCATCCTACCCTACCCTTTCCTTTTCTCCACAAATCTTCCAAACTGCCAATAGCTTCTCCCCTCTTCCTTGATAAAGATTGTATTCCCTAGTTACACATACAATTATATATATTTAAATTGCTAAGCTCTTAGTACTCAAAATCCCACCAATAAACCCCATACTTAATAAATCAATCTCTGCAGGTGAAGAAAGAGAACATCAGGATATGATCAGAGGTCTATCTAACAATTTGCAGCTGTTTGAATGGACTCTGAACATGTAATATTTTTAAATAGATAAAAATCAATTCATTCTTTTACATTAATCATTACATTACAGAGCTTTTTATATTCTGCCATAGCCCTTATGAGTTTCAGGCAGATTACAATAAAGCAGATGATCAGAAACAAACAATATTGAAAAAAATTTCATAAAAACAATCAGTTCAAAAATGTCTTATATAAAACTGTTTTTAAAAGCTTTCTAAAAACTAGACAATTAGTTTCTGATCTAGCAGTGAGAGGAAGTTTATTCCAAATAGTTGGAGCTTGATAACTAAAAGAAGCATTAACCTCCTCTTCTACAAAGCCATGCTAGTGGCTGCCATTCGGTAACAGCCCCGAAGCCCTTTATATCTCTATGGGCTACCGTGGCTTTGTAGAAGAGGGGGCAAGTTGACAGAATAGCTTAATTGATTTAAGTGATGGAAATTATAAACAAAATTGGTGAATGTTTTCTGGAAAGCTAAATCTTTACTGCATTAAAAAACAAAGAAACAGGTGAAAGAGCCCCATCAGCTATGAGTTGATTCATTTTCATGGATTATGATTTTAGAAAACTACTCCTAGGAAAAAAAAATATTTAGCAATAAAAAAAGGAAAAATATTCTTATTAAGCAATAGACTTATGGCCAGAGAGGATGAATTTCTATAAATGATGCCTAGGTTGAAATGTTGGTTCCACTTATCTGGCAATAGCATGACCAATATTACCACAATGATCATGAGACCAGATGTAGAAGCCTAAGAGAACAAACTAGGCAAGGTTGTGCATTTCCAACAGAAGGCTGAACTGATTAATAATTATTTTTGCTCTGTGTTTCTGCTCTGTGTTCATGGATGAAAGACCGGGGGTAGGACTACAAGTGAACATAAATAGGAATGGATGTGTAATAGACTAGAAAAGTTTCTCAGAAGACTTTGTGAGGAATTAGCTAAATCAAAAGCAGACAAAATGATGGGGCCTGACAGGACGCCTGGCTCACTTACTATGGAAGGCTTTAAACTAGGTGAGCCGGGGGAGGGGACCCTCTGTCACTCAAGTTGGGTAAGTAACTCGGAGGTAAGAAATCGCGCGCATACTGAAGGGGACAGAGGGAGGGAGGGAGGTAGAGCGAAGTGAGAATACAAGCAAAGAAATAGTTGAGGTGGCTGGTCTTGCATTAGGTACAGGAATTCTAAATGCTTCTAAACCTTTGGTTCATAAGGTTATTCCTGTGCAGTTAGCCACACAATGTTGCCTGCCAGTGCAGAAGCATGATCGTAGTGAAACTCACTCAGAGGCTGCTGTTGTTTCTGTTTGGGCACAAGATTGTGGGGAAAGGTACACAGAAATTTTGTTTGAGGGCAAAGATCCTGAACCACAAACACAGCATCCAGTACTTCCTCCAGCAACAGCACTGGTGCCTAAGATGGAGGAGAGGAGTCTGAGTAGACCTATCTCTTTAGCATATGGCTCTCCAGCTTGGTCATTTGTTAAACCAGAGGGCTCTGTTAGGCTCACTATACACTCTCGGGCCCTAACTAAGATTTCAAAGCCTGTAGTACCAGTGGCTTCCTCTTACTCTGACATTACTGTGAAATTTAACCCTACATGTGCATTTTTCTCTGTCCTAGACATGACTAATGATTTTTGGAATTTGCCCCTTGCCTCTGAATACCAGGACACGACAGTGCAGACGAAAGAAGACAAATCTAGCCTGCACCTGACTTCTGCACCGCAGTACCCACTCCTCCGAGTGCAGTGGGACCCAGGTGGCAGACATGTGGTCCAGGTCGGCCTGAATGGAACATGGACAAAGTTTGCATTAAGTGATCTTGAGGATGCTGCTAATTTGAAATGTTTTTTTTCTTTTTCTTAGCAGCAGTTCGATATATACATAGCCATCCCAGACCAATTTTGGTACAAAGATATTTCTAATGTTTTCCAAGGTTCCTCTTTATCACTGCAGAGATAAAGACATTCCAAAGAAGATATTAGCTTTATGCCTTTTCTGAATATGAGATGGTTATGATATGCATATTGTACTACTCAGGTGCTCATCTTTGCTGTGTTTTTCTATAACAATGTGTTTATTTGCAGAGTTAAATTCAGCCCTGCACACTTGACAGAGGGAAGAATAGCCTTACGCCTTTTATGTGGTCTGTGCCATGTGGTCTGTCTTTTGTCTATTTGTTTTAGTTTAGGGGGTACCCCAGGATATATAACATTGGCCATTTCTAGAGCTCTTTTCCCCATTTTTTTTTTTAACTAGCCCAATTGTGCAATGTTCTTTTTACCTATTGTTTCATATCCTAAATGTAGCTTAGTTAGGGTTATATTTTTAAGTAAAGGTTTCACTTTTTATACCGTGTTAATTCTATGCTCCTCACTAGATTCAGTACACATTTCTGACATAATTTTTTTTATATATACATTCAGTACAGAATTATGGTCTCTCTGAAGTGCCATAATAGTTATATGCAGCACACAAAAACATATCTTTTTGGAATGTCTGATTAAGAACCTTAAGTACCTGAATATTGTCTGTCTTTTGCCATAACTATACCAAGTAAATGCATTAATATTGTTACATGTTGCCACATTCAGTACAGGCAACCTGGTCTCTCTCTCGGGTTGGATCACACTGGAAGTACAGCTGCTGAATGATATCGGGACTCTTTTCAAATCCCTCCCTGTATGCACAGACATCATTTCATCTCAAGGGTGAACACCACTAATTTCCAGTGACTGAAAGATCCTGTGCAGACATCGTTTCATCCCAAGCGTGCATCTCACCAGTTTAAAGAGACTGTAATTCATCTTCCTGCACCCTGTCCGCAAAGATCTCCTACTCCTCTACTTCTTCACACACATTGTTTTACCTTGGAGCTGGACATTTTTGTTTTCACCTATTCTTTCCACAAAACATTTCCTGTTCCTTGGATCCCCGGATTCATGACAGCCACCTTCCTAAGAACGCTTTGCTGTACAGTTCAACTTATTTACTGAACAATACCTGGTGTAGTCATTCAGCTCTGTTCTCCATCACCATTAATGGGACAACCTACTCCACACCTCTGGTTACTAATGATTCTATGGACATTCCAGAATTTATTTCATATGCTGTTCATCCACTACCTCTTGGTATGGGCAATGAGACATTGCAAAAGCTGCTGAACTTTACTGAACTCCATACTTACATTGAACAATTTAAGAAAACCTCCAAAGAAGTGAATCATACTATCACTTTTGAAAATGGACACATTGCACAAACTGTAGAAAATTTGCTACGAGACGCTCATGTCTCAGTTTGGGAACTTTTCTTTGGGTATTCGCCCACTGCAAACCACGTATTTAATGTTTTAATTCACCCTATCATTATCTTAATTATTGTACAAATTTTGCTATGTATTATTATGATTTTCCTTTGCTGTAAAGTGAAACACATGTACATTTCTTTACAACGCATATCATACAAAGTTCCTTCTAACAACGCATATCATACAAAGTTCCTTCTAACTTTTAAGGCAGTTATACATGTATTTCCAGTATCTTCTCTGACACATGCTAATTTGGCTAATTTGGTTCTAATTTGGTTTTAATTTGGCATGGCCTATTGCATTACCATTACCAGGTTCAGAGATAATATTATCCCATATCCCATACTTAGATACTCTCTCAGGACATCTTGGTACCTTTACACCTGAACCTCTTGAAAAAGCTTCCTGCATCCCTTATGCACCGTTCATTCGCTCAATGACGGGTAAGATATAAGCATACTGGGATCCCCGCCCAGATGATGGCCTATACAACCTAAGACAGAGGTTTGAACTCATAATGGGAACTGTTTACGGACTATTCAACCTATCTTCATAGCTTGGAGATTCTGCAGGACAGGGGACGTGCTGTTGGAGGTAAGCGAGGGTACCACAAGCTTGCCCTCATTTCAAAGAATAAAAATAAAAAAAATATGGGAGATGTCAGCATAGCTATCGCTACCATGCAGCATTTTTAGTTGGCATTACTTATGTCAGCGAATGCCTATGGGAAATTATATCAATCTGACTCTGGCATGTGAATGCAGATAGACCCTGAGGGCAGGGAAACTGTTTTAAGTAGCCCTGATTGAATCATGACTAGCTAAAAGGTGTTAATGTCTGATTAAGAGGGTGCTTAGGATAATGGGTCCAGGTGCACAGATCAAGAAGATAGGCTGCTTGAATGGGACAAAGAAGCCAGAGACTAATCCCATCTCCATGCCTGCAAGTATCACACCCTCCTTTATCAATTAAATTAACCATTGTTTCAAACAGTTTACAAATTCTAAACAGAAAGATACTGGGACATACAATAGTTTCTATATCCAGAATAAGATTCCAAGGTATAAAAGCCTCTTCTCTGCTCTATCAATCTATCTATCTATCTCTTGGCTCTTGGCTCTCTTGTCCTTTCTTTCTTTCTCTCTCTCTCTGGCTCTCCCTAGAACTTCAGACTCTCTGTCTCTTTGTCTCTGAACTATGTAAGGCAGGGAAACTGCGTTGCTCTCTGCTTAATTGTAATGCTTATAAATATTGCTTTTCTGTAAGCCTATTTCTCTAATATATTCTTTATGCAATCACCTCTGGCTGTGCCTCTTTGATTCTACTTCCTGGTGAGTCATCTGTGAGGGAATTGAACCTGGGACCTGGCGTTTGTCAGGGCGCCTCTCACTTAACCCCTACCACCTAATATTGTGGGGGCCACTAACAAACCTGATACTCACCTGGAGTACTGTGTCCAGTTTTGGAGGCCACATTATCAAAAAGATGTGAAGAGAATGGAGTCAATCCAGAGAATGGCCACTAGGATGATCTCAGGACTTAAAGACATCACATATGAAGAACGTCTAACCAGACTACACCTATATTCTCTCGAGGAACGCAGAGAAAGAGGGGACATGATAGAAACATTCAAATACTTCACGGGTCACATTGAAGTGGAGGAAGAATTATTTTTTCTTACGGGCCCCACAGCAACAAGAGGGCATCCACTAAAACTTAAGGGGGGAAGATTTCATGGCGACACCAGGAAATACTTCTTCACCGAACGGGTGATTGTTCGATGGAATAAACTTCCACGCCATGTGGTCGAGGCTAGTAGCGTGCTCGACTTAAAAAGTCAATGGGACAAACAGGTGGGGGTTATGCATAAAAGATGGGTACACCAGGGAGGGAGGGTTCTCGAGTGGGCAGACTTGTTGGGCCGCCGGCCCTCTTCTGCCGTCTTATTCTATGTTTCTATGTTTCTAAGGGTACTCAAGGAACTCAGAGAGGTTCTGGTGGCTCCATTGTCTCATTTTTTTAATACTTCCTTAGAGTCCAGTGTGGTCCTGGAGGACTGGAGAAGAACAGATGTGGTTCCTTTGTACAAGATCGGAAGAAAGGAGAAGGTTGGGAATTACAGGTCTGGAAATGCTTCTTAAGCAGAGGATAGTAAGCTTTCTAGAATCTTATGGACTGCAGGACCCAAGGCAGCATGGTTTTATGAGAGGCAGGTCTTGTCAGCCAAATATTAATTTATTTCTTTGACTGGGTGACCAAACAGATGGATATGGGAGGGACACTAGATGTAGTATATTTGGTCTTTAGCAAAGCTTTTGACATGGTGCCACCTAAGTGACTGACAAACTGAACACATGCAGTATGGAACCCAAAGTGACAAACTGGATTAAAAGCTGATTAAGTAGAAGGAGACAAAGGGAAGTGGTAAATTGAGTTTGCACGGAGGATAAGGATGTTGTTAGTGGAGTGTCACAGGGTCTGTCTTTGGGCCAGCTCTATTTAACATCATTGTGAGTGATATTGAGGAAGGACTGTCTGGAAAAGTTTGTCTTTTTGTAGATTATACTAAGCTCAGTAATAGGGTAGACACTGGAGAGTGTGGATAACATGAGGAGGGATCTGGCAAAGCTTGAAGAATGGTCTGATAATTGGCAACTATGATTTAATGCTAAAAAATGCATGGTCATTTTGGGCTGCAAAAAACCTGGAGAGTTGAAGTACTTCTGTGTGTGAAAGATGAGTGGGACTTGGGGGTGATTGTGTCTGATGATCAGGGTGGCAAAACAGATATAAAAGGTGATGTTAAAGCCAGGAGGATGCTTGGGTGCATAAGGAGAGGAATGGCCAATAGGAAAAGGGAGGTGAGAATGCCATTGTGTAAGCGTCTGGTGTCTGGTGAGGCCCCATTTGGAATAATATGTGCAATTTTGGAGAGCCCCACCTTAAAAAAGATAAAAATAGGATGGAGTCAGTCCAGAGGGCCGCTATAAATTTGGTTAGTACTCTTTGTCATAAATTGTATTGGGACAGACTTAGAGACCTTAATATGTAAACTTTGAAGGAAAGATGAGAGAGAGAGAGAGAGAGAGAGAGATGGTTTTTTTTTCAAATGAAGGAAAACTCCAAAAGGAGAAGGCATAGGATGAAGTTAAGAGATGAGAGGCTCAGGAGTAATGTAAGAAAATACTTCTTTACAGAAAGGGTGGTAGATTTGTAGAACAGTCTCCCAATAGAGGTGGTAGAAATGAAGACCATATCTGAATTCAATTTAGCATGGAACAGGCATGTGGGATCACTTAGGGAGAGGAGGAGATATCAGATGTTGTGGATGGGCAGACTGGATGGGACATTCGGCCTTTATCTGCCATCATGTTTCTATGTTCAATTACAGAACATGTACTGATATTCAATTTCAACTAATCAGGAAAAGGTACCCACAAGCACGTGGACCATATTATTCTTCCTGCTAACTTTAAAGTTAATGTTAAAAGAATAAATATCAGAACATCGCAGTTAGTGAGATATTCAGTCCAAATGCTGGTGATAGTATTTCATTTAATCTCTATATTATGCATTGTTATATGTAAAAGCAGAGGTCCTGAATATTTCAGATATTGCATTCACAGTGGTGGCACTATACATTTAAACCAAAAGGAATAATCCATTAGGCTTGTTAATGAATATTGCCACTATTAACATAATCTACCATCCTACTCTTGTTCAGCCCTCTTAAGAATCATGAATGTACAGGTGGCTTTGAATATTGTAACTTTTTCATTCACAGTGAGTATTATGCTCTCTAGTAGCTTGGTTCATTTAGACATAAGACTCTCTTGGACTCATTTCAGTATTTAAGTGACTGTGGATTGATATTGCGGTGTTTGGAATTTTTTGTGTACCATTATATGAATTGTCATTCTTCAAACAACAGAATATATCAGTACTTTGACTCCTAAGGAAGGCACTAAGGTGCCAAAACATAGGCTGTGTTGAGTCTTATGTTTGTTTTAATGTAATAAAGTCCCAATTGAAGCATCTCTTTCATTTCTACTTTTGTTGATTGAGTGTGATATTTCATAAAGGTGTTTCTCCATTTTCTTTGGTTGGCTTTGAATATTGGACAGACTGTACTGTATATGAGTTGGAATGTAACAATAGACTTGCAGATTTCTGACATAGTACAATAATTTGTTGTTATTTTATCTTCCCTTTAAAATTTAGAAAAGTTTAACTCAATTTATTTTTTTGTGATATATTTCCTGTTGTTCCTGTCAGGCTTTAGTAGAATAATGTAGCACTTAGGGAAGAAGATACAACCCAGTATTCCAGAACTAGAAGCCAGAATAGCAAATATCTCCACTGCTACCATATACTTGCCCCTGGTGCTCAGGTATGTAGGGAAGAAAGACACCCAGACACTGCAGAATACCAGCATACTGAAGGTGATGTGCTTGGCCTCATTGAAACTGTCAGGTAGATTTCTTGCTAGAAAAGCTACAATGAAGCTGATACCAGCAAGAAATCCCAGGTAACCAAGAACACAGTACAATGCAATTGCTGACCCTTCATTACATTCAATTTGAATTGTTCCATCTTCTGCTTGCATATTAAGATATGGGAATGGAGGAGCAGTACCTAACCAGACAAGGCATAGGAGGACTTGAAAAATAGAACAGGAAAGGACTATAGAGTATGAGACCCTGGAGCCCATCCACTTATGCAGCTTGCTTCCAGGCTTGGTGCTCTGGAAAGCCATGACCACAATTATTGTTTTTGCCAGGACAGAGGAGAGAGAGATGGAGTACGTTATTCCAAAGACAGTCTGTTGAAGAACACAAGTCACTTCATCAGGATGGCCTATGAATATCAATGAGCAGAGGAAGCAGAGCAAGAGGGAGACCAGAAGAATGTAACTTAGGTTTGAGTTGTTGGATTTCACAATAGGAGTGTCTCGGTAATTAATGAAGATTCCCAGAATGATGGCAGTGATGATGAGAAAGAAAATACTGATAAGTATCAGAACAATTCCCAAAGGTTCTTGATGGGAAAGGAAGCTTATTATTTTGGGGATGCAGACATTTCCCTTTTCATTGGGCCACTGGTCCTCTGGGCATCTTATACAATTATCCATATCTAAGAAAAAAATATATTTTTAGCATCTCAAAAATGGCATCAGTTTTCAAGAATAGTTAAATATTGCTCTAAATTATAAAGATATGAGTGTTGATATTCAGATGGGGGTACTTACATTAAATAAGAACACAAGAACATAAGCAGTGCCTCCGCCGGGTCAGACCACAGGTCCATCCCACCCAGCAGTCCGCCCCCCGTGGCGGCCCAACAGGTCATGACCTGCCTGAATTACCAGAAGGGGCCCCCTTGCCCCCTAGGTTTCTCATCGAAGTCCTATCTTCCCATCAAAGTCCTAACCCTCCGGCCTTGCACCTGCACAACCTGGTGAGCTGTCTATGCTTATGCAACACCCCAGCACCTCCCTCAGTACCCCACGATCCCCTTGTCCCTCAGGAGTCCGTCCAATCCCTGTTTGAATCCCTGTACTGTACTCTGCCGGATCACTTCCTCCGGGAGCGTATTCCATGTGTCCACGACCCTTTGGGTGAAGAAAAACTTCCTTGCATTTGATCTGAACCTATCCCCCTTCAGTTTCTCTGAGTGCCCCCTCGTACCTGTCGTCCCTTTTAGTCTGAAGAACCTATCCCTGTCCACCCTCTCTATGCCCCTAAGTATTTTGAAGGTCTCTATCATATCCCCCCTGAGCCTCCTCTTTTCTAGAGATCTAATATAATAAAACTAATAAAATCTAATATAATAAAACCATTACCGCACATGCACAGTAGAAAATCCGTGTTCCCTGCGTCCGTGAGATCTGCCTCCGTGCCGAATTAGATTTCCGGTGTGTGGGGCAGCTTGTGGTGCATGGGGCAGCTTGAGCGGCGGTGGTGGTTTGACTCCTGCGCTGCCGCTGCTGGGATGCCTCTTCTCACTCCTGGACCAGCAAATGCAGCAGCCACAGGGCATTTGCTAGACTGGTCCACTTTGATAATGTGAGGTAGGCCAGCCTAGCAAAATCCCCGAGGCTGCCTGGGCTAGTGGATGCTGGACAGGGGGAGCAGGGAAAGGAGAAGGCCTACTGCTGGACAGGGGGATCAGATAAGAGGTGCTGCTGGACAGGGGGGAGGTAAAAGGAAGGGAGAAGGCCTACTGCTGGACAGGGAGGGAGGTAAAACGAAGGAAGAAGGCCTACTGCTGGACAGGGGGAGCAGGGAAGAGGTGCTACTGGACAGGGGGAGGTAAAATAAAGGGAGAAGGGCTGCTGCTGGATAGGGGGAGCAGGGAAGGGGTGCTGCTAGAAATGGGGGAGGTAAAAGGAAGGGAGAAGGGCTACTTCTGGACAGGGGGAGCAGGTAAGGGGTGGTGGTGGACAGCCGAGGAAAGAGACAGACAGAAAGAAAGACAGACAAACAAACAGAAAGCGGCCAAGGAGAGAGAAAGAAATAAAGAAAAACAGACACACACATCTATTCTAGCACTCATTAATGTAACGGGCTTAAAGACTAGTCATTTATATTCCACTATTGCCAGCAATTAGTTCATAGTGGATGACATACTCATACAAAGAAGCAAGATTAGTAAATCAATCTAGCTCAAACATATATATTAGTCCATTATTAACTACAAAGGTTGAATTTCTGGAACAAGAAAGCTTTAAGCTTTCCATGGATGCCCCATGCATCCATGGGAAGGGGCTTAGGCAACTGGCCCAATTCCATTTGGCCTATGGTGGGCCTTAGGTGCCTGGGCCAATCGGGCCCTAGGTCCCTCCCTGATGCATCCCACATGCACCAGGAAGGGGCAGGCCCACCATTCCAAGGATGGCAGGCTGGACAGATGGATGGTCAGAGGACCCATCTGGCTGGCCAACTTTCAGATTTGTGGGGGGGTGTCTGGGGTAGAGAGTATCTGGGGTAGTTGGGGGCAGGGTAGTGGTAGGGGCACCTTCAGGTTTTGGGGGTATCTGGGGGTTAGTTGGTCTTCTGGCAGGAGGGCTTGGGCTCCCTTCAGTGAGGGTGTGGGGTGCGACTTCAGCAGGAGAGCTTGGGATCCCTCCTGCAAGTATTCGGGGAGGGGGTGTACCTTTGGCAGGAGGGCTTGGGATCCCTCCTGCCGGTCAGCTATTAGAGCTTGGTGGGGAGTTCATTCCAGCAGGAAAGATTGGGCATCTGTCCTGTCAGTTTGCAATGTTCAGGGGGGGTGCCGGGGGATGTTCAGGGGGGAGAGATTGGGCATCTCTCCTGCTGCTATTAGCGGGGGGGGGGGGGGGGAGGACAGTTACAGGATTCTGTAACCAGCATTGTTTATGACAGACATCAGTTACAGAATCCTGCTTTTAGGTGAAGGAACTGCCCCCCTTCTTCGCCTAAAAGGTCTGGTTTGGGGCGTTTGGAATGTGGGCAATTTTTTGGTCAGGAATGTGTTGTAGGGATAGATGTAGTGGCAGTCTGGGCAATTAGATTGCTGAACGTGGAGGTAGGCCATTCTAAAAAAAAACTCATTTTGGATGGTTTTTTGAGAATGGATATTTCCCTGCTGCCTACTTTCAACGTCTAGGTACTTAGGCCAAAAGGGGACTTTGATGTTTTTTTAATTATGCCCCTCACACCTTTTAGTGATAGGAATGATATAGTTAAGCAGTCAGAGTTACGATGTTTAGCAGTTCTATCTAGTAGTTCAGTGAATTTGGGAAAGTCATCTGAGACATTTTCATTTATGGTCTTAAATTCTAAGCAGCAAAGCTTAAGGTCAACCTGCCTTTCTATTAGAAGTCAATATAACTCTCTGAATAGTAGCGAGTTGCTGTGAAGGAATTTTCAAATACTGACTTAATGTTGATAAGACTTTACCACATTGAATTTTGATAAGGCGGTATATCAAATTTTAAATAAACCTGATTTATGGAACACATTTAGACAATCGATTTTATGTGCACAAATCTCCTCAAATTCTATAAATGGCATGAAATTGGATGCCCATTTATAGAATAGATCATTCCAGTAGAATCACATAAATAGGAAGGTATCTAATATAATAAAGCCCTAAGCGCGCATGTGTTCCCGTTTTCTGTGAGCTGTAGGGACCCGCAGGTAGGAGTGCGCATACGCACGGCGGCGCGGAGCCTGTCAGCCGCGGCGGCTCTTGCCGTCTGAAGGATAAAGCCAAGTAAGTTGCAGTATATAGTACTCCCTCTCTCCCTTCCTGTAAGTTTGCCGCCGCCGCTGCCTTCCTTCCCCAGAACCCACACTCGAAAAATGGCCGATCACCCACTGTGCATGGGAGCACCGCCCCGACTGGCTCCTCTAGGCCGCTGACGCGCACAGGCCTCAGTCGGCCAGCCAAAGCAAAGGATCCGACGCTGCAAAAACGGCCGATCCCGAAAGTATCCCTACATGCCGCTCCACCTCCGATAGCCCCGATCACCTCCCATGGCGCCCGTTGTACAAAATCGGCCCCGGAGGGAATAGAGAGCTGCTGAGGCTGAACAGGTTGAATGAGGCAAGAAGGAGTGTGCCTATACCTTTAATAAAAGGGGAGGGAATGCTGCTGCACAGGGAAGTGGGGTGTGAGTATAAGTAAATGTTGCTTCACAAGGAAGTGGAGTTGGAGGTAGAGAGCTGCACGGGAACGGGGACGACGGGAATCCCGCGGGACCCGCGGGCATCCCGCGGGTTCCCCCTTTGGGTCACGGGGATCCCGTGGGGACGCCCCTAGGGTCGCGGGGATCCCGTGGGGACGCCCCCTAGGGTCGCGGGGATCCCGTGGGGACGCCTCCGAGGGTCGCGGGGTTCCTGCGGGGCTGGATGTACTCAGTCGCGCGGCTCTTCTCTCTACCTTCTCTGCTTGCAGCACAGAGCCGAACGGAAGTCTTCCCGACGTCAGCGCTGACGTCGGAGGGGAGGGAGGGCTTAAAGCTTAAAGCCCTCCCTCCCTCCGACGTCAGCGCTGACGTCGGGAAGACTTCCGTTCGGCTCTGTGCTGCAAGCAGAGAAGGTAGAGAGAAGAGCTGCGCGACTGAGTCGGGAAGACTTCCGTTTGGCTCTGTGCTGCAGGCAGTGCAGGTAAGGAGGAGAGTAGCCTCGCGGTTCGAGTGGCTACCAAGGGACGGGGCGGTCCGCCCCGCCACACCCCGCCCCGGTTGCAGCACAGCCGGCCAGGTCCCCTTACTTTTGTGGCACTTCCCCGACCGACCGACAACAGCCCCGGTCCGACAATCCTCCCTGCCCTGTAGCCGCGAATCTAAATTATCTTCTTACAGCAGCTGTAATAAGGTAATTTAGATTCGCAGTTAAGGGCAGGGAGGTTTGTCGGACCGGGGCTGTTGTCAGTCGGTCGGGGAAGTGCCACAAAAGTAAGGGGACCTGGCCGGCTGTGCTGCACCTGGGGCGGTAGAGAAGGAGGGGGGGAGAAGGACGCTGAAAGCACTTGAAGACAGAGGAGGGAGAAGGACGCTGAAAGCACATGGGGGAATACAAAGGGGTGGAGAAGGACGCTGAAAGGCCATGGGAAGGGCGGGGGGGGAAGGACTCTGAAAGCACTTGTGGAAGACAGAGGGGGGAGAAGGATGCTGAAAGCACATGGGGAAGACAAAGGGGTGGAGAAGGATGCTGAAAGGACATGGGGAAGACGGGGGGGGGTGGAGAAGGACGCTGAAAGGCCATGGGGAAGACAGAGAGGGAGAAGGACGCTGAAAGGACATGGGGAAGCAGAGGGGGGAGAAGGACACTGAAAGCACATGTGGAAGACAGAGGGGGAGAAGGACGCTGACAGGACATGGGGAAGATGGGGGGAGAAGGACGCTGAAAGGAAATGGGGAAGAGAGAGTAGGGAGAAGACGCTGGCAGGGAAGAAGACAGATGCCAGACTATGGGGGGAGCGGAGAGAAGAAGATGGGTGCCAGACCAATTTGGAAGGGGGAAGAAAGGGAGAGGCACAGTAACAGAGCAAATGGAAGATGCAGAAGGAAGAGAGACAGTGGATGGAAGAAATTGAATGAGAACATGAGGAAAGCAGAAACCAGGCAACAAAGGTAGGAAAAGAATTATATTTCTTTTTTTTTATTTTGCTTCAGGATAAAGTAGTATATTAGTTGTGTTGATAAAAATTTATAAACATTAGAGGCTCTGGTAGAAACCCATTTGCAAAGTATGTATTCTTCCCAATTAATATTTTCAAATTAATAAAGTCTTTTTGCTTATTTGTAAATGGTTTCTACCAGAGCCTTTAATTCAGTAGCATAATTAAATGAAATAACTATTTCTGAAGTTTATATGGATGGGCGGGGACGGAGGGGACTCCTCGCGGGGACGGGTGGGGACGGAGGGGATTCCTCGCGGGGATGGGTGGGGACGGAGGGATTCCTCACGGGGACGGGTGGGGACGGGTGGGATTCCTCACGGGGACGGGTGGGGACGGGTGGGACTTTGGCGGGGACGGGTGGGGACGGGTGGGATTTCTGTCCCCGCGCAACTCTCTAGTTGGAGGACATGATGCTGCTGCACAGGGAGGGGGGGGACAAAGAGGGCCAGGGAGCAAACGTGCTTTGCTTTGGGGGGAGGAGTGTGCTGGGGGGCCAGGGAGCAATCTTGGATTGCTTTGGGGAGGATAAAGAAGGGGGGCCATAGAGAAAGACAAAGAAAGGCAGGCAAGGGGCCACAGAGAGATAGAAAGACAGCTGACAGGGACAGAGACAGAAAGAAAGACAGACAAACAGGGGGCCAGAGGGAGAGAGACAGGTAGAAAGAAAGACAGACAGTGGGAGGGAGAGAGATAGAAATAAAGAAAGAAAGAGACAGGGGCAGGGAGAAGCACAGACAGAAAAAAAGATAGACATACATATATTCTAGCACCTGTTAATGTAATGGGCTTAAACACTAGTTTTCTATATAAATGGTCTTAAAAATGTATGTGTAAAAATTGAAAGTGGTTCAAGCACAGATCCAATACATTAAATTTTGGGTCTACTAGGGGTTGTGGGAAGAACTCTGAGGACTATCTTAGAGATCAGACTCTAAAGGTGGAGGAATGCTAGCCTAGTGCCTAACCCTCAGTAAGCCTGGTTCTAAGAGAGAGGTTGCAGAGGCTCAGCAGTTTTCACAGCAACCTGTGAATTTCTGTCTAACTTTGCCAACCCACCCCTACACTCAAATTACTCTTATACTACTCTTAAATTACCCTCCACAATTCACCAGCTGATTTTAACAAGGACAATCTCCACAAACTTGAAACATACCAGTCTAACATTTCTAGTACCTTAATATGATTTAATTAAACAGCTCAATAATAAGATGCAGGCAGTAGTCCAGCAGCAAGAGGGGAGTTATCCAGTCTTTTGCAACCAGTGTCACATGCATTATTATCTCTCAGTTGGCGAGAAATTATATGTGTGTGCTCGAAGGAAGGAAAGGTGACTAGTGGAGTCCCTCAGGGTTCGGTGCTGGGGCCAATCCTGTTCAATATGTATGTAAGTGACATTGCTGAAGGGTTAGAAGGAAAAGTGTGCCTTTTTGCAGATGATACCAAGATTTGTAACAGAGTAGACACCGAAGAGGGAGTGGAAAATATGAAAAAGGATCTGCAAAAGTTAGAGGAATGGTCTAATGCCTGGCAACTAAAATTCAATGCAAAGAAATGCAGAGTAATGCATTTGGGGATTAATAATAGGAAGGAACCGTATATGCTGGGAGGAGAGAAGCTGATATGCACGGACGGGGAGAGGGACCTTGGAGTGATAGTGTCCGAAGATCTAAAGGAACAGTGTGACAAGGCAGTGGCTGCTGCCAGAAGGATTCTGGGCTGTATAAAGAGAGGCGTAGTCAGTAGAAGGAAGAAGGTGTTGATGCCCCTGTACAGGTCATTGGTGAGGCCCCACTTGGAGTATTGTGTTCAGTTTTGGAGACCGTATCTGGCGAAAGACGTAAGAAGACTTGAGGCGGTCCAGAGGAGGGCGACGAAAATGATAGGAGGCTTGCGCCAGAAGACGTACGAGGAGAGACTGGAAGCCCTGAATATGTATACCCTAGAGGAAAGGAGAGACAGGGGAGATATGATTCAGACGTTCAAATACTTAAAGGGTATTAATGTAGAACAAAATCTTTTCTTGAGAAAAGAAAATGGTAAAACCAGAGGACATAATTTGAGGTTGAGGGGTGGTAGATTCAGGGGCAATGTTAGGAAATTCTACTTTACGGAGAGGGTGGTGGATGCCTGGAATGCGCTCCCGAGAGAGGTGGTGGAGAGTAAAACTGTGACTGAGTTCAAAGAAGCGTGGGATGAACACAGAAGATTTAGAATCAGAAAATAATATTAAATATTGAACTAGGCCAGTTACTGGGCAGACTTGTACGGTCTGTGTCTGTGTATGGCCGTTTGGTGGAGGATGGGCAGGGGAGGGCTTCAATGGCTGGGAGGGTGTAGATGGGCTGGAGTAAGTCTTAACAGAGATTTCGGCAGTTGGAACCCAAGCATAGTACCGGGTAAAGCTTTGGATTCTCGCCCAGAAATAGCTAAGAAGAAAAAAAATAAAATAAAATAAAAAAAAATTTAAATTGAATCAGGTTGGGCAGACTGGATGGACCATTCGGGTCTTTATCTGCCGTCATCTACTATGTTACTATGCTCGTTGCAGAGTTACTGGTTCTCAATGAACCCTTGAAGCTAGAGTTCCAGACTTGGAGGAACTGAGGGAGATAGAAAGGTGCATGAAGGAGACCTACAGGGAAGCTGTAGAGAAGTCCCACCTCCAGTGTGGAAGCCCCTGTACTGCCTTGGAGGAGGGAGGTCTCCTAAAAGGAGAACATCACCTTAGCAATATCCTCTATCTCCAGGAGCTTCTGCCCAGAAAGGAGGAGTTAGGATGGCTATTGTAGTGGGAGATTTGATCATTAAACATATACTGTAGTTAGTTGGGTGGCTGGTGAGCATAAGGATCGCCTGGTCACTTGCCTGCCTGGTGCAAAGATGCATCACTTAGATAAGCATCACTTAGATAAGCATAAGAACATAAGAATTGCCGCTATTGTGTCAGACCAGTGGTCCATCGTACCCAGCAGTCCGCTCATGTGGCAGCCCTTAGGTCAAAGACCAGTGCCCTAACTGAGACTAACCTGCATATGTTCTGGTTCAGCAGGAACTTGTCTAATTTTGTATTGAATCCCCGGAGGGTGTTTTCCCCTATAACAGCCTCTGGAAGAGCGTTCCAGTTTTTTATCACTCTCTGGGTGAAGAAGAACTTCCTTACATTTATACGGAATCTATCCCCTTTTAACTTTAGAGAGTGCCCTCTCATTCTCTCTACCTTGGAGAGGGTGAAGAACTGTCTTTATCTACTAAGTCAATTCCCTTCAATATCTTGAATGTTTCAATCATATCCCCCCTCAGTCTCTTCTTTTCAAGGGAGAAGAGGCCCAGTTTCTCTAATCTCTCACTGTACGGCAACTTCTTCAGCCCCTTAACCATTTTAGTCGCTCTTCTCTGGACCCTTTTGAGTAGTACCGTGTCCTTCTTCATGTATGGCGTCCAGTGCTGGACACAGTATTCCAGGTGAGGGCATACCATGGACCAGTACAGTGGCATGATTACCTTCTCCGATCTGTTTGTGATCCCCTTCTTAATCATTCCTAGCATTCTGTTTGCCCTTTTTGCTGCAGACGACTTCATTGACTTGTCAAGCAGTACTCCCAAGTCTCTTTCCTGTGGGGTCTCTCCAAGTATTACACCAGACATCCTGGATTCGTGTATAAGATTTTTGTTACTCACATGCATCAACTTATACATCCACATTAAACCTCATTTGCTATGCTGTGGCCCATTTTTCGAACATTTTTATGTCACATTGAAGGTCTTCAGAATCCTTCTGCGTCTTCACTACTCTGAATAACTTTGCATCGTTCGCAAATTTAATCACTTCACTCATCGTACCTATGTACAGATCATTTATAAAGATGTTGAAGAGCATGGGGCCAAGCACCAAGCCCTGTGGCACCCCACTGGTGATACTCTTCCAGTCTGAGTATTGTCCATTTACCCCCACTCTCTGTTTCCTATCCGCTAGCCAGTTTTTAATCCATGTGAGTATTTCACCCTTGATTCCATGGCTTGCAATTTTTTGAAGTAGTTGTTCATGCAGAACCTTATTGAATGCCTTCTGAAAATCCAGATATAAGATGTCAACTGGCTCACCTTTGTCTATCTGCATGTTTACTCCATTCAAGAAGTGCAGCAAATTCATCAAGCAAGATCTTCCTTTGCTGAAGCCGTGCTGGCTGGTCCTCATCAGATCATGTCCATCAAGGTGATCAATAATGCGGTCCTTTATCAGCGATTCTACCATCTTTCCTGGTACCAAGGTCAGACTCACTGTTCTGTAGTTTCCCGGATCTCCCCTCAAACCTTTCTTGAAGATCGGCATAACATTCGCCACTTTCCAGTCTTCCAGAATCCTTCCTGATTTGATCAACAGATTGGCTATTAGTTGAAGTAGTTCAGCTACATCCCCTTTCAGTTCCTTGATTACCCTTGGATGGATGCCATCTGGTCTCAGGGATTTATCATTTTTAAGCCTATCAATCTGCCTGCATACCTCTTCTAGACTGACCGTCAACCCTGTAAGTTTCCCGTCTTCGTTTCCTGCATATAGCCTGTCAGCTTCTGATATGTTGTGTATATCCTCTTCGGTAAATACAGATGCAAAAAATGTGTTCAGTTCATCGGCGATGTCTTTGTCCTCCTTTAGCACTCCCTTTATTCCATGGTCATCCGCTTCCTTCGCGGGTTGTTTCCCATTAATATATCGATAGAACGGCTTGAATTTTTTTGCCTCCTTGGCTATTTTTTCCTCTTAGTCTCTTTTGGCCCCTCTTACTACCTTATGGCACCTGATTTGATGTTGTTTGTGCTTTTCCAGTTTTTGTCCATTTTTGACCTTTTCCATTCCTTAAACGAAGTCTTCTTGTCTCTGATCAGTTCCTTCACTGCTACAGTGAACCATGCCGGCTCCTTGTTCTTTTTCCTCTTGGATCCCTTGTTGATGCGCAATATATATAGATTTTGCACCTCGGTGACTGTGTTCTTAAAAAGGGACCATGCTCACTCTAGCGTTTTTACAATGCTTATCCTCTTCTTAATCTTCTTCCCCACCATGAATCTCATTCCTTCGTAATTCCCTTTTTGGAAGTTCAGTTCCGTGACTGTCATTCTGGATCGATGTTTTGCCCCTGTGCTGGGAAGGAACAGCTGTCTTAGGGGGGGGGTACTAATGACATAGGAAAATGTGGGAGGGAGGTTCTGGATGCCAAATTTAGCTCCTCCAGGGTAGCATTTTTAGAAATGTTCCCCATTCCACGCGCAGGACCCATGAGGTAGTCAGAGCTCCGAAGTCTCAATGTATGTTTGAGATGATGGTGCAGGGTTAAGGGATTTTGATCTAGGAAAGGAGGAGACTATTCAAAAGGATGGACTTCACCTTAACTTGGAGGGAACTAGGCTGCTGGCACTAACGTTTAAAAAGGAAATAAAGCAGCTTTTAAACTTAGATGGGAGAAAGCAGACAGTCACCCAGGAGCAGATGGTTTGGTGTAGAGCAGTGGTCTCAAACTCAAACCCTTTGCGGGGCCACATTTTGGATTTGTAGGTACTTGGAGGGCGCAGAAAAAAATAGTTAATGTCTTATTAAAGAAATGACAATTTTGCATGAGGTTAAACTCTTTATAGTTTATAAAACTTTCCTTTAACAGTTTTACCTCATGCAAAATTGTCATTTCTTTAATAAGATATTAACTATTTTTTCTGCGGCCCTCCAAGTACTCTATTTTTTCTGCAGCACTCACATTTAAAGTTTAATATCTTTTCTTTCTCAAAACTGGCACATTTCTATTACTAAATTGAAAATAAAATCATTTTCCTACCTTTGTTTGGTAATTTCATCAGTCTCTGGTTGCACTTTATTCTTCTAACTGTGCATCCAATATTTCTTCTCTTCGTTCAGCCTCCTCTCCTCCAGACCTCATTCCCTCCCCCAACTTTTTCTTTTTCTATGTCTGCCTTTCTGATTCCTTGTCTCATTTTTTGCTTTGTTTCTGGCTCCTTGTCCCCCCCCCCTTCTTTCTTTTTTCCTTCTGGCTCCCTGTCCCCCCCTTCTTTCTTTTTTCCTTCTGGCTCCCTGCCCCCCCTTCTTTCTTTCTTCCTTCCTGCCCTCCCCCATGCCCACCGCCGCCGGGGAATAGGCTGCTGCTGCTGCTGCCGCCATCGAGAACAGGCCGAGATCTCCACGGGGCCGACCAACTCTCGCCGCCCAACATCAATTCTAACGTCGGAAAGGACGTTCCGGGCAGCCAGGCAGCGATTGGCTAGCCAGAACGTCCTCTCGATGTCAGAATTGAGGTCGGGCGGCGAGAGAAGCAGGGAGATCAAAGAGCATAGTGCCGGCGGTGAGAAGGGAAGGGAAGCAGTTGGGCACCCCTGCTCTAGACGAGCCGCGAGCCGCACTCTAGGAAGAACAGTGGAGGGTGACCAGCTGTGCGGACCGCCCCCCCCTTGGTACACCACTGGAACAGCAGCGTTTCTGGCTGGATCATTCCATTCAAAGCCGCGGGTGGCGGCTCCTTGCGAGATCTGCGCCTGCGTCTGAAGCCTCTCTGATGTTGTGATGTCAGAGAGGCTTCCAATGCAGGAGTGAATAGCGCAAGGAGCCGCCAACCCGCGGCTTTGAACAGAATGGACCGGCCAGACCCGCTGCTGCTCCAAAAGGAAGGGAATGATCCAGTCCAGACCGCGGGCCGCAAATAAAACTTGGAGAGCCACATGTGGCCCGCGGGCCGCGTGTTTGAGACCGCTGGTGTAGCGTATCCTTAAAGGATACTGTTGAATCAGAACATTTAGGAAGTCCCAATAGAGAGCTTTCAAAAATGGTGAAAGAAAGCCAAGAGTGCTTAAGTGGGAAGCAGAGTAAAAATGTCATCTTCTCAGCAGCCTATAGATACAAGGGAAACTATACAATTTGAAGTGTCTGTATACAAATGCTATAAGTCTAAAACATAAAGTAGGGGAGTTAGAGTATATAGCACTGAATGATGATGTAGATATAATAGGCTAGAGATTGGTAGCCAGTCTTTTTGATAAGCTTATCAGCTTGATGCTTCCTACCACTATGAATAGGGCAGCATGCAAAATTTTTCACAGGATGTTTTATTCATATATTGCAGAAATAAGACCCCACAGGTTTGTGAATTCCATGGTATACTAAGCTGTAATAAAAAGCCAATTTGTACTGTACTTTTAAAATTACCCCTCCCCCAAATCCTTTGGCTCTCAAAGCCCTAGTGTACAAGTACGCTTGGGTACCCCCACTATATACTTCTTGATTTGAACAATAGGAATGGATTTTCCTATAAAGATCTACTGGGATCTTCTAAGTAACCTAGACTGACCACTGTTGGAGATAGAATTCTGAGATGGATGGTCTATTGGTCTTTTTTCAATATGGCTTTTTATCATGTTCTTATGAATTTCACAGAACAGGCCATCACACTAAATAACCTGCCACCAAGGACATCTCAAGTGTTATACATCACTCACCAGTTTCATTGGAGATCTCTCCAGCTGGACAGAGAATACAGTCATAGCAGCAGATGGATTCTCTTTCTCTGGGTAATTTCCTATATCCAGGAGCACAGCTCTGACTGCATCTGGATTGTGGAGGTGTCTGAGGATTGAGGGGAAAAAATTGTCTGCAAATGACAGTGGAATGTAGTGTATAAAATGCAAATGCTTTCTCTATCCACTTAAGGACCAATTCAGACCTTTTCTTTCAATATCACAAAATATCCTTTAGGCAGAGCTGCCCAATTCTGGTCCTCAAGATCTACTGGCAGGACAGGTTTTTAGAATATCCACAATGAACATGCATAAGAGGGATTTGCATACCAAGAAGGCAGTGCAGGCAAATCTCTCTCATGCATATTCAATGTAGACATCCTAAAACATGGCCTGCCAGTAGATCTCGACGACCGGAATTGGGCAGTCCTGCTCTAGAGGTAATTTACCCCTACAACAGTTAATTATACCCAGCTATTTTTCTTTTTTTTAAAATCATGTTTATTAGAACAGTAGGCAACTGAACAGCAAGTACAACCACAGATGCAAAAACAGTACAACAGAGCAAACATGGAAACATATATGACCAAGATATCACCGTCAATGTGAAAACAAAGAAGCCAGATTTCATGGTTGAAAAAAATAGCATACCCAGAAGGAGAGACCCAGGACTCGCCATCCTGCAGCCCCCGTTCAATTTTGAAAGAGAAACCAATCAGAATACCTAAACGATTCAGCACAAACAGCCAGCCCGTATGCCCAAGAGGCACAAGGCATTCTGCACAACACTCCAACACAACAACACACCCATGCACATGTACACACACCCGTATAGTCCACACTCATACGCTCTCTCTCCACCGAGGGACCGTGCCCTTCTAATAGTGAAGCACAGTCTGACAATAGGTAACACTGCATCTATAGGGAAAATACCAAAACCAGAACCAGCGGGGAGGTCAGGAGAACTCGCCGCAGCTAATAAAGGCAATATGGGAAGACCCCTCCAGGAGGGGTGACCCATCAGCCTCAGCAAGAAAGGTATCTTTGGACAGACAATGTCAATTAAGCAGTAGTATCCAAAAACTGCTGCAACAGAGCGCAGTAAGATTTCCAGCCATCTTGTGGGCGAGATGACTAAGTGTCCAACTCGTACCGTGCTTGCTGGGTCATCAAGGCAATCCACAGAGAGTAAGGGGGGGCCTCCTGTGAGGTCCAGTATTGCAGAACAAGTTTCTTCCCCATAAGAACAGTATGTAGCACGAATTTCTGTGAAGAAAGGTCCAAACCATGGTGCTGCATCTCCTGGGCGTCCCCCAATAATAAAGCCGGCCCATTTCAAGGTACGTCCCTTTGTAGTAAGCAAGCCAAGCAGCTCCGTACAGAGTCCCAGAAAGATAGGTGCATACAATTGAGAAAGGAGTGCAGAAAAGTGCCCCTCTGGGTGTTACATTTGATACAATTGTCATCAGGCCAGATCCCCATAATCTTCCCCCGTGCACGTATAAGATAGAACCTGTGCAGCAGTTTGAGTTATGTCTCTTGCAGAGTGACTGCCTTGACATTGTCACAAACCTGCTACTGAGGTCAGGTTTGTGCCTGTGAAAGCACAAAAACCCCTGATCTTTAAAAGGGCTGATCAGTGCAGCAGCAGTGCTAGCAGTGGAGAACAGGATTCTAGCCCTGAGGAGATTGCCCAAGAGCAGGAGCCCTGGGGGGAGGGGAAGCAGAATGAGTTTAAAAACTTCCCTGAACCTAGAACAGGCCCTGTTAGAAAGCACTCTGGTAGGCAGGCTCCTAATCAAGCTAGCACACAGCTCCTGAGATTAATTGAGCAACACCACAAGGCTCAGCAAAAGCCAACCCATTCACCTTTTAGAGCAGGGCGTGGCTTTCTCAAACCTGGTCATAACCAGCAGTCCAAGCTGGGAAGATTCAGTCTGGATCCAACCTGGGAAGAAGACTCATGTCCTGGTGCTGCTCCCATGTCTCAGCAAGGGAACGAGATAGAAATGGAGGACCTGAGTAATTTCCCTTTGGCAAGCTTACCTGAAGAAGCAATGGACATTGCCTGTGACAGTTGAGAGGACTGCAAGAGAGAGAGCTAGGTTTTTTTTGCTATGTTTGTTCTTCTCTGACAAACCTGATTTGTGTTTTGAGGCACCTGGGAATTGTGCTGGCTGGGACTGTGTGTGTGCGTGAGAATTCTTATCAAGTCTCACCCTGAAGAAACCTTTTTGTTCTTTGAAGGACTGTGAACTCTGTTTGGAATATTTTTGGTTTGCCTTTTTTGTGATAAGGCCAAGTTAGCTGCTGATTGTTGTGCAGTGGGAGTTGTGGGGTCTGAATCCACAAAGATCCTAGGTTGGGATAGAGGGGCCATTTTCTGGCAAGCTAAATAAGTGGATTCAGCAACTCCCCACCCCCGCCAGCTTTGCTGGCTTAAAAGGGGAAAAGCCTGTGATACTCTCAGGCTAACACAGCGTGCTTGTGAAAACAAACTGACTTTTGAATTGCATAATAAAGACTACATAAGAAAGACTTACCCTGAGGAAAGGGCTGCTCAGGTTTAGCTGTAAAATAAGCTGAACTACTGAGCTTTCTTTTGTTTTTCTTTTCCTTTTGAATTTGGACTTGAGCACAGTGACTGTGATAAATAAAGTGTGCTATCTTTAAAAACTGAAGCAGCCTGAGCATTTTTGTGTTTACCTGACTTTATTATCACCAGCAGGGCCTTTCAATTCGGGAAGGCACGTCCAGGAACTGTATTTGTGCGCAGCACCCGGTAGCCATTCTGACTACTCACTATCGGGTGTGCGACAAGTGGTATCAGGAGTGGGATCTAGTGCCTCCTGCTGGTGACATTTGAGAATTGGAAAAAAAAAAAAAAAAAAACGTTTTTGGTTTGGAATTTTTTTTTTTAGGAAAAAAAAAAAAAAAAGAAAACCCATTTTGGATTGTGTTTTTTTTTTTTTGAGCTTGTTGGTTCCAGTTACTGTTCTTTGGACTCTTTTTGTTGGTGGTTGCAAGGAAGTGCAGCAGGACGAACAGCCAGGAGCAGTGCAGTGAAGGAACCAAGGACCGGATCCAGAGGGACCTGACCGGACCAGACCTGCTGAGAGCTGAGGACTGCGGAGGACACAGTTCCGGAAAGCAGACAGCGGGGACCGGAGGTGGTGTGTTGCAGTGCAGAGCCCAAGCAGTGCAGAGAACGACTGGAGGCCAAGGAGGCCTAACAACCAAAGGCGTAGACTCATCAGTACTGCGGGTAAGAGTACCCAACCTAAGGGGCTGATGAGGATAAAAAGTAACCCTAGCTTGAGTGGCTGACATTTCCTTCAAGGGAAGGGGTGTCAGGTTGTTTGAAGTGCCACACTTGGGTTTCTTTTGTGTTTGTTTGCGTTCCAGACCCAGCGAGGATGGATCAGCAGCAGCTATTGGTGTTCCTTGCGGAGGAGAGGCAGAAGCAGAGTGAGAACCTGCAGGCCGTCTTGAAGGCGAACCAGGACTTATGGGATCGCAGCCAGGAACATGCCCGACAACAGCACAATGAACTTGTGATGGCAATGGGTGAGCAGACCAAACTATTAGCTCAGCTGCTACAGCACCCATTCACAAGTATAGCTGGTGGGCCAGTACAGAGCCTGGTAGCAGAGAGGACTACCTCCTTACAGGCCCCTGAAGAAAGTAAGGAACAGGCCCGGGGGGATAAGAATACAGGATCCCAAAGTCAGACCCTAAAAACGGGGTGGTCCAAGCCCAGGGAGATCTCACGGGAGGGGCTACGTTGTTTCTGCTGTGGGAAAGAGGGGCATACACAACGATTCTGTAAAAAGAAACGAGATTTTGTGTACGCCCGGGGACTAACGGACAAGCACCCTAGGGTATATCGGGTGTCAGTCTCTGTGGCAGGAAGGAAGGTATTAGCCCTGGTTGACACAGGGGCTGAACAGTCTGCAGTATCCCGACAGTTTTGGACCCAGGTGGTGGGAGTCAAGGGCTTGGGGAAGAGTGTGGAGAAGGTCCCTATTATGTGTGTTCATGGGGTGTCCAAGGAGTACCCACTCTGGCCCATAAACATCGAATATAAAGGGGAGAGCATGCGCATCGAAGTGGCGGTGTTAAACTCAGCCCTTTATCCCGTTATCCTGGGGAGGGACTGGTTAAGCCGGGCTGGAGTATGGACTCAAGGAGAAGGCCTGGGTAGTGAAAGTAACAGCAGCCCGGGGATCCAGGGCAGATGGATGTTGGGAGCCAAGGTAGAGGGGAAGGTTAGACTCTCTTCAGAGAGGAGGCGTCAATCCAGAGGGCCGGGTCAGAAGAAGTGGTACCCGACGATTTGTTGGGTTCCTCTCTCTGGCAAGGCCCATTCACCGACGCAAGCCTATGCTGGAGCAGCAGGGTTTGACCTGTATGCAGCTCAGCCACAGAACATCCCAGCTAAGGGAAGGGCTTTAGTATTTACTGACATCCAGGTAGCTCCCCCACCAGGGTCCTATTTAAGAATAGCTCCTCGGTCAGGGTTAGCACTGAAGCACTCTGTGGATGTGGCTGCGGGTGTAATTGACCCTGATTTTAGAGGGAATTTAGCGGTCTTATTGGTCAACCAAGGGGATACTGAATATAATGTCCACCCCGGAGACCGCATTGCCCAAATGGTGTGTGAACGAATTTGGCATGCCAGGTTAGAACAAAGGGGGCGGCTTCCAGACACAAAAAGGGGACAGGAAGGATTTGGGTCATCAGGAGATAGGTCGCAGGCGACCCTGTTAACACCTATAATAGTAGGGGGGGAACAAGGGGATCCTGTGGAGGAGACCCTCTCAGCGCTGCGAGCCGAGATGTTGGCCCTTAGGGGAGAATTAGGAGCAACACAGCGGAAATGGGAATCAGAGCTGAAGTTGCAGGCAGAAGCCAATTCCCTCCCCTCAAAGGACCCCCCCCGAGAGTTCTGCAGAGAAATTGGGAGTGGAAATGCTGGCACAATGTCAACAGGAGTCGGAAAAATTAAGAAAGCTGTTAGCTCAGATGAACTCACAAATAAGTCAGCTAAAAGTTCAAATGGCAGAAGACCAAGCACAACAGAAGGGAGTGAAACAGAGTGTTGGGGAGGTAAGGCTATTATGTGAGGAGTTAGCCAACAAACATGGTAAGACAGAAGGGTGGGTCAAGCAACAACAGACCCACAAAGACCAACTGGAACAACATAATCAACAATTTGGGCAGGTTATAGAAACCTTTAAAGAAGTAGAAAAGGGAATAAGCGAGATGAGACAGCAAGTAGCCCAAATGAAGGAAGAGGAATTGGAAGGAATAGCAAATGTAATGACTGCCCTGGTGAAGCGGGTGGAGGGGTTGGAAAATGTGGAAAATGATGCTACCATAGCCTTGGAAGCTAGGTATGGGACCCCGGTGTTACAGTGGCCCGATGATTTTGGGGACCCTGAACCACCACCCGGACCACTAGGGAAGAAAAATAATAAAACACGTAAGCGATATTGATGAGTTGTCTAGAATACAGGAGAACCCTGAGTCCCCTTTAATGCCTGAGGACAGTCATCAACCAAAGGTGGGGGTATGTCACAAACCTGCTACTGAGGTCAGGTTTGTGCCTGTGAAAGCACAAAAACCCCTGATCTTTAAAAGGGCTGATCAGTGCAGCAGCAGTGCTAGCAGTGGAGAACAGGATTCTAGCCCTGAGGAGATTGCCCAAGAGCAGGAGCCCTGGGGGGAGGGGAAGCAGAATGAGTTTAAAAACTTCCCTGAACCTAGAACAGGCCCTGTTAGAAAGCACTCTGGTAGGCAGGCTCCTAATCAAGCTAGCACACAGCTCCTGAGATTAATTGAGCAACACCACAAGGCTCAGCAAAAGCCAACCCATTCACCTTTTAGAGCAGGGCGTGGCTTTCTCAAACCTGGTCATAACCAGCAGTCCAAGCTGGGAAGATTCAGTCTGGATCCAACCTGGGAAGAAGACTCATGTCCTGGTGCTGCTCCCATGTCTCAGCAAGGGAACGAGATAGAAATGGAGGACCTGAGTAATTTCCCTTTGGCAAGCTTACCTGAAGAAGCAATGGACATTGCCTGTGACAGTTGAGAGGACTGCAAGAGAGAGAGCTAGGTTTTTTTTGCTATGTTTGTTCTTCTCTGACAAACCTGATTTGTGTTTTGAGGCACCTGGGAATTGTGCTGGCTGGGACTGTGTGTGTGCGTGAGAATTCTTATCAAGTCTCACCCTGAAGAAACCTTTTTGTTCTTTGAAGGACTGTGAACTCTGTTTGGAATATTTTTGGTTTGCCTTTTTTGTGATAAGGCCAAGTTAGCTGCTGATTGTTGTGCAGTGGGAGTTGTGGGGTCTGAATCCACAAAGATCCTAGGTTGGGATAGAGGGGCCATTTTCTGGCAAGCTAAATAAGTGGATTCAGCAACTCCCCACCCCCGCCAGCTTTGCTGGCTTAAAAGGGGAAAAGCCTGTGATACTCTCAGGCTAACACAGCGTGCTTGTGAAAACAAACTGACTTTTGAATTGCATAATAAAGACTACATAAGAAAGACTTACCCTGAGGAAAGGGCTGCTCAGGTTTAGCTGTAAAATAAGCTGAACTACTGAGCTTTCTTTTGTTTTTCTTTTCCTTTTGAATTTGGACTTGAGCACAGTGACTGTGATAAATAAAGTGTGCTATCTTTAAAAACTGAAGCAGCCTGAGCATTTTTGTGTTTACCTGACTTTATTATCACCAGCAGGGCCTTTCAATTCGGGAAGGCACGTCCAGGAACTGTATTTGTGCGCAGCACCCGGTAGCCATTCTGACTACTCACTATCGGGTGTGCGACAACATGGAGAAAAAGGGTCAGGAAGAGGAGATGAAGGTCAGGTATGGAAACCTCAAGCCCCAATTCAGTAGACCATTCCTGCGCCAGGGACAACAAACACCCCTCCCCGGAACAGTCCCTGCCCACCCCATACCAAGTAGAAATTTTATTGGCTCTAGAGGGGTTGGAAAGGAAAATCAGATCCAATTTACCATACTCCCATCGTTCCCCATGGGGTGCGAACCATAGTCTGATAGTAGTGGTGAATCTGGAGGTAGGTGTGTGTGTGTGTGGGAGAGAGATGCCAGGAAGCCTGCATTTGTGCTAGAGAAGGGAATTAGCCCCCGCCCAAAGAGAGAGCTGCACCCATAGTCGTAGCATGCCCCATGCACTCCTGCAAACCCGCCAGCCCCCCTTACCTTGGACAAAGTCTGGATTGCGAAGAAGGGACAGGAAAGGAGAGACAAAGGGTAGCCTCCCCTGCAGCCGCCGCCACCAACACTAGGCTTTACGAAATGGTACCAAGAATGGATATGCCAGGGGACGCAGCCACCCACTCTCACCCCCGGACCCATGAATGACAGATGAAAAGAACCATGGGGAGCAACAGTCATCAAGCAAGGCTTAAGGAAAATAACGGCGGGAAGACACCAACTGTTTGTGTATCCAGCGTAAGAGCGCTGCAACATTAAAAACGCGAAGGGTGGGCAGACCAAGGCTTCCCCTATCTTTACTCTGTGTCAGTTTAAGAGCACTGATATGGGCCACTTTACCCCCCCAAAATAAAAGAGCAGATAATGGATTGATAAGAATGTTCATCAGTGTGCGAGATCCAAACTGGGATGGTTTGACGTGGGTAGAGAAGTTTCGGAAACAGCACCATTTTTACCAGAGCCGCCCTACCCATCAGAGAGAGAGAGGGAGCGCTTGCCATTTGAGACATAAGGTCTTGATTTTCCCTATAGTGGCGGTAATGTTGGCAGCATACAGTTTGGTCGGATCCCAGTAGAGCAGGATGCCTAGATATTTCAATTTCCCGGGCGCTATGTCCACTCCTAGCCACGTGCACCAGGACTTCGTAGCTGAGGCACCGAGTAGAAGAGCCTCCATCTTGTCAAAGTTAATTTTTAGGCCCGAAAACTTGCAATAATATCTAATAAGTTCCATGATGACGGGAACAGTCTGGTCAGCATGGTTAAAATAGAGTAGTATGTCATCAGCGAACATACTAATGTGAAATTCCTGACCACTGACACGAAGTCCCTCTAGGGCTGGGTCTTGACGAATTCGGATGGCCAGAGGCTCTAAGGAGAGAAGAAAAAGAAGGGGGGAGAGGAGACAACCATGTCTCGTGCCCGTCCCCAAAGGAAAGGGATCAGTCACCCCAAAAGTTGAGAATGGGGGTCATGATATAAAGCAGACAGCCATTCAGCAAAAGCACCCTGAATACCAAAACGAGCCAAAGTCCCAAAAAGTTGGGGCCATGAGACCATGTTGAAAGCTTTCTCGACATCCAGGCTGGTGATAAGTGCCCTGTCAGAGAAAGCATGATGAGACTGCAGCACCACGAGGACCTTCAGAAGATTCATCGAGGTGTGATGGCCAGGTACAAATACCACCTGGTCTTCATGGATAAGGAAGGGGAGGAAGGCATTGAGACATAACGCAAGTATACTGGCTAAGAGTTTAACATCATGATTTAATAGGGAGATGGGCCGGTATGACCCAAGAGCATCAAGCGGGTGACCCGGTTTAGGAAGAATGATGATGTAAGCTCTATTATGAGAATCCCCCGGAGGAGTAGCAGTGCGCAGCCCTATAAAGTAGGCTTGTAAAGGTAATAAGGCCATGGGATCCAAAAGCTTATAAAACTCAGGGCCTAATCCGTCGGGTCCCGGCGTTTTAGCCAATTTTAATTTTTTAATGGCCGTCTGGAGCTCCTCGCCTGTGATGGGGCCATTAAGAACAGCCTGTTGACCTTCAGACAGCGTAGGAACAACAATATCGCAGAAGAAATCTGCACTAGCGATGTCATCAAACGGTTGAGCTGAATATAAATCCTTATAGAAGTTCACAAATTGCTGTGTAATAGCCTGATGGGTGGAGTGCATGTGACCCTTAGAATCTTTGATGGAAGTAATAATGTGTCTTGCTTTGTGTGGGCGAACCAAGTTAGCAAGTAGGTGGCCTGTTTTGTCTCCCCACCGGTGAAGTTTATATTTATAACAGTAAATATTACGACTTACCCTCTGGTCTAATAAAGCATTAATTTTGGATTTTAAAAGACTCATTGCCATTTTTGTAGCATCATTGAGGCGAGAGATATGAAGGGTCCTCAAGGTTGCGAGTTCCCAAGAAAGAGTAAGAAGTTCCCCATCCCTTCATTTTTTGAGTGAGGCAGAATAAGCCAGTATATGTCCCCGCATGACCGCCTTAGCAGCCTCTCAATAAATAACGGGCCCCGCGTTCTATTTTGAGATAGGCTAAAATTTTTGTGTGCTTTATGGGGAAGTGAATCCCATCTACATTAAGGGATTTTACATGCAATTGCGTCATAACATATAATCATTATCACAGAATAGAATCCAGATATGTACCAAGAAGAACAATAGGGGTGGGACGTCCCAGCCATATCCCACCCATGAGAATATACCCAGCTGCAACCAAGGGTCCCACTGCACGGGGATCTCCCCCGGCAGAGAGGAGCAAGCAAGCAAACCAAAACACACAACACCCCATACATACCAGACATACCAGTCATACACACCATCCCCTTCCCCCAAGCATTCCCCTGTCCCTCCTGTAGCATGGAAAATCCCTGCTAAACCCAAACCCCAAAACCCAAAACCATCATGTAGCCCTGAGCCCTACCAAAGCAGATAAGAAACCCAACTGAACAGCTCAAAGTCCAAACGGGTCCAAAAACAAAAACAAAAAACAGTACCAGCTGATGTCCAAGAAAACGCAAAACTAGCAGTCCCATAGATCAAATGCAAAAGGCAGGATGGCAGGTCTCGGGGGCGCTCCCAGTATAAAGCAACAATATGACTATGCAGGTCCAGTCGCCAGCATTCCCCCATGGCATAGGTTGTAGCAGGAAAGCAGCACTTCCTCGACCAAATGGGGATGCCACAGTGGTGGGGCAATAACGTCAAGCCCTGTAAGGCAGTGATGTAAAGGGGAAAAGATCCCCGGGCCCACAGGGGTGCAAGCAAAGAGAAAATACAGAAGAATAAGGGAAAAAAATTTTAAAAACAGATAAAATTAAATAAAAAGAAATAATTAAAAAGAACTGAATTGAGGAGAGCAAGATGGCGGAAGGACTGTAACGCTGAGAGCTTCATCGCAGAGAGCTCTACCAACATTGTTTCTTTAACTGTTTTTCCTCAAGAAACTTACCGCTTAACATGCCGAAGCGGAGGGGCCGAAGCGCAGTTGGAGCCTCACGGCGTTCGGGCCCAGCCGGCTTCGGCTCTATGGATGAACTTCTCTGACGAATGCAGGGAATTGCGGGGGTGTCGGCACGCCCACAGGAGATGCACCGTGGTGAGACGGAGGCATTCTCCATGGACCCAGACACCACCTTGAGTCCCGATGCCAGAGTGCCTCCTTCTCCTCCTCCTCCTCCTCAGACCGCCAGCTCCCCGCGGGTGGAGGAACCATCGGAAGGCGGTGAGTAATTCCCCCCGGAGGCCGTTGGGAGCAAAGAGGGGAGCATGGATGTGGATTCCCTGTTGTTTCAGGGTATTCCAGTGGAAACTGAGGTTTTGTCATCTCCGCGGATTGTCCGTGAACAGAGGAGTCATACCCAGGAGGGTACAATGGTTGGTGAAAGTTTTTCTTTACAAAAACCTATCTTTATGTTAAAAAAGCCCCAAGAGGTAACACTTGATGCAATTTGGGATCTTGTTGCGGATCTATCTAAATCAGTTAAGCCCCAACTGTTGCAGTTGGAGCAAAAGATATCTTCCCAAGAAACTGAAATTAAGAATATCAAAGTTGACTTGCAAGATTTAAAAACCTCAACAATGAATTCTTCCCAGGAAATTAAACTTTCTAAACAAATAACTGAAACACTGGTGAAAGATAATATCAACTTAAGGAGAAAATTGGAGTCTCTAGAAAACTTTTCTCGCAATAATAACCTTAGATTAATTAACTTTCCCAGGGTTGCCGAAGTAACCCCTAGAAACATGTTAAAACGTTACCTAAAGGAAGTTTTGGAAATTACCGAGGAATTAATACCTCCATTCACTCAAGTGTATTATTTACCTATTAAAAGGGAAGAAAAATTAATGGAAGAAGCTCAACAGTCGCTTAATATTTCCAAGGTGTTGGAACTTTCAGACCAGGAGGTAGCAGTGTCCGCAACACTTTTGCTTACAGTGGCCTTATCACCTGATAAAAATTGGTTATTGAAACTTTTCTTCAGAGGGCGCTAGTGAGCGCGATCTATGGTGGAGGCTTAGCAACACAGCTCCTGCAGAATCACTCTGTGTATCGATCCCCCTGCATGATTTAAGTCTCCAAATTCGGCACACGCGGTGATAAAGTGCGTCTCAAGTGTGATGGCTTCTACTAAGCCCGGAAAAAGAAGAAACACGGACCCTGTATCGCCGCAAAAAACGTCATCATCCAAAACGGAGGAGGCCTCAACCCAGACCATCCTGGATGAAATCAGAGCCATGCGGTCGGAAGTTAAGGCCGATAACAACGAAATAAAAGAGGAGATTGCCACCTTTAAAAAGGAACTTGCAAAGCTACAGCTACAGGTACAGGCTACAGACACTAGGCTGTCTGTAGCTGAAAATAATGTAAAAGAGCTGCTCAGATACACAAAACATGTAGAGCAATTAGAAACGCTGATTGAGGATTATAGTAACCGCTCCAGGAGGAATAATTTTAGAATACTCGGGATCCCAGAATCCCGTGAGGGGCGCAATATGACTGAATTTCTACAAACCAATTTGCCCAAACTGCTTGATCTTAAATTTGATCTCCCATTCGAAATTGATAGGGCACACCGGGTCCCCTCTAACTTGCTACCTAATAGAGCAGGGCAATATCCCAGACCGACGGTAGTGCGCCTCTTGAGATATATACAAGTTAAGGAGATCATGCAGCAAGCACGTGCTAAGGCGCCGATCAAATTTGAGGATAACACACTCTTATTTGTACCAGACCTAGCAAAGCAAACAGCCAAACTAAGAAAGCAGCTTTTGGAATACCGCCCTAAGCTGAAACAACTGGGAGTGAGATTTGGCATGATGTACCCGGCTCGCCTGAGGGTTACATATAACAATCACACGAAAGACTTTACCAATCCTACAGAATTGGCTGAATACTTGGAAACTCTGAGCCCGAGTACAATTGATTGTACCTGACTTTTTCACTAATGGCTTAATCTCTGTCTTCATTACTACATGCTAACAGCTTTTTCCTACTATACAGGAAAATTACAGCATATCATACAGTTGGTCTTTTGTTATAATACTGTGCCTTTATATTGCAGGGGTTCAACATATTGAAGGATATTTGATTCTGCTGGGCAGTGCTGCTTTGGAGTTCCACCTGGCTCACTGACCCATGGTAAATTGTCCAGTTTCTCACTTTACATGACTTTTCTTTTTTGTTTCCTTCTTTTTTATTTTGACTGCTTGGCTATTCTATATAATATCATTGCTAGTACATGGTTTGTATGCTTATGGTTATACATGTGTGATATTACAGACTTACCTGATCCTATATATCTCTATAATATATGCCTACTAGCTGATGCCCCGGCGTTGCATGAGTATTTAATTATAGCAATAACACAGTAAATGGATTGAAATAAAGATACTTTATAGTGGTGAATGAAATTATTTTTTTACAGCTTTATAAAAAGTACAATATTCAAATTATATGTGAAATATTTGACAAAATGAATACAATACAACTAACACAAAACTTGATTATAAACAACATTTTTAGTTTCACCTCCAGGAGCAAGAACATATAAATTCTTGGGTGAACCCACCCTTGATCAAGCAACATAGAGTTGTCCATGGGAAAAACAGGGGGAGCTTAAATCCACTCCACATTATGTAATAGTCTGTCCCTGTGATTTGTTGATTGTGATAGAGAATGCAAGTCTCACTGGAATTTGCAATCTCTTAAACTGAAAAGGAAGATCTGTTGGAATAAGTGGCATCCAAAAGTTTCAGTATTGGTTTAAACAACTCAAGATGTGGAAACTCAGGTTGAAAAGAAACGCCATGCAGTTTTTTCCCGGTTCAAAATGGAACCTGTATTCCTAGTTCAGCATATGTGAGAACTCATGTAATGTAATAACATTATGAACTGGGGTGCATGAAGGAAACAGTTACAAACACAGTTAGAACATACAAACTCTATATGTATGGTGTCCGTGGTAGAATAGAAACGATGTCCCTAGTGGTTATAGTGTCATAGAAAGTGTTTTATAGTTGGAATAACTGTGAGAATGGCAGCTTTTTACATTTTTTCCATTGACATGAATGGGTGAAATCAGATTTTCTGTTTGTAGCTCCGCCCACATGTGCAGGTGGGATGCGAGACCCCCAGAACATATCACCCCAGGTAGTGAGGGATCTGCATACCAAGTTTCGTTCAAATCGGTCAAGCCGTTTTTGAATTACTGTGAGAATGGCAGGTTTTTACATTTTTTCCATTGACATGAATGGGTGAAATATGATTTTCTGTTTGTAGCTCCGCCCACGAGTGCAGGTGGGCCACGAGACCCCCAGAACATATCACCCCAGGTAGTGAGGGATCTGCATACCAAGTTACGTTCAAATCGGTCAAGCCGTTTTTGAATTACTGTGAGAATGGCAGCTTTTTACATTTTTTTCCATTGACATGAATGGGTGAAATCTGATTTTCTGTTTGTAGCTCTGCCCACGTGTGCAGGTGGGCCGCGAGACCCCCAGAACATATCATCCCAGGTAGTGAGGGATCTGCATACCAAGTTCGTTCAAATCGGTCAAGCCGTTTTTGCGTGATCACGGCACATACACACACACATACATACACACATACATACCTCCGATTTTATATATATAGATTACATGTGCTACTCTAAATGTAAAAGGATTAAATAATCCCATCAAATCCAGGAAAATTCTAAACTACATTTCCTCTCTGTCCGCAGATGTAATATTTCTCCAAGAAACACATTTAGACGCTGTTTCCTCTTCCAAACTATCTCTCCCCTGGGCACATCCGCCTTTATTCTCACCTACCATTGACAAAAAGAATGGTGCTCTTACTTTTATTAGAAATGTAAATCACATAAAACTTCTTTCTTATACTACTGACAACCAGGGAAGATGGGTGTCCACAAAAATATGTATTAACACCCACAATTTATATCTATTAAACTTATATGGTCCAAATACAGAAGACTGCTCTTTTTTCACTGCTTTAGCTGATCAGCTTAATGGCTATCAGGATACCCCCTTCGTGCTAGGAGGAGACTTTAACCTGATTATTGATCCCTCAAAGGATAGAAAATCCGTATATAAACACAAAAAATCAAAAACATGGTTATGTCTTCAAGATATCATTGCCCAATTTCGCCTATCTGATCCATGGCGCATAACTCACTTAGATCTACAGGATCAGAATTTCTGCACCCATGTAACAACTGCAATGCAGGAATATTTCGCTTTCAACTCACCCCAAGACAGTAACTGGATATCAGTGTGGGATGTGTTTAAAGCGTACATAAGGGGAACCATTATTTTTCTTTCCAGCTTATGATTTATCTTTAATCTTATCTATTGTTTTGCCTTTTGTCTTTGTTTTGTTCTATTTCTATCATTTAAATTTCTCCAGAATTCTACTGTTCAACGGCTCCCCCTTCTGCTTCTATTCCTTTCTCTCCTCTCTTCTCCCTTCCAAAGTATTTAGATCAATGCTGTCTTGTTAAAATGTTTATTTTATTTTTATTTTTCCTCTAACTCTACTTTTCACTTCTCTATTACCCTCCAGGTACTTTAGTTAGATTGTGAGCCTTCGGGACAGTAAGGGAATTTTTCAAGTACCTTTCTTATTTCTAATCTTAATGTATATTTTCTGTAAACCGCTTAGAACCTAACGGATGTAGCGGTATATAAGAAATAAATTACATTACATTACATTACATTTCTTATAATGCTCACTTAAAGAAAGTTAACAAACAGGAATTAGACACTTATGAATCTAAACTTAAACACTTAGAGACACCAAAATGGTGTCTCTCACCAAAATGGAGTGAAACTACGCAAACGAATCCTACTGACATGCAAACTTTGAAGAAACTTCAACATCTTAGATTCCAATATAACACTTGCCTTAGTAAAACAGCTGCATCACAAGTATATACAACCTCTGCTAAATACTATTCTGATAGCAATAAATGTGGCCAACATCTTGCTTCCTATCTAAAAGGGAAGAGGAATAAGACTACAATTTCTGCCATTCTTACTGATACTGACACTTTAGTTACTGGGCCAGATGAGATCCTAACACAATTTCATAGCTTTTACTCAACCTTGTACACGTCCAAAATTCAACCAGACAGTACATCTATCCCTTTTCTTGAGGGCCTCACTCACAATATATTGCATGAAACAGATAATATTGGGTTAGATGCTGATTTTACTATAGAGGAAATCGATGAAGCTATGAATCTTATGTCCACTAAGAAAGCACCTGGTCCAGATGGCCTACCAACTGAATTTTATCAAGTGTTTCGAAAATGGCTCTCTCTCTACCTATTGGAGTTTTTCCAATATTTGCAAAACACTGGAGATATTAGGGGCTCTTTCACTGAGGCCACTACTATTGTATTGGCCAAACCAAATAAAGATCCGCTTAAAGTAAACAACTACAGGCCTTTATCCCTGATTAACTCAGATGCTAAAATATATGCTAAAATCTTGGCCAATCGGCTGCAACTGATCTTACCTAAATTGATTAATCCGGATCAAACTGGCTTTATGGCCAATCGATTATCTAGTGATAACACAAGAACTTTTGCTCATGTAATTTCACTTGCCAAACTTATTGATTATCCTGTAGTTGCAGTCGGATTGGATGCAGAAAAAGCATTCGATCGGGTGGAATGGCCATATTTGTTTACTGTCCTATCTTGGTTTGGAATGTCCCCTATATTTATAAATATGGTAAAAGTACTGTACACATCACCGACTAACAAAATTTATGCTAATCAATATTTTCCTTGCCCTTTAAACCTAGTAGAGGCACACGTCAGGGGTGTCCTCTATCTCCCTTACTCTTTAACTTAGCATTGGAACCCCTCCTGATTGCAATTCGTATGTCACCCCACATCCAGGGATTCTCATATGCTGGTGTGGACATCAAACTCTCAGCGTACGCAGTCTTGCTGTACCTCACTCCTGATTCCATTTCTCCATTGCTCCAAATACTATCAACATACTCTATTCACTCTGGATACAAATTGAACCTTTCTAAATCGGAGGTGATGCCTTTGAACTGTCCGGAAGTCTGCCAATCCATTAAAGAGCTTGGACTTTTATGGTCGCCCAATAAATTGAAGTACCTTGGACTTTACTTTGCACCGGATTTAGATGAGACCTCGGAACATTATACGGATCATGTTCTTGATTCAGTTCGACAGTTAACGTCATCTTGGTCCCCACTGAAATTATCCTGGTGGGGCAGACTGGATACAGTCAAAATGATGATCTCTCCTGTCATCAATTATACCCTCAGTATGTTACCGGTATTGATGAAACCTTCATTCTATGCCAAATTGGACAAAATTCTCACTACTTTCCTCTGGAATAACAAACCACCACGTATAAGCATACAAAAGTTGAGGAATGACAAAGAATCAGGTGGTGTGAACTTTCCTAATTTTAAAAACTACCACATCGCCTTCTTGCTTCGACAAGGTTCTAGATGGCTCCATACCACTGATGATAGCTCTACGCCTCGCTGGCTACTGCTGGAACGCTCTCTATCTACAACCATACCTTTAGAGGATCTACCTTTCATTGGACAGTCGGATCTCTTGCAATTGCAACCAATTCTTGCATCCACATGTACAGCTATTCGACATGTGGATGCTATGCTCTCACCAAAATGGAGTGAAACTACGCAAATACCTATCTGGGGAAATAATAAAATTTGCATTCAAAATGCACCGACCTATAATTCTGTATGGAAAACTAAAGGAATACACCCATTGTGTCATCTCTACTCAAACTCTACCTGGACCCTTTTTTAGAGGTTGGCGGAGAATTGCAACTTGCCAAAATCACATTTCTTCAAATGGATACAACTAAAATCTGCCATTACGGCACACCTGGAGCAACAACCTGTTACAGATGAACTCCCTAACATTTTGATATTGTGTGATCAGATCTCTCATGCCAGACACGAATCATTGCAATGGTATAAAATTATGAGAAAACATGACACTTTCTCACTCACTACTCTTTATTCTCTCTGGAGTACAGACACAGGACTTGAACTTGACGTCAGAGACTGGAACGACATTTGGAAAATGTCCCACTCAGCACTTGCCTCATCTGCTATTACTCAATCTCTTTTTTTCCTTATACATAAGGCATTTTGGACCCCAATAAAACTTGCCAAGATTGCACTCCAAGACAGCTCAATGGATGGTAAATGCTGGTCTTGCCGCTCTTCACCTGGAACTTTAGATCATATGATCTTTCAATGTGACATCATAAGACATTATTGGTCTCAAATTTGGCGTACTATCAGTGCCGTACTACACATTTCGGAACCCATCACACTGGCAATAGTGATGTATGGCCATCATGGACTTCAGACTCCTCTTGTTGAACCACAAGCCAAATTGCTCAAAGCTTTACTGTCCATTGCTATTAAACAGATATTATCAAACTGGAAGTCTTCATCTACCTTATCCTATGCAGCGTGGTGGAATCAAGCATGTCTCACAGCTAAGTTTGAATTAGTGGCAGCTGAAAGGAAGGGATCTTTGCATAAAACAAACACTATCTGGCAACCGTTCCTGGACTATTGTATTGATTGATATGGATTTAATTCAAATTAAAGTATGCTTACGAATTGATGATGCACCATGCACATAATAGCCAAGCAGTCCCCTTATTTCTTATTTTTATTATTTTTCTCCTTCATTTTCTTCTTTAGTTACATGTTATGTTGCGCATTGCAATGTTTCATTTCAGAATAATAAAATTTTACCTTTCCTCATGTACCTTCCATTCATGGCTTCTTCTTTTCTTTTTCAAAATGAAAAATATTAACTTTGAAACTTTCTCCCTTTTTTCTCATGTATTCAAGTTTGTCTATATGTCTGTCAGTCTAACCCATTTTAAGCTGTACGTTAAATTATAACTCGCTTAGTAAATTATATATAAGCGATTTATCAAATTTAAATAAAACATGAAACTTGAAACTTGATGGTCAGTCTAGAAGAGGTATGCAGGCAGATCAATAGGCTCAAGAGCAATAAATCCCCAGGACCAGACGGAATCCATCCGAGGGTCATCAAGGAACCGGATGCTCATTCCATATAATACGTCATGCTCTCTCCGTTCCACAGCTCAAAGGCTGTTAGCGGTTCCTTCTTTAAAATTTATTGGTACTAATTGAAAAGGGACTATACCTGAACTGCTTCAACTAATAGCCAATCTGACAATCAAATCGGGAAAGATTCGGGAAGACTGGAAGGTGGCGAATATTACGCCAATCTTCAAAAAAGGTTCAAGGGGAGATCCAGGAAACTACAGACCGGTGAGTCTGACCTCGGTACTGGGAAAGATGGTAGAGGTGCTGATAAAGGACCGCATCATTGATCACCTTTATGAACACGGTCTGATGAGGACCAGCCAGCATGGTTTCAGCAAAGGCATATCTTGTTTGACGAACTTGCTGCACATCTTCGAGGGAGTAAACAGGCACATAGACAAGGGTGACCCGGTCAACATTGTATAGCTGGATTTTCAGAAGGCGTTTGACAAGGTTCTGCATGAACGACTACTTCAGAAAATTGCGAGCCATGAAATAGAGGGTGAAATACTCACGTGGATTAAAAACTGTCTGGAGCATAGGAAACAGAGAGTAGGGGTAAATGGACAATCCTCAGACTGGAAGAGTGTCACCTGTGGGGTTCCGCTGGGCTCGGTGCTTGGACCCGTGCTCTTCAACATCTTTATAAATGATCTGGACATTGGTACGACAAATGAGGTGATTAAGTTTGCGAACCATACAAAGTTATTCAGAGTAGTGAAGACACAGGGAGATTGCAAAGATCTGCAACGTGACATAATCAAGCTGCAGAAATGGGCATCGACATGGCAAATGAGGTTCAATATGGATAAGTGCAAAGTGATGAATGTCAGTGACAAAATCTCATGCATGAATACAGGATGTCCAGGGCGATACTTGGAGAGACCTCCCAGGAATGAGAATGAGCTCCTTATGATTGACTCCCAATTAGCCATCGCATCACTTTCAAAATATTACTTTTAGTATATAAATCTTTAATTTTTAACGAACCTCAATTTGTCACCAGAATGCTTTTCCCTTATAACACTTCCCGGTCTCTTCGTTTGACATCTCAAAACCTCCTATCTGTTCCATCCCTGAAAATTACAGGCATTAGAAAACATGATATGTTTTTGGTCATGGCCCCTCAACTGTGGAACTCATTACCACAGTACATTAGAGAAGAAAAAGATCTTCTCTCATATAAAAAAAATTTAAAAACTTACCTTTTTAAAGACGCATTCAACCTTTCATCTTTCAACCTATGACCAAATGTTTTTAGGTCCCGAATTTTTTACCCCCTCTCGTTTTTCCCCTTTCTGTTTTTTCTAACAAAGAATTGTAACTTTTCCCCCCTACCTGCCACGACTCATGTCTGTTTTAGATTTGTAAGTCTGAAGTTATTTTGTCTGTTTTCACAACCTGTTTTTATAAAGTTGTACATCGCTTAGTAAACTGAATAAGCAATCCATCAAATATTAATAAAAACTTGAAACTTGAGTTCTGATCGACAAGTCAATGAAGCCGTCCGCACAATGCGTGGCAGTGGTGAAAAGGGTGAACAGAATGCTAGGAATGATAAAGAAGGGGATCACAAACAGATCAGAGAAGGTTATCATGCCACTGTACCAAGCCATGGTGCGCCCTCACCTGGAGTACTGCAACCAGCACTGGTCGCCATACATGAAGAAGGACACGGTACTACTCGAAAGGGTCCAGAGAAGAGCGACTAAAATGGTTAAAGGGCTGGAGGAGTTGCCGTACAGTGAAAGATTAGAGAAACTGGGCCTTTTCTCCCTAGAACAGAGGAGATTGAGAGGGGACATGATTGAAACATTCAAGGTACTAAAGTGAATAGACTTAGTAGCATAGTAACATAGTAGATGATGGCAGATAAAGACCTGAATGGTCCATCCAGTCTGACCAAACTGATTCAATTTAAATTTTTCTTCTTAGCTATTTCTGGGCAAGAATCCAAAGCTCTACTCAACAGGTTGTTTACCCTCTCCAAGGTAGGGAGAACAAGAGGGCACGCTCTAAAATTGAAAGGGGATAGATTCCATATGAAGGTAAGGAAGTTCTTCTTCATCCAGAGAGTGGTAGAAAACTTGAATGCTCTTCTGGAGTCTGTCATAGGGGAAAACACCCTCCAGGGATTCAAGACAAGTTCCTGCTGAACCAGAACGTATGCAGGTAGGACTAGTCTCAGTTAAGGTGTTGGTCTTTGACCAGAGGGTCACCACATAAGCAGACTGCTGGGCATGATGGACCACTGGTCTGACCCAGCAGCAGCAATTCTTTTGTTCTTATGTTATGTTCTTATATATCATATTTTGAAATGGGGTATAAATTTATTTGTCGTTTATATATAGCACCTTGGCGTTCTTTTCATGCAACACTTATCTCTGAAGGATCTTGTCCCAAGTGTGGCCACATTAAAGCCAATTTATCTCATATGTTTTGGATTTGTGCTTATGTACACAAATTTTGGTCTTTATTTTTTTCTAGAGTTAGTGGCATGTGGAATACTAGAAGGCATTGCAATAGTTATAGCTTATTTTGGCTGTTTGATCTATAACATCCTGTTCCCAGAGGACTTAAAGGCTTTCTGAAATGAGTTATGCTTTCAGATTTAAAAGTCATCCTTTCTCTTTGGATAGGATCGTTATACCCTACCTATAGCCAATGGCATTCCAATATGTTACATCTCTTAATAATGGAAAGCATGTCTATATCCGAATAGGACACTAAAAAGGGAAGAATATTGATCAAAATTTGGCAACCCTTTTTAAATACATTATCTCCTACAGCACGAAGTTATGTTTTCATTGATAGATTTTAATCTAATTGAATTTAATTGGGTTTTTTTTTTTAATAGAACTGGGAGAGGGGAGGAGGGATGGTAAGAAAAGGGAGGAGGGGTTGGTTATATTTTTTTAAATGGTATTAAAACAATGTGTATAAAATGATTGAATAGTCATAATATTTGTATTGTAATGCTACAATATTTGAATCTACATTTGAAAACTAGTAAAAATAAAATGGATAAAGAATGCATATGAAATGATATGGAGCAATACTGTTGAGAAACAAAACAATATGAATAAAATCCACAAAAAAGAACCAAAATAAACATTCTGACTGTACATCCTCAGTATTTAAAGTCAATTCTTTAAACTAGGGACCTGATTCTATAAATAGCATTGTAGAGGTAGGCGCATGTATATTATGAGGGAGTGCTGAAAAGTTCTCAGCCCAACCAACCAACCAACTTCCTAAATTCTGAGCATCATTTTGCCACTGTAGCTGAAGAGTGTTTATTTTGTTAAATGCCAAAAAATTCTGACATTGTTTTGGATCATTGATTGAACCATATCTATATCATTCTCTTCTTGGATGGGCTAAGAACTTTTCAGCACCCCCTCCTAGGCCAGGTTTTACCTGGCCTAATTTAATGGCATCTAACTCAAGACACCTAGTAAAACCTAAATTTATCATGCATATTCTTCGCCCCTAACTAGGCATCGCTAGTCATCATATTGCTATCCACACACAACCTTAATTATCAATTAAAATAATTATTTAAATGGGTTTTTAATGGTGTGGTCAATTACCACACCATTTAACACATTAAAATTCAATTAAGTTATATGTGAATATTTGTTAGGTGTCACTAGACATCACAGAGATAGGCACTGGTATGTTAGGACAGACATGACCAGGCCTAATTTACCAGTACCTAATTCTAATGCCTAGCAGCTACTAAATCCTCTTTTACGAAACTGCAATAGCAGTTTCTAGCATGGGAAAACGCGCTGAATGGCCTGCGCTGCTCCCGACGCTCATAGGAACTCAATGAGTGTTGGGAGCAGCACGTGCTATTCAGCACGGCTCCCTGCGCTAGAAATTGTTATCGCAGTTTTGTAAAAGGATGCCATAGTTTTTACTATTCCTATCCTCTGTCCCTAACCACACCTACTTTTCAGGTAGGCATTGTTACACATTGAATGATGCCTCAGCTTAGGTGTCACTAGGTGCTGTACGGATATTGTCACATCCCACAAGCTCCTGTTTATGGCAGCGAGCTGTGGACCCCGTGACCGTAACTGTCCAAACATGTACCCTTTAACCAGGGTATCCTTCAGGCCTTCTTAGGCAACCGCCTAAGGTAAAACAGTAGATTCAAGGGTCTCAGGTAAATCAGGCAAAAGGAAAAAGAAAATCACACACTTCCCAGAATGTCAGAAAAATAAAGCTGTATTTATTTTTATACTCCTGGTTTACTTTGTCCAGGTATTTGTAATGAATAGCAATATTTTCAATGCAAAGGTTTTAGTGAAACATAAAACTTCAGGCCAATCTGACCCCTCTGGCTTAGCAAACACCAGCTTAGCTCTAATGTCCAAAAACATCAAACCAAATTAAATACACCAGCCTTCTGGGTGTTAGCATAACCTCAGCAGAATTCCCTCCAGCAGCACAAAGGTGGAAGGTAGGCACAAAAATAGCATTAACATAAGAACATAAGAAATGCCTCCGCTGGGTCAGACCTGAGGTCCATCGCGCCCAGCAGTCCGCTCACGCGGCGGCCCAACAGGTCCAGGACCTGTGCAGTAAATTTCTATCTATACCCCTCTATCCCCTTTTCCAGCAGGAATTTGTCTAATCCTTTCTTAAACCCCAGTACCGTACTCTGCCCTATAACGTCCTCTGGAATTGTATTCCAGGTGTCCACCACACGTTATGTAAAGAAGAACTTCCTAGCATTTGTTTTGAATTTGCCCCCTTTCAACTTTTCCAAATGCCCTCTTGTTTTTTTTATTTTCTGAAAGTTTGAAGAATCTGTCCCTCTCCACTCTCTCTATGCCCTTCATGATCTTATAAGTCTCTATCATATCCCCTCTTAATCTTCTCTTTTCCAGGGAAAAGAGTCCCAGTTTTTCCAATCTCTCAGCGTATGAAAGGCTTTCCATCCCCTTAATCAGTCGTGTCGCTCTCCTCTGAACTCTCTCGAGTAATGCCATATCCTTCTTAAGGTACGGTGACCAATACTGGACGCAGTACTCAAGATGTGGACGCACCATTCTTATAGGCAAAGCAGAAATACAGTTTTCCTTCACAAGACAAAAAAAAAACTGCTAAGGTTATAGCCCTGCTAGGAAAGTGCCTAGAGATAAGGAACTTCTTTTACAAAGGAGCTCTCCTGTGCTTGCCCTTGGACAGAATCTAATCTGCCTCTAATTAGTCTCCAGCTGGGCTGGGAGAGTGAAAAGACAAACGCTCCCTGTTTTGCAATGTTAGTCAGTACAATGTCCCGCTTCAAGCATTGCAGTGCTTTAAAGATTAGCTTTGCTAAGCTCCCAGCGTTTTCATACAAGCACTGTTTCCCTCAAACTTAAAAAAAAAACAAAAACAAAAACAACAACAGGTAAGAAACAAAACAAAGCCACACATTCCCCACCTTTGTTCAATCAAGGTTCATGGCCTCAAAACCCTCGCTGGGCAGACTTGAAACTCCAAGGTCCATGGGTTCACCACCTTGCTGCTTCAATCTCCAGCACATCAGACATCTTCACAATTAGGGCTAAGTTTCCCACACCTCCATGGAGGAGCAGGGTGCTCTCCTGCCTCCTGGGCTCCTCCCATCTCTGTCTCAGCTGCTCACTTTTAACCCCAATCAACTCGCCCCTCCCTGCTCTGATGAGGGGGGAAGGGAGAGAAAACTTTCTGCAGCTGAGCTTGCCTCAGTGACAACTTCCTGTGCTGAGGCTGGACTTCTGGGAGCTGTAGTTTTTTAATCCCCCTGAGCTAGCCCAAGTGAAGTCAGCGCTTTCAGCAAACCGTGGAGCCAACCTGGACAACTCTCCTGCCTCAGGGTTTCCTGCTCTTCTTCCCTAAATCCTGTGCCAAAACTAGGAAGAGAACTAGATTTGTCATAATATCCATGCACAACCGTTTTTATCTGTAAAAATTATTTTTAAATGGATTTTTACCCATTAAAATTCAATTAAGTTGCATGCAAATCTTCCTTAGGCATCACTAGGCATAAGAACATAAGAACATAAGAAGTTGCCTCCACTGGGTCAGACCGAGGTCCATCTCGCCCAGCGGTCCGCTCCCGCGGCGGCCCATCAGGTCCGTGACCTGTGAAGTGGTTTCTGCCTACTTCTATAACCTACCTCAAGTTATATCTGTACCCCTCTATCCCCTTATCCTCCAGGAACCTATCCAAACCCTCCTTGAACCCCTGTACAGAGTTCTGGCCTATCACATTCTCCGGAAGCGCGTTCCATGTGTCCACCACCCTCTGGGTAAAAAAGAACTTCCTAGCATTTGTTCTAAACCTGTCCCCTTTCAATTTCTCCGAGTGACCCCTAGTGCTTGTGGCTCCCCACAGTTTGAAAAATCTGTCCTTATTCACTTTCTCTATGCCCTTAAGGATTTTGAAGGTTTCTATCATGTCCCCTCTAAGTCTCCTCTTCTCCAGGGAGAACAGCCCCAGCATTTTTAACCTGTCAGCGTATGAAAAATTTTCCATACCATTTATTAGTTTAGTTGCCCTCCTCTGCACTCCCTCGAGTATCGCCATGTCCTTCTTGAGGTACGGTGACCAGTATTGAACACAGTACTCCAGGTGCGGGCGCACCATTGCGCGATACAGCGGCATGATGACTTCCTTCGTCCTGGTTGTAATACCTTTTTTGATGATGCCCAGCATTCTGTTTGCTTTCTTTGAGGCTGTTGCACATTGCGCCGATGGTTTCAGTGATGTGTCGACCATCACCCCCAGGTCCCTTTCAAGGTTACTCACCCCTAGCAGTGTTCCCCCCATTTTGTAGCTGAACATCAGGTTCTTTTTCCCTACATGCATGACCTTGCATTTCTCTACGTTAAAACTCATTTGCCACTTTTTTGCCCAGTCTTCCAGTTTCGTTAGGTCCCTTTGCAGGTCTTCACAGTCTTCCGTGTTTCTAATCCTGCTTCAGAGTTTGGTGTCATCAGCAAATTTGATAACTTCACATTTTGTCCCTGCCTCCAGATCGTTAATAAATATATTGAACAGTAGAGGTCCCAGCACCAACCCCTGTGGAACTCAGCTCGTGACCCATTGCCAGTCTGAGTATTGGCCTTTTACTCCAACCCTCTGCTTCCTGCCTGCCAACCAGTGTTTGATCCATCAGTAGATATCCCCTTGCACCCCATGGTACCACAGCTTTTTAAGTAGCCGTTCGTGAGGTACCTTGTCGAAGGCTTTTTGGAAGTCAAGGTAAATGATGTCTATGGATTCCCCCTTATCCATCTGGCTGTTTATTCCCTCAAAGAAGTACAGCAAGTTCGTGAGGCACGACCTTCCCTTGCAGAAGCCATGTTGGCTCGCCTTCAGTTGTCCATTGTTTTCTATGTATTCGCATATTGTGTCCTTTACCATTGCTTCCATCATCTTCCCTGGAACCGAGGTCAAGCTCACAGGCCTGTAGTTTCCCGGGTTACCCCTTGATCCCTTCTTAAAGATGGGCGTGACATTTGCTATTTTCCAGTCCTCTGGGATCTCCCCTGTTTTTAGGGAGAGGTTACATATTTGGTGAAGTGTCTCTGCTATTTCGTTTCTCAGTTCTTTTAGTACCCTTGGGTGGATGCCGTCCGGGCCTGGTGATTTGTCGCTCTTTAGTCTGTCTATCTGTCTGAGGACATCCTCTTTGCTCACCTCTAGTTTTACCAGCCTTTCATCTTGTTCTCCGTTTATAATCTCCTCGGGTTCCGGAATATTGGTTGTGTCCTCTCTGGTGAAGACTGACGAGAAGAATTTGTTTAACCTGTCAGCTATCTCTTTTTCCTCCTTTATCGCTCCTTTCCTGTCTCCGTCATCCAGTGGTCCCACTTCCTCTCTGGCTGGTTGTTTCCCTTTCACATACCTGAAGAAGGGTTTGAAGTTTCTTGCTTCTCCTGCCAGTCTTTCCTCATATTCTCTCTGCTTTCCTGACCTCTCGATGACATACTTTCTGGTGTCTTTTGTGCTCTTCCTGGTTTTCCTTTGTTGGTTCCTTTTTCCATTTCTTGAAGGATGATTTCTTGTCGCTTATAGCCTTTTTAACTGCAGTTGTTATCCATGCTGGGTTTTTAGTTCGATTTTTTTTTGCACCCTTTCCTAAACCTTGGGACGTACAGGTCTTGTGCCTCGAGCACTGTGCCTTTAAGCAGTGTCCAGGCTTCCTTTACGGTCTTCACCTTCCCTGAGCTGTTGCTGAGCTTTTTTCCTACCATTTTCCTCATGTCCTCGTAGTTTCCTTTTCTGAAGTTGAGTGCTGTCGTTGTGGTTCTTTTCACCTTGGATGTTCCCATGTTTAACTTGTACTGGATCATGTTGTGATCGCTGTTCCCTAATGGTGCTAGTACCACCACTTCCTTTGCGGGTCCCTCTAGCCCGTTGAGGATTAGGTCTAGAGTGGTATCCCCTCGCGTTGGTTCCGTGACCAGCTGCTCAATGAAACAGTCCCTTATTGCCTCTAGGAATTTAGTTTCTCGCGTGCAATTTGAGTGCCCAATGTCCCAGTCTATTCCTGGATAGTTGAAGTCCCCCATAACCACCACTTTTTCACTTTTGCACACCTGTCTCAGTTCGGCCTCCAGGTCCAGGTCGTTTGTTTCTGGCTGTCCTGGTGGGCGATAGTACAGTCCCAATTTGATGTCAGCTCCTTCCCCTCCTGTCAGCTTAACCCATAGTGACTCCAGACTGTCTGCTCTTATTGTTGTTTCAATTCTGGATGAAGGAATGGAGTCCTTTATATACAGTGCTATTCCTCCCCCCTTCTTGTGTGCCCTGTCCTTCCTGTAGAGTTTGTACCCTGGCAGTGCCACATCCCATTTGTTGTCCTCTGACCACCATGTTTCTGTGATTCCTATAATGTCTATGTCCTTATTTCTGGCTATAACTTCTAGCTCCCCCATTTTAGTTCTTAGGCTTCTAGCATTTGTATATAGGCAATTTAAGTCCCAGTTTGTTACCTTTTCTTTTGGATCTACTCTTGATTTGTTGCTCCTGCTGGTCTCCTCGCGTGTTGCCTCCTGCGGTGTGTTTATTCCGTCCTCTGCCCACTTCTTTGTTCTTTGATAGCCCTCTGGTTCCAGCTTTTTCCTCCTTGTTTTGCTCTTTAGCTCTAAATGCCCCTCGGTTCCCTGTGCTGCATCTTTGGGTTTATGTCCATAAAGTGTCCATTTTGTCTCTAGTCCACTATTGCCAGTTCCTGTCTCAGTATCTTTGCTCGATACTGTGGTCCGATGTGTCGAGGTCAGATCGACTATCGGCTTTCCCCTTGTTATCAGTTTAAAGTCATGTCTATGCAGGTCTGGATGTTACATGCCAGCATCCTCGTCCCAGCCGTGCTCAAATGCAGACCATCTCTCCTGTAGAGCTTGTTTTTCCCCAGGAAGGTTGACCAGTTCCGTACAAAGAGGAAACCCTCCTCGTCACTCCATCGCCTCAGCCATCCATTTGTTGCTTGCATCTCGGTCTGCCTCCTCGCATCTGCCCTTGGTACTGGCAGGATCTCTGAAAAGGCTATCTTCCCTGTCCTCAGCTTCAGCTTCCTCCCCAGGATCTTAAACTGTTCGGTCAGTGTAGTCATGTTGAAATTCCTTCTGCTGACGTCATTTGTTCTGACATGGATTATCACTGCTGTGTCCTCTGTCTCAGCTCCCTCCATGATTCTCTCGATTCTGTCGGAGATGTCCTTTGTCCTCACCCCTGGGAGACATGTCACTAGGCGATCCGCTCTGCCTCCTGCTATGTGACTGTCCACCTCTCTCAGGATTGAGTCTCCCACCACGATAGCAGATTTTCCTCTCCTCAGCTTCCTCCTGGGTCTCAGGTCTGTGTCGATGATGATTGGGTCCTCTAATCCTTCCTTCTCCTGGTGGGTTCCTCCGCAAGGTTCCTCTCCCTCGGCTCCTGGTGGGTCCTGGTGGCTCCTGGTGGCTCCTGGCGGGTCCTGTCCTCCATCCATTTGTTCCCTTCTGAAGAGCGGGTGATCCTGTGTCTCTACCATCCTGCAGGCCTCCTCGATGAATCTTTCGAGCTCTTTGACCTGTTCATTGAAGTGGTTTTCTCTGGTGGTGTCCTCAGTTGGTTCAAATTCCCCTGGTTTCTCTATGGAGCGGAGTCCCTCTAGCTCCTGTACTTTGATCTGCAGTCTCCCGACCTCCTTCTTGAGGCTAGCCAGTTCCTGACATCGACTGCATATGTAGGCCTGCCTCCCGGAAGGGAGGTAGACATACATGTGACAATCGATGCAGTATACTGGAAAGCTTCGCTGGCCTTCTGCTGCCTCCATTATTCCTTCCTTGTGACTAAAGTTGGTGCGCTGGAATGTGCCCGACGTGTATCTGAAGTCCCTTGGTGTGTAGGAGTGGTACACGGTGTGCAGCTAGCTGAAAAAATAGATAGAGAAGAGAAGAATGAGAACAGAAGAAAAGTTTTTTTTGTTTTTTTTTTGAGTTAGAGTTAGAGTTTGAGTTAGAGTTTGCTGCTTCTGGCTCCTTCTCTAGGCTCCTTCGCAAAGGCGCCGTTGGCTCCCTTGCTTTTAAGGGGGAGCCCAGGCTCCGAGACGACCTCCGACGCTGTGGGGGTGGGCGGAGCTTCCTCTCGCCGCTACCCAATCAGCCTTCTGCCCCTCCTCGCCGGCTTCCACAGAGGGCTCTGTCTCTCCTCCGCTTGGCCCGGCTGCCTGCCTGTATCCCCTCAGCTTCCCGGTCCGCGCTGCAGGACAGAAATAGAAAGCAAAAAAAGTAAACAAGGTACTCTCGAGCCGCCGCCGAGTTCTGTGTTTGGATATATTGTACTAAAGGTCCCAGATGTGGTTGTAGGAAATAGGAGAATGGAACACATAACACCCCACCAATATAAGAGCAGAATTGTAAGAACCTAAAACAAATTGAGGGGCATAATCAAAAGAAACGTCTAAGTAGTCTAGAGTCAGCAGCAGAAAAAGGTCCATTCTCAAAAAGTACGTCCAAATTTTTTTGCCAAAACTCATCTATCTGTACATCCATGTGTTTAATCACCCAGATCACCACTACGTCTATCTTTATAACACATTCTTGACCAAAAATTTGTCTAAGTCCCAAACACCCAGAACAAGACCTTTTAGATATGGGATGCCTAGCCCCTCCTGCTGCCATCCCCCAATTCATCCCCTATCAAGAGGAATTGCCCAGTCCCTCCTGCTAGAATCTCTGAAGCTGCCCCCCCAAATGTCCGCAGAAGGAATGCCCAATGCCGTCACATCGCTTAGACATCCACCGGCAGGAGGGATGCCCAGTCCCTCCTGCCAGACCCCTTCCCACTGAAGGGCATGCTCCCCGACCCAGTACCTTTTTTAAGTTGGCTGGCCAGAGGGATGCTTCCTCCCTCTGGCCAGCAGGCCCAACTCCAACTGAATGGTGGGTCTGCCCCTTCCCGGTGTATCATGGGATGCACTAGGGAGGGGCTTAAGGCCCTAAATGGCCCAAGCGCTTAAGGCCCAGAAGCAAAGGCCTCTCTCCCAGGATGTACTGGGAGTGGCCTAAGATTCTGATTGGTCAGCTCCCTTAGGCCACCCCCCTATTGTTTTATGAGCCCCATTGTATATAGTGCAGAATCATTACCAGATTAGGTACCAATAGAATGTATGTATATTGTGACCAGTCAGGCTCCATGCCTGCGTTGGTCCCTGTGATTTACCTATTGTCTAGCAGGGGAGCAAGAGAGAAGCAGGACCTGAAAGCAAGCCAAAGTCCTATTATCTAGGTCACCACCGGGAGAGCCAGAGAGAGGAGCAGATCCCTGTTGGCTCAGGTAGATCAGGGCATGGCCCTCCCCTTGAAAGGCCAGCAGTCCTCAACAAACTATTAGGCAGGATAGGGAGGAAGCTGAAGACTCTCCCTAACGAGGACCTGCCCGACTCAAGCAGGGGTAATGGCTGTGTGCCCATGGAGGTGGAGGAATCTGGAGCTCCTCCAGAATTACCAGTAGCTGATGAGGAGACTCCCATGGAGTTACAAGTGGAACTACCTGCTGGGGAGTTGGGTGGAGCTCCAGAACCAATGGATGTAGGAGTGACAATCAGCTCTAGCTGAGCAAAGAGTGTGAGTTTTTTTTACTATTTTTTTTGGCTGGGTTCTTTACCTGCTCCCATTCATTTTGCAAGGACTGTTTGAACTGTGCAGTTGTGAGTAGACCTAAGAGTGAGTGGGGGAGAAGTTTGCTTATATCCAGGAGGGAGTTTTTGAAAGCTGTTTCTGTGCTTTTGGAAAGGCAAACTTATGACACTCCTCTTTTCCGCAGCCCTGCTACATTTTAGGCTGGAGGCTTTATTTTTGTGTTTGCACTAGAGAGGTTGGAATGAAAAGGCATATCTCTAGCAACTGATTTTGTAGTAGGCGTTCATGGGGTACCTTGTCAAAGGTTTTTTGGAAATCTAAGTATACGATGTCTATGGGGTCCCCTTTGTCCATTTGTTTGTTAATTCCTTCAAAGAAGTGCAATAAGTTCGTTAGGCACGATCTTCCTTTGCAGAAGCTATGTTGGCTTGTTTTCATCAGTTTATTCCTTTCTAGATGCTCATTGATGCTGTCTTTTATTAGCGCTTCTGCCATCTTCCCTGGAACCGAAGTCAAGCTTACTGGTCTGTAGTTCCCTGTGTCACCTCTCGATCCTTTTTTAAAGATGGGCGTAACATTAGCTATCTTCCAATCCTCTGGGATCACGCTTGTTTTCAGGGATAGATTATATATCTGCTGTAGTAGTTCCGCTATTTCCTCCTTTAGTTCTTTCAAAACACTAGGGTGGATTCTGTCTGGGCCCGGAGATTTTAATCTATCTCCTGATGTACGTCTTCAAGACTTACCTCCATGGATGTTAATTTTTCTACCTGATCTCCTTGAAAGATTTTTTCAGGTTCCGGCACGTTGGATGTGTCCTCTTTTATAAATACTGACGAAAAGAACATGTTTATTCTATCTGCAACTTCTTTTTCCTCCTTCACCACTCCTTTCCTGTCTCCATCATCCAGCGGTCCCACCTCCTCCCTTGCCGGATGTTTCCCTTTAACATATCTGAAGAACGGTTTGAAATTTTACGCTTCCCTGGATAGCTTCTCTTCATATTCTCTTTTTGCTCTTCTAACCACGCGGTGACATTCTTTTTGATGCTTCCTGTGCTCTTTCCAGTTCTCTCCGGTTTTCTCCATTTTCCATTTCCAGAATGAATTATTCTTATCTCATATCGCTTTCTTCACTTCTTTAGTTATCCACGCCGGATCTTTTGTTCAGCTTTTTTTGCATCCTTTCCTAAATCTGGGGATATACAGATTTTGCGCCTCGCTCACCGTGTCCTTGAATAATGACCAGGCTTGCTCTACAGGCTGTGATTTCTTTGAGCTGTTCCTAAATTTCTTCCTTACCATTACTCTCATCGTTTTGTAGTTTCCTTTCTTGAAATTAAAAGTTGTCGCTGTGGTTCTCTTTCCTTTCGATATTCCTACTTCAACTTTGAACTTGATCATATAGTGATCGCTGTTTCCCAATGGTCCTACTATTTCCACTTCCTTTGCAGGTCCTCTTAGCCTATTAAGGATTAGATCTAGAGTGGCATTCCCTCTTGTTGATTCTTTGACAAGTTGCTCCATTAAGCAGTCCTGTATCCTGTAAGTCTCCCTAGCGCAGGTGCAAGATAATGCACCTGGGTAAGAGAAACCCGCGTAGAACTTATGTACTAAATGGTGAGACCTTGGTTAGGACCACGGCGGAACGCGACCTAGGGGTGATCATTAGTGAGGACATGAAGGTTGCCAATCAAGTGGAGAAGGCTTCCTCCAGGGCAAGACAAATGATGGAGTGTATTCGCAGAGGTTTCGTCGGCAGGAGACCTGAAGTTATGATGCAGTTGTACAGAGCCATGGTGAGGCCTCACTTGGAGTACTGTGTTCAGTTTTGGAGACCACACTACCGAAAGGACGTGCTGAGGATCGAGTCGGTTCAGCGAACGGCCACCAGGATGGTCTTGGGGCTCAAGGATCTCACGTATGAAGAAAGATTTAAAAAATTGTGGCTGTACTCACTTGAGGAAAGAAGAGAACAGGGAGATATGATTGAAACATATAAGTACATCACGGGACGCATCGAGTCAGAAGATGATATCTTCTGGCTCATGGGACCCTCGACCACCAGAGGGCATCCGATGAAAATCAGGGGAGGGAAGTTTCATGGCGACTCCAGGAAGTACTTCTTCACTGAAAGAGTAGTGGATCATTGGAACAGACTCCCACTCCAGGTGATAAAGGCCAGCAGCGTGACGGATTTTAAGAGAAAATGGGATACTCACGTGGGATCTTTAAGGGAGTAAATTCAGGGGAGGGGATATTTGGAATGGGCAGACTTGGTGGGCTATAGCCCTTTTCTGCTGCTTTTTTCTATGTTTCTATGTTTCTATTGTGAGTTTCCAAGACTCCAGTCTATCCCGGGATAGTTGAAGTCTCCCATAACAATCGTGTTACCGCTTTTGCATTCTCGCTTCATCTCATCTTTCATGTCTTCATCATTTGCTTCGGCTTGCCCAAGTGGACGATAGTACAGGCCCATCTTTATGTCGAGTCCTTTCCTTCCCGGTATTTTATCCCATAGTGATTACAGTTTGTTGGATGTCGCTACTGTATCCACTCTGCTTGAGTGTATGCTTTCCTTTTTGTATAGGGCAATTCCTCCTCCTTTCTGGTCTGACCTGTCTTCGTGATAGAGTTTGTACCCCAGCGGTGCTATGTCCCATTTGTTTTCTTCATTCCACCATGTTTCAGAGACCCCAATGATGTCTAGGTTCTCTTTTTTACCATGACTTCTAATTCTCCCATTTTATTCCTTAGGCTCCTTGCATTAGTATACATGCAATTTAAGTACTGGTATTTTTTTGTCTTCATTTTCTTTTCCTGTGCTACGATCTTCTTATCAACCTCTTCTTGGTCTGTCAACTCTTGTTTTTTGTCCATTGTGTCTTCCCAGCATTTTTCTCACTCAGTTTCCTCACTGGACACCTTCTTCTGAATCGCAACACTTGGTCGACTGTCGGCTTTCTCCTTCTTCTTAGTTTAAAGCCTGCTCTATTCCTCTCCTGACGTTGTTTGCTAGAAGTCTAGTTCCTGCCGCGCTCAGGTGCAGTCCATCTCTCCTGAAGAGCTTGCTCTTGCCCCAAAACATTGCCCAATTCCTCACGAAGTGGAACCACTCTTTCTCACACCATCTCCTCATCCATGCATTTATTGACTATAGTTCCATCTGCCTCTTCACATCTGCCCTTGGCACTGTTAGATTCTCTGAAAACGCTATCTTCTGAGTCCTCATCTTCAACTTCCTTCCCAGGATCTTGAACTGTTCGATCAGTGCATTTTTACTGTAGTCTCTCCTGCTGACATCATTTGTCCTGATGTGGATCATCACTGTAGTCTCTTCCATCTCTGCTCCTTCTAGGAGGTTTTCAATTTTGTCAACGACGTCTTTTGTTCTCGCTCCTGGAAGGAAGGTCACTAGTTGATCCTCTCTTCCTCTGCTGCTATGTGGCTATCTACTTGCCTTAGGATTGAGTCTCCCACTAGGATCACAGACTTTTCCTTCTTCAGTTTTTGCTCCGGTCGCAGGTCTATGTCCTTGGTGTGCTTCACTTATTCTTCTTCTAGGTATCGGCAAGACCTTGCCTCCCCTTCCTGCGGGATTCCTATGTGGGTTTCTTCCTTGGAGTCATTATCCTCTTGTTCTCCATTCCATGTGGGTGTATCTTCATCTTTCCTCTAATGTTCGTGTTCTTACATCCTCCTCCGGTAGGCATCCTCGATGAGCTCCTAGAGCTCCCTGACTTCCTCTTCTATGTGTCTCTCTCTCATGAAATCTTCAGATGTACTGATATGGTCTTCTGCGATGCAAAGTCCTTCTAGTTCCTGTATCCTGTCCTTCAGTTGCCTAACTTCTTCCTTCAAGCTTTTCAGCTCCTGACACCAACCGCATACATATGACTGCCTCCCTGAGGGGAGGTAGTCATACATATGGCAGACTGTGCAGAACACTGGAAAGCTCATCTTCTGTATTTCCTCTGCTTCCTTTGCTGTCTTCATTTTTGGAGTACTCTCTGGTACCTTTTGCTTGTGTGTGTGTTCTCTTCTGTGCCTGCTGCTTGCTACTTCCCTATTTCCTAGTTATATGTTTCCCCTGTATGCAATCCTAATGTGCCGCTTTGACTAGTGTTGACTAGTGTTGTGGTGTTCTGTATTGGTTAGTGCTGGTGTTCCTAACTTTAAGTCAGCAGTTTGTGTGCATCCTGCTGTTGTTTCTTATGTATGTGCCCTCCGCGTTTGCTGTGTTTTTGCTTTTATGTACTTGTTTGGTTATTTTAGCTGTGTTATTTGTTGGCGTCCTTACCTTGCTATCCTTCCTTGGTGTCCATAGGTGTAATGCCTCGGCCCTTCTTGAGGCCCTTCACAAAGGCGCTCACTAAGGCGAGCGCCTCTGCCACTCACCTTCGACGTGCACCGAACGGCTGCGTGCTGTTGGCTCCATCCCTTTTAAGGGGGAGCCTGGGTGGTGACTGCTGATGTGGTGGGGGTGGGCGGAGCTTACTCTCGCCGCTGCCCTAGTTCTCTCTCTGCTCCTTCTGCCCTTTCTTGTTTGCCTGCTTCTGCTCTTTCTCATTTGCCTGCTTTTTTTTCCCTCTACTCCCTTCTGCTCCTTCCTCCTGCTCGTCTGCCCTATCAAGAAAAGAAGAGATAGAGCGGATGAGCCTAAGCTTATGAAAACATTTCTGCATAACTGCACTAATTTGTTGGTGAAAGATAAAACAAGTATATGTACATATAATAATTCAAGAAAAGTATATTCATCTTGCATACTTACATGAACAATCATTTTTACCCCCTCCCACCCACCCAATGACTCAACAATAATACACAAATACATAGATTCCTTCAGTAACCTTTCCCAATTTAAATTAATGGTATATCCCCATCCCCCTTCCATCCCATGTTAAATATGCCCCTCCACATATTTTTTGAGATATGGTAACCATGGAAATTCCATATAGAATCTATGTATTTGTATATTATTGTTGAGTCATTGGGTGGGTGGGAGGGGGTAAAAATGATTGTTCATGTAAGTATGGAATTGGGACCCATTTATACCCAAATTTATATAAAGTTACAAATATTTCATTCCACTAAAAATCTGAAGAATTATTTTGAGATGAGTACAAAAAAGTCTAGATAGCACTATGGAACCTATGTGATCACTTTTCCTAGTACATGAGTGAGCGTTTCACACTAACAGCAAATCTTTTCCTCCAGCAATGTCCCCGACTCTTAAGTGATCTTTCTGTCTCTGATCCTAATGTGTTCACTACCTCCACTCTTATGAGTTATCACCACATCTCTTATACTCTCATGCTCTCTGTTAACCTCTTGCTTCTTTTGTCTCTTCTGATGGATTGAATCATGTAACTTCTATCTCAAAGTAAATGTTTTTGTAACCTTCATTTTTAAAGTAATAGTATTGTAAACCACTTAATACTCACATATAAGCAGTATATTAAATGTAATAAATCTAATTCAATATGGTAATACTAAAATCTTTTAAATAAGATGGACCATCTCTAAAAAGCAAGCAGTGGACCTTACACAAAATTTTAAATTTCACTTTCCTTTCTATCAGTAACCAATTATCACCAATTTAGTTTCTGAATGTAGCATTCCTTTATGAAATATTACCTTCCATGGCAAATAATCTGATAATTTTTGTCGGTCTCCATGCCACATGGTGGTATTTCCAAGCCAGGGAAAAGCATGTCTTTCAGTGCATGTGCCAGGATATACACAGCATTATAAATGTTATAACTGTTGGCAAATTGGGTATTGTCACAGTGAAATATGTACTGAGCATTGTTATCTATACTACAGGATTTTTTGATGATTTGGGGACAATGTTTTCTACACAGTTCATTCCACCAATATTTAGTATATATTTTATGAGGAAACATAATAGGATTTACCTCACGTATAAATTTTAAAAAGCTTGGAATATTTTTCTTTACTTCTGTGAATAGCAAGGTGTTATTCTTGAAACCAGATTCCATTGGGAAATCAATGTCAGTTATGGTGATCCATACCTTGCCAGGTATCTTCAGAATATTTATCTCTCTAAATAAATTCAATGTTCGCTCTGTATAAAAATGACCAATGATTACATTAGTTGATGATTTATGAATAGTCTCATTAATTTTGTGAATTTTTTCTTGTGGCAAAACACGGACATTATTTATTGTTTCCATGAATTCAATGCAAGCTCCATTCTGCTCAATCCTTTCTTTCAAAATCTGGATAAACCTCAGGCTGTTGTCATCATCAAATGCAATGATACCAACCCATGTCCAGTTGAAATGTTTCAGTAATGTCATGATTCCATTAATGATGTTAAGAATTCTGGGCATAGTCTGATATAGATATGGAAACTTAACAACATCTCTGTTAAATTGATTCTGAGAAGTATAGCTGATCTGTCAAGAAATATAGTTAATTCAGAATTCTCTTTGTCATCCAGAGATTGTGGGAGTTAGCTACTAAGCTGTGGTAAAATATCTCATGTTACTGAAGTAGGCCGCTGTCTAGGCCTACCTCGAAATGGAGACCTCACACACTATACACTGATTACAATCAAAGTATATTTATTAGCAAATCAGTAACAGCTTACAAGAATAATCATTCAGTATATAGAGTAACAGAATGTGATCTTCAGGCCTGAGGATCCTCTGATGTCTGTTCTACCTACTTCCTCTTACCAGGACTCTCATGGAGAAGAGAGGCTGAGAAAGATAGATTTGAGGACATATATTTCATGGGCGTTCAGTAGAGATTACTGGCATAAAGACCGCCCTCAAAAAAAATATGCCTGAACACCAGAGCTTCAGAACTCTTTGGAAGTTCTCCATCAGTCTGTCCAGCCTGATGTATGCTCTATCACTCTATCACTGTTATCTATATATATCCATTTTCTGTCAGCATGCATCTTTGTGAACCTTCATTATCATAAGTGTTGGGGAACTGATGCCTGGCTTCTTTTATCTCGTTCTTCCTAAATTTTCCTCCTGGTACCAGCTGGTGCATACTTGGTGTTCAGGCATATTTTTGAGGGCGGTCTTTATGCCAGTAATCTCTACTGAACGCCCATGAAATATATGTCCTCAAATCTATCTTTCTCAGTCTCTCTTCTCCATGAGAGTCCTGGTAAGAGGAAGTAAGCAGAACAGACATCAAAGGATCCTCAGGCCTGAAGATCACATTCTGTTACTCTATATGCTAAATGATTTATTCTTGTAATCTGTTACTGATTTGCTAATAAATATACTTTGATTGAAATCAGTGTATAGTGTGTGAGATCTCCACTTCGAGGTAGGCCTAGACAGCGGCCTACTTCATTACCACAGCTTAGTTTACTGTGGGAGTCAATAACACAACTCATAATTATGATCAACCTCACAAACTGTATTATTTTTATGTCATGGAGTATTAGGCCAGTAATATGCAGTCCAATGTCTCTGGGCACCATCTTAAAGTAGACAAATCACATTAAAAAGGGTGTCCCCAAAGAAAGACTTCCTAGTCCCAGAGTGGACTCTCGCCCATCTGAAGCACTCCTACTTCCTGAGGTCAACCCTATTTCCCAGAAACATCTACCTGCAAAGTCACATTCCCAGGGTCACTTGATGTCACCCCTAGCCCCTTAACTCCATAGAGATCCCCTGGATCTACCAGAGGATTCCATGCTGTGTAGAAGCTGAGGAAGGAATAATCCCAATCAATTCTTCCCATCAGGCTCTAGATTCAAAATAAACTACTTCTAGGGTTTAAATTACCAATTAAAAGTACAATATGAAAATACTTTATTTGACAGTTTGACCCCGGCAGCAATAATGCAAGAACTACTGGAGGATTTAACAAGATTTGGGATCCTGGATTTAAAGGATTTAAAACAACTGGGGATTGCTTCTGCCTCAGATGTTAGACCCCTATGGAATGTTTTGGGAGGTCCAGATGGGTTTAGGGAAAATTAATTTTGGGGTGGGGATTCTGTGAGGTGTTTTCAGGAGGGTAATGATCTATTCTGTGGAGGGAAGGATGACTATCAGTCTTTTGGCAACTTCCCAATGAGAAAAGCTTTTGATAAGGCACCTGGGGAGAACTTTCAGTCTTATTCCTTTCTCTTTCTTCCTGGGTCTCCCCAGTATCCACCAAGTCCATCTCCACTTAGCTTTCCTCTATTGTTTCAAACTCTTTAACTAGTTCCTTGTCAGCATCTGTCTCCTGGCTTTCCTAAAACCTGGGTTTTGAGACCTTGAATGACTGGGGCACTGAAAACCAGGATGGTTGGCTGGTGCCAATCCCTTGAGCCTCTCCCATTCCAGGTTTTTGCATAAACTCTAGAAATTGGCTCAAGGGAGGCCAATCTCTGAGATCCTGAAAAGAATTAGTGATGTCAATATTTTTTCCTTGGTACTAGAGGGGGAGGGGATCAGATTGAGCCACTGTTAAATCTTATTTTAAAGGAGCATACCTCTTTTGGATGAAACCCTATCTTCTTATCCTATCTTTCCTCCTCACAATATCCAAAATACGAAGCATACAGTGTAGGTGAAATCTCAATGGAAGGGGAATAGAATGTAACTTGATGAAGACTACTCAGTATTTTAGTAGCCTTCCTCTGGACCGACTCCATCCTTTTTATATCTGTTTGAAGGTACGGCCTCCAAAATTGTACACAATATTCTAAATGAGGTCTTACCAGAGTCTTATATAGTACAGGGGTATCAATACCTCCTTTTTCCTACTGGCCATACCTCTTCCTATGTACCCTACCATCCTTCTAGCTTTCACTGTCACCTTGTGTTCCTCAAGTACATATTTATATGATGTCCCTGCCTCCTCCAGGACTTGCTCAGTATCAATACAAGGAAGTGTCTTCTTTTCAAACACTCCTATGTTTTGCAATCAGCTTCCAGTTGATATTCAAGTACAAAGACTTTGCAAGACTTTAAGACTGAACTGAAAACATGTTTGTTTTTTTCAGGCAAGCTTTTGGATTACAGCTCTGGACTTTCTAGCGGCTATGCAGTTTGACTTGTCTAGCTTGCTCTGGCTAAGTAAGTAATGAAAAAATAACCCCCTTTTTACATTCCCCCGGAGGTTTAGGTTTCCTGCAGGTTCCCTTCCTTGCAGTTCAGACGGTCTAATGCACAGTTCTTCAACCGCCGGTCCGTGGACCGGTGTCGGTCCGCAAAAAAATCTTGCCGGTCCGCGAAGGATTCGGTCCCCGCCGCAACGAAAGGCCGGCGTCAGCTGACTTGCAACTTCCTGTTGCAGTCACAGTGCCGGGATTCCTGCCTTCCACCGCGTTTGCCTCCTGCCTTGTCTCCGCACCTCCAGACCAGCAGCGGCAGCTCTGTATATTTTTAACTTCGGCACAGAGCTGCCCCTAATCAATAGTTTAGCGCGGTTTCATGAGGTAGCTTCGGGGCCTTTGCTAGGCCGGCCCACATCGCATCATCGAAGTGGGCCGGCCTAGCAAAGGCCCCGAAGCTGCCTTATGAAACCGCGCTAAACTATTGATTAGGGGCAGCTCTGTGCCGAAGTTAAAAATATACAGAACTGCCGCTGCTGGTCTGGATTCTTGGGCCACTGAAGGAGGGCAAAGAGCAGCTATCCTGAAGGTTTCCCTTCCTCTCGCCTTTGAAGGTCCCTTTTTTCCACCTTTTTTTTTTTTCTTCTTCAAACTGCAACGGGCCCCAGCATCGACATCAATCAAGTAAGTTCCATTGTTCCTTGCAAGCGGTTCTGCTCGGCCAAAGCTTCCCCTCTGACATGAGCCACCTCAGGGGAAAGAAAGTGACCCGCAAAGGTGAGGGGAAGAGGGCAGATAATGGAAGTTGGAGGGGGGGGAGAGAGAAGGAGCAGATGATGGAATGGAGGAGATGAGAGAGAGAAGGGGACAGATGATGGAAGTGAGAAGAAGGGAGAGAGAGCAGAAGGCAGATGGATGTCAGTTGAGAGGGGAGAGCAGATGCTGAATGGAAGTGGGGAAAGAACACATACTGGATGGAAGGAGATAAATAAAGGGGGAAGAAAATAGTAAGATAATGGAGGGGTGAGGGAAAGGGGTGACAAGCTGTGGGTAGACACAGTGAAAAGAGGGAAACAGGACTAAATAGTAAGAAATAATTTAATTTAGATGGAGGCAGAAAATAGAGAAGGAAGACCAGAGAAGAAAAGGGAAGAGAGAGCAGAGAACAATATCAGATCTGAGTGGAGGAAATGAGAAGAGAGATGCTAAAAACCACAGGGGGGAGGGAAGGACAGAGATGCCAGACCATGAGGGGAACAGAAGGAAGATGATGGATGCCAGACCAAATGGGGGGGGGCAGGAGGATAGATGGAAGGGGCAGATGCTGGACTGAAGAGACAGAGAAGGTTATCATGCCGCTTTACCGGGCCATGGTACGCCCTCATCTGGAGTACTGTGTCCAGCACTGGTCACCGTACATGAAGAAGGACACGGTACTACTCGAAAGGGTCCAGAGAAGAGCGACTAAGATGGTTAAGGGGTTGGAGGAGCTGCCGTACAGCGAAAGATTAGAGAAACTGGGCCTCTTCTCCCTCGAACAGAGGAGATTAAGACGGGACATGATCGAAACATTCAAGATACTGAAGGGAATAGACAGTAGATAAAAACACTATTCACCCTCTCCAAGGTAGGGAGAACGAGAGGGCACTCTCTAAAGTTGAAAGGGGGTAGATTCTGTACAAACGTAAGGAAGTTCTTCTTCACCCAGAGAGTGGTAGAAAGCTGGAACGCTCTTCCAGAGGCTGTTATAGGGGAAAACACCCTCCAAGGATTCAAGACAAAGTTAGATAAGTTCCTGCTGAACAAGAACGTGCGCTGGTAGGGCTAGTCTCAGTTAGGGTGCTGGTCATAGACCAGAGGGACGCCGCGTGAGCAGACTGCTGGGCATGATGGACCAGCAGTGGAAATTCTTATGTTCTTAGGGCAGACGCTGGATGGAAGAGAGTGAAAAGGCAATGAAAGCAGAAACCAGAGACGACAAAAGGTAGAAAAAATAATTTTATTTCTATCTTGTGATTCAAATATATCAGATTTGAAGTATGTATCTTGCTAGACATAACTTTGGAGTGCAAAGCCCAGGCACTACTACTTCTTTAGCTTCCAGCTGGCTTAGGGCTCTCTCTGATCAGGGGGCAGTTGCCCTAGTTCTACTCCCTAAAACCATTCCTGTCATGTGTGACTGTGGTATTCTATTACATGATATTTGTGTAGCATTCTGTAATAATTTAGCTTATTCAGTTTTCTTGATAGTAGAGGGAATATATGTGAAGGGGAGGGGAGACAGGGTTTTTGTTGATCTTTGCCCTGTATTATTTGTATTTATAAAATGACAATTGTATAGAATATTGTTTCTTTTTATACTTTAATAAAATATGTTCAATATAAAATCATAACTATTTGAGGCTTGTGCAGATGGGATCAGATGGTTTGTGGGACCGAGCTCGCGGGGATGGGGCGGCAATGGTTTTTAAAAAAATTTCAGTCTTAGTAGTTTGCCAGTCCACAAAATAATTATTTTATTTCCGCCGGTCCACAGGTGTAAAAAGGTTGAAGAACACTGGTCTAATGTATTTAAGTGATAATAAAGTTTGAAATGTGATGTAGGGAGGGAATATATGTTTTTAAATTACTGATGGGAGGGTGTATTAGGTTTCTTTTAAATGAAGAACTGCATTTTGTTTTGTGGTGGATTATGTTCTAATTTTATTTTACTTTTTATTATAGTTTAATCTCCTCCTGAGGAAGCCCTTTTGGGTGAAACTTGGGTCTAAGTAGAGGAACAGTCAAATTAAGCACTTTTTATGAGCACTCACGAACCACTTTGAAGCACAATAGAAAAGATTCAATAAAAGAAAAAATCCCTGCCGGGCCATTACATAGATATACTGAAGGAACAAGATCAGTTACTTCAAATACAAGATAAGTGCTACTATTTTTCAATTTTAGCATTCAAGGTAGTGGAGATAGAATAGTAACAGTGAAGTGGCTATTGCAGTAACATTTCTGTGCTGGGACGGAGGAGTGTTATGATGGTCCAACACTTGTTCTCTTAGTGACACTGAATGTGCAGGAGATAAAGGGCACTGAGCATTTTCACATTATATATTTAATATTCTAGGTAATTTTATATTTTGATATTATTTTGTATATTCTACAAGACATATGCTGATTTTTTTTATAAATCTATTTTGAAAAGCATATTAATTAATCTATAGGTCTTCAGTTTACTTCACAGTGTGCCTGTTACTGGATTTGGGATTTGGATTTAGATTACACCTTTCTCAGTAATACCTTAAGGCAAGTCTCATTTAGATACAGTAGGTATTTTCATCAACCTGGAGGACTTACAATTTAAGTTTTGCACCTAATTCAATAGATGGTTGAGTGACTTGTCCAAGATTTCAAGGAGCAGCTATCAGAGCTGAATCTTGGTGGCTATTTGGCAATCTACTAAAAATACTGAGGTTTATAGTTGCTAGTAACCTCAGGATTTTTGGTTAGTGCTTCCAAAATATCACTGTTTACATGGCCAAATTTCTAGAATATTGCAAATATTATTTTGTTCAATATATTGTTTTTCTGCACATTGTTTTGTTTTTTATACATAATTCCCTGGAGAGCATACAGGCATAGGTGTTGGAACAGGGGGGCCACAAGTGCCATGCCTCCCCCAAAATTCCTGGTGGTAACAGAGCTGACGGTGTATCTACACAGGGAGCAGCCGACAGTGTATCTCCTGGGAGCAGCATCTTGCTGCCAGCCAGTGTACCTACAGGTCATCTCTTCTCTGCCGCATACCTTCCCCAACATCTACTCCTTCCCCCCACCACCACCTCTATGTGTCTACTTTACATTTCTTATAAATGTTGCACGGGTGGAGGAACCGATTTCTCAATGCTGCTCTGCTGCCTGGCATCTTTTTTCCACTGCCTGCCCCAGCAAAAACAAGAAGTTGTCAGAGAGCACAGTAGAGAGAAGATGCCAACTGGTGGCAGGGTGGCATTAAGAAATTGGTTCCTCTACTTGGCAACATTTACAAGAAATGTAAAGTAGACACACGAGGTGGAGGTGAAAGTGGGGGTCAGGGAGTAGATATCGGGGAAAGTTTGCAGCAGAGAGAGCTGACTAGCAGGTACGCTGGCCAGCAGCAAGATGCTGCTTCCACCAGAGTGCTGCCTGGTGCTGCCAGATTTGGAGGATGTAAAGAGGAAGCAATATAGGACTTGGGGGAGGGAGAGATGTGACACTCAGGAGTGGGGTAAAGGGAGGAAGGAAAGATATCAGTTTTGTGAGAGATGGGGAGAGATGGACTTTGGGATAGAAGAGGGCATAGAAGGATCACAGAGAAAGGTGGCAGAGGGGGTAGAAGTAGATGGATTTATAGGAGGACAGAGAGAGCAAGAGAGGGAGAGAAGGTCATAGGGAAGGCAGAGGGGGTCAGGGAGAGATGGTAGAAGGGGTAAAAGAGAGGGAGACATGAATATAGGGGAAAAATGGGTGAGGGAGAGATGGATTTGCTAGAGAGGAAAGGGAAGGAGATTCAGGGGAGGGGCAGAAGAGGGAAGAAAGATGGACTACTCAGGGAGAGCAGAGGAGGAAGAGGAAAAATGGACAATGAAAAGGTGGAGGGGATATGGACTGGGTGCCAGAAGGGAGGAGGTAGGAGAGATATCAGACTTGGGAAGAGGGAGTGGAAGGGCAGAAAGGAGTGATGTTGAACTTGTGGGAGGGAGAGAGAAAGAAAGAGAGGAAGGAAATGTTGGGTTGCAAAGGTGGAGTAAGCAACAAGGAAGGTTGATGCTAGAAATGGTGGATCCATATGGGAGAGTTGTCAATGAGATGAATGAACAGAATGAGTATATGAGGATAGAAATGTGGTAATGGGAAATAGATATAAAGGACTAGGAGGATGAGCAATGTAAAAGCACTGCCTGTAAAAGCTTTGCACAGAGAAAATCGCTGGAAGCAACATTGCATAGAGAAAATCGCTGGGAGCAACATTGCACAGAGAAAATCGCTGGGAGCAGCTTTGCACAGAGAAAATCGCTGGGAGCAGCTTTGCACAGAGAAAATCGCTGGGAGAAACATTGCACAGAGAAAATCGCTGGAAGCAGCTTTGTACGGAGAAAATCGCTGGGAGCAACATTGCACAGAGAAAATCACTTGGATCAGCTTTGCACAGAGAAAATCGCTGGGTGCAACATTGCACAGAGAAAATCACTGGGAGCAGCTTTGCACAGGGAAAATCGCTGGGAGCAACATTGCACAGAGAAAATCTTTGGGAGCTACATTGCACAGAGAAAATTGCTGGGAGCAACATTGCACAGAGAAAATCGCTGGGAGCAACATTGCACAGAGAAAATCGCTGGGAGCAGCTTTGCACAGAGAAAATCGCTGGGAGCAACATTGCACAGAGAAAATCGCTGGGAGCAGCTTTGCACAGAGAAAATTGCTGGGAGCAGCTTTGCACAGAGAAAATCGCTGGGAGCAACATTGCACAGAGAAAATTGCTGGGAGCAGCTTTGCACAGAGAAAATCGCTGGTAGCAACATTGCACAGAGAAAATCTCTGGGAGCAACATTGCACAGAGAAAATCGCTGGGAGCAACATTGTATAGAGAAAATCACTGGGAGCAACATTGCACAGAGAAAATCACTAGGAGCAGCTTTGCACCGAGAAAATCGCTGGGAGCAGCTTTGCACAGAGAAAATCGATGGGAGCAATATTGCACAGAGAAAATCTATGGGAGCTACATTGCAAAGAGAAATTCGCTGGGAGCAACATTGCACAGAGAAAATCACTAGGAGCAGCTTTGCACAGAGAAAATCGCTGGGAGCAGCTTTGCACAGAGAAAATCGATGGGAGCAATATTGCACAGAGAAAATCTATGGGAGCTACATTGCAAAGAGAAAATCGCTGGGAGCAACATTGCACAGAGAAAATCACTAGGAGCAGCTTTGTACAGAGAAAATCGCTGGGAGCAACATTGCACAGAGAAAATCGCTGCGAGCAACATTGCACAGAGAAAATCGCTGGGAGCAGCTTTGCACAGAGAAAATCGCTGGGAGCAACATTGCACAGAGAAAATCGATGGGAGCAACATTGCACAGAGAAAATCTTGGGAGCTACATTGCACAGAGAAAATCGCTGGGAGCAACATTGCACAGAGAAAATCGCTGGGAGCAACATTGCACAAAGAAAATCACTGGGAGCAGCTTTGCACAGAGAAAATCGCTGGGAGCATCATTGCACAGAGAAAATCACTGGGAGGAACATTGCACAGAGAAAATCGCTGGGAGCAACATTGCACAGAGAAAATCGCTGGGAGCAGCTTTGTACAGAGAAAATCGCTGGGAGCAACATTGCACAGAGAAAATCTCTGGGAGCAACATTCCAAAGAGAAAATCGCTGGGAGCAACATTGCACAGAGAAAATATTTGGGAGCAACATTGCACAGAGAAAATCGCTGAGAGCAACATTGCAAAGAGAAAATCGCTGGGAGCAGCTTTGTACAGAGAAAATCACTTGGAGCAGCTTTGCACAGAGAAAATCGCTGGGAGCAGCTTTGCACAGAGAAAATCACTGGGAGTAACATTGTATAGAGAAATTCGCTGGAAGCAACATTGCACAGAGAAAATCGCTGGGAGAAGCTTTGCACAGAGAAATTCGCTGGGAGCAACATTGCACAGAGAAAATCGCTGGGAGCAACATTGCACAGAGAAAATCGCTGGGAGCAGCTTTGCACAGAGAAAATCGCTGGGAGCAACATTGCACGGAGAAAATCGCTGGGAGCAGCTTTGCACGGAGAAAATCGCTGGGAGCAGCTTTGCACAGAGAAAATCGCTGGGAGCAGCTTTGCACAGAGAAAATCGCTGGGAGCAACATTGCACAGAGAAAATCGCTGGGATCAGCTTTGCACAGAGAAAATCGCTGGGATCAGCTTTGCACAGAGAAAATCGCTGGGAGCAACATTGCACAGAGAAAATCGCTGGGAGCAACATTGCACAGAGAAAATCGCTGGGAGCAGCTTTGCACAGAGAAAATCGCTGGGAGCAACACTGCACAGAGAAAATTGCTAGGAGCAGCTTTACACCGAGAAAATCGCTGGGAGCAGCTTTGCACCGAGAAAATCGCTAGGAGCAGCTTTGCACCGAGAAAATCGCTGGGAGCAGCTTTGCACCGAGAAAATCGCTGGGAGCAGCTTTGCACAGAGAAAATTGCTGGGAGCAACATTGCACAGAGAAAATCGCTGGGAGCAACATTGCACAGAGAAAATCACTGGGAGCAGCTTTGCACAGAGAAAATCGTTGGGAGCAACATTGCACAGAGAAAATCGCTGGGAGCAGCTTTGTACGGAGAAAATTGCTGGGAGCAACATTGCACAGAGAAAATTGCTTGGAGCAGATTTGCACAGAAAAAATCGCTGGGAGCAACATTGCACAGAGAAAATCACTGGGAGCAGCTTTGCACAGGGAAAATCGCTGGGAGCAACATTGCACAGAGAAAATCGCTGGGAGCAACATTGCACAGAGAAAATCTTTGGGAGCTACATTGCACAGAGAAAATCGTTGGGAACAACATTGCACAGAGAAAATCGATGGGAGCAACATTGCACAGAGAAAATCGCTGGGAGCAGCTTTGCACAGAGAAAATCGCTGGGAGCAACATTGCACAGAGAAAATCGCTGGGAGGAACATTGCACAGAGAAAATCGCTGGGAGCAACATTGCACAGAGAAAATCGCTGGGAGCAGCTTTGTACAGAGAAAATCGCTGGGAGCAACATTGCACAGAGAAAATCTCTGGGAGCAACATTGCCAAAGAGAAAATCGCTGGGAGCAACATTGCACAGAGAAAATCGCTGGGAGCAGCATTGCAATGTGCACAGAGAAAATCGCTGGGAGCAGCTTTGCACAGAGAAAATCGCTGGGAGCAGCTTTGCACAGAGAAAATCGCTGGGAGCAACATTGCACAGAGAAAATCGCTGGGAGCAGCTTTGCACAGAGAAAATCACTGGGAGCAACATTGCACAGAGAAAATCTCTGGGAGCAACATTGCACAGAGAAAATCGCTAGGAGCAGCTTTGCACCGAGAAAATCGCTTGGGAGCAGCTTTGCACAGAGAAAATCGCTGGGAGCAATATTGCACAGAGAAAATCGCTGGGAGCAACATTGCACAGAGAAAATCGCTGGGAGCAACATTGCACAGAGAAAATCACTGGGAGCAGCTTTGCACAGAGAAAATCGTTGGGAGCAACATTGCACAGATAAAATTGCTGTGAGCAGCTTTGCACAGAGAAAATCGGTGGGAGCAGCTTTGCACAGAGAAAATCGCTGGGAGCAACATAGCACAGAGAAAATCTTTGGGAGCTACATTGCACAGAGAAAATCGCTGGGTGCAACATTGCACAGAGAAAATCGCTGGGAGCAACATTGCACAGAGAAAATTGCTGGGAGCATCATTGCACAGAGAAAATCTCTAGGAGCAGCTTTGCACCGAGAAAATCGCTGGGAGCAGCTTTGCACAGAGAAAATCGCTGGGAACAATATTGCACAGAGAAAATCGCTGGGAGCAACATTGCACAGAGAAAATCGCTGGGAGCAACATTGCACAGAGAAAATCGCTGGGAGCAGCTTTGCACAGAGAAAATCGTTGGTAGCAACATTGCACAGAGAAAATCACTGTGAGCAGCTTTGCACAGAGAAAATCTCTGGGAGCAACATTGCACAGAGAAAATCGCTAGGAGCAGCTTTGCACCGAGAAAATCGTTGGGAGCAGCTTTGCACAGAGAAAATCGCTGGGAGCAATATTGCACAGAGAAAATCGCTGGGAGCAGCTTTGCACAGAGAAAATTGCTGGGAGAAACATTGCACAGAGAAAATCGCTGGGAGCAACATTGCACAGAGAAAATCACTGGGAGCAGCTTTGCACTGAGAAAATCGTTGGGAGCAACATTGCACAGAGAAAATCGCTGGGAGCAGCTTTGTACGGAGAAAATCGCTGGGAGCAACATTGCACAGAGAAAATCACTGGGAGCAGCTTTGCACAGGGAAAATCGCTGGGAGCAACATTGCACAGAGAAAATCGCTGGGAGCAACATTGCACAGAGAAAATCTTTGGGAGCTACATTGCACAGAGAAAATCGCTGGGAACAACATTGCACAGAGAAAATCGATGGGAGCAACATTGCACAGAGAAAATCTCTGGGAGCAGCTTTGCACAGAGAAAATCGCTGGGAGCATCATTGCACAGAGAAAATCGCTGGGAGGAACATTGCACAGAGAAAATCGCTGGGAGCAACATTGCACAAAGAAAATTGCTGGGAGCAGCTTTGTACAGAGAAAATCGCTGTGAGCAACATTGCACAGAGAAAATCTCTGGGAGCAACATTCCAAAGAGAAAATCGCTGGGAGCAACATTGCACAGAGAAAATCGCTGGGAGCAGCATTGCAATGTGCACAGAGAAAATCGCTGGGAGCAGCTTTGCACAGAGAAAATCGCTGGTAGCAGCTTTGCACAGAGAAAATCGCTGGGAGCAAAATTGCACAGAGAAAATCGCTGGGAGCAGCTTTGCACAGAGAAAATCACTGGGAGCAACATTGCACAGAGAAAATCTCTGGGAGCAACATTGCACAGAGAAAATCGCTAGGAGCAGCTTTGCACCGAGAAAATCATTGGGAGCAGCTTTGCACAGAGAAAATCGCTGGGAGCAATATTGCACAGAGAAAATCGCTGGGAGCAACATTGCACAGAGAAAATCGCTGGGAGCAACATTGCACAGAGAAAATCGCTGGGAGCAACATTGCACAGAGAAAATCACTGGGAGCAGCTTTGCACAGAGAAAATCGTTGGGAGCAACATTGCACAGATAAAATTGCTGGGAGCAGCTTTGCACAGAGAAAATCGGTGGGAGCAGCTTTGCACAGAGAAAATCGCTGGGAGCAACATAGCACAGAGAAAATCTTTGGGAGCTACATTGCACAGAGAAAATCACTGGGTGCAACATTGCACAGAGAAAATCGCTGGGAGCAACATTGCACAGAGAAAATTGCTGGGAGCATCATTGCACAGAGTAAATCTCTAGGAGCAGCTTTGCACCGAGAAAATCGCTGGGAGCAGCTTTGCACAGAGAAAATCGCTGGGAACAATATTGCACAGAGAAAATCGCTGGGAGCAACATTGCACAGAGAAAATCGCTGGGAGCAACATTGCACAGAGAAAATCGCTGGGAGCAGCTTTGCACAGAGAAAATCGTTGGTAGCAACATTGCACAGAGAAAATCACTGGGAGCAGCTTTGCACAGAGAAAATCGGTGGGAGCAGCTTTGCACAGAGAAAATCGCTGGGAGCAACATAGCACAGAGAAAATCTTTGGGACCTACATTGCACAGAGAAAATCGCTGGGTGCAACATTGCACAGAGAAAATCGCTGGGAGCAACATTGCACAGAGAAAATCGCTGGGAGCAACATTGCACAGAGAAAATCGCTGGGAGCAACATTGCACAGAGAAAATCTTTGGGAGCTATATTGCACAGAGAAAATCACTGGGAGCAACATTGCACAGAGAAAATCACTGGGAGCAACATTGCACAGAGAAAATCGCTGGGAGCAACATAGCACAGAGAAAATCTTTGGGACCTACATTGCACAGAGAAAATCGCTGGGTGCAACATTGCACAGAGAAAATCGCTGGGAGCAACATAGCACAGAGAAAATCTTTGGGACCTACATTGCACAGAGAAAATCGCTGGGTGCAACATTGCACAGAGAAAATCGCTGGGAGCAACATTGCACAGAGACAATCGCTGGGAGCAACATTGCACAGAGAAAATCGCTGGGAGCAACATAGCACAGAGAAAATCTTTGGGACCTACATTGCACAGAGAAAATCGCTGGGTGCAACATTGCACAGAGAAAATCGCTGGGAGCAGCTTTGCACAGAGAAAATTGGTGGGAGCAGCTTTGCACAGAGAAAATCGCTGGGAGCAACATAGCACAGAGAAAATCTTTGGGACCTACATTGCACAGAGAAAATCGCTGGGTGCAACATTGCACAGAGAAAATCGCTGGGAGCAACATTGCATAGAGAAAATCGCTGGGAGCAACATTGCACAGAGAAAATCGCTGGGAGCAGCTTTGCACAGAGAAAATCGCTGGGAGAAACATTGCACAGAGAAAATCGCTGGGTGCAGCTTTGTACAGAGAAAATCGCTGGGAGCAACATTGCACAGAGAAAATCTTTGGGAGCAACATTGCACAGAGAAAATCGCTGGGAGCAACATTGCACAGAGAAAATCACTGGGAGCAACATTGCACAGAGAAAATCACTGGGAGCAACATTGCACAGAGAAAATTGCTGGGAGCAGCATTGCACAGAGAAAATCTTTGGGAGCTACATTGCACAGAGAAAATCGCTGGGAGCAACATTGCACAGAGAAAATAGCTGGGAGCAACATTGCACAGAGAAAATCTTTGGGAGCTACATTGCACAGAGAAATTCTTTGGGAGCTACATTGCACAGATAAAATCGCTGGGAGCAGCTTTACACAGAGAAAATCGCTGGGAACAACATTGCACAGAGAAAATCGCTGGGAGCAACATTGCACAGAGAAAATCGCTGGGAGCAGCTTTGCACAGAGAAAATCGCTGGGAGCAACATTGCACAGAGGAAATCGCTGGGAGCAACATTGCACAGAGAAAATCACTGGGAACAGCTTTGCACAGAGAAAATCGTTGGGAGCAACATTGCACAGATAAAATTGCTGGGAGCAGCTTTGCACAGAGAAAATCGGTGGGAGCAGCTTTGCACAGAGAAAATCGCTGGGAGCAACATAGCACAGAGAAAATCTTTGGGAGCTACATTGCACAGAGAAAATCGCTGGGTGCAACATTGCACAGAGAAAATCGCTGGGAGCAACATTGCACAGAGAAAATTGCTGGGAGCATCATTGCACAGAGAAAATCTCTAGGAGCAGCTTTGCACCGAGAAAATCGCTGGGAGCAGCTTTGCACAGAGAAAATCACTGGGAACAATATTGCACAGAGAAAATCGCTGGGAGCAACATTGCACAGAGAAAATCGCTGGGAGCAACATTGCACAGAGAAAATCGCTGGGAGCAGCTTTGCACAGAGAAAATCGTTGGGAGCAACATTGCACAGAGAAAATCGCTGGGAGCAGCTTTGCACAGAGAAAATCATTGGGAGCAACATTGCACAGATAAAATTGCTGGGAGCAGCTTTGCACAGAGAAAATCGGTGGGAGCAGCTTTGCACAGAGAAAATCGCTGGGAGTAACATAGCATAGAGAAAATCTTTGGGAGCTACATTGCACAGAGAAAATCGCTGGGTGCAACATTGCACAGAGAAAATCGCTGGGAGCAACATTGCACAGAGAAAATCGGTGGGAGCAACATTGCACAGAGAAAATCGCTGGGAGCAACTTTGCACAGAGAAAATCTTTGGGAGCTACATTGCACAGAGAAAATCGCTGGGAGCAATATTGCACAGAGAAAATCGCTGGGAGCAACATTGCACAGAGAAAATCGCTGGGAGCAACATTGCACAGAGAAAATCGCTGGGAGCAGCTTTGCACAGAGAAAATCGTTGGGAGCAACATTGCACAGAGAAAATCACTGGGAGCAGCTTTGCACAGAGAAAATCATTGGGAGCAACATTGCACAGATAAAATTGCTGGGAGCAGCTATGCACAGAGAAAATCGGTGGGAGCAGCTTTGCACAGAGAAAATCGCTGGGAGCAACATAGCACAGAGAAAATTGCTGGGAGCATCATTGCACAGAGAAAATCTCTAGGAGCAGCTTTGCACCGAGAAAATCGCTGGGAGCAGCTTTGCACAGAGAAAATCACTGGGAACAATATTGCACAGAGAAAATCGCTGGGAGCAACATTGCACAGAGAAAATCGTTGGGAGCAACATTGCACAGAGAAAATCGCTGGGAGCAGCTTTGCACAGAGAAAATCATTGGGAGCAACATTGCACAGATAAAATTGCTGGGAGCAGCTTTGCACAGAGAAAATCGGTGGGAGCAGCTTTGCACAGAGAAAATCGCTGGGAGCAACATAGCATAGAGAAAATCTTTGGGAGCTACATTGCACAGAGAAAATCGCTGGGTGCAACATTGCACAGAGAAAATCGCTGGGAGCAACATTGCACAGAGAAAATCGGTGGGAGCAACATTGCACAGAGAAAATCGCTGGGAGCAACTTTGCACAGAGAAAATCTTTGGGAGCTACATTGCACAGAGAAAATCGCTGGGAGCAACATTGCACAGAGAAAATCGCTGGGAGCAACATTGCACAGAGAAAATCGCTGGGAGCAGCTTTGCACAGAGAAAATTGCTGGGAGCAACATTGCACAGAGAAAATCGCTGGGAGCAACATTGCACAGAGAAAATCGCTGGGAGCAACATTGCATAGAGAAAATCGCTGGGAGCAACATTGCACAGAGAAAATCGCTGGGAGCAGCTTTGCACAGAGAAAATCGCTGGGAGAAACATTGCACAGAGAAAATCGCTGTGTGCAGCTTTGTACAGAGAAAATCGCTGGGAGCAACATTGCACAGAGAAAATCGCTGGGAGCAACATTGCACAGAGAAAATCGCTGGGAGCAACATTGCACAGAGAAAATCTTTGGGAGCTACATTGCACAGAGAAAATCGCTGGGAGCATCATTGCACAGAGAAAATCACTGGGAGCAACATTGCACAGAGAAAATCGCTGGGAGCAGCTTTGCACAGAGAAAATCGCTGGGAGCAACATTGCACAGAGAAAATCGCTGGGAGCAACATTGCACAGAGAAAATCGCTGGGAGCAGCTTTGCACAGAGAAAATCGCTGGGAGAAACATTGCACAGAGAAAATCGCTGGGTGCAGCTTTGTACAGAGAAAATCGCTGGGAGCAACATTGCACAGAGAAAATCTTTGGGAGCAACATTGCACAGAGAAAATCGCTGGGAGCAACATTGCACAGAGAAAATCACTGGGAGCAACATTGCACAGAGAAAATTGCTGGGAGCAGCATTGCACAGAGAAAATCGCTGGGAGCAGCTTTGCACAGAGAAAATTGCTGGGAGCAACATTGCACAGATAAAATTGCTGGGAGCAGCTTTGCACAGAGAAAATCGGTGGGAGCAGCTTTGCACAGAGAAAATCGCTGGGAGCAACATAGCACAGAGAAAATCTTTGGGAGCTACATTGCACAGAGAAAATCGCTGGGTGCAACATTGCACAGAGAAAATCGCTGGGAGCAACATTGCACAGAGAAAATCTTTGGGAGCTACATTGCACAGAGAAAATCGCTGGGTGCAACATTGCACAGAGAAAATCACTGGGAGCAGCTTTGCACAGAGAAAATCACTGGGAGCAGCTTTGCACAGAGAAAATCGCTGGGAACAACATTGCACAGAGAAAATCGCTGGGAGCAACATTGCACAGAGAAAATCGCTGGGAGCAACATTGCACAGAGAAAATCGCTGGGAGCAGCTTTGCACAGAGAAAATCGTTGGGAGCAACATTGCACAGAGAAAATCACTGGGAGCAGCTTTGCACAGAGAAAATTGTTGGGAGCAACATTGCACAGATAAAATTGCTGGGAGCAGCTTTGCACAGAGAAAATCGGTGGGAGCAGCTTTGCACAGAGAAAATCGCTGGGAGCAACATAGCACAGAGAAAATCTTTGGGAGCTACATTGCACAGAGAAAATCGCTGGGTGCAACATTGCACAGAGAAAATCGCTGGGAGCAACATTGCACAGAGAAAATCTTTGGGAGCTACATTGCACAGAGAAAATCGCTGGGTGCAACATTGCACAGAGAAAATCGCTTGGAGCAGCTTTGCACAGAGAAAATCACTGGGAGCAGCTTTGCACAGAGAAAATCGCTGGGTGCAACATTGCACAGAGAAAATCGCTGGGAGCAACATTGCACAGAGAAAATCGCTGGGAGCAACATTGCACAGAGAAAATCGCTGGGAGCAGCTTTGCACAGAGAAAATCGTTGGGAGCAACATTGCACAGAGAAAATCACTGGGAGCAGCTTTGCACAGAGAAAATCGTTGGGAGCAACATTGCACAGATAAAATTGCTGGGAGCAGCTTTGCACAGAGAAAATCGGTGGGAGCAGCTTTGCACAGAGAAAATCGCTGGGAGCAACATAGCACAGAGAAAATCTTTGGGAGCTACATTGCACAGAGAAAATCGCTGGGTGCAACATTGCACAGAGAAAATCGCTGGGAGCAACATTGCACAGAGAAAATCGCTGGGAGCAACATTGCACAGAGAAAATCGCTGGGAGCAACATTGCACAGAGAAAATCTTTGGGAGCTACATTGCACAGAGAAAATCGCTGGGAGCAACATTGCACAGAGAAAATCGCTGGGAGCAACATTGCACAGAGAAAATCGCTGGGAGCAGCTTTGCACAGAGAAAATCGCTGGGAGCAACATTGCACAGAGAAAATCGCTGGGAGCAACATTGCACAGAGAAAATCGCTGGGAGCAACATTGCATAGAGAAAATCGCTGGGAGCAACATTGCACAGAGAAAATCGCTGGGAGCAGCTTTGCACAGAGAAAATCGCTGGGAGCAGCTTTGCACAGAGAAAATCGCTGGGAGCAGCTTTGCACAGAGAAAATCGCTGGGAGCAACATTGCACAGAGAAAATCTTTGGGAGCTACATTGCACAGAGAAAATCACTGGGTGCAACATTGCACAGAGAAAATCGCTGGGAGCAACATTGCACAGAGAAAATCACTGTGTGCAGCTTTGTACAGAGAAAATCGCTGGGAGCAACATTGCACAGAGAAAATCTTTGGGAGCAACATTGCACAGAGAAAATCGCTGGGAGCAACATTGCACAGAGAAAATCACTGGGAGCAACATTGCACAGAGAAAATCGCTGGGAGCAGCTTTGCACAGAGAAAATCGCTGGGAGCAGCATTGCACAGAGAAAATCGCTGGGAGCAACATTGCACAGAGAAAATCGCTGGGAGCAACATTGCACAGAGAAAATCGCTGGGAGCAACATTGCACAGAGAAAATCACTGGGAGCAGCTTTGCACAGAGAAAATCGTTGGGAGCAACATTGCACAGATAAAATTGCTGGGAGCAGCTTTGCACAGAGAAAATCGGTGGGAGCAGCTTTGCACAGAGAAAATCGCTGGGAGCAACATAGCACAGAGAAAATCTTTGGGAGCTACATTGCACAGAGAAAATCGCTGGGTGCAACATTGCACAGAGAAAATCGCTGGGAGCAACATTGCACAGAGAAAATTGCTGGGAGCATCATTGCACAGAGAAAATCTCTAGGAGCAGCTTTGCTCCGAGAAAATCGCTGGGAGCAGCTTTGCACAGAGAAAATCGCTGGGAACAATATTGCACAGAGAAAATTGCTGGGAGCAACATTGCACAGAGAAAATCGCTGGGAGCAACATTGCACAGAGAAAATCGCTGGGAGCAGCTTTGCACAGAGAAAATCGTTGGGAGCAACATTGCACAGAGAAAATCACTGGGAGCAGCTTTGCACAGAGAAAATCGTTGGGAGCAACATTGCACAGAGAAAATTGCTGGGAGCAGCTTTGCACAGAGAAAATCGGTGGGAGCAGCTTTGCACAGAGAAAATCGCTGGGAGCAACATAGCACAGAGAAAATCTTTGGGAGCTACATTGCACAGAGAAAATCGCATGGGTGCAACATTGCACAGAGAAAATCGCTGGGAGCAACATTGCACAGAGAAAATCGCTGGGAGCAACATTGCACAGAGAAAATCTTGGGAGCTACATTGCACAGAGAAAATCGCTGGGAGCAACATTGCACAGAGAAAATCACTGGGAGCAACATTGCACAGAGAAAATCGCTGGGAGCAGCTTTGCACAGAGAAAATCGCTGGGAGCAACATTGCACAGAGAAAATCGCTGGGAGCAACATTGCACAGAGAAAATCGCTGGGAGCAACATTGCATAGAGAAAATCGCTGGGAGCAACATTGCACAGAGAAAATCGCTGGGAGCAGCTTTGCACAGAGAAAATCACTGGGAGAAACATTGCACAGAGAAAATCGCTGGGTGCAACTTTGTACAGAGAAAATCGCTGGGAGCAGCTTTGCACAGAGAAAATCGTTGGGAGCAACATTGCACAGAGAAAATCGCTGGGAGCAGCTTTGCACAGAGAAAATCGTTGGGAGCAACATTGCACAGAGAAAATCGCTGGGAGCAGCTTTGCACAGAGAAAATCGCTGGGAGCAACATTGCACAGAGAAAATCACTGGGAGCAACATTGCACAGAGAAAATCGCTGGGAGCAGCTTTGCACAGAGAAAATCGCTGGGAGCAACATTGCACAGAGAAAATCGCTGGGAGCAACATTGCACAGAGAAAATCGCTGGGAGCAACATTGCACAGAGAAAATCGCTGGGAGCAACATTGCACAGAGAAAATCACTGGGAGCAACATTGCACAGAGAAAATCGCTGGGAGCAGCTTTGCACAGAGAAAATCGCTGGGAGCAACATTGCACAGAGAAAATCGCTAGGGAGCAACATTGCACAGAGAAAATCGCTGGGAGCAACATTGCACAGAGAAAATCACTGGGAGCAGCTTTGCACAGAGAAAATCGTTGGGAGCAACATTGCACAGAGAAAATCGCTGGGAGCAGCTTTGCACAGAGAAAATCGCTGGGAGCAACATTGCACAGAGAAAATCGCTGGGAGCAGCATTGCACAGAGAAAATCGCTGGGAGCAGCATTGCACAGAGAAAATCGCTGGGAGCAACATTGCACAGAGAAAATCGCTGGGAGCAACATTGCACAGAGAAAATCGCTGGGAGCAACATTGCACAGAGAAAATCGCTGGGAGCAACATTGCACAGAGAAAATCGACTGGGAGCAACATTGCACAGAGAAAATCGCTGGGAGCAGCATTTGCACAGAGAAAATCGCTGGGAGCAGATTTGCACAGAGAAAATCGCTGGGAGCAACATTGCACAGAGAAAATCGCTGGGAGCAACATTGCACAGAGAAAATCGCTGGGAGCAACATTGCACAGAGAAAATTGCTGGGAGCAGCTTTGCACAGAGAAAATCGCTGGGAGCTACATTGCACAGAGAAAATCGCTGGGAGCAACATTGCACAGAGAAAATCGCTGGGAGCAACATTGCACAGAGAAAATCGCTGGGAGCAACATTGCACAGAGAAAATCGCTGGGAGCAGCTTTGCACAGAGAAAATCGCTGGGAGCAGCTTTGCACAGAGAAAATCGCTGGGAGCAACATTGCACAGAGAAAATCGCTGGGAGCAACATTGCACAGAGAAAATCGCTGGAGCAACATTGCACAGAGAAAATCGCTGGGAGCAGCTTTGCACAGAGAAAATCGCTGGGAGCAGCTTTGCACAGAGAAAATCGCTGGGAGCAACATTGCACAGAGAAAATCGCTGGGAGCAGCTTTGCACAGAGAAAATCGCTGGGAGCAACATTGCACAGAGAAAATCGCTGGGAGCAGCTTTGCACAGAGAAAATCGCTGGGAGCAACATTGCACAGAGAAAATCGCTGGGAGCAACATTGCACAGAGAAAATCGCTGGGAGCAGCTTTGCACAGAGAAAATCGCTGGGAGCAACATTGCACAGAGAAAATCGCTGGGAGCAACATTGCACAGAGAAAATCGCTGGGAGCAACATTGCACAGAGAAAATCGCTGGGAGCAACATTGCACAGAGAAAATCGCTGGGAGCAACATTGCACAGAGAAAATCGCTGGGAGCAACATTGCACAGAGAAAATCGCTGGGAGCAACATTGCACAGAGAAAATCGCTGGGAGCAGCTTTGCACAGAGAAAATCGTTGGGAGCAACATGCACAGAGAAAATTGCTGGGAGCAGCTTTGCACAGAGAAAATCGGTGGGAGCAGCTTTGCACAGAGAAAATCGCTGGGAGCAACATAGCACAGAGAAAATCTTGGGAGCTACATTGCACAGAGAAAATCGCTGGGTGCAACATTGCACAGAGAAAATCGCTGGGAGCAACATTGCACAGAGAAAATTGCTGGGAGCATCATTGCACAGAGAAAATCGCTAGGGAGCAGCTTTGCACCGAGAAAAATCGCTGGGAGCAGCTTTGCACAGAGAAAATCGCTGGGAAGCAATATTGCACAGAGAAAATCGCTGGAGCAACATTGCACAGAGAAAATCGCTGGGAGCAACATTGCACAGAGAAAATCGCTGGGAGCAGCTTTGCACAGAGAAAATCGCTGGGAGCAACATTGCACAGAGAAAATCACTGGGAGCAGCTTTGCACAGAGAAAATCGTTGGGAGCAACATTGCACAGAGAAAATTGCTGGGAGCAGCTTTGCACAGAGAAAATCGGTGGGAGCAGCTTTGCACAGAGAAAATCGCTGGGAGCAACATAGCACAGAGAAAATCTTTGGGAGCTACATTGCACAGAGAAAATCGCTGGGTGCAACATTGCACAGAGAAAATCGCTGGGAGCAACATTGCACAGAGAAAATCGCTGGGAGCAACATTGCACAGAGAAAATCTTTGGGAGCTACATTGCACAGAGAAAATCGCTGGGAGCAACATTGCACAGAGAAAATCACTGGGAGCAACATTGCACAGAGAAAATCGCTGGGAGCAGCTTTGCACAGAGAAAATCGCTGGGAGCAACATTGCACAGAGAAAATCGCTGGGAGCAACATTGCACAGAGAAAATCGCTGGGAGCAACATTGCATAGAGAAAATCGCTGGGAGCAACATTGCACAGAGAAAATCGCTGGGAGCAGCTTTGCACAGAGAAAATCGCTGGGAGCAACATTGCACAGAGAAAATCGCTGGGAGCAGCTTTGCACAGAGAAAATCGCTGGGAGCAACATTGCACAGAGAAAATCGCTTGGGAGCAACATTGCACAGAGAAAATCGCTGGGAGCAACATTGCACAGAGAAAATCGCTGGGAGCAACATTGCACAGAGAAAATCGCTGGGAGCAGCATTGCACAGAGAAAATCGCTGGGAGCAACATTGCACAGAGAAAATCGCTGGGAGCAGCTTTGCACAGAGAAAATCGCTGGGAGCAACATTGCACAGAGAAAATCGCTGGGAGCAGCATTGCACA